>NC_091214.1:17892130-18519630 GCF_040958095.1 Procambarus clarkii
TGATTTTCGCCGATACCGGCCAAAAATCGCGCGATTTTCGCCGTTAGCGGCCAAAAATCGGGCGATTTATGCCGCTAACGGCCGAAAACCGCGCTATTTTGCGCAAAAACCATGCGATTTTCGCAGCTGGCGGGCAAAAATCGCGATTTTCGCTGCTACCGGCTAAAAATAGCGCAATTTTCGCCGCTAGCGGCCAAAAACCGTGCGATTTTCGCCGCTAGCGGGCAAAAATCGCGATTTTCGCCGCTACCGGCCAAAAATAGCGCGATTTTCGCCGCTACCGGCCAAAAACCATGCGATTTTCGCCGCTACCGGCCAAAAATAGCGCGATTTTCGCCGCTACCGGCCAAAAACCGCGCGATTTTCGCCGCTACCGGCCCAAAACCATGCGATTTTCGCAGCTGGCGGGCAAAAATCGCGATTTTCGCCGCTATCGGCCAAAAATAGCGCGATTTTCGCCGCTACCAGCCAAAAACCGCGCGATTTTCGCCGCTACCGGCCAAAAACCATGCGATTTTCGCAGCTGGCGGGCAAAACTCGCGATTTTCTCCGCTACCGGCCAAAAATCGCGCGATTTTTGCCGCTAGCGGCCCAAAATCGGGCGATTTTTGCCGCTAACGGCCGAAAACCGCGCTATTTTGCGCAAAAACCATGCGATTTTCGCAGCTGGCGGGCAAAAATCGCGATTTTCGCCGCTACCGGCCAAAAATAGCTCGATTTTCGCCGCTACCGGCCAAAAACCATGCAATTTTCGCAGCTGGCCGCTACCGGCCAAAAATCGCGCGATTTTCGCTGCTTGCGGCCAAAAATCGGGCGATTTTTGCAGCTAACGGCCGAAAATCGCGCTATTTTGCGCAAAAACCATGCGATTTTCGCAGCTGGCGGGCAAAAATCGAGATTTTCGCCGCTACCGGCCAAAAATAGCGCGATTTTCGCCGCTACCGGCCAAAAACCATGCGATTTTCGCCGCTACCGGCCAAAAATAGCGCGATTTTCGCCGCTACAGGCCAAAAACCGCGCGATTTTCGCCGCTACCGGCCAAAAACTATGCGATTTTCGCAGCTGGCGGGCAAAAATCGCGATTTTCGCCACTATCGGCCAAAATTAGCGCGATTTTTGCCGCTAGCGGCCCAAAATCAGGCGATTTTTGCCGCTAACGGCCGAAAACCGCGCTATTTTGCCCAAAAACCATGCGATTTTCGCAGCTGGCGGGCAAAAATCGCGATTTTCGCCGCTACCGGCCAAAAATAGCGCGATTTTCGCCGCTACCGGCCAAAAACCATGCGATTTTCGCCGCTACCGGCCAAAAACCATGCGATTTTCGCCGCTACCGGCCAAAAATAGCGCGATTTTCGCCGCTACAGGCCAAAAACCGCGCGATTTTCGCCGCTACCGGCCAAAAACTATGCGATTTTCGCAGCCTGCGGGCAAAACTCGCGATTTTCTCCGCTACCGGCCAAAAATCGCGCGATTTTTGCCGCTAGCGGCCCAAAATCGGGCGATTTTTGCCGCTAACGGCCGAAAACCGCGCTATTTTGCGCAAAAACCATGCGATTTTCGCAGCTGGCGGGCAAAAATCGCGATTTTCGCCGCTACCGGCCAAAAATAGCGCGATTTTCGCCGCTACCGGCCAAAAACCATGCGATTTTCGCAGCTGGCCGCTACCGGCCAAAAATCGCGCGATTTTCGGCGCTTGCGGCCAAAAATCGGGCGATTTTTGCAGCTAACGGCCGAAAATCGCGCTATTTTGCACAAAAACCATGCGATTTTCGCCTAGGCAGGCAAAAATCGCGATTTTCGCCGCTACCGGCCAAAAATAGCGCTTTTTTCGCCGCAAGCGGCCAAAAACCGTGCGATTTTCGCCGCTAGCGGCCAAAAATCGGGCGATTTTTGCCGCTAACGGCCGAAAACCGCGCTATTTTGCGCAAAAACCATGCGATTTTCGCAGCTGGCGGGCAAAAATCGCGATTTTCGCCGCTAGCGGCCAAAAATCGGGCGATTTTTGCCGCTAACGGCCGAAAACCGCGCTATTTTGCGCAAAAACCATGCGATTTTCGCAGCTGGCGGGCAAAAATCGCGATTTTCGCCGCTACCGGCCAAAAATAGCGCGATTTTCGCCGCTACCGGCCAAAAACCATGCGATTTTCGCAGCTGGCGGGCAAAAATCGCGATTTTCGCCGCTACCGGCCAAAAATCGCGCGATTTTCGCCGCTAGCGGCCAAAAATCGGGCGATTTTTGCCGCTAACGGCCGAAAACCGCGCTATTTTGCGCAAAAACCATGCGATTTTCGCAGCTGGCGGGCAAAAATCGCGATTTTCGCCGCTACCGGCCAAAAATAGCGCGATTTTCGCCGCTACCGGCCAAAAACCATGCGATTTTCGCCGCTACCGGCCAAAAATAGCGCGATTTTCGCCGCTACCGGCCAAAAACCGCGCGATTTTCGCCGCTACCGGCCAAAAACCATGCGATTTTCGCAGCTGGCGGGCAAAAATCACGATTTTCGCCGCTAGCGGTCAAAAATAGCGCGATTTTCGCTGCTACCGGCCAAAAATAGCGCAATTTTCGCCGCTAGCGGCCAAAAATCGGGCGATTTTTGCCGCTAACGGCCGAAAACCGCGCTAATTTGCGCAAAAACCATGCGATTTTCGCAGCTTGCGGCCAAAAATCGCAAGAATATATATATATATATATATATATATATATATATATATATATATATATATATATATATTATATATATATGTATATATATAATAATATATATATGTATTTTATAAAATACATACATTATATATATATATATATATATATATATATATAATGTATGTATATTTATTTTTTTTTTTTTTTTTTTTTTTTTTTTTTTTTACTGAAACTCGTGTGCGTTAGTGGTTAAACTAGCGTCAAACGGTCCAAACACAGTTCGAGTTACGGAAACAATACCTCGCATCACTGGGCAACCACCGATCAGCTCCGCCAACCCCACGTGACCTAAGTGAGGTCAGGCAGCCTTATTAAAAGACCATCAGTCTGGTTTCATTTTTAGGAGTTTGGTATCGGCTTCCTTCCTTCCTTCCTTCCTTCATTTGAAGGCAGTGAGTGTCGGTCCTCTTTGTTGCTGTGGCTAGTTCCCTGGTGAGGAAGGTGCGGCATTGGCTACGGTGGGCCGTTCCCTTCCCATGTGGTGGGGGACTTCTTGTTGACCCAAGTCCATTACATTCAGCGGTCGACCCCACAGACGCATTCATAAATTTTAACATGCTGTTCATTCAAAACGGGAATTTTCTCAAGTATAAATTAATATTATAATATATTAACATAGTGTATATATAGGCATAGGATAGGTTAGGTTAGGTGTTTAGGTTCTATTGGCGATTATTTGTATTTGTAGTACGTGGGTGAAGCATTTATAGCGTTGTGATTCGAACAAAATTCGTCAGTGAAGCACTTGTTCCGGATATGTTCGAACGTCAGCAGTTGTGAGTCGTGTGTAAACCGCTTTTCATTCATAAACAGGGGGTTTGGCGGGTGCATGGAATCACTTTTGGATCTTTGTTTGGAGGACGAGCTGGGTGGGGGACTTGCTGTCGACAACTGCTTCGACCCGTGGATAGCCTAAGATTTCTGCAGCCAAGTGTGTGAACTATGCAAATACTAGTGTCTTGACATTCAGCGGACTGGCTAAAGTGACGTGTGAAAACCAATGTGAGCCATGTAATTTATAGAAAGTGTATGTGAGAAAATTCAAATGTTTATTCATTTAAAGAACATGCATACAAGATGTGATACAAACATTGATGGATTTATAGATAGAACTAGTACATACAATGCCTAAAGTCACTATGACGCAAAGTGTTTCGGGCAGTTATGTATTAAAGAAGTTATGTATTAATATAATTGTCTAGAGTATTGCATTTATTCCTGGTATGCCCTACTGTGAATTTCTTTTAATCTTTGAGAAAATAATACGACCCGAGGAAATTCGAGAAACGAACAAGAGTTAAAATCTGACTTCTAGGCTAATTATTTAACTCTACCCTGATACTATAATCCTCAAAGCTGTCAGAGGTTAGTATAGTGAGATGACTTTAAAGTTACTAGAAAAGTTAGGGCCTTTTATTAACCTTCCAGGTGTCCTTGTCCCGACTATAGAGCTGGCAATTCTTGTACAGTTATACTTGGGGGGGGGGGGGGAAGTCTAATCTGAATAATCCTGTCAGCAAGCTCTTACTTTAAATTACACTCCCATACCCCGAACTAATTACTGGTAACACAGTAGTTGTGGCAGCTGTAAACTGAAGACTGGTACACAATGCCTTTCTATAGTTCATCTTTAATGTGCGTACAGCTTTACTGTACGTGAAGTTTTTCATAAATATCTTTCAAATGTTTATGAAAGTATCACAAATGATTAATTCTTAGAAACCACTTGCCGCAAGATTCTAGCAAAACTACTTTTAAAACTAAGTAAATCTAGTTTTAATCAACGGTCGTCTGAGTCGGTCGCTCGGTGAGTACAGACGGTCGTCTGTAACCAATGACCAGTACTGATACAATCTACAGTTTATGACGTCACAATCCCAGGCACCTCGCCTTGACGAGGCGACAAGATCTAGAATAAACTAGAGATTGTATATGTACTGGCCATTGGTTAGAGCCGGTCTAACCTGTCTTTGGTTGTCTTGCTTACTCGTCTGCCTCTCCTACTCTTTGCCGTCTTGATAGTTTAATCCAATTTTAATAAAGTCCTTTAACCCAGTCCATGTGGAAGTCGAAATTTATCATTGAATGTTAATCTCCAGCAGGTTTAAGACAGCGGAGTTAAGACAACAAGGAGCAGGGTGGCACTCCTTATTATCCTAAACTCTTACGGTCGTGTATATCCTTGTCGACTGTCTGGACTTCCCGGACGCGCGTCTTGCTTCCCGACCCTCCCTCGATAGCATCCTTGATGAATCTGATACCTTTGAAAAAAAAAATTCAGGGATATAGTGGGCCCTAAGCCTCTGGCTGGCCCACTAACTTTGATATAGTTCGCCTTATGTTCTCGTATTGGCATCCTTAGTGAGGTAATTATCAAAAGAAGGCACCAAACCGGGAAGGCTATGTAGCACCATCAAAGTGCGAAATAATCCGAGGGCGCTAAATATCACCAAGAATGCCAATACATGAGAACAAAAACGCATAAGGCGAACGATATCAAAAGTATCCGATTCACGGCATCCTGAGTGATATTTAGCGCCTTTTGAATGTTCAACACATTTGATGGTGATACATGTTCTCCCCGGCTGGGTGCGTTCTTTTGATAATTTAGTTCAAAAAATAAATTGTATCCACTGGAAAGTCTAGACCTTTCTGGTGCATATTTCAAGTGTTTCAACATTAGACCCAAAATAAAATAACATTTGATAATTACATGGATGTTAAGGGTTAATACAAATGACCAAAAACAAATTTGGATTGGGACAAGCTTTAAGTGCCCCACACAAACACTTCATCAAAATCTTTAATGGGGTGTGTTTAATAAGTCTACCTCAACCACTGTATGAGTCGGTTGATTTGATTATACATGTACTTATTGAGAATTTTGTTCCCGTCTGTCCTCTTGCATTCCACCCAGGCCAAGGGTGGAAGTACAAGAATGTAACAACTCTTGTATATATCTAAAAAAAAAAAATTTCCTTACTCACACAACCAACAAATCTGGAACAAAACATTTGGGCCATCCTGAACTATTACCAATTCCAGGACAGACCGAGACATTAATTTTTATTTTCATATAAAATAAATGAGTTATTAATTAGCACAATTTGTAGTAGAGGTGGGAGGGATGAAATGGAGTTTGAGAGGGGGAGGGGATTAATATGAGAAAGGATTAAGGTGATCGATATCGGGATTATTCTTCTCCCATCCTTATGACCGAGAAAAAGATAGAGCTGCAGTTATCGATAGTACAAGAATTTTGATAGCAAAAACAAAAAATGCAAGTAAAACTACCATAACACACACACACACACACACGCGCTCTATTTAAAAAAAGTATTTTATCAAAAGTTAATTAAGTAAAGTCAGGTTTAACAACTACTTAACCAACACCACAATTATAAAGGCCATGGTGTAGAAACAATCACAATATAATCACTGTTTATTATTGCATAAAAATAGATTCAATATAATTCACAGCCAAGGTTATGGCAAAATCCTTTGGACGTTTGGCAAGAGGCTTTTCAGATGTGAAAAGGAATGTCAGGCACTTTGTCCACATGAGGAAAACCGATCCACCAAGTCTTGCGCAATTTGGCATGATATACAGTATTTACAAATCTAAAACACACACAGTCAACACATTATAAAAACGATTACTAACCAACTATTAAATGACATTCGTTCTCCTTTTCTTGCTCTTTGGACAAGGTCTGTTACATGGAGATAAGGAACATGGTTCATTGGACGGGTCCAAATCAATAAAAATTTGAAGGCCACAATCAAGACAGTCGACCCTCACAACGTAAGTTTTCAAGTTGACATTACACCTGGAGGCACATAGGGCGGCATAACACATAGGACACTCGTTTGGACACTCATCCTTTGGGTACAAAAATAAAAGAAAGTTATTTCTGTCCACTGGTCCTGAATGGGATGGAAATGACACTTGCTTCTCTGGCACAGAATCAGAGTTTAAGGCACTGAATAGTCTTTTCTTTGACATTTGACACAAGGATGTATTTTGTGTCTTTGGCAAGTTTTCTAATGTGGTTTGGTGTGTATTAGCTGGACTTTCTCTGCTGGTTTCCATCAAGTCTAACATCGGTTTATTAATGTTTGAAGGGCGTTGCTCAGTTGAAGACAAGTTTCTGGTGTTTATGGTGTCTCCTGCTGTCGTGGGACTCGATGGAGACGCCAGGCTGACCACGGGCTGGCTAATATGGTCATTTGTTAAATTATTGTTCACCATTTCATTGACCTCATCACCGACCTGCTCTAGCAATTCTTGACCATATGGCTGGGATAAGGGAAAGTCTTTGGATTCCAACTCAAGATGCCGGCTGTCGACGAGTTCCTCAGAGCAAGAGTCAGAGCGGAGAATTGTTGGATCACTGGTAGGCAAGTTAACAGCTTGGACATTTTCAGTATTTTTTAAGTTACCATTAAAGGGCTGCAGTGACTTCGTTTTTACACGAGGAGTCAAGTCTGAAGTGGCCTGCATATTCCGCACATAATTCCAGCATTTATAAAGTGCCTGTGCCCATGGACTATATGTCTGAAGTGCTTTAAAGTTGTCCAGGAAACCTGCCATAGCATCTACAATATCTGTGGTAGATGGAGAGTTTTCCTTTCCTACGTAAGTGTTCTCTGTCATCAAATTTTTCCTTACATGGTATGAAACAAAGTCGATAGGATCTGAAGACCACACAAGCTTCTTGTGGTCTTTATTCTGTTCTTTGCATGGTGTTTCAAATACCTCCATATTCCTGAAGTCGGCACATGTTGTGAGAGAGCAGTTACATTCTGCACATTTGATGAGACCAAAGAAGAGGTGATAAAGTGCCTCTTCGCCAGACACCGTGATTCCACACAGAAAGCAAAGCAACTTCGGCTTAGGAGGAACATACAGAAAGAACCTGTCCTGAATGCACTCTCTCTTGCTGAAATGTTGCTTTAATTTCTTGTTTAGCTTAACATGCCCTTCCCCTTTGTCATGGCTGGTGGTGCATTCAGGGTTTGATTGTGAAGGGTTGAAGCTCGTATGATATGGCTGGGACACACTTCTTTGTGCAAATGTTGACTCAATGTTCCCGATATTGGTCCTTATAAATGTTGGTTGGATGCTGGAATCTTTGGCCTGCATCGATTGTTGGGTGCTGGAATCTTTGGCCTGCATCGATGGTTGGGTGCTGGAATCTTTGGCCTGCATCGATTGTTGGGTGCTGGAATCTTTGGCCTGCATCGATGGTTGGGTGCTGGAATCTTTGGCCTGCATCGATGGTTGGGTGCTGGAATCTTTGGCCTGCATCGATGGTTGGGTGCTGGAATCTTTGGCCTGCATCGATGGTTGGGTGCTGGAATCTTTGGCCTGCATCGATGGTTGGGTGCTGGAATCTTTGGCCTGCATCGATGGTTGGGTGCTGGAATCTTTGGCCTGCATCGATGGTTGGGTGCTGGAATCTTTGGCCTGCATCGATGGTTGGGTGCTGGAATCTTTGGCCTGCATCGATGGTTGGGTGCTGGAATCTTTGGCCTGCATCGATGGTTGGGTGCTGGAATCTTTGGCCTGCATCGATGGTTGGGTGCTGGAATCTTTGGCCTGCATCGATGGTTGGGTGCTGGAATCTTTGGCCTGCATCGATGGTTGGGTGCTGGAATCTTTGGCCTGTATTCTTTTTTCAGCCTCTAGTAGCCCTTGAGAAACTTGTAAGGAAGACTGAGCTCCTTGTAACAAAACACTATCTGATACTTGAGGATTGCTAGGAGTGGTTACATTTTCTGCTAGAGTAGTTGTGGGCTCTACCACTACAAGTCCAGCTTCCATAATAGTTGGTTTGTGTTCTACTACAACAGATTTGTAGTTTACAATGGCATTTTTGTGCTCAATAATGGAAGATGTGTATTTCTTAACAGATGGAAGTTCTTGCATGGCAGATGTGCTCTCTTCAATAAAACATTCGGTTTCATTCATGGTAGGCAAGTGTTCTACCAGCAAAGAGGCATGATCTGCATGGAGAGTCATGGGCTCTGTCAAAGAATTTGTCATGGTTACAGGTCTCATATCCTTAATATTCCAAGACAGAGCCTTGCCGCCAAATGTATACCTTCGATTAGATACCTGATCTTTGTTTAAGACATTGGACTTTGATGCAAGATCTAACATGGGTGGTATTTTTGGATTAGAACTGCAAGTCCTCTGGTTATTTTTTCCTTTTGCCAAGTCAACAGTGCAAAGCAGGTCCACAATAGAGCTTGCAGGTTCAGTAATTGTAAGACTATTTTCCTGAGAGCAGTCAACACTACTGGTTCTTTGATTACCTGAGCAAATCACTGCAGCACTAGAGTTGACATCTGCTGTATTAGAAGAGATGTCTTTACCAGAGCACGAAGTTGTGGTGTGGGTTAGTGTGTGCTGCCCCTCGTTGAGATTGTATCTTGGGTTCTTAGCCAATGTTAAATCTATGTCAGCAATACCATCCAGGGACCCAACAGAAACCCCTGTAAGGTTCATATGTATAGGTGTAGGCAAGCTGCTGCTGTTAGACTCGTACATACAGGAGGATGCCAGGGATGTCTCTTTGTCTTTAATAGGGAAATCCGACAGCAATAGTCTAGCAAACTTTCCAGGATGTTTAAGGCCCCGTCTCTCACTCTTGGTGGGTTCTCCCAATTTCTGCTCTGTTTGTCGAAGATCAGGCAAGCTAGCAGCGCCTTGTTTTCTTTCCGAAGACAGCCTACAACTTTCAAATTTCTCCCTGGAGATCGATTGTTCAAGTCGGTCTTGGTTTGAGTTGCCCATAACAACACTTTCAGAAATGGGCACAAGGATCTCACTGGAAGGCTGTTGTTGCTGCTGACGTGTCTCATTATTTCCTCCTGTCAACTGTTTTTCAACAGAAACTGGTTCTTTCAGATAGCTTATTATTGACTGGATTGCTTTCTCTGTTACATTTTTGTCCATTGTTGTCCCTCCAGATGTGGTGCATGGATCACGAGACAGTCTTTCCAAGGCCTGTTGTTGGAACGGTAGTTGTTCTGAAGGCCTGTTCTTATACTCGGGATACGGAATGAGTTGTGGGAGCCTTTTCTGAAGCTGTGAAGACTGGCTCTCCTTACGGTAGGCTACAAGTCTCTCCTGAATGTGAGAAGGATATGGAGGTTGCTTCAAGGGACTTTTCTGGTCTTTGGAAAGGCAAAGCTGCTTGTCAACCACAGGCTGACATTGTTGCATGGACTGTCGATTAGAATTTGGAAGGTAAAAAATACCCTGAACAGGTTGTCCAGGAAATTGACTTGGGAAAGAGCTGGGGAGATGCTGGTATGCCAGATTGTAAAACATTGGCTGTTGAGTGAGAGATTTGCATTGTGCAACTGTTAGCTGCTGTCCCAGTTGATTGTGCTGGAAGGAGGCAGGATACATAGGATTCTTTCTAGACGTAGTTTGGTCCTCGGAAGGCTGTTGTTGGAGACGAGGCTGCTGTGGTTGGTTCGTAAGGTACCTCATGGGCTGCTGTGATGGGTTTACAGGGTACAGGTACCCAATAGGCTGCTGTGATGGATTTGTGGGGTATGGGTACCTTATAGGCTGCTGCGATGGGTTTGCAGGGTACAGGTACCCAATAGGCTGCTGTGATAGATTTATGGGGTATGGGTACCTCACAGGCTGCTGTGGTGAATTTGTGGGGTTCCTTATAGGCTGCTGTGGTGAATTTGTGGGGTCCCCTATAGGCTGCTGTGGTGAATTTGTGGGGTTTCTTATAGGCTGCTGTGATGGTTTTGTGGGGTGATGGTTTTGTGGGGATGGAAGGCTGTGGGAACCCACAGCCTTCCATCGTAGGTTCATGGGGTTCCCCATAGCCTGCTGTCGTAGGTTTGTGAGGTTCCCTATAGGCTGTTGGAGTGGGTTTGTGGGGTTCCCCACAGGCTGCTGTGGTGAATTAAAGGGGCACCACTGCTGTGGTGAACCTGAGGGGCACATAGTAGGCTGCTGCGGGTACTGGGTCATAACCTCCAGATGAGGGCATGTATTGTGTGAATATGGTACACCAACAAACTGACTGAGCTGATCAGCAGGTAACAGCGAGGTGTTGACATGCACTCCTTCACCAATTCCAGGAGAGCATGGATCACTTGCAACATAGGATGTCACAGAGTCCAGTGAGTATCTAGGACAAGGCGTGTATCCTCCTTCAATGACACGCCTCAAGTAAATATTTTCCAGGTGGTGTGGACAGGGCTCAGGTGCTTTGGAGGAGTCTAAAGGATTTCCAGGTAGCTTCGACCCCTCCATCGCATTCATCAACTATCTGGAATATAAAGGAGACGTTAAAATATGCAGAATGCAAGTCAGGGTAACATTAAGATTGAGCATTAAGCTAGATATTGTTTGGTCACACTATTAGACCAGAAGCCAACAACATTTGGTCTCCCAACAGGAGACCAAATTTGAACATCACTGGTTATGTTTAATTAATAATAAAACCCTCTACTCTGGCGGCAGGTCCTGCTACTATTCAACCGCCAAGGACCACCGCCTCGGCCCTTCACTCCAGACGGAGAGAGAAAGAGAGGTCTCAGACTGCCATCCTCTTTTAAGCTGTGTGTTCGTCCCTGCCCCAACCCTTGGTGACCTTGGGTCTAGGGTCTCATGTTGCAGCCTGCTCTTGCACAAGACAACACATATATCACTTATTGCTTATAGTCACTATTTTGCTTATAAATAAATATATATATGACATATTCCAAGCCATATTTTTTTCAAGGCACTAACTTTTTCTTTGAGTTTTACTTCTTGTTGTTGTTGTTGTTATAAATTCAGCTACTCTAAACAAGTTGTAAGTAGCACGGGCTATGGTGAGCCCGTAACTTACCTGGCACAGGAGCGGTGCGGCAGTTTTATTAAACAATAGAGATTTTACATTTAAAATTTTATCAACCACCAACATGACCTAACGAAACTGATTAGAAGAAACAAGACCTGCCTAGTTTCTGAGATGCGAATGCAAAATACAAAAGACACCAGAAGACTTCCGACATGTCTCCAACCCGGCTTTTCCTGCCGGGTTGGAGACATGTCGGAAGGAAAAGCCGGGTTGGTGGTCCATAATGCTCTCATGCCGACTTGATAGTACCTCTTATCACCCGACTTGATAATGGTCCAGGATGGACCGAAACGTCGTCGTTTCGACGACGACACTTATTAGAAAGTTTAAATTTTATCAGAAATTTTTATCCATTTGGGTTCTAGTTTTCCCAGATTACGTCAGAAAAGGTTCATAGTTGTCCCCAACAACCACCAGTTCCTAAACACCCTCACAGAAAGAGTCCTAGTAAGCACAAGTGATCGCCAATAATGACCACCAAACCACACATCAGAAGATGCAGTGTAGCGAGTAGATTATCCCAATAATATACTCGCTCCAAATGCATTGTTAATATAATAATCCTGTCAACCTTTGGAGATGAATGAGGTGAGGCGTTGCCCGGGCAACATGGTGAGGTGTTGCCCGAGCATATAAGCAGCAGAATAGCAAACATTAACCAGAGTCTACTTTCAAGTGTGGTCTAGAGCAGACACTTGCGAGATACTGTACCGACGCTCAGTGCGCTCAACTCGCACCAAAGTATCACCAGTGTACTTCTGTATATTCGACCAAATATATATATAGTATCTTAGTGTCTGTGTTTATTGTCACCATACTTTACGTAACAATAGAACCGTTACAGCAGAAACGACGATGTTTTGGTCAGTCTTGGACCATTATCAAGTCGCGTGAAAAAAGGTACTATCACGTCGGCTTGAAAGCATGATCGACCACCAATAACACTAATGTGCCGTCAGGTGGCACATTAGGACCCCTTCGACTCTCCAGGTGCAACACGGCTGTGTGTCACATCTGAGAAGTTACACACACACAACCCCTCAAGATAAAGACAACTCAAGCTGGACCAATTCATCCCCCAACCTACCTGGGTGACCTAGGAGCAAAGAAGACTGTGGCAGGCGAAGGTCCAGACGGGGGAAACAATCCTTTCGTAGAGATCACACATTCTCTCTCAATCTTTCGTAGAGAAATGTACAGAAACATCGACTTCTTCCGATTGATTGATAAAGATTAATCCACCCAAGAGATGGCACGGGCTATTCTGTAACTGACTTCTTGCATCGTTGTTTTAGATTTAGCTACTCAGAACGAAATGTCCATTACGGGCTATTCAGGCCCGTGCCACCTCTTGGGGTGCCTTAATCTTCATCAATCAATCAAATGTCCATGTAGCACAAACTTTGGTGAGCCCATAATTGAGTTCAGTTATTCGCTATAACCTTGTTACTGTGATATTTGGGTCAAAGTTTTAAATGATCGCACTGGATCGGGTTTTAGTGCACTGAGATTTAGTCTTGTTTTAATAACATTATCTTGGTGACGGATGTGGATGCAGAATGCTCACTAGAGTGTCCCAGTCATCAACAGCTTTTCTAATCATTGTAGTCACTGTGGAATGTGCATCTAATGCAGCTACTGTCATTGGATTAATGTTGAGTTTGATGAGCAGGGGTTCAGTAGCTTCACATTCCAGTAAGTAGTGCAATAGTGGCGCCTCTGCTTCTGTTCCACAGATATGACACACTTTAACTATTGGGTTTATTACCTCCCAGAAGCACTTGTAACCAAGTCTCAGTCTGTGTATGGTTACTACAATGCCTCTGGATATCTTTTTGTCAGGCTTGAAAGAGTAGTACCCAGTGGCTTGTTCGTACCATATCGCAGTGGATTTTCCTTCCGCTATTTTGGCTCTGTGGCAACATTTGATGGTTGGGAATATTTTTTTCTTGATTTGCTCCTTAATCTGTGAAAAACTTGGAGGCATTTGAACCTGAACAACAGGTAGAGCAGTGACAGCTTTTACTAGTCTGCGTTTTCATTACCATCTATGCCAATGTGACTTATCCAATTTAGGGTGATTGACAGCCCTAAATTATGGGCTTCTTTTCCTAAATGATGGATTTCTGCAAGTTTTATATTATCCCTGTGCTGACTGGATAACAATGCCTGGAGCGAAGATTTACAGTAGGAATGACACGGTATGTTTAGAGTTGGTATGACATGTAAATTATTCTCAATGGTGTAGTTTAAGGCCCCTTTCAGGGCATATAATTCTGTTTGTAATGTTGAACACCCACTATTCATGCTCCAGTAAGCTTCATGGTTGTTAGTGTAAACTGCTGCCCCAGCAGAACCTTTTTCTTGATCGACTGATCCGTCTGTGAAGATGTGAGTCGTCGTAGGGCTCGACAATCGATTTGAGAATGGTCCAGGACGGACCGAAACACCGTCGTCCCTTCACTTTCTAGTGTGTGGTCTGGTCAACACTTCTTGCGTTGTTGTTGTTTAAGATTCAGCTACTGGGAACATCAAGTTGCAAGTAGCACGGGCTATGGTGAGCCCGTAGTGGACTTAACTGGCACAGGAGCGGGGTTGTAACTAAATTCTTGTGATTGATTAAGATTAAGCCGCCCAAGAGGTGGCACGGGCATGAATAGCCCGTAAGTGGTACAATTTTTTTTTTCTCAGTATTCTGAGGTTGCATTTAACCATCAAGCTGTTATCGCGGGGGAGGATACTGCTTCACAGTCTTTATGAGGGTGTCCAGCTGCTGGACACCTTTGTTGACGGCTTCAGGGTGGCCACTGCATGATTCAGGAACTCTTAAAGCTCTTCTAAGGTCATTGGTTGCTTCACATTCCAGAAGATAGTGAAGTAATGGCTTTTCTGTGACAGTTTGGCAGAAGATGCACTCTCTCTGTCGGGGTTCACCAATCTCCCAGTTGCATCTGTAACCTAGACGTAGTCTATATAACCTAACTGCTATTTCCCTGTGGATTCCTTTTGGGATATTTAACCTTTCTAATTTGGTTGCCTGAAGATACCATGTTGCAGATGGCGTACCTTCAGCTATTCTCTGGTGCAGGTAGGCTTTGTTGAGATGTGAGTTTTTTGGTGATGATGTTTTTTATGTTCTCTAGGCTGGGTTGAATTGTTTTATGTATCACTGGATGACCAGTTGCCAATTTAGCAATTTCATCAGCTTTTTCATTTAATGGGATTCCAATATGGGATGGGATCCAGTTTAAAGTTATGTTGAGTCCTTTGCCTTTAGCGACTGCTCCAAGATACAAAATGGTGGTAATTATTTCCACATTATCTTTCCACTGTTTTTGTCCTAGTATTTGAAGTGCAGCTTTTGAGTCTGTGTGTATGATTGCATTTTGAGTGTTTTGTGCAGTCACATATGCGAATGCCTGTTGTATGGCAAACAGCTCAGTTTGGGTTGATGATACTAGTCCTCCCAGTCTCCAATATGCCTGTTCATATTGGATTCTTGTGCCTGTCTAAGGCTTATAAACTCGGCGAGGAGGGTTGGAGGGAGAGATGCAAATCCCTTGAACCCCCCCTTATCTGTCCCAAGGAGGAACCCCCCCCTTATCTGTCCCAAGGAAGAACCCCCCTTATCTGTCCCAAGGACAGCAGGATTAATGTCAATTAAGGGTAGGAAAAGCTCCTTAATGACATCATTGTGTGAAAAGGTTGGAAAGGTCTGCCATAAAGGAAGCGAGGTCAAGCATTCTTCAGAATAACTATTAACATTAAAACCTCATTAGGCCATTCAAATCATTACCTAATTAAAAAGCTAGTTAAATATCCCTCCAAAACAAATGCAGACGATGAGTCACAATAACGAGGCTGAAGATATGATGACCAAACCACCCCATTAGAAGACAAGACGACGAGTCAGTCAATCTCAGTCTCTCTCTCTCTAACCCCAAACAAACCCGAGGAGAGACAATTAGTTGATAGTGGTATGGGAATTAATATGAAAAAAGGAGGCAATAAAAGTATGTGGTCGTGAGGGGAAAAAGGCAAAATAAACAGAAGGACCTCGAAATAGCTATTCACTTAAGCTAATCTGTTAATCTTCCAGGCTGCTAAGACATGGCAGCCTGATGTGTGAGTCACAGCCTGGTTGATCAGGTGGTGGTGGTTGTTACTGCAATGTCTCTGGATATCTTTTTGTCAGGCTTGAAAGAGTAGTATCCAGTGGCTTGTTCATACCATATCGCAGTGATACCTTCCGCTACTTTGGCTCTGTGGTGCCACAGACCCATTGGCTCTGTGGCAACATTTGATAGTTGGGAATATTTTCTTCTCGATTTGCTCCTTGGTCTGAAAAACTTGGGAGGAATTTGAACCTGTACAACAGGAAGAGCAGTGACAGCTTTTGCTAGTGAGTCTGCCCTTTTATTACCATCTATGCCAATGTGACTTTGTATCCAATTTAGGGTGATTGACAGCCCTAGATTGTGTACTTGTATCTTGCCTGTATGTAGGAATTCTGGGACGAGTTATATTACCTCTGTGCTGGCTGGATAACAATGGAAGACTCAACTTGGCAGAAGGCATATACAATGTGATTAGGAACAGAAATTGTATCCATATACACAAGAATACAAGAAAGAAGGTAACTACAGAAGACCTATTGGCCCATTCGAGACAGCTCTTATTTATATCCACCCCAATCTCCTTTATATATTTGTCTAACCTACGCTTGAAACAATCAAGGGATCCTACTTCTATTATATTGCATGGTAATTGGTTCCACAAATCAACAACCCTATTACCGAACCAGTATTTGCCCAGGTCTTTCCTACATCTAAACTTATCCAATTTATACCCATTGTTTTGTGTTCTGTCTCGTGTTGATACTTTTAATTCCTTGTTAATATCCCCTGTTATGTTCATTCATCCACTTATACATCTCAATCATATCTCCCCTAAATCTTTGCATTTTTAGAGAATGCAATTTAAGCTTTATCAAACTTTCTTCATATGACAGGTGTCTAATTTGGAGAATTAACTTTGGAGAATGTCATCCTACGCTAGACGCATTCTAGTGATTTTATATCCATTCTATAGTCCGGCGACCAACTCAGTTGGTCGCCGGATTATGCAACCGAGTGGCAGTTCCATAATCTAAATGGGGCCTAACCAGAGCAAGATACAATTGAACACCAGGGATACAAATCAAGAAGGGCTGAGATGAGGGTTCAAACCTATGTTTGGGATGATCCCAGACGCGCCTTTCAGAGTAGCTGAATCTATAACATAGATTAGTCAACTGCGCCAAAAGAATTGCAACCGAGAATGCTGCTACTGCCCTCATATGGATCCCACAGCCTCTCTGAGACACAAATCAGGGTTTTACACAATTCCTCCATGCACTCGGGCTCTGTCAACAAGCTGTTCTACCTCTTCGCCCTTACTTCAATACACACAGAAATCTCAATAGCGTGATACATCAAATGAACAAATCCACAAGGGCCGTGATGAGGGTTCGGACCTACACCCGGAATGATCCTGTTTGTTAATTTGATTTGTGGATTTGTTCATTTGATGTATCATGCTTGTACCTGTATAACCTTGTATCAGTAATGTTTTACACAACTCATGATAGACAACTCAAGCCGGACCAATTCATCCCTCAACCTACCTGGGTGACCTAGGAGCGAAGAAGACTGTGGCAGGCGAAGGTCCAAACAGAAGATTATCCTTTCGTAGAGATCACACAATCTCTCAATCTTTCATAGAGAAATGAATAGGAACACTGACTTATTACACTGTTGTTGTTGTTTCAGATTTAGCTACTCAGAACGAAGTGTCCATGTAGCATGGGTTATGGAGAGCCCGTAACTACTTTTTATGCCATGTCTAAGGCTTATAAACTCCGTGAGGAGGTGTGGAGGAGAGATGCAAATCCCTTCCACAAATTCCTAGAATCCCCCTCATCTGTCCCGAGGACAGCAAGATTAAGGTCAATTAAGGGTAGGAAAAGCTCCTTAATGACATCATTGCGTGAAAAAGAAAAGGTCTGCCATAAAGGAAGCGAGGTCAACCATTCTTCAGAATAACTATTAACATTAATTAAAAACTCATTAAGAGAAGGAGGAGGACCTCAAAATACCAACACACTTAAGCTAATCTGTTGATATTAAGCTAGTATGTTAAGCTGAGGCTAATCTGTTGATCTACCAATACCACTTATGCGGTAATTGGTTCCACAAATCAACAACCCTGTTACCGAACCAGTATTTACCCAAGTCTTTCCTAAATCTAAACTTATCCAATTTATACCCATTGTTTCGTGTTCTGTCTTGTGTTGATACTTTTAATACCCTATTAATATTGTTGTAATCCACAAGTTAGTAGGAATTATTAGCTAGAGGATCATTACTACAACACTTAACGAATGATGATTGGAAGTACATGTTAAGTAGACAGACTATGGATCACATATCTAAGAAAGGTCAAGGGATTAAGACCGCAGCTACTTAGCCAAATTAATAATTCCTGGAAAGAGGAATTATTCTTCGTCAGGCTTCTAGGAACAAGATTATCGCTTCTAGGGATAAGGTTAATTGGATTATACCTTCCTTGAGAGGCGGGGTGAAATGTTTGAGGTAGATGGCTGACTGGAGTCGGTCTGATTGTGGGAGTTGAACTGAGAAGTCCTCTGCATCTCCGTTTGTGGCAGCAGCGAAGTGTAGCAGACAGCTATGCAAGAACCTGCTGTGATCTTAGTGACCAAGTTAAGTCTGCAGTATGTGAATATTGAATGAAAAGACTAACCGGGGTGGAGCGTTGTAGTAATCATTCCGTATTAGGGACTTAGGCGGAAGTTACGAGTGTGGGTGGTGATCGCGGAGGTCAAGTGGTCTATGGGTATTGGAAGTGTATTGACCTAATAGAGTATGTTAATATGTTATTATTTGTCAGAGTCTATTCTTTGTAATTAAATGACAAAACCCGACGGCCTTTAAATACCTTCCATATGTTCATTCATTGTGTTCCAGTACAAACCTAGTGGTACGCCTCAAGGGTCTGGTGTGTGTAGGAGTATAGGTGGTAGTAACGGTTGCTGAGGCAAGGTGTTATGTGTTGTGTAATCGCTGTGTTCGGAATGAACCGGGGTTCAGCGTCACGACAATATCTCCTTTGTTATGTCCATTCATCCACTTGTAAACCTCTATCATGTCACCCCTAACTCTTCGCCTTTCCAGTGAATGCAAGTTAAGCTTTGTTAATCTTTCTTCAGATGAAAGATTTCTAATTTGGGGAATTAACTTAAGTCATCCTACGTTGGACACGTTCAAGTGAATTTATATCCATTCTATAATACGGCGACCAAAACTGAACTGCATAATCTAAATGGGCCTAACCAGAGCAAGATATAGCTGAAGAACAACACCAGGTGTCTTGTTACTAACGCTTCGATAAATAAATCCCAGTGTCCTATTTGCCTTATTACGAACATTCAGGCATTGATCCTTTTGTTTTAAATTCTTACTAATCATAACTCCCAGATCCCTTTCGCAATCCAACTTCGCAATCTCAACACCATCTAGCTCGTATCTTGTAATTATCATCATTACCTAGCCTTAGAACTTTACATTTATCAGCATTAAACTGCATCTGCCAATCTTTTGACCATTTCAAAACTCTATTTAGATCAACTTGAAGTGATCGTGAGTCGTCTTCCGTGTTAATTTCCCTACCGATTTTTGTATCATCAGCAAATTTGCAGATGTTGCTACTCAAACCTGAATCTAAATCATTTATATATATTATAAACAACAGAGGTCCCAGGACAGAGCCCTGAGGTACTCCACTAACATTATCCCACTCTGACTTGACTTCATTTATACTAACTCCGTTTCCTTTGGAATAGCCATGCCCTAATCCAACTTAATATAGCACCCCCAATACCATGAGCCTCTATTTTCTTAATTAGTCTTTCATGTGGCACTGTATCAAAAGCTTTGCTAAAGTCAAGGTACCCAACATCACAATCCTTACCACTATCAACTGCCTCAACTATGCTGGAATAAAAAGATAGCAAATTTTTTAAACATGAACGGCCATTTGTAAAACCATGTTGCGACTCATTAATTTATGTTTTTCAAGATGAAGACGAATTGTATTTGCAATTATCGATTCAAGTAACTTTCCCACAATAGACGTTAGGCTAATTGGCCGATAGTTAACACAATCTAAATTATTATTTTCCCGTGTTGGTTCTGTAGCAAGTACAAACTTTATACTCACTACAGTCTCATTATCTTAATGGCATAACTAATTAGCACTAATTACAAAAGCTACAATCCTTTCCCCAATTACAGGTAATACTCTTTCCATCCTGGTTGGAGGAAGCCGAGGTGTCGTCATCGAATATAAGCAAGCGAATTGCAAATAGCCAACATAATAGGATGAAACAAAGGATAGCCACCATAATAGGAAAACTTACTGGAACAACCAACGACAGCCAGGCTATCAATCAAAGACAGCATACAGAGATCCTTTCAGAAAAACCTACAGTATAGAACAAGCTCATGGATGGATAATGTGGTCAAGATTTTAGAGAAAATAGACATGAAATGGACCATTAAAAACAAAGGGGAAGATAGACCATATCAACACTTTCGACAGCCTCCTCCATGGGAAGAATCGAATCTAAAGATAATTATTGAAAGATTACCAGTTAAAAAATCAGCATGTGACCCTCAGAGGCTCAAGGAAGTAATAGAGCAACAAATGGAAACTATCTCTAGATCCACAACGACTCGCATCTTCACAGACAGATCAGTTGATCAAGAAAAAGGTTCTGCTGGGGCAGCAGTTTACACTACCAACCATGAAGCTTACTGGAGCATGAATAGTGGGTGCTCAACATTGCAAACAGAATTATATGCCCTGAAGGAGGCAATAAACTATACAATTGAGAATAATTTACATGATGTCATCATTCATACAGACTAAATCTTCGCTCCAGGCATTGTTATCCAGTCAGCACAGAGATAATATACAACTCCTCACAGAAATTCAACATATAGGAAAAGATGCCCAAAAGATATAGCTTTTCAAGCTATATCTTGCTCTAGTTAGGCCCCATTTAGATTATGCAGTTCAGTTTTGGTCGCCATATTATAGAATGGATATAAATTCACTTGAACGTGTCCAGCGTAGGATGACTAAGTTAATTCCCCAAATTAGAAATCTTTCATATGAAGAAAGATTAACAAAGCTTAAGTTGCATTCACTGGAAAGGCGAAGAGTTAGGGGTGACATGATAGAGGTTTACAAGTGGATGAATGGACATAACCGGGGGGATATTAATAGGGTATTAAAAGTATCAACACAGGACAGAACACGAAACAATGGATATAAATTGGATAAGTTTAGATTTAGGAAAGACTTGGGTAAATACTGGTTCAGTAACAGGGTTGTTGATTTGTGGAACCAATTGCCGCGTAACATTGTGGAGGTGGGGTCCCTCGATTGTTTCAAGCACGGGTTGGACAAGTATGTGAGTGGGATTGGGTGGTTATAGATAGGAGCTGCCTCGTATGGGCCAATAGGCCTGCATCTTCACATTAGCAACCTTCCAAAACTCTGGCACTCTGCCTGACTCTATTGATTTATTAAATATGGTTGACAGTGGATCACATAGCTCCTCTTTGCATTCTTTAAGCACCCTGGCAAACACTTCATCCGGCCCTGGGGATTTGTTTGGTTTGAGTTTTACTATTTGTTTAAGAACATCCTCCCTGGTAACTGCTAAACTCGTCAACCTGTCCTCGTCCCCACCCACATAGACTTGTTCGGCTGAAGGCATATTGTTAAGTTCCTTTTTAGTAAATACAAATACAAAATATTTATTAAAAATACTACTCATCTCTTCATCATAATCTGTTATTTGACCTGTCTCAGTTTTTAATGGACCTATCCTTTCCCTAATCTTAGTACGATATAACTGAAAAAGCCCTTTAGGATTTGTCTTTGCTTGCCCTGCTATGCGAACTTCATAGTTACTTTTTGCTTTCCTTAACTCTTTTTTAACATTTCTAACCAGTTTTACGAATTCCTGTTCTAAAGTGACCTCCCCATTTTTAATCCTTTTGTACCAAGCTCTCTTTTTACCTATAAGGTTCTTCAAATTCTTTGTTATCCACTTTGGGTCATTAGTATTCGATCTATTCAATTTGTATGGTATACTACGTTCCTGTGCTTTGTTTAGAATATTCTTAAATAAGATATATATTGAATCCACATCGAAATCCACATTTACGTCACCTATCGCTGGGTTCATGTCTCGCTCCAAGACCGGCCCACACCCCATACCCAAGACTTTCCAATCAATTAGACCCCAAAAATTTCTTAGGCTATTAAAATCAGCTTTTCGAAAATCTGGCACTTTAACAGAATTTTCTCGTACAGGTCTATTCCATTCTATGCTAAATCTCATAACTTTGTGATCACTGTTCCCTAGGACACTCCCTATTTCGATGTCATTAATTTGCGTTTCCCTGTTAGTTAACACTAAATCTAAAATATTATTTTCCCGCGTTGGTTCCTTAATATGTTTCGTAAGAAGGCAATCGTCAATTAATTCTAGAAAATCCTTTGTTCTTATGTTCTTATGACAATGTCAAAACAATGGAGAAAGTCATAAGACTACAAAGGGAAGGGAATTATAAGGGGAAAGCACCAAGCCATTACGACTATATAGCACTGGAAAAGGATCAGGATAAGGATGAGATGGAATGGGGGAAAAGGAATAGTGCCCAACCACTTGGACGGTCGGAGGATTGAACGCCGACCTGCTTGAAGCGAGACCGTCGCTCTACCGTCCTGGCCAAGTGGTTGAACAAAGGAACAATAATGGAGTGACAATAGACTTACCGACATAGTACAGCACCTCTGAGAACACCAAACTGACATCATCATGCTGCAGAAGACACTGGTGGGGGATGACTTCATCTCGAGGTTAACTGGATATCCTCGTCTCAAATTCAGCGGCTATCATCCTCTCAAGGTTAAGAGGTTATCACACGTTCTCCCTGCCCTCTGTAGAAAGAAAACGGTGTCAAATTACATATATAACACTATACCTACACAGACCATAATATGTATATTATGGTCTGATATAATATCAGACCATAATATATATATAACAGAATATATTATATTCTAGATATAATATCTAGATAGGGTTTTGAAATGGTCAAAGGATTGGCAGATGCAGTTTAATGCTGATAAATGTAAAGTTCTGAGGTTAGGTAATGATGATAGAGTTACAAGATACGAGCTAGATGGTGTTGTGATTGCGAAGTCGGATTGCGAAAGGGATCTGGGAGTTATGATTAGTAAGAATTTAAAACAAAAGGATCAATGCATAAATGTTCGTAATAAGGCAAATCGGACACTTGGATTTATTAATCGCAGCGTTAGTAACAAGACACCTGGTGTGGTTCTCAAGCTATATCTTGCTCTAGTTAGGCCCCATTTAGATTATGCAGTTCAGTTTTGGTCGCCATATTATAGAATGGATATAAATTCACTTGAACGTGTCCAGCGTAGGATGACTAAGTTAATTCCCCAAATTAGAAATCTTTCATATGAAGAAAGATTAACAAAGCTTAAGTTGCATTCACTGGAAAGGCGAAGAGTTAGGGGTGACATGATAGAGGTTTACAAGTGGATGAATGGACATAACCGGGGGGATATTAATAGGGTATTAAAAGTATCAACACAGGACAGTACACGAAACAATGGATATAAATTGGATAAGTTTAGATTTAGGAAAGACTTGGGTAAATACTGGTTCAGTAACAGGGTTGTTGATTTGTGGAACCAATTGCCGCGTAACATTGTGGAGGTGGGGTCCCTCGATTGTTTCAAGCACGGGTTGGACAAGTATATGAGTGGGATTGGGTGGTTATAGAATAGGAGCTGCCTCGTATGGGCCAATAGGCCTTCTGCAGTTACCTTTGTTCTTATGTTCTTATGTTCTTATGTTTATTTGTGATGTGTGTCCATGTATATATTAACACATTGTACTGAATAGGGTGAGAATAGCTTGAGCTACCGCATCCCTTTGTGTGTATTTTACCTCAATAAACTTATTTCAATTTCAATTACACAGACCATTGATGATAGCCACACAAGCTATGTGTATGAATCACTAGGGGTAATTGTCCAATTAAAACAGCAATGCACTATTTATAATTACTCTCTATGCGAACAAGCCTGAATGGTCAAACAACTATATTACGAACTATATACGAAAACAACTATATACGAAACGCTTTGCGTAATAGTGGCTTTAGGCATTGTATGTACTAGCTCTTATCTATAAAGCCAACAAACTTTGTAAAATCTCTTTATGTATGTACCTTTGCCTAAATAAAAATTATTATTATTATTATTATTATTATTATATGCAACTGAAAACTCTCACCCCAGAAGTGACTCGAACCCATACTGCCAGGAGCAACGTGTGGGAAATTTTTACCCACCATATCTAATTATCATCTAAGAAATGTATAATTTCTGTATCATATCAAAATCATATCTAAAATCATATCAGAATCATTATAGATTCATTATACAACTTGATCCTAGAAGATAATGCCACTTGGATCACGTACGCATAGGGCCCTATAGATGCCTACGTGACTTTGTGCATGATCTCTTATGGATCCAGAAGCTTCTAGAAGGATTTTTTTTAATTAAAACATTATTGGAACATTGATTCAATATCCGGTAGTGATAAAAATAGAATCCTTATTAAGAATCAGTGGTACTATCAAGTACTACTTATAATCTTTATATCCTATATCAAATTATATTATAATTACATCTTATCTCAATCGTAAGTCTAGACTGTAAAAATAATCAATCAATATTCATAGAAGACTTCCGTGCTCGGGGAGCATGGGAGGGGCATCGGGGGAGAAGCGCCCACGAGAGCCCACGAGGAGCACGCGTTTGTTGACAACTGTGAACACGTGTGACGGATCCTTAGCGAACATTACCAGCTCAAGGACACGTTATCCAATATCTTTATCACCAGTGAACACACTCTAGAACTGGGGGAGTACCTGGACAATATCTACAAGGGAAATCCTAGAACATTTATATAAAATAAGAGTGTATAGTGGAGCTCACAGTGACTCTGTTTCCACCACCTTCATTCTTAATCTTCATCAACTATCATTCTTCTGCAACTGCAGGGTCAATCACGTAGCAACGCTACCAGTACATCATACAGCAACGCTGTGACAAAATATCGTGCCTAAACTCAACAAGAGAGAGTTAAACAGTCTGGCACCTTGTCAGACAGGCACCCCGACTGGCAGAGAAGTATATTGAAGGTTATTTGGTATATGATTGGCCAATTGTATGCTTGTGTGACTTTAATATCCTATAAATCTGTCTGTTGGTTAAAAAGCGAGGCAAAGCCTCATATTTCAGTAATTTTATTAATATTGTAGAAGAGCAGCAGGTCCTTATCCAGGCACTAGACCTCATGAGTGTCCAGTTGTGTCAGAAAAGATTCAGTCGCAATGCATAAATAAAGTCTCACGAGTGTCCATTGTGTGGAAAAGGATTCAGTCAAGCTGACTGTACCCTAATCAAATAAATTTAATATAAATATGTCTGCATATATATTTGAATATATAAATTAAGTTAACAATTGCTTGCTTAGTTGATTTATAAGTTATCATACAAGTTCATTTAATTGAATATATTTTCTAGTACTTAGTTAAGTGCTTAGACTACATTTAAAGTCATTTATTATACTTTTGCAATTTAATTTGTTGTTTATAGTATAAGAACCTATTGGCTGTTAGTTATGGTGTTAGGTTAGACTATGTATGTTTAAATCCCTGATTTAAACAGAGCCAGTGTTCAGTCATATAACTGAATTTATCAAATCTTATCCTTGTATAATATACAAGCTGATGTGAGATCCCTGTCTACAGGTGGACTGGAACTTCTATCAACTAATTCATTCACCCCACCTGTCCCTTACAGCCCACAATCTGTCATTAGGAAAAGAGGAGCTAGGATTTACGACCCTAGCTAGAGATTCTAGGAATTAATTTGCAGACAATTTTTTAATTTAGTTCAGTCCAAGTCTCTAGTAGTCTCCTCTTATATCAATCCCAGCAGGTTTTTCCCACACAACGCAACTGGTATGTACAGGACGCCTTAATCCGCTTGACCATCATTACTCTCTATATGTGCCAGAGAATAAACTTGCCCTTGACACACAACCTGTCCTCACACTAGGCTGTTTACAGCAGAGGCCGGTCTCCCCATTATCAATTTAAGAACATAAGAATAAAGGTAACTGCAGACGGCCTATTGGCCTATACGTGGCAGCTCCTATCTATAACCACCCAATCCCACTCATGCATTGCTTACATGTGCAATGGACGTGCATGGACGGATAATCTGGTCAAGATTCTAGAGAACGTGGACTTGAAATGGACCATTAAAAACAAAGCGGAAGATAAATCATATCAACACTTTCGGCAGCCTCCTCCATGGGGAAAAATCGAGTCTAAAGATAATCATTGAAGGATTACCAGTTAAAAAATCAGCATGTGACTCGCAGAGGCTCAAAGCAGTCATAGAACAACAAATGGAACGCATCTCAAAACCTACAACGACTCGCATCTTCACAGACGGATCAGTTGATCAAAAAACAAAAAAAAAGAGGTTCTGGTGGGGCAGCAGTTTACACTAACAACCATGAAGCTTACTGGAACATGAATTGTGGGTGCTCAACATTGCAGAAAGAATTATATGCCTTGAAAGGTACAAATTATGCAATTGAGAATAATTTACATGATATCATTCACACCGACTAAGTCGTCCCCCCAGGCATTGTTATCCAGTCAGCACAGAGATAATATACAACTCATCCCCAGAAATCCAACATATAGAGGAAAGAAGCACACAATCTAGGGCTGCCAATTACTCTAAATTGGATAAGTCACATTGGCATAGATGGTAATGAAAAGGCAGACTCGCTAGCAAAAGCTGCCACTGCTCTACCTGTTGTTCAGGTTCAAATGCCTCCAAGTTTTTCACAGATTAAAGAGCAAATCAAGAAGAAAATACTCCCAACTATCAAAAGTCGCCACAGAGCCAAAGTAGCGGAAGGAAGATCCACTGCGATATGGTACGAACAAGCCACTGGGTACTACTCGTTCAAGCCTGACAAAAAGATATCCAGAAACATTGCAGTAGCCATACACAGACACAGACTTGGTTACAAGTGCTGCTGGGAGGTAATAAACCCAATAGTTAAAGAGTGTCACTCTGTGAAACAGAAGCAGAGGCGCCACTATTGCACTAATTAGAATGTGAAGCTACTGAAGCATTAAACTCGACATTAATCCACTACAGCCCGTGCTACATGGACATTCCTTTGTATGTTGAAAGGAGATATAAGGTATTAAATACATTAACACATACTAGAACACGAAACTATATAAATTTGATAAGTTTAGATTTAGGAAAGATCTGTGTAAATACTGGTTTGGTAATAGGTTTGTGGATGTGCAGAACAGATCACTGAGTAAGGTAGCATACCATACACAGTTATTGAACATAAGATACCTGGTTGATGGGGTTCTGGGAGTTCCACTCCCCAAGCCCGGCCCGAGGCTAGGCTTGACTTGTGAGAGTTTGGTCCACTAGGCTGTAGACCAAAGAAGAACAGAACAAAGAATAAGAACAACATATAAGAATATATTGGATCGAATAATAATTATCCCAAATAGATAATGATAGGCTTAAAAACTTTATGTAAAAAATAAAGCTTGGTCCATAAAAACATAAGAATAAAGGTAATTGCAGAAGGCCTATTGGCCCATACAAGGCAACTCCTATTTATAACCAGCCAATCCCACTCATATCCCACTGGTTCTATCCTCCTCCCAACGCAATCCAAGGTAACTGTAGCCTTCAGTAACAAAAGACTGGAGTCACCACCTGCTTCCTGCTTTTATCACGTCCGCCAACACCTGCCGCTCAACAGGTGTTGGTAAAAGGGGGGAAGGGGAGGACAAAGAAAACAGATATTTGGTATTCTAATTTATAAGTTATTCTAATTTATTCTATTCATATGTTGTTAAAGATTCGCTACTTGGAACAAAAAGTTCCAAGTAGCACGGGCTATGGTGAGCCCGTAGATAGTTCTCTATTCATATATTCTAATTTATAAGTTATATACAATATAAATTATAATCATTCTTAATATAAATTAAAATCATTCTTAATATAAATTAAAATCATTCTTAATATAAATTAAAATAATTCGTAATATAAATTATAATCATTCTTAATATAAATTATAATCATTCTTAATATAAATTATAATCACTTAATATAAATTATAATCATTCTTAATATAAATTATAATCATTTATATTATAAATTATAATCATTTATAATATAAATTATTATAATTTATATTATAAATTATTATCATTTATATTATAAATTATTATCATTTATAATATAAATTATTATAATTTATAATATAAATTATTATAATTTATATTATAAATTATTATAATTTATATTATAAATTATTATAATTTTGTATTATATAAATTTTGTATATAACTTATAAATTAGAATATATGAATAGAGAACTATCTACGGGCTCACCATAGCCCGTGCTACTTGGAACTTTTTGTTCCAGGTAGAGAATCTTTAACAACATATGAATAGAATAAATTAGAATAACTTATAAATTAGAATACCAAATATCTGTTTTCTTTGTCCTCCCCTTCCCCCCTTTTACCAACACCTGTTGAGCGGCAGGTGTTGGCGGACGTGATGAAATATAAATTATAATAATTTATAATATAAATTATAATAATTTATAATATAAATTATAATAATTTATAATATATTATAATAATTTATAATGTGAAGTGCGAAAAAATACGTGAATTTAGAGACAATTCTATAACCAATGTTCCAGCGATGTGTCAATATTTCACTCAAAATTATCTGCTACCAGAAATTTTAGCCAAATATCCCCAGTTTGCAAACTGTAGGTAGTAATTAAGTGATTATAACCTATCCACCGCTGCCCACTGGATGGGGGGCGGTGTGCAGGACAAACATATCAATTGTGACACTAGCTCTCCACATATGTCAGTTGCTTAATTTAGAACCTGTACTTGAGGTCGATCTCGAACCCATTGTTGATGTGACGACTTATATTGAATTTTGTAACTAGCTCATCAAGATTGTAACTTGCTTAGCTAAATGAATTGTGGGGTTCAGTCCCTGAGCCCATTATGTGCCTCTGTAACCCTTTCCACTACCGCCCACAAGATGGGTATGGGGTGCATAATAAATAATATAAATTATAATTTATATTATTTAGATTATTTTTATATCCGAATCGTCCCTTTATAAATTGCTTCACCCACGTACTGAAGACATAAATAATCCCATGCACTTAACCTAGGCCTAATCATGTAATGTTAATGTACATAATAATGTTTATTTTTATTTGATAAACAAAAATGTTAGACACTGTACTTTCAAGTGACAAATGTGTCTCGGGGGGGGGGGGGGGGGGTAATACCTGATCAACCAGGCTGTAATTCGTACGTCAGGCTGCGAACAGCGGCGTCAAACAGCCTGGTTGACCAGTCCAGCCAAATTGGAGGCATTGGTCAGAAACCGGGCAGCGGGGACGCTGAACCCCGAAATCAAGGCCCGTTTGGATGACCACCGCCCGGGACGAGTGAGGTCACCCGCGGTGACTGATGGCCTGGGGGGAGGGGGAGGGACTAATTGTTTAATTAGTTGGTGAATGACAAGGGGGGGGGGGGACATGGATGTGGTGGGTAAGACAGGTTGGGTCACAAGGTAGAGGGGTGAGGTCACACACGGCCACTGTGGGGGCAGAGGGACACAGACGGCCACTGGGGGGGGGGGGAGGGAGGGACACAGACGGCCACTGGGGGGGGGAGGGAGGGACACAGACGGCCACTGGGGGGATGAGGGAGGGAGGGACACAGACGGCCACTGGGACGTCTCGAAAGCCTTCGACAAAGTGTGGCACACAGGCCTAAAATATAAGATATCTGAACTAGGGCTTCCTGAGAGATTTACTGCTACTCTCTGCAGCTTTATAGACAATAGAACTGCTAGGCTTAATATCGGCAGCTACTTGGGTGACGTAATAGAACTGAAAAGTGGAGTACTACAAGGAAGCTGCCTCTCCCCCACTCTATTCAACATATATACAGCTGACCTACCCCAACATGGAGAATACATCACATACGCTGATGATGTTACCCACATAATATGCCAACCGGGCCCATCAAAGCCGCTACTAGCCGACAAGACCAAGGCGGCAATTGAACTCTTAAACAACTTTGAGAAGCAATAGAAAATTAGCACCAACAAACAAAAGTTCCAAATAATACACATTGCGAAAAGAAACCCGGACCCCATCATCCTTGATAACCAGCCGATCCAATATGCGGAGGTAGGCAGAATACTGGGACTTATGATAAATAGAACAGGGATACAAATTCATGTAAGGGACCGACTAAACAAAGCCAAAGCAGCATTAGGAAAACTGAGAAGATTCCGAAGCCTCAGTACTAACATTCAGATCCACCTATATAAGGCTCTAGTTCGGCCGCATCTAGAGTATCCCCCAGTACCACTACACACCTTAAAGAAAAGTAACATGCAGAAACTGCAAGCAGTACAAAATAAGGCGCTAAGGAGAGCAGCAAAACACCGTCCACCATATGATCAGACAATCCAGGAGCTCCACGAACTCCTGAACATACAGCCACTAAACATCAGACTGCAGCACCAAGCCATCAGGGTGTGGAACACCATCGAAATGTTAGAGGACCCAATGTTTGAAAGATTACTCCAAGATAAGACGCCCCGCTCCCACAGCTGGTGGCCCAAGAGCCTAGATTCTCTGGACGAAAACCCCGCCCCACAGTATATAATCCCCAGTTGAGTTATATATGTATATATATGAACAGTTCATATATGTGTATGTATGAACAACTCGATAAATAATATGTATGACAACTCGATAAATAATAATAATAAAATAGAGCGCCTTAAACAGAATAACATGTGTGGAAGCATCGGATTGTGTATATATGAATGCTACACAGTATTCATCTATGGACATCCATATATGGTGAAACATGTGAAGAACCTTTCACACACTCACAGCTCCCTGACAAGAGGGAGCCAGCTTAGCTTAGCTGCCAACACCCACACATCGTGTCAGCAAGGCGGACAGCCCGCCTGCTTTCATACCTCTCACTGTATTTCCCACTTCTATACTTCCCTTCACCTATGCCTCTCCTTCCTCTTTACTACAAAAAAAAAAAAAAGACGGCCACTGGGAGGGGGAGGACACAGACGGCCACTGGGGGGGGAAGAGAGGGACACAGACGGCCACTGGGGGGGGGAAGAGAGGGACACAGACGGCCACTGGGGGGGGGAAGAGAGGGACACAGACGGCCACTGGGGGGGGAAGAGAGGGACACAGACGGCCACTGGGGGGGGAGAGGGACACAGACGGCCACTGGGGGGGGGGGAAGAGAGGGACACAGACGGCCACTGGGGGGGGGAAGAGAGGGACACAGACGGCCACTGGGGGGGGGGAAGAGAGGGACACAGACGGCCACTGGGGGGGGGGGAAGAGAGGGACACAGACGGCCACTGGGGGGGGGGGGAAGAGAGGGACACAGACGGCCACTGGGGGGGGGGAGGGAAGAGAGGGACACAGACGGCCACTGGGGGGGGAAGAGAGGGACACAGACGGCCACTGGGGGGGGGAAGAGAGGGACACAGACGACCACTGGGGGGGGGAAGAGAGGGACACAGACGGCCACTGGGGGGGGGGAAGAGAGGGACACAGACGGCCACTGGGGGGGGGGAAGAGAGGGACACAGACGGCCACTGGGGGGGGAAGAGAGGGACACAGACGGCCACTGGGGGGGGAAGAGAGGGACACAGACGGCCACTGGGGGGGGGAAGAGAGGGACACAGACGGCCACTGGGGGGGGGAAGAGAGGGACACAGACGGCCACTGGGGGGGGGAAGAGAGGGACACAGACGGCCACTGGGGGGGGGAAGAGAGGGACACAGACGGCCACTGGGAGGGGGGGGAAGAGAGGGACACAGACGGCCACTGGGGGGGGGAAGAGAGGGACACAGACGGCCACTGGGGGGGGGAAGAGAGGGACACAGACGGCCACTGGGGGGGGGGGAAGAGAGGGACACAGACGGCCACTGGGGGGGGGGGAAGAGAGGGACACAGACGGCCACTGGGGGGGGGGAAGAGGGGGACACAGACGGCCACTGGGGGGGGAGGGAGGACACAGACGGCCACTATCACAGACGGCCACTGGGGGGGGGGGAAGAGAGGGACACAGACGGCCACTGGGGGGGGGAAGAGAGGGACACAGACGGCCACTGGGGGGGGAGGGAGGACACAGACGGCCACTGGGGGGGGGAAGAGAGGGACACAGACGGCCACTGGGGGGGGGAAGAGAGGGACACAGACGGCCACTGGGGGGGGGGAAGAGAGGGACACAGACGGCCACTGGGGGGGGGGGGAAGAGAGGGACACAGACGGCCACTGGGGGGGGGAAGAGAGGGACACAGACGGCCACTGGGGGGAAGAGAGGGCCACTGGGGGGGAAGAGAGGAACACAGACGGCCACTGGGGGGGAAGAGAGGGACACAGACGGCCACTGGGGGGGAAGAGAGGGACACAGACGGCCACTGGGGGGGGGGGGAAGAGAGGGACACAGACGGCCACTGGGGGGGGGGGAAGAGAGGGACACAGACGGCCACTGGGGGGGGGGGAAGAGAGGGACACAGACGGCCACTGGGGGGAAGAGAGGGCCACTGGGGGGGAAGAGAGGGCCACTGGGGGGGAAGAGAGGGACACAGACGGCCACTGGGGGGGAAGAGAGGGACACAGACGGCCACTGGGGGGGAAGAGAGGGACACAGACGGCCACTGGGGGGGGAGGGAGGGACACAGACGGCCACTGGGGGGGGAGGGAGGGAGGGACACAGACGGCCACTGGGGGGGGGAGGGAGGGAGGGACACAGACGGCCACTGGGGGGGGAGGGAGGGAGGGACACAGACGGCCACTTGGGGGGGGAGGGAGGGACACAGACGGCCACTGGGGGGGGAGGGAGGGGACACAGACGCCCACTGGGGGGGAGGGAGGGACAAAGACGGCTACTGGGGGGGGGGGAGGGACACAGACGGCCACTGGGAGGGGGGGGAGGGACACAGACGGCCACTGGGAGGGGGGGAGGGAGGGCCACTGGGTGGGGGGGAGGGAGGGACACAGACGGCCACTGGGAGGGGGGGGGAGGGACACAGACGGCCACTGGGAGGGGGGGGGAGGGAGGGACACAGACGGCCAGGGGGGGGAGGGACAAAGACGGCCACTGGGGAGAGAGGGACACAGACGGCCACTGGGTGGGAGGGAGGGAGGGACACAGACGGCCACTGGGTGGGAGGGAGGGAGGGACACAGACGGCCACTGGGTGGGGGAGAGGGAGGGACACAGACGGCCACTGGGTGGGGGAGAGGGAGGGACACAGACGGCCACTGGGTGGGGGAGAGGGAGGGACACAGACGGCCACTGGGTGGGGGGGAGGGAGGGACACAGACGGCCACTGGGTGGGGGAGAGGGAGGGACACAGACGGCCACTGGGTGGGGGAGAGGGAGGGACACAGACGGCCACTGGGTGGGGGAGAGGGAGGGACACAGACGGCCACTGGGTGGGGGAGAGGGAGGGACACAGACGGCCACTGGGTGGGGGAGAGGGAGGGACACAGACGGCCACTGGGTGGGGGAGAGGGAGGGACACAGACGGCCACTGGGTGGGGGAGAGGGAGGGACACAGACGGCCACTGGGTGGGGGAGAGGGAGGGACACAGACGGCCACTGGGTGGGGGAGAGGGAGGGACACAGACGGCCACTGGGTGGGGGAGAGGGAGGGACACAGACGGCCACTGGGTGGGGGAGAGGGAGGGACACAGACGGCCACTGGGTGGGGGAGAGGGAGGGACACAGACGGCCACTGGGTGGGGGAGAGGGAGGGACACAGACGGCATAGGGACAAAGAGATAAAGAACAGCCACAGCACCACAGGCGAAGTTACAGATTAATCATAGAAAGGTCACAGACCTTTAAGTTTAATTCTCTCGTTTAAACAATATACACGCGCACAAAAATAAAGAAATGCCATTTCTTGTTGACAATTTTCCCGCTGAAACACAACATGGTCTCATTTAGTGTCCGTGGTGCAGAGGTAAGACACTCGCCTGGCGTTCCGCGAGCGCTATGTCGTGGGTTCGTATCCTGGCCGGGGAGGATTTACTGGGCGCAATTCCTTAACTGTAGCCTCTGTTTAACTCAACAGTAAAATGTATACTTGGCTGTAACAAGGATTCTTCGCGGCGGGGATCGTATTCCAGGGACCTGCCCGAAACGCTACGCGTACTAGTGGCTCTACAAGAATGTAACAACTCTTGTATATATCTCAAAAAATAAAAAAAAAACATTCTTACCATAATGACGAGTATGTAGGCTTGTGTTATTTTGGGAGGGAGGCTCATTTACAACATCCTCGAGCCTCGCTCTCTCCAGATTATCTGGTAACAGTTATGTTATCAGTGGATACTGAGGCGCACTTTATGTGGGTAGGAACATTGACGTGGCTGCCCGCAGACAGGAGCACACACCCGGCTACACCCTTCCTCCGCGGCGTCATGGAGCTGACTGAAGTCACCAAAGTCACAAAACAGATGTGTGGTAGATCACGCTCGCTCATTGGTGCGGTCCTGCGTGACGCCATCACTTCACGCTCGCTCATTGGTGGGTCCTGTGACGTCATTACTTCACGCTCGCTCATTGGTGGGTCTTGTGCCACCTAGATGTACTTTGCAAGGGTCGGGAGTCAGTTCCTGGCTTGAACATTTTCTTGCAATGTAATGGCTTCGTTCCCTCGTATTCTTGATCTTATTTCATACTTAAAATTGAGTTTTGTTATAAATAAGTCTATTAAAAACGTATAAAATGGCTTCTATTTGTAGTTTCTTTCAATTGTACCCAGAGGCAGGTGTGTTGTTCATCCCGTCACTTGTACCCAGAGACAGGTGTGTTGTTCATCCTGTCACTTGTACCCAGAGACAGGTGTGTTGTTCATCCCGTCACTTGTACCCAGAGGCAGGTGTGTTGTTCATCCCGTCACTTGTACCCAGAGACAGGTGTGTTGTTCATCCTGTCACTTGTACCCAGAGACAGGTGTGTTGTTCATCCTGTCACTTGTACCCAGAGACAGGTGTGTTGTTCATCCCGTCACTTGTACCCAGAGACAGGTGTGTTGTTCATCCCGTCACTTGTACCCAGAGACAGCTGTGTTCATCCCGTCACTTGTACCCAGAGACAGGTGTGTTGTTCATCCCGTCACTTGTACCTAGAGGCAGGTGTGTTGTTCATCCCGTCACTTGTACCCAGAGGCAGGTGTGTTGTTCATCCTGTCACTTGTAGCCAGAGACAGGTGTGTTGTTCATCCTGTCACTTGTACCCAGAGACAGCTGTGTTCATCCCGTCACTTGTACCCAGAGACAGCTGTGTTCATCCCGTCACTTGTACCCAGAGACAGCTGTGTTCATCCCGTCACTTGTACCCAGAGGCAGGTGTGATGTGTGCACAACACAGCTGCCTCATAATGTATCCAGTCTGCCAGTGCAGACGACTGATCACATGCCTCTGTATCACTAACCATCCTGTGTGATGGGGATTTTAAGCATCACGTATTTAGTTTTTTGACACACTGTACTCCCCTTCACATAGTCTAGGGTAACTGCACAAATGCAGATGTACCTAAATGTTTTAATAAAAAATAATGACTCGGAACTGACTTGGGCTTAACACTGGATGTCTGGAACAAAAGTCAGGGGAAGGGGGAATTAATCAAGTTTGCTTAGTTACCCCTACATTTACTACTGTCCCTTATTTATATATATATATATATTTATATATATATATATATATATATATATATATATATATATATATATATATATATATATATATATATATATTTATATATATATATATATATATATATATATATATATATTTTTTTTTTTTTGATATATACAAGAGTTGTTACATTCTTGTACAGCCACTAGTACGCGTAGCGTTTCGGGCAGGTCCTTAATCCTATGGTCCCTGGAATACGATCCCCTGCCGCGAAGAATCGTTTTTTCATCCAAGTACACATTTTACTGTTGCGTTAAACAGAGGCTACAGTTAAGGAATTGCGCCCAGTAAATCCTCCCCGGCCAGGATACGAACCCATGACATAGCGCTCGCGGAACGCCAGGCGAGTGTCTTACCACTACACCACGGAGACTGTGGTGTGGTTTGACTGAGGTCCCTCGAACTAGAGACTGGAGCTGGGTAGGATATTCAGTATAATAATACTCATAACTAATGGTAATGTCTCACAGACATTGTAACATGGGATAATAACCCACACTTTACATCACGTTTTCTTCATCACGTTTTTTCTTTCACGTTTTTCTTAATAACCCACACTTTACATCACGTCCTGGGTTCGATCCCAGGCGCCGGCGAGAAACAATGGGCAGAGTTTCTTTCACCCTATGCCCCTGTTACCTAGCAGTAAAATAGGTACCTGGGTGTTAGTCAGCTGTCACGGGCTGCTTCCTGGGGGTGGAGGCCTGGTCGAGGACCGGGCCGCGGGGACACTAAAGCCCCGAAATCATCTCAAGATAACCTCAAGATAACGTTCGTGCATGTAGTTAGAACAAGACTTGTGTCTCATCGAGTAATGACATTGTGATATAAAGATATAAATCTCGCCTTACTCAGACCTTCACAAAGCACTCGGGAGAGTATCTTGAGGTTATCTTGAGAGGATTTCGGGGCTTTAGTGTCCCCGCGGTCCGGTCCTCGACCAGGCCTCCACCCCCAGGAAGCAGCCCGTGACAGCTGACTAACATCCAGGTACCTATTTTACTGCTAGGTAACAGGGGCATAAGGTGAAAGAAACTCTGCCCATTGTTTCTCGCAGGCGCCTGGGATCGAACCCAGGACCACAGGATCACAAGTCCAGCGTGCTGTCCGCTCGGCCGACCGGCTCTCGAGTGCGAAAGACTTTAGTGTAAATGTTTACGTAACATTCACAAATATATAAGTTTTGAACAAATCCACAAAGGCCCGTGATGAAGGATCGAACTGGATCCCGCAGCCTCTCTGAGACACAAACCAGGGGGTTTTTACACAATTGCCCCGTGCACCAAGGGAGCCGGTCGGCCGAGCGGACAGCGCGCTGGGCGTGTGATCCTGCGGTCCTGGGTTCGATCCCAGGCGCCGGCGAGAAACAATGGGCAGAGTTTCTTTCACCCTATGCCCCTGTTACCTAGCAGTAAAATAGGTACCTGGGTGTTAGTCAGGTGTCACGGGCTGCTTCCTGGGGGTGGAGGCCTGGTCGAGGACCGGGCCGCGGGGACACTAAAAAGCCCCGAAATTATCTCAAGATAACCTCAAGATGTGTTGGCTTAGAAAGTTTCTTGTTGCCACGTCCAGCAGCTTAGCTCTCCATGTGTCCGGTCCTTCATGTGGGTCTCTGTTCTCCCAATCTATATTCCCGTGGTTGAAGTTTCCCATGATTAGTAGTCTGGATTCGTTCCTGCTAGCCACGGAAGCTGCTCACTCTATTATATTGATGGTGACCCTGTTTCTATCATATTCCTGTCTGGGTCTTCTGTCATTTGGTGGGGGTGTTAGGGGGGGTTATATATATGACTACTACTATAATTCTTTGTCCTCCAATTGCTATGGTACCTGTTATGTACTCACTGAAATCTTAACAACCCTGAATAACCATCTCTTCAAAACTCCAGACTCTTCTTATCAGCAGAGCTACACCACCTCCTTTTCCCCTGGAAAAAACTCCTCTTCCTTCTCTCTCCTTCCTCACTGCATAGTAGTCCTGTGGAAACACTGCATTTGTTATAGTTTTCGTTAGCTATGTTTCTGTGAGTGCTATTATGTCTGGATTTTCTTCTAGTACCAATTCTCCAAGTTCACCTATTTTATTTGTAATCCCATCTATGTTAGTGTACATTGCCTTGAAGCTCACTTTCTTCTGTCCATTCTCTTGTACCCTTCTTGGTGAGCGTTCTGCTGACGGAGGAAGCTGTTCAATAGGTGTGGCGATCTGTGAGGTGGTTAACAGGGTCTCAGATGATTCTGGCGTGGTGGCGGTTCAAGGGAAGGGGTGGGGGGACAGGTATGTCATGTCATCCCTACCTCCTTACCTACCACCCCATTTTTGGAGGACGGGCTGCCGTCTCATATGGGGTAAGGAGGTAGGGGTGACATGGAGGATACAGGGAGAGGGGGGAGGAGGGATAGGGAGGGGTATGGGAGGAGGGGGGGGGCGGCCATGGTGGGAGGGGCCTCGATTCACTCGATGATAACCCAGTCCCACAGTACATAATTCCCAGATGATATACTACCCAGATATCCTTCCCCCATAATTGAAAAATGGAGTATGTGTATAGGAAGCATATGTATATGGGAATATGTACGCATGTACGTGTGTGTATGTGTATGTATATATATATATATATATATATATATATATATAATGTATATGGGTGAGTATATGTATGTATATATGTGTATGTATGAACAACTCGAAAAATAATAATAATAAAATAAAGAGCCTTAAACAGAATAACATGTGTGGAAGCATCGGAGTGTGTATATATGAATGCTACACAGTATTCATCTATGGACATCCATATGTGGTGAAACACATGTGAAGAACCTCTCACACACTCACAGCTCCCTGACAAGAGGGAGCCAGCTTAGCTTAGCTGCCAACACCCACACATCGTGTCAGCAAGGCGGACAGCCCGCCTGCTTTCATACCTCTCACTGTATTTCCCACTTCTATACTTCCCTTCACCTATGCCTCTCCTTCCTCTTCAAACAAAAAAAAGTGGGAGTGGGGATGGGGGGGAGACAGGCTGGGAATGGGGTGAGGGGGGAGGAGGGAGGGTTGAGTGAGCATTTTAATGGGGCAGGTAAGGGTTAGGGGTAGGAAGGGTTACTATGCAGAATAGGGTGGCGGTGTGGATTATTTGTGATGTGGAGCATTCATCACGCGAGACACCCAACCTTGTGAGCACCGATTGATAAAGATTAAAGATTAAGCCACCCAAAAGGTGGCACGGGCATGAATAGCCCGTAAGTGGTGTGGCCCTTTTGAGCCATTACCAGTATCAAGAGCTGATACTGGAGATCTGTGGAGGTGCGACTGCACCCTGCGTGACGGGAGATGTCTCCCGTGTTGTGAGCACCTTGACAAATATATATCATATATATCATATATATATGATATATATTCATATATTTGTGTGGTCATATATATCACCCGCCCCACTATCTTCACCCTCTCGCTTCATATCTCTGTCCACTTTTTTTTTTTTTTTTTTTTAGATATATACAAGAGTTGTTACATTCTTGTACAGCCACTAGTACGCGTAGCGTTTCGGGCAAGTCCTTAATCCTATGGTCCCTGGAATACGATCCCCTGCCGCGAAGAATCGTTTTTTCATCCAAGTACACATTTTACTGTTGCGTTAAACAGAGGCTACAGTTAAGGAATTGTGCCCAGTAAATCCTCCCCGGCCAGGATACGAACCCATGACATAGCGCTCGCGGAACGCCTGGCGAGTGTCTTACCACTACACCACGGAGACTGTTCACCCTGGAGGAAATACCGACGGCGTCACTGAAGTTGGACAGCGATTCCTTCAGGTTAACTTGACAAAAGATAATACATTAATTTTATATGAAAAAAAGGCATTAAAGTTAAGATACAGCACTGTGTCGAAGGGAAGGGAACTATCAGGGGGATAAAAGCACCAAGCCATTACGACTATATAGCACTTGGAAGGGGTAAGGAAAAGGATTTGGGATGGGATGGGGAAAAAGGAATGGGGAAAGTTAATGATGTTTATTTATCTAGGAAGGAATACTAAATACATAAACTCTCAAGATACATATACTATATATCAGGGAATTTCTATAAAGGATTATCTTGGCAATTTAATCTGCGTATAGGTCTGGAGCCAGATTCACGAAGCAGTTACGCAAGCACTTACGAACGTGTACATCTTTCCGACTTTGGTTACATTTATTAAATAGTTTACAAGCATGAAAAGTTCCCATTCAACTGTTGTTATTGTTATAAACAGCCTCCTGGTGCTTCGGAACTCATTAACTGTTTAATAACTAGAAACAAAGCCGCCAAAGACTGAGAAAAGATGTACACGTTCGTAAGTGTTTGTGTAAGTACTTTCGTGAATCTGGCTCCTGGGTATCTTTTGGTGTTAAAAAATCATCGCTATGCTGTGAATTTTATTGGATTTTGCATCGGGGATGGACCTGAAAAATACCGTTGCTATGTGGTCTTTCTTTCAAGACTAAAATCGTGATAGAGGAGGTCCATCTTCGGGTAATATGTAACTTAGGATGATGTTGTTGTTATAGATTCAGCTACTCAGAACAAGTTCCAAGTAGCACGGGCTATGGTGACCCCGTAGTGGACTTACCTGGCACAGGAGCGGGGCAAGTAGCACGGGCTATGGTGAGCCCGTAGTGGACTTACCTGGCACAGGAGCGGGGCTGAGTCTGTGTTGTAAATTAGGAGTGTAAGGTGTTATAAATAGTGTCGGGCTTCAGTTCTTGGACCCACCTCTATCGTTTATAGTTGTATTTTCGTTATTATTAGCTACATTTTCACAAAATTTAAAATAATTATTTTAGATTTGGTAAGAAAGAAAACGGAGTTGTTGGGTTTCTGCTCTTGTCCTCCGCCTTAGTTCCCTCTTGTAATTTCGTTATTAAAGCACAGTAATTTGAGATACATTAAGAACAAATGAGATAGTTCACGAGCTCCAGCTTCTGTCCTCCACCATTGTCCGTTCGTGTATTTTCATTATGATCAATTAAGGTAAACATCAAACAGTCATCCATGAGACAAGGAGCAGAAGGTAGTCGTCAAGTTCCACCTCTTGGCCAACACCTTCGGTTTATTTCTAATTCTCTTCAGCAGCCCGTCCTCCAAACAACAGCCCGTCCTCCAAACAACAGCCCGTCCTCCAAACAACAGCCCGTCCTCCAAACAACAGCCCGTCCTCCAAACAACAGCCCGTCCTCCAAACAACAGCCCGTCCTCCAAACTAAGATCCAAAAGTGATTCCATGCACCCGCCAAACCCCCCAGCTGTTTATGAATGAAAAACGGTTTACACACGACTCGCAACTGATTTCGATCGAACACTTCCGGAACAAGTGCTTCACTGACGAATTTTGTTCGAACCACAACGCTGTAAATGCTTCACCCACGTACTACAAATACAAATAATCATGTACAGAACCTAAATACCTAACCTAACCTATGCACAATATGCTAATATTATAATTTATAAATATATATATATATTATATATATATATATATATATATTATATATATTATATATATATAAATATATATATAAATATAAATAAATATAATTTGAATTTGAGAAAATTCCCGTTTTGAATGAAAAAATATTAACATTTATGAATGTGTCTGTGGGGGTCGACCGCTGGATGTAATGGACTTGAGTCGAGGACGGGTTGTCACCAGAGTGGTAAACATAGGCTGAGTGGATAGACCTTACCCCAATACACTTATCAGTAGGCCACCATTCCAGAGGCTGGAGGGAGTCGCTTAGCTGCCCCTTTCAGGCGTGGCGCTATCTTCTCTTTGAGATACATGTCAGCTCACACCAAACTCACACTCTCTCTCTCTCTCTCTCTCTCTCTACTTACTTTCCAAGTTATTTTCCACAAGAATGAGAAAATCTGTAGGAGCCGTGATAAGAATTCGAACCAATCGAATAGAGTGGGGGCATCACTATCACACACACACATCACACACTATCTATATACTATATACACACTATCACACAGCATCACTAACGTGATGCATCAAATGAACAAATCCACAAGGGCCGTGACGAGGATTCGAACCTGTGTTCTTGGAGCTCAGTCGATTAAGGCAGTGTTTGGGATGCTCCCGGACGCAGGTTCGAATCCTCGACACGGCCCTTGTGGATTTGTTCTTGTGGGAGTATTACTCCCACACTTAATACTCCTATGGGTATTCCCAAGCACACGCCTTAGACAACTAGGTCATGCCAGGTCAATAAGATTGCAACCTGGGGTATTTGTAACGTACTACAAATACAAATATAATTATTTGTAGTACGTGGGTGAAGCATTTACAGCGTTGTGGTTCGAACAAAATTCGTCAGTGAAGCACTTGTTCCGGAAGTGTTCGATCGAAATCAGTTGCGAGTCGTGTGTAAACCGTTTTTCATTTATAAACAGGAGGGCTGGTGGGTGCATGGAACAACCCGTCCTCAACTCAAGTCCATTACATCCAGCGGTCGACCCCACAGACGCATTCATAAATTTTAATATGCTGTTCATTCAAAACGGGAATTTTCTCAAGTATAAATTAATATTATAAAATATTAGCATATTGTGTATATATAGGCATAAGTTAGGTTAGGTGTTTAGGTTCTGTTGGCGATTATTTGTATTTGTAGTACGTGAGTGAAGCATTTACAGCGTTGTGGTTCGAACAAAATTCGTCAGTGAAGCACTTGTTCCGGAAGTGTTCGATCGAAATCAGTTGCGAGTCGTGTGTAAACCGTTTTTCACTCATAAACAGGAGGGCTGGTGGGTGCATGGAATCACTTTTGGTTGTGTTGTTTACGATTCGCAACCTGGAACAAAAAGTTCCAAGTAGCACGGGCTATGATGAGCCCGTCTTTTGAATCTTTGGAGGACGGGCTGAGTGAACCCACGAGGGCACCCGAGGCTTCAACGGAAGCCGAAGCATACTTGGAAATATAGTTGGGAATACCCATAGCATAGACTTGACTTCCCATCACGGGTCCTACGGATTTTCTCATTGATATATCACGATACTGTGATTTCTCAGTGTACAAGTATTAATATAATATAATAATAATAAAATATAATAATAATAAAATATAATAATAGTATAATATAATATTATAATAATATAATATAATACAGTATTTAATATATAAAAAATAATTTATTAGATGCCCTCTTTGTATCCTTGTGCCTTTTTCAGGGGCGAACTTCGCTCAGTTGAATAGAGATCTTTGATGGGGTTGTATACGTGTTTCATACTTTAAGATGAAACTATGATTATTGTATGTTCCACCAATTACCAATAATAGTAAACATTTATGCAGGACTTTCTGCGGCATTTGTAGAACAGAACTAAATGAGCAGACCACCCCAGTCTCAGGATGGGACTGGGGTGGTCCCATTCCACCACCACCACCTCAGTATGGGTGGTTATCTTGAGATGATTTCGGGGCTTTAGTGTCCCCGCGGCCCGGTCCTCGACCAGGCCTCCACCCCCAGGAAGCAGCCCGTGACAGCTGACTAACACCCAGGTACCTATTTTACTGCTAGGTAACAGGGACATAGGGTAAAAGAAACTCTGCCCATTGTTTCTCGCCGGCGCCTGGGATCGAACCCAGGACCACAGGATCACAAGTTCCGCGTGCTGTCCGCTCGGCCGACCGGCTCCCCTGGGTGTCACAAGAGAGTAACATAGACGCGTTGGGGAGACCCATAGCCAGGACAGCTGGTTGCTACCTACCTATACAGAGTCATCAAGAATGTGCCTCTTCCCCGAATGGTTTCTCACGGAAGGGTGGGTGACCTGGCCGGACCCCCTCGAGTGTGGGATCGTGGCTGGGGGCCGGAGGGACCCTCGTGCGCATACATAATAACCCTCCAGCTCCAGGAGGCCCCCCCGCGGGAAGCTTCCGTTTTGTATTGATTTCATTGTAGGCTGTTGTCATCATACCTGCCGCTTAGGCAGCTTGTTGTTTTAGCTTCAGCTTTTTTTGCAATGATATATTGTGTCCCTTTGTGTGCTGTGTCTTTTATAAGAAAAACAAAATACAAAATATTTTTCCATTGTACTATAATCCATTATCATCTTAACTCTCTCGAATGTGATATGCCAACTAACCATTATTAAATATATATATTTTAGTTTGTCTTGTTAGGGAAATGTGTGTGTGTGTGTGCTTAGGGGTGCCTGCCTCTCACCTTGCCTAGGGGAAGGGGGTCCAGAAGCTACATAATATGTATGTAGCTACATAATAAAATATGCTACATAATATGAAGCTACATAATAAAACCCTGCACCCCCTGAAGTGACAAGAAGGAAGAAGGGGAACAACACACATATTATGGGCGGGTTTTCTGTCTGTAGTGTTCGTGTACACACTGCAAACCCCCAGCCCGCTTCAATGTCAGGAAACTAATTTTTTCTTGACATTGTCAATGTTATGGTTACCTTGAGATGATTTCGGGGCTTTTAGTGTCCCCGCGGCCCGGTCCTCGACCAGGCCTCCACCCCCAGGAAGCGACCCGTCACAGCTGACTAACACCCAGGTACCTATTTTACTGCTAGGTAACAGGGGCATAGGGTGAAAGAAACTCTGCCCATTGTTTATCGCCGGCGCCTGGGATCGAACTCAGGACCACAGGCTCAAGTCCAGCGTGCTGTCCGCTCGGCCGACCGGCTCCCTGCACTGCTCCCTGTAGCACCCAGGGTGCTAAAGTGGCCTTATTCTATCCTACCAGAGGACTCAAAACAAAACGAGACAGTATGTCAATTTCGCGAGCCGCTTTCGTTTCCTAGTATGAAACTTTTTGGCCTTAGGTAGAGTATTCGTCAAAATGCGACGTTATATTATAAGGTCGAATTAGTTGACCAAATTCCACCAGGCCATTTCGACGTCGACTCCCTCAGCTGTGGACCCCTTATTTATGCAAGCAGTATATCTCATCAAAATGTTTTACGTACATGGATATATGCTCATACGTGCATACAGACAGACAGACACCTCGTCTGACACTTAAATTTCTATATAAATCAAAAGTATGTATATATCATTTCAGTACCTGATTCATCAAGGTAAACCTTCTGAACTTCATTTTCAACCTGTGCATATTGGCAGTGGACGAGTTGACGGTAAACCCGACACCTCACCCCCTCCCAAGACACCCCACCCCTCCCAAGACACCCCACCCCCTCCCAAGACACCTCACCCCCCCTCCCAAGACACCTCACCCCCCCTCCCAGGACACCTCACCCCCTCCCAAGACACCCCTCCCCCTCCCAAGACACCCCTCCCCCTCCCAAGACACCTCTCCCCCTCCCAGGACACCTCACCCACTATGGTGGTGGGAGTGGCCACCCTCCCGGCGCGCCATTAATAAACGTATATACTCGCATTAAACGTGTTGTTATTGCCGATATTTAAGCGAGTAAATGTAATAAAGTTTTGTAAACGAGTATTGCATATATAGTAATACAGAGAAGTTTTGTAAACGAGTGTTACAAGTATTTTATTTTTTTAATTACAGGAGTTTGGAGGAGGCGGTGATCAATCTCCTTCACGTAAGTATTTTTATGCCATAATTATTATTATTACAAGTTTAAAGTATTTTGGTTTAAATTGTTGCCGATGTTTGTTATCCTTGTTTCACCAGTATTACTCCACATTATAAGAATATTGTTATTAAATATGATCTTTGTTCAAGTGTCTCTCTCGCACCGAGAAGTATCAACACAGGGGGTTCCAGCCTCGGGCTGTCACCACCTAAAATGTAGAAGCACTGCCACTGCCGGCTTTCCTGCCATCTCAGCGCCTAGCCAGATGTGGGGTTGTGTCAGCACCGACTCAAGGCACGCAGCTGGGTCAAGAAGCCCTGGCTCTTTCTCTACGACTAAAGCGTTTCCTCTCACCGACTTCTCAGCTGTCTCCACTTCAATGCTCGACCCATGGGCATCTTCTATATATTATTATTTGGTATTTGACTTTTGCACATTTTCTATCTTTATTCCTTCTTCTCTTCCCTTTTTCCCTATCTGTCGCGTATACATTCCCTCTCATTTTCTCATTCCCTACCCTAGCTTTCTATTTCCCCCCCACTCACTTTCACCACAACTTACTCAGGTGAGGTTCTATTCCGTACTGCATGATAGGCTTCCCACTCCTCGTATACCGTAGCACCACCACGAACACCGGGCACCTGCAGGTGGAGGAGGAGGGCCATGCTGGAATCAGAATATCTCTAACCAGTGCCACTTGCAAGTATCAAACAATGAGTCAGAACTACTTTCCTACAGTGAGGAATTGAAGTTCAAGGCTGAAAATGGAATCGCCATTTTGTCCAACTTAAGTATCGACTGTGTCAAGCCTAAGTATCAAATTGACGTCAGAATGCTTTGCCACTTTTGTCATTAGAGAGCATGCCTAGGGTCAGAAATACGGTGTCATAAATAGAAAACGACTGACATAAGAAAATCAGCCATTGTGTCATACAAGTTAATGTCATTAATTGTTTAGACTGACAGGCATTCCAGGTGTCACGTATGAGAGAGAGTCAAGCTGGTGTTATAAGCCAGAGGGCCTGGACACTTCCAAGCCTTTGATGCCCAGGATTGTTACACTATAGATTGTGATATTAAATAATGCAACACAAGTTTGAGAAAGAGTTTAGAAGTAGAGCTCCAGGAGGCAGACCCCAGCGAACCAAACAAGAGTAACGTCAAATAAACGTCATGTACCCATATTATCCTGAGAGATACGGAGACACGTCTCAGCAGACGACTGGAAACACCTAAAAAAAGACCGTCGGATCAGAAATAATTATACTTAGAAGCATAAGCTTAGGAAAAGAAAGATGAGAGTTTAGGCTACAAAGTCAGGAGTCTAAGAACTGAAGCACAATCACAGAGGCAGTACAACAAACACATGTGTGCGAGAGAGAGGCGTGGAGTAGGGGAGATAGATACTATCTTTGTAACCTTGGTGTTAGAGGAGAGGACTGCTGGGGCCATGGAGAATGGTCCCAGCAGCGCAGGGGTCCGCGGTGAGGTACATCAACGCCTGCTCCTGTAACCTATTCACATCTTTCTGTCAGACAGTAAGGTTGGCCGGCACCCACACACACCCCGGGGCGGCCAGCACCCACACACACCCCGGGGCGGCCAGCACCCACACTCACCCCGGGGCGGCCAGCACCCACACACACCCCGGGGCCCAATAATATGAGCCCTTCCTTGTTCTGGTTTATGAGATCTATGTCCCCGCGGCCTGGGGACTCCGCTTGATAACCTACGCCGGCCAGCCTATTGTAATGTATATGAAACGAATGGAAAGAAAAGAATAATGACATAATGTGTGAGGGGTTTGGGGTGAGGGAGGTAGAAGGGAGGAGTAAGGAGAATGGGACTAGCCACATACGTTAGGCTGCGAGCAGCCGCGTCTAACAGCCTGGTTGATCAGTCCAGCAACCAGGAGGCCTGGTCGACGACCGGGCCGCGGGGACACTAAGCCCCGGAAGCACCTCAAGGTAGCCAGGAGTGTGGTCAGGTGAAAGGGAAAGTTTGAAAAGAGGCGGAGGGAAAGACTGAGAACATGGAGAGGAGTAGAAAGTAGAAGGTAGAAAGATGATGTAGAAGTAGAAAGTAGCTACCACCATCCATTTTAACTCAGTACATATAAGACACGGAATGGAACTTGTCTGTACTCTAAGCTGTTATCAAATGTATCTGCTGTCAGCATGTACTTGTATATTATAATCTTAAAACCAGTAAGCTCAGAGTACTCTACACTCTAGCCTGCAATATATCAGAAAATCCAAGATCTAGGGAACAAAATTAAAGTAAATTTAAACAATAAATTCATCAATGATATATTTAACATGATAAGTATCATAATTCAAGCATTTTAATTTAATGTTCACAATGTCAAGATTACCAAGGTTCACAGATACAATGCGAGTCACCACACAAGAATCTGAGGCCACTACGACTGACTGCACCTGAAATCACACAACACCTTCAGTTGGAAACACCAAATGTGTCACCTTACAGTTTAACTCGCCAAGTGTCTGAGCCTAAGTTGGATAGGGAGGGAGTGGAGGGGCGTGACAGGCAGTCCCCTTGTCCGGCCGACAGCCTGGTCTCGGCTGCTGGTCAATCGTCCAGCTTGTCTGCTCTGTTCTCTGCTGATCTTGATTCATTCATTCATTTCATTTTAAATATAGGACAAGATACCCATTCGGGTGAGCTTTGAAGTGGGTATAGCTGAAGAATAGTCTGGGTGAGAGGAAGCGTCGGAGTTGGAGAGACAGAGCCAGGGCTAGACCCAGCTGCACGGCGTAAAATGAGGCTTCCTGAACTCCTGGCTGGCTTAGGCGAGGCGGGCAGGGTCCCGGGTGAGGGGCGGCGATGTCTTCTTTCCTCTTGATGTGTGGAGTCTTCTTTCTTCTTTGAAGCTGAAGTCTTCTTTCTTCTTTGAAGCTGGAGTCTTCCGTCTTCTGTCTTGCACGTCGGTCTGCTCCGAAGCTTGCAGGGATTCCACCACCTCAAAACGAGCAAAATTAGGTCCCTATCCCCCTAAAGAGAGGAAAGAGGGCGGCTGCCCTAAGTGAGGTTCAGGTTTTCAGAGTGTGTATTCACTTTCGTCTGGTCTTCTTGCTGGGTGCAATGTCACTGTTGGGGGTTTGAGGGCGCCATGCACGTCCCAGGATTAGTTTTGGGATAAGGTCATCCCTGGTGTTACCGAAATGAGTATTGCCATTTGGGCGTACGCTGACAAACTGGCTTGTCTTCACATCCACGAGTTCAGTAGACTTCTTGTCGCCGTTAGACATTAGGAATCTTCTGGGAGGTGACCATTCCTTGAGTTGTGCATATTTCAAAAGATTCTTGATCGAATGTAGACATTATGGTATTTCCATCTGCATCGGTGTATGTTGGGTCCTTTAGGCCGACGTAGAAGGTCGACAGTCTGGGGGTCCCGGTTTTCGACGTTCACCAGGTAGGTCTATGTCTATGGCTGTAACACCTGTTCACTCCTGTGGTTGTGGTCTGTACATCACAATCGACTTGAGAATGGTCCAGGACGGACCGAAACGTCGTCGTCCCTTCACTTTCTAGTGTGTGGTCTGGTCAGCATATTTCAGTCATGGTGTGACTCTCCGTCTGCACAACTGTACTGACTTTTATACATTACTGATAAATGTAGCCTATGCAGTATGTTAAAAAAAAGTCCACGTTATGGTCAAATCCACAAGGGCCATGACGAGGGTTCGAACCCTCGTCCGAGAGTATCCCAGATGCTCTCAGACGCAGGTTCGAACCCTCGTCACGACCCTTGTGGATTTGTTCATTTGATGCATCACGCTATTGTTACCTCTGTGCTCCACGTTATGGTGTTACAATGACTTACTCTTCAGGAAATAATGTACTGTAATTTTATGTAAATTAATTCGATTATAAACGTACAAACATTTACAAATAAAAGTTTTTGAATCTGAGATTATATTTATATATATATACACACACACGCAGTTCAATACCCGCCATCTTCAGTATATTACAAAAGAAAATTCTTGCTAAATATTAGTAATATCCTAAACAGCAATGTAAACAATATTTTTTTTATCTACAGGATTCACACACACATGTATTAAGGTAACTTATACACTTCAGCAGACACTTAAAACTAAAATAGTTTACCTGTAGGCGCCCAAACATTACATTAAGAACAGAATACTGAAGGAATTGGCGTCGGTGTTAAGCAATGGCGTCGCCTGGAAGAGGTTGCTGGTACTGACGACCCGAGCACACACACGTCACCAGCTGCTTGTTGTTATTGTTTTAGATTCAGCTACTGGGAACAAGGTCCAAGTAGCACGGAGTATGGTGAGCCCGTCGGGACTCTGCAAGTTCTGCAACTGTCCTCCGTCCTTGGATGGCAACTCCAGCTATGTCAGTTGGTATAGATGGGGTTGGAGAGTTGTTCTTGAGGAATTTACAGGGGCGGTAGTCCTGCTAGTAGAGGGACTGGCGTGTGGGACACGTCCTCCCTTCACCACGTTACTTCCCAGACTGCCGCGAAGTCATGTAGTTCCTGGCGTGGTCACCCAGCCAATCACAGCCACGCTCCCGATATAAGCACCTCTTCAATATTTAATCTACACTAAACCATTACATCACTTGTAATGAGACATCGGATTAACGTAGATTGTAATCTAAATAATATTGAACACATGCGGTAAAGGATATTTACTCTTGAAGTAATATGTAATTTACTACTAATATGAATTACCTAATGATAGCAGCCTTTAATAACCTTTCAGAGGTTGATAAGCCTTAATTAAATATGTTCGTTGCAATGATGCAACCAGATTCATATTTTATAATTAATGAATTTGTATGGGCAATAACAAGTTTTACTATTCCACATAATAGTATCCAGATTGATTTACCTAAATTTACCCGAGGGCGACTCTCTCTAGTGGCCTCGAAGAGCACAGGAAGCCGGCGGCTTGTCTAAGATCTTCATCCCCATTTGTCCTCATGATTTTATGATTTGTATACACGTCAAATTTTGGCAATTATTGAGATTTTTAAGTAAACCCAATTTTCCAAAATTGCTATAGTGAAAAGCATCTTATGATATCAACCGTTGTTTAGGTGTATATGGGAAATAAAAATTAACAATTATACACGAGAGGATATTAATGTTTAAAAGAAATTGCAAGTTGTAAGTACATATATCTATATGAATATAATTCAATTACATATGATTATAATTTAAATTTTTAATAAAAAAATCAAATGACTAAATCATTGAGAAACCCTCAGCTAGGCTTCTAGGGAATATTTGTCACCCTCAGCTAGGCTTCTAGGGAATATTTGTCAAAGTTGTCCACCCAGGAGGCGTGCTAGAAGAAAAATGACAATCTCGAGAAAGAAGCAGAGATACAATAAGAAAATTATAGATTAAACAACGGTCTTTCATACTAAGTAAAAGGTTCTCGAGGTGCTATGAAAAGAATTCATTAGAGAGAAATGAAAAGACTATCTAGATGTTAGTACTTCAATTTAAGAGGCAAGTTGTATATTGACAGGAAATCTGTCTTAGATACAAGGAGAACATCCGAAGAACAAACCAAGGTACCGTTGTGTCAGCCAGCATCTCGACCAAGAACAAATTTAAAACTAATAAAATGGAAGAACAATACCAGAAATGACAAGAAAATTATTGCTAATAACGCTCCTTTTGCCAACGAAATGTTCAAGGGCTCTATTTTGTCCATGAAAAGCAAACGTCTCATAAAATGACAAATAACAGGACACCGGAATACATCTACTCTCTTCAGCCTTCTTTTTTATGGAAAAATACATCAAGTGACTACCAACTTCCTGTGACCCAAGTTTAAGGCACATTGCCGACTTAAAACAATTATAAAAAAAGAAAAAAAAGAGAACAGGAAAATAATGTTCTTAGATGACATGGAAATCCTTCAAGAAGCTGGCGGCTCTCTGCATCATGATGGTCAGGTCGGAGAGGTGCCTCTTGATCTGTTCTTCTCTCTCTTGACGCTCTGTGTCAGTCAACTTCTCCATGTTGTACAGCAGGTCGGTAATTCCTGGGAAGCCGGACGCGGCGTATTTGTCGAACTGACTCTCGGCGAACACCGCGTGTCTGAAAGAGATTTGACACATTACACACACACACATATATATATATATATATACATACACATTTTTTTTAATAATATATTTAGGGGTACCACCACTGGTTTAATTAAAGGGACCCACATCCTCGAAGAAGAAAATAAATAGTGTTCAGAGAAGATCTTGTGGATTCTCACTGAATACTTTAATCTTTTCCTCTCCTACCACCCCTATTTAGTATATTATATATATATATATATATATATATATATATATATATATATATATATATATATATATATATATATATAATATATATATATATATATATATATATATATATATATATATATATATATATATATATATATAATATATATATATATATATAATATATATATATATATATATATATATATATATATATATATATATATATGTATATATATATAATATATATATATATATATATATATGTATATATATAATATATATATATATATATATATATATATATATATATATATATATATATATATATATATATATATATATATATATATATATGTGTGTGTGTGTGTACTCACCTAGTTGTACTCACCTAGTTGTGTTTGCGGGGGTTGAGCTCTGGCTCTTTGGTCCCGCCTCTCAACCGTCAATCAACACTCAACCCCGCCTCTCAACCGTCAATCAGTGTGTGTGTGTGTGTGTGTGTGTGTGTGTGTGTGTGTGTGTGTGTGTGTAAACTAAAGTCTTTGAAAATGTAATAAGTTTTACGAAACGCGCTCAAGTGTCACGTCAGACTAGAAATAAAAATGAATTTTGGAGAATTGATTTTTGAATTACCACCAACAGTGAAAAGAAATGTACGAAAGATTGAGAAAATTCGTGTTAGAATTATTAATCTTACTTTTTCGGTCATATTTAATAATATATGTCTACAGGAAAGACTGCTACCAAAATATACTAATATATATATATATATATATATACATCAGACAGTACAAAAAGCACCTAATGCTAATTTTGTAACATAAGTATCTACCACCCCATTATAATGTAGGAAATGGCTATGGTAGCGCTAATAATGTGATCTCAGATGTTTGTTAAGAATAACAAAACAGATAAGGATAGTGTCCTATAACATTAAATAAAGCTCCACGAAGCCTACTGGAATGATAAGGTATGCATCGTGGCTTAGCACCATCAGGCTAGTATGTTAATACCAACATATTATTATCATAGTCAGGCACGTACCTGATTTGTGGTCGTCCAGGCAGACCTGCTGGAAGAATAAACACCTGTTCCAGCTTCATCATCTGGTCGTTGATGGCTCGAGTGGTGAGTGGACTGTACGAGAAAAATATATTTTAATATTTAAAGTTTGTAGCATGTTAAACTCAAGTTTGATATACAAATTTTGCTTCATTCAGGTGATTGAGAGTATTTATCACGTGTTTAAAATTATGAGTCATTAGTCATGTTTTACAGATAAACGAGATCATATTAATGTAAAAGATAGGATATGTGTTTATGAGTCACCGACATGCTGTTCATCTCACCAATCCTCCCCCTCTCATTCCAACCCATCCTAGTCCCCTCACTCACTCTAAGTCCTCACTCCTCTTCTCCTTCAGGACCCTGGAGAAGATCGTAGACTCGTACGTAAAGTTCATCAGTGATTCCTCAAGAAGATCTGTAAAAATGTTTTAATTTAATACTGTATCTGCAGTGTAAACCTGCATTTTCACTGTGAACTCTCCATAATACTGCGATAAAACTGAACCATTTAGAGATACATCTAAAATGAAGCTACATGAAATTGTAAAAAAAAAACTTATTACCAAGGATAAAGATACCTGAAATCCTTGCACTGTATCCATGTTTTACTTCCAGTAGATTTTTTTTTTTTTTTTTTTTTTTTTTTTTTTGAGATATATACAAGAGTTGTTACATTCTTGTACAGCCACTAGTACGCGTAGCGTTTCGGGCAGGTCCCTGGAATACGATCCCCTGCCGCGAAGAATCGTTTTTTCATCCAAGTACACATTTTACTGTTGCGTTAAACAGAGGCTACAGTTAAGGAATTGCGCCCAGTAAATCCTCCCCGGCCAGGATACGAACCCATGACATAGCGCTCGCGGAACGCCAGGCGAGTGTCTTACCACTACACCACGGAGACTGGTAAAATGACATACGATATAACGGAACAAATAGTGTAGTATGAAGACTAAATAATATACAGCACCTATACTATGACGCTGTAAAACCACCATAGCTAAAACAGTTATGTATTAGCGAAAAGGCCTACCTTACCATCCAATGATTAATTGTAAATACATAGCTATTGAAATGGAACCGTCTATGTTACTAGCTGACATTATAAGGTGTGCAGGATAGATGTAATTATTAATGTAATAATCTCCGTTGAGGTCTGTTGAAGACCTTTTGTTCCGGTTGTAATTCTTTTTGCCCTACTGCTCTCAGGATGAGTATGGGATTCATAATAAATTATCCGCCTCCGGCAGTGACAAACAAATCCATCACTATTACATCTCCAATACAGTAGTATGGGCGATATTCCCTGGCCTCTGGAGGGTTTTCACACAAAGAAAAGTCTCTTGTGGCCAACCCGCCGGAGGAAAGAAGACCATTGAGGGCAACTATAAAAAGAGTAGTGCTCAGAACACTACCTTGAGGTACACCCTCATATTGCCTAAAATGGGCAGAGATAGTGGTACCAAGCCTCACTCGAAAGGAACGACGAGAGAGGAAGCTTTGGAGGAAGAGAGGGAGATAACCATGAAGGCCAAAAGAATGAAGTTGGGACAGAATATGATATCAGCATGTGGTGTCTTAAGCCTTTTCCAGGTCAAAAAGGACGGCAACAACGGAGGTCTTCGCAGCAAAAGAAGTACGAATATAGACCTCCAAGTTCACCAGGACATCTGTCGTGCTGCGGCACTTGCGAAAACCAAATTGAGAAGGGGAGAGGAGGTGATGGTGTTCCAGGAACCACATCAGACGAACGTTAACCATACGTTCAGAGAGTTGTGCAGACACAACTTGTGAGGGCAATAGGGCGAAACTCCTTAGGGGATGTTCCCAGAGACCCTGGTTTGCGAACAGGGAGGACAACGGCATCGAGCCAGTCCTCAGGGACTGACGACGACTCCCATATCCGATTATACAGACTCAGTAAATACTGAGACGTGCATGGAGGGAGATGGCGAAGCATCTCATAATGAATGCCATCAGAGCCCGCTGTCGTAGAACCACAGAGGGCCAGGGCAGACTGAAGTTCAGAGAGAGAGAGAGAGAAAGGGATCGTTATAGGGGAAGACTGAGATGGGTGCAAAAATCTAAAGAACGAGATTCAAGAACAGCTTACGAAGAAGGAAAGATTGAGGAAGATGAGAACCAGAGCTAACAGATGAAAAGTGGGAACCCAGTTCGGTCGCGACCTGCAAGGGGTCCGCCACAAGAGTACCACAGAGGTAAAGGACTGGTGAGACATCGGGAACGCACTTACCCGCTATCTTGCGGATACGCTTCCAGATCTGCGGTCTGGAAGCGTCCAGATCTTCCAGAGTTTCGGACGTAATGGTGGAAACATAAGACTTCCAACACTCACGTTTAGCTGTACGGATGGTCCTACGGGCCACCGCATTCGCCTTCCGAAACAAAAGAAAAGAATCGCCCGTCTGTCGGCGGCGGTGTCTCTTCCAGGTTGCACGCTTACAGCGGACAGCCCAAGCACAGTCCACATTCCACCAGGGAACGCACTTCCGCGTTCATACTCTCTCTCACAAATTAGTGGGCAATGATCTAAAAAAATAATTTTTTCCCGGGGAGGACTGTGTGTGAAACTTCAGCGGCCACCTCTGTAGCCTAGATTATTTTAAATTGAATTATCACTTTCAATCAGGCTGTCACTCTTATAGATGGGTTCTACGGCATTATTTTTGTTTTTCAAATATCGTTTTCTACACAGCGAATGCTATGGGGATCGTAGGTAAGCTCTTAATATCAAATGGCATCAAGCTTAAGGAATTTGTAAGTGTTCTGGCCTGAAGAACAACCCGCAACATTTAAGTTTCTGACTTGCGTTAAACAGCACAAAATATTTGAGAAGAATTCATCATAATAAATAGGGGGTACAATACAGATTAATCTCTCTCTCTCAAATGGCAAACTACCCCAGACTCACAATACTTGTCATATATACTGATGAGTTTGTCTCGCTTGCCGCCTTTCCTGAGGGCATCGAGAGCATCCTTCATGGCCTTAGGTAGGTGCTCCAGGCTGTACGGCAGAAGTACGGAGTCCGCGAAGTACCTGAGTGTGAGGGCAGCGACCCGGCTGCAGCCCTGGTGGATCCTGAAGCCCGGGTCCATGTGTTTATCCATCATGTAGAAGGTCTCGTAGCCAGTGTGGTATGAGGGGTAGGTGGTTATATTGTACTTATTCTGGGGAAAGGAAGATGTAGCAGTGGTAGAGTACATATGGAACTACAGCACAAGGCGTGTGGAATTGTAACTTATCGCACAAATCATCAATCTACCGGAACTGTGAAACAATAATAATTATTATTAATTATTATTGTTTCACAATCATGGTTACCAATGTTACCTCGTCTATCTCAAACCCCAAATCCAAACATGGGATGCCGCAGTAGAAAGCAAACGCGGCGTGGTCGGTTCCAGACCCCAAAGTTTCCATCCTGTGAGGAAAATACACTTCAATTAATAGCCAGCCCTGTCCATCTTAATCATATTGTGGACTATAATGTCACTCATCCATCATTTATGTTAATCGTATATTAATATCGCCTTTTCATCTTCGAATTATATTACGGTGCTTAAAACACTATAGTAATTGTGTTTGTGCCCTACATTATATTCACTTTTTATATTATTACTAGCAGTACCCAGCCACGCGTTGCTGTGGCTCAGCAACGCATGTGCATTGCCGAGCCACAGCAACCTTTCCTGTCCCCCCACCGTTCCCCTCTCACTCGACTTTTCGGCCTCACAACCATTCCCCACTTCACCGTCCCCTCGTTCTCCCCACTCCACCATCCCCTCTTCCTTCCCACTATGCCCCACTCCCCTGTCCCCTCGTCCTCCCCACCATTCCCCACTCCCTCGTTTGATGCCTTCCCAAATGGTCTGATGTTCCCATCAGAAAATTGGGAACATCAAGTGATCTGATGTTCTCATCAGTGATATACAAGAAAAACAGTTAAAAATTAAAAATATGAAATAAAGAAATAAACTATACTCACGAAATGAACAATATGGTAAACAACACAGCTCAATTCCAACGCAATTCACACAAAATAATTAAATCAAAATTAAAATAAATCAAAATCTATGAAAATTCAATTTATTAACGCAATCAGAAACACTGAAATGGAATTATAACATTTAGTATAGCATGTGTGTTGCTCTTACACGCAACAGATGGCGCTGTTTTTCAAGAGGAGCATAGTTTTACCTGTCACAGGTGTGGGATCTATACTTACAAAATGAATGGTATGGTAAACAACACAGCTCAATTCCAACACAATGTCACACTAAATAATTCAATAAAAAATATAATATATCGAAATCTATGAAAAAAAATTTATCTATGCAATCGGAAACACTGAAATGGAACTCTTGACATATTTAGTATAGCGTGCATGTTGCTATTATGTGCAACAGATGGCACCGTTTTTCAAAAATGCATGTATTTACCTGTCACAGGGGTGGTATCTATATAGTAGGTATATGAAAAGACGTGCCTATTCGAATGCAACGTTGTGTCAAAATTTCAAAGCAATCGGGAAGAACTTTCGGAGATTAGTTATTTTGAACAAACGAACATTTCCAATTTTATTTATTTAGATTATTATATTTACTTTTCCACCGAGATGTATCTTTCAATATATTTAACGCACAGAAGTTCAGCCGAGGTCAATATGCAGCTTATATCAATTCACGGTTCTCACAGAAGATAAACCTCGTTATAATAAATGTTATTAATTACAAGAATTTTAGTGTTTGCGGCTGAAAATATTAAAAAAATGAGTAACGTTGGGATCAGTTTTGATGTACTTTTTAGTTAGTCACACTTACGATTTATTTTTAATCATAAGATGTGTAACAAACTGTACCGTTATGGGATAACCTAATATCTGAATTTCAAAAACTGATATTTCCAAAGTACATTTAATTAAAATCAAAATATATTTGTAAATTTGCTCAAAATGCCGTGATTAGTGGCCTTGTACATAAAAATATTGCATTACTTAACCATATATGTACATAATGTAACATAACTGATGGATACATATATATCCTTTACTTCTAGTGTTGTATCCTCTCACTTTCACCCAACTTACTTAGGTGAGGTTCTATTCCGTACTGCATGATAGGCTTCCCACTCCTCGTATACCGTAGCACCACCACGAACACCGGGCACCTGCAGGTGGAGGAGGAGGCTATACTGAGATCAGAATATCTCTAACCAGTGCCACTTGCAAGTGCTAAACTGGAATCAGTAGTACATTGATACATGAAGTGTCAAGACTGAGTCACACAAGCATTGTCTCTGTCAAGCTGAAGGGTGAAACTGGAATAAATTATAGTTTGCCACTTTGCTAAGTTGAAGTGTGAAATTGTGGTCAGAAATAATTGGTAGTTGAAAGTGTTAGGCATAAAATAAACACAAGTGACTGGTTTCTTAGATGGAGAGAGTGAAAGACATACCATCTTGGTAATCATGGTGATGGAGTCCCAGAAAAGAGGGCTACTGGCCACATTGATGATGGGTCCCTGGACGCAAATGTCCATGTTGAGGTACATCACCGCCCGCTCCTGTAGCTTGTTCACGTGTTCCTGTGAAACACGCCAAAACATGACAAGATGCACTGGCAAGATCGTAGGCTATAACATTTTATTGAGGAAAGAACGTGAGGAGTTGCTTTAGAACGTGTGGAGGGATGCATTAGCCTTAGACTAGGAAGGCTGAAGGGTGTAATGGGAAATTTTTAGGCCATGGTTGATATCTTCCTAAATGGCAGGGTGCTTTGGGATGCTTTTGAGCCTTGAAAGCTACTCCCGTCTGTGGATGGGTTGATAAGCATGCTTTAAGACATTACATGCTATTGTGGTTAATTCATGTGAGATCCTGCAAAAAGCACTTTTATTGATTGACACCAGAAAGACCCTGTAGTCTAGAACAGGACATCGTAGATAACTGAGGGAACATTGAAGGATCCCAAAGATCCTAGGCTCCTGCGAGACTGGCATATGAAGTCTCGTGCCATAGGACTATTGACATGACATGGTACTGTATTTCATGTTTTTCTTTGGTGTCGGACTTAAGGTCAATCAAAACTGGGATGTAAATCAAGGCTACCACAATACCTTATTGACCAACCAGCGGGTATACTCTAGGCACTAACATAATGCAGGACTAAAATAAACTCAGCGTATATACACCAAAGAGCGAGACACTTCCAAGGCTTCGTAATCAAAGGAACACAGCTGAAAGCTTGGTAGCAAGGTGTGGGATTACATGTGAATAGCAAAGTTCAGGACATCAAAACATGACTGAGGACTTGAATGGAGAGTAAGGTGCTGTATGACATGTTAAGTTCCTTTAGGACCTAATGAAACATGACTGAGGACATGCTACGAAGTCGTGTGAGATTTGCATAAAGTGCCTACATTTGAAAGTAAAGTGTAATGATCTATTTTATAATTAGCAACAATCACACGTAGAATGAACAGTGAATCATTCCATAATCTCTAGTCCCTTAAGTTAAACTAAACTATTTTTTCAGGTATTAGGGACAAAATGCCGGTAAATAATCCCAACTGTTGTATTTTGTATATACTGTATATGTATATAAATTGCCAACCACCATATCGTGGATGATAACATTTCATTCACTTGAACCGTGAGGGCCTCGAACCGCAGACCACACAAGCCAGCAGCTTTTCCTACTGAGACACTAGCACCAACAACAAGGAAGGATTCCAGTCACGTATCTACTGCTAAAGTAATTATCAAAAAGAAGGCACCAAACCGGGAAGGCTATGTAGCACCATCAAATGTGCAGAATAATCAGAGGGCGCTAAATATCACCAAGGATGCCAATACGAGAACAGAAATGCACAAGGTGAACGATATCAAAATTATCCGATTCACCAAGAATTCTATCGAGGGACAAGTGACTGCGAGGGACGGTCGGAAAGCAAGACACGCTCATCCTGGAAGTCAGGACATTCAACAAGGATATGCACAACTGTAAGAAGAACAATACAATTTTTTGGACACTAAGGAGCAGGGCGGTGCTCCATTTAGTGACCGTGAGTTAAACATGTATGGCCAATATGCAACCTCGCAAGAGCCGTTTCCCATCGCCAGTTATGGTAGTAGGAGGAAGGCCACGAGGACACACTACCCTTAAGAGCTCGCAATTTATTACCAGTAACAGAAGACCAACAATCCTGCCAACAGGTAAGGATTGAGGAATGAATAACCGGGTAAAAGTTGGAATAAGGAATACCTTTACGAGAGATGGGACAAGAATGGACAGCTTCCCTAGCGGCAGCGTCCGCACGCTCATTTAAAGAAACGCCAATATGGCTGGGAACCCAGGAAAACTCGACTGACTTAAATTTATTGGAAATAAGAAACAGCCAATGTTGAATCTCGACGGCACTACGAGAGAAAACGACGCCCACAAAAGAAGATTGACAACAAGAAAGCAGGAGACGAAGAGCATAGATAATAGCATAAAGTTCAGCTGTGAAGATATTAGTCTCCGAAGGTAGGCGACACATATAAGTGTGGTCAGGAAAAACAACAGAGTAGCCAACACCGTCTGCAGACTTAGACCCATCGGTGAAGATGGAAACGGAGCGGGAGTGAAGAAAAGTGCTCAAGGAAAAGGCGTTTCAGAACCGTAGGAGCGGTAAAACTTTAGTGATATGGGTCAAGGATGTACAAAATTTTGGAAGTGGACTCTCCACAGGGGCAAGGAATGAACAATATGAGGAGAAACATTAGAAATACGAACCGAAAGAGAATCCTGTAAGCGAGATAAACAGAGGAAGGTGGTGAAGAGCAACAGGAACAACAGGGGGGGTAGAAGTCAAAGCACGACAGAGGCGAAAGGAAGGATGTAGCAAGAACCACGCAAGATAACGAAGATAGTAGCGATCACTGCGGTCCTGAAGAGATAGAAAGCCAGTGTCAACATATAAGCTGAGGGTGGAAGTCGAACAAAAGACACCAGAGCAGAGGCGCATCTACTGTTCAGTTGGAACTTTTGGCTTTCTCTGGGCCTATTTTATATGACAGACGTGGAATTTCCCCAACACACATGCCAAAGTGGCACCTCCAGGGAAGGCCTAAAGTTCCGGTTGGACAGCAGATAGGTGTCTCTGGAATTATTTCTTATTGTGGGTGCTGATGGCTCAGTAGGTAGCGCTGTGGGCTGCTGCCTAAAGTAACGTACAGTGGCTGCCTATCCCCAATAAAATTAATTATATAACAGCGTATACATGTTGGGAACAAAGCTTTAATTGACTGTTTCCTTAGACTAGGGTGAGACTACATCTCTGATCACCCATCCAGACACTGATCACTTGCTTTTACATTTGTCATAGTTGGGTATATATTGTGTATTAAATAAGTAATTTTATGAGTTGTTTTACTGCATTTCAAATAACAGCGCTTTTTTTTTTTTTACTAATTCTAGTCTTGATTCTTGAAATTTATGGAGGTTTAGGATGTATTCTATCATGATAAAGGAAATTATCCATTAGAAATCCCCGCCTAAACCCACTACAGTGACGTACCTCGACCCACTCAGTGGAGCCTGTGAGGCCATACTCTTCGGCGCCCCAGCTGCAGAACACCAGAGTTCGTCGTGGTCGCCAACCTTCACGAAAATGGCCGACAAATTTGGAACAGTTTACAATATTTACATTTTGTTTTATGGAGAAACTTACTACAATGAAATATAGTAACTTACTTACAATATTTTTGAATAAAGGTGAAAGCAAAACCTTTAATCTACACGTGTAAGTGCATTATTTAAACAAATTATTTAATAATACATTTACTGGGTCTTGGGTATTGGGGCTTGCTTTTAGCTTCATTTGGTTCTCTTTATTGAATACAGTCATTAGAACATGATTCTATGTAATGCATCATAACATACATCACGAACGTGGTTCTTGCACTTCAATATTTAAAAAATATGACTGGTTACATGTTAGGCTTTGTGCCTATAACGTGAGCATTAGGCCTTAAGCCTATTACACACTGACTAATCAGCACGAATACTTTAATCTTGAGCATAGTTTAGAACTGCAGTAAACTCATTAAGTACACATACCATGAAAAAAGAAATATGTCTGTATATACTGAATATCCAATTCGTTCTCCTGAATAGTATATCGCATTTTGACGCATAATTTCCCAAGGTCAAAAATGAAAGTTGTTCGCAAAATTATTGATGTCTATTTTTCTGTTAGTAAGAATGGACCGCTGTATTGGGGTGCAGCCTGTCCTCCTAAGGTTTCCCACTGTCAAGACAACGGTCAAATTAAAATGTCCTCTCCTAACCTACCAGAGGAACTGTAACAAACTAGGTTTGTTGTAGGGAATTATTCAGTATAGTTTCTCATAGACATGGGGGGGTTTGAAATTTTGGAGTCAGACGGTACTTGACCTGACTCTAGTAGAAAAAGGTCATCTCTCCTGGGATTAGCGATTAAGATTACAAAATGGCAGGCACCTTGTTTTAAAGCAACATATAATGAATTTGACAGAATTCAGTAATTTAGAGAAATTCAAGTCTTCATTCAAATTGTATTCAATAGTGTTCCTGTTCATGTATCAAGAGCATTCTCAATTGTCGGAATACTGAGTAAGTCACTGTCTATGACGTCACTAGCAGAGGACTAGCCTCTGACGCGGATCAATCTTGGCGACCCTGGGTCAAGGGCCACCAAAGCTTCCATATTTAGTAATTCTCAAAGTTCAAATAGCCATTTTGTAATTGGAAATAGCCTTTCCCTAAGATGCATGTGCAATTATCTTCAGTTTAAAAGAGTTCAACCATCTGGGTTGTTCAGTACAATAGAGATTAGTTGATCAACTTAAACCCTGCTAGTAAACTAGTAACCTGGTGTAGGAATACCCCTCTGGTTTCAGTGGTGAGCAGAGCGAGGTAGAATCAGTGTGGACTAGGCCAGCGACTGAGGAGGGCAACCATCTCCACAAGATCAGTACTACATCTAGCTGGTCACATTAAGAGGTATAGTTGTTACGGTTTTGTATAGGTAAATTAATTCATTTTCATTTCTTGATAGGGAGTGTTAAGGACTAGGGAGTGATATTTTATTTAGCTGTTCAGAAGTTGCATTAATAAATAATTAGCTTGTTATTTGTATTTTATTATCCATTTTTGAATGTGTCCATGTCCTTGTCACGTGGTCTCCACGAGTCTGAAGTTTTAGTTGGGCCGCAAGCCTAGCAAAGTTTAAGAGTTCATTTATCCCTTTCGCTATAATTCCCACACTTAATGTAGATACTGGCCCCCCTTTTCCAAGAAATTTGGGGATCAAGCCCCTAGGTTTTAATGATCGATTAATCGATCCAGACCCTGATTAATTGACGCATCTGGTTAATGGTCTGGTGGTGGCAGCAGAAGGAGATCCTTGAGTTTGCTAGGAGTCTAGTACCATGTCCCGGGGGCTGTAGAAGCTTAGCCGACCGAACGGCTAAGACCACGTGGTGTGGGATTTGGCTAGAGTAACTCGGGGTTCCCTTGGTATAAAGTACAAGAAAATAGAATATGGGCAGGGGTAAGGGTGAAGGTTAGAGAGTCGATACCCCACCCCCGTTACAGAACCATAACAGAAAACGGAACATTATGTCACTTTCGCGAACCACTTCCATTTTCTTGTATGACAATCTTTGGCCTTGTGAAACGCAAACAAGCGAAATGTGACGCTCTTTGTAGAGGACAAAAGTTTTTGTGGCACTGAAGTCTAAACACCTACTTGAATTAGTCAAATTATGCCAAACAAAAATGCAATTATATAAAAAAGATTCAAAAGAGCAAAAGCTGCAATAAAATTAGCAACTGTAGCGAGTAAACAATATACTCACTACAGTCTCTCATTATCTTAATGGCATAACTAATTAGCACTAACTACACAAGCTATAAGCCTATCCCTATTTACAGGTAACATTCTTTCCATCCTGGTTGGAGGAAGCTGAGGTGTCGTCACCGAATATAAGCAAGCGAATTGCGAATAGCCGACAGTACAATTTCCACAGTCATGAATGTAGCACAGTGTATGCAGTTCTAATCGACCCCAAGATGCTACAGCTTCGACACAGAACAGACAGCAGACTAGGACCGCATCGAGCTACATCACTCTCCCACAGAGCTGCGCAACTCTGGCCTCACTCAGCTCTCTGCTCTGCTCCAAGCTCCGTCTCAATGTCCACGACACTGCTGTATCCAAGACTACTAAACAAATAAAAAAAACACTAAACACTGTATCTAATCTACTCAACAACGTAACATAATCGTACGTTACACAACTAATATATAAAGTATCGTTACTAAATTTGTTACGAGTTAAAATACATCAGCATGCAAGATGGCTACTTACTAACCTTCTGTGATGAGCTGGCCGAGGACTCTGGCTATCTCCAGCATTTGGGCGGTGCCGCTGGAGGGGTCAGCGGCCCCGTACCCCCAGGCATCACGGTGGTTCCCCATCAGCACATAGCGGTCTGTCAACATTACATTTGTGGGAAATTTTACCCACCTATCAATATTATCATCTAAGAAATATATAATTTCTATATTATTTCTATATCATATCTAAATCAAATGAAAATCATATCAAAATCAAATCCGAATCATTATAGATTCATTATACATCTTGATCCTAGATGACAATGTCACTATGATCACATATGCCATAGGGCCCTATAGATGCCTACGTGACTTTGTGCATGATCTCTCAAGGATCCAGAAGCTTCTAGAAGGATTTGTTAATTAAAAAACTATTGGAACATTAATCGCTTCCGGTAGGGACGATAAATCGAATCCTTAATAAGAATCAGTGGTACTATCAAGTACTACTTATAATCTTTAAATCCTATTTCTAATTATATTATAATCACATCTTATCTCAATCATAAGTCTAGACAGTAAAAATAATCAATCAATATTCATTGAAAGCTACCTCTCAAGGGAGAGGGAGGAGCATCTCGGGAACAAGAAGCGCCCACGACACCCTGCGGGCTGAGCGCGTTTGTTGACACAGTGATCAAGTGTGTGGGTTCCTTAGCGAACATTATTTAGCTTAGGACATCTTAACTAATTATCTTTATCACCAGTGAACACACTCTAGAACTGGGGGAGTACCTGGACAATATATCTATAAGGAAAATCCCTAGAACATTTATATCTATTTTGATATTATTTATTATAAGTGTAGAGTGGAGCACACAGTGACTTTTCTCCACCTTCACCATCAACTATCATCCTTCTGCAACACAGTTTAAAGTAAAATCACGTAGCAACGCTACAACAACAATCTACAGCAAAGCTGTTATATAAAATATTGTGCCTAAACTCGCGACAAGAGAGTTATCAAGTCCGCCACACTGTCAGACAGGCATTCCGGCAGTCAGAGAAGTATATTTATGTTATTGAGTATTAATTGGCCAATTGTATTTCTTGTATGACTTTGATAATAAGTCTGTCGATTATAAAGCGAGGCAACGCCTCATATCTCAGTAAGTTTATTAATATTGTAGTGCAGCAGTGAATCTTTATCTAAGCACTAAATCTCATGAGAGTCCATTGTGTAAGAAAAGATTCAAGCAGGCTGACTACCTCCTCATATAAATTGAATATGAATATATGTGTATATATACTTGAATATATAAATTAAGTTAATAATTGCTTGCTTAGTTATTTTTTAAGTTATATAAGTTCATTTAATTGAATATAATTTCTAGTACTTAGTAACAGTACTTAGACTACATTTAAAGTTATTTATTATACTTTTACAATTTAAATTGTTGTTTATAGTATAAGAATATATTGGCTGTTAATTGTTATGGTGCTTGGCTAGACTATGTACATGTTTAAATCTCTGATTTAAACAGAGCCAGTGTTCAGTCATATAACTGAATTTATTAAATCTTATCCTTGTATAAAATACAAGCTGATGTGACATACCTGTTGGCAGGTGGACTGTAGATCTTCAATCAACCAATCAACTAATTCATTAACCCCACCTGCCCCTTACAGCCCACAATCTGTCATTAGGAAAAGAGGAGCTAGGATTTATGACCCTAGCTAGAGATTTGAGTTGAATTAATTTGCAGACAGTAAATTTTAATTTAGTTCAGTACAAGTCCCTGGTAATTCTCCTCTCATATCAATCCCAGCAGGTTTTTCCCACAACATTACTTGTCACTACCACCCAAACTTACTACTAAGCTCAGCAGTTATTAAATGAGACTCAACTCCAGTAAACTGAAGTAAAGTTTGCAATTAGAGACAGACTCAACTCACCAGGCTCCACGTTTCCCCTGATGGTGGCAATAACGTTGTAAGAGCGGTGAACCTGCAGGGAGTTGTGCGTGTTGAGTCTGAGACGGTAGGAACGGTACTGGTCCAGGAACTCCGGTCCCAGGTTGTACGCCACTCCCTTCAGGCCACCCATCCACTCCCTGGGGGCCGGGGTGCCTCCCATTTTCCTGCAGGAGAGTGTTATTTGATATATTTTTCTTGACACCACGCTGCCCATCCTTTTACGTTTCCCAACGTCAAGAAACTGTCATACTAAAGTTCACTTATCCTAACCTACCAGAGGACTCAACAGAAAAACGGGACAGTATGTCAATTTCACGACCCGCTACCATTTTCTGGTATGACAGTTTTTGACCCTGGGTAATGTATATGTCAAGATGCGACGTTCTATTAGGTGGACAGGTTGCTTCAGGACCCCTAGAGATAAGACTTAAACATATCAAGTACTTATTCAAATGTAATAAGATCCAGTAGTTAAGGATTGACAGGAAAAATAAAGCTAGCCATTTGCGTCACCGAACACCAGTCCCGGGATGCAATCGTCCCGTTGCTGTAGCTACCACTAACCCTACAGCAACAATACCAGTCCCAAGGTGCAAACGTCCCATTGCTGTAGCTACCCCTATGTGGGAAATTTTACCCACTCCTGCATTATTATCTAAGAAATGTATTATTTCTATATCATATCAAAATCATATCAGAATCACTTCAGATTCATTATATCCTACATCTGGATCCTACAGGGGCCTGACAGCTGTGTGGACTGCGCTTCCGATTCATAGTCTTGAGGTTCTGGGTTCGATCCCCAGCGGAGGCGGAAACAAATGGGCAAAGTTTCTTTTACCCTGATGCTCCTGTTTGCTTAGCAGTAAATAGGTATCTGGGAGTTAGACAGCTTCTACAGGCGGCTTCCTGGTGGTGTGTAACAAAAAGGATGCCAGGTCAAGGACCGGGCCGCAGGGACGCTAAGCCCTGAAATTATCCCAAGATACATGACAATGCCACTATGATCACATACACCATAAGGTCTATGGTACCTCCGTGACTTTGTGCATGATTTTTCAAGGATCTAGAAGCTTCTAAAAGAATATTTCTATTAAAAAACTATTGGAACATCAATCGATTTCCGGTAAGGATTAAATTAAATCCTTAATAAGAATCAATAGTACTATCAAGTATTACAAATAATCTTTAAATCCTATATCTAATTATATTATGATCACATCTTGTCTCAATCATATGTCTAGACAGTAAAAAATAATAAATATAGACTGAAGGCTACCCTCCCTAGGAAGGAGGGCGAAGCCAGCTTAGGAGATCAAGCAACCTAAACAGTGCCCTGGGGCAGATTGTTTTGTTTACAAAGAGTGCAAACATGTGATGGTGCTTTGCGAACTTTTTCAGTAAAGGACACCACACTAACTTATCATCACCAGTGATTACTCTAGAACTGGGGAAGTAAGGAAAAACTTTTAGTACTTTTATCTAAATAAGAGTGCAGAGTGGCACACTAAGTGACGCCGCTTCCACCACCACAATCATCATAATCTTATCCTACTGCAAACTCAACTAAGGTTATAATTAACTAGCAAAGCTACCAGAATATTAAACAGTAAAACTGTGACATTAAATATAATGCCTAAACTCTACAAGAGAGGTTATAAAATCTGGCGACTAGTCAGACGGCACCGGCATTCAGACTGGATAACATTTAATAAGTATCTTGAGTGTTATTGTAGTGTGTTGATTGACCAATTGCATGCTTGTATAACCTTAATATATCCAATAAATCTTTGTCGTTACAGTGCAGGGCAACACCCCAGATTTCAGCAAGTTTTGATTAATCTTACAGCAACTGAATCTTTTCAATATTTTCAGGGCATTCATTCACTGAATGTTTTCAATACTATCTGGACACTCATTCAATGAAAGTCAGTCAATGACAGAACTTCATATAAATTGAATATATCTGTATATATAATTGATAATATACATTAAGTTAACAATTGCTTACTTAGTTATCTTTAATTTATCATTAAGTTTATCATATTGAATATAAATTCTTAGATACCAGTACTCGGACCACATTTAAAGTCAGTTGATTGCACATTTACATATATCATACCTCTATAATATAAATTGTTGTGTTATTAGTATGTGAATATTGGATGTTGTAATTATAGAGCTAGGCTGGACTGTGTATTATTTAGATCCTCGATTTAAACAGAACCAGTGTTCAGTTACTAAACCGAGTTGATTTATTCTTATCCGAGTACTAACAATACAAGCTGATGTGTTTAATTGTCTGCAGGTGGATTGTAGATCTTCAATCAACTTCTCCATTCACCCTTAGGGACCCCACCCTTACAGCCGACCTTCCCCTTACAGCCCACAGTCTGTCATTAGGACAAGATTTACAACCCTAGCTAGGGACTTCAGTTGTATTAATTTTGCATACAGAAATTTTTTATTTAGTACAGTACAAGTCCTAAGTAGTTCTCTTCGTATATCAATCCCGGAAATTTGTCCACACCCCTACAGCAGCAACACCAGTCCCGGGGTGCAAACGTCCTGTTGCTGTAGCTACCCCTAACCTTACAGCAACAACCTTGCACAGTCTCCGTGGTGTAGTGGTAAGACACTCGCCTGGCGTTCCGCGAGCGCTATGTCATGGGTTCGCATCCTGGTCGGGGAGGATTTACTGGGCGCAATTCCTTAACTGTAGCCTCTGTTTAACGCAACAGTAAAATGTGTACTTGGATGAAAAAACGATTCTTCGCGGCAGGGGATCGTATTCCAGGGACCTGCCCGAAACGCTACGCATACTAGTGGCTGTACAAGAATGTAACAACTCTTGTATATATCTCAAAAAAAAAAAAAAACAGTCCCGGGGTGCAAACGTCCCGCTGCTGTAGCTACCCCTAACCTTACAGCAACAACACCAGTCCCGGGGTGCAAACGTCCCGCTGCTGTAGCTACCCCTAACCCTACAGCAACAACACCAGTCTTACTCCAGAAGAACTCGGGCGTCGTTGTAGCCTATGGGCTGGCAGGGGATCTTCGGCAGCTTGGCGTCCTCTATCTTAAGTCTGTAGGCGTGAGCTGTGGGCAAGATGAGTGTTGAACAACAAGCAGTAACTGATGACTAGTGATGATATTGTTCATGATCGCTATTGATGATGATGATTAGTGAGGGATTAACAGTGATAAATGATGTCATTATTAATATGATAAGTATAATGATGTTAATTATGATTATTTTTGAAGTTCGTGATTACTGATGACTACTTGAATTGAAATAATGTATGATTGATGATGATAATTATTAATAACAAACTCCAATTGTTGATGGCGACAATCATTGATGATATACCACGAAACTAACACAAATGATGAAATTAATCAAGTGAGGTTATATGTGTAATATAAAGTACATTAAGAGAGTGGGTAAGAGACGAAGACGGTGAGACAAGAGACAGAAGTGACAAGAGACACACAGGGAGACAAGAGAAAGGCAGACGGAGACAAAGAGGCCTACAGGGCCGTACCTGTAGAAGGCCAGCCAGGCGTGAGAAGGTCACCCATACCCAAGTCTGTGCTGCCTCTTTGCATGCCAGTGCCAGGAAGCCACCAGGTGTTCGGGTACACCTTCTCGGGCTCCACTCCCTCCCGGGCCACATCGTCGGGGTCTGAGAATAGGATCAAGCCCTTGGCTCCTCGCTCCTGGGCGTGCAACACCTAAGGGGGAGGAAATTATCAGGGGAAAGCACCAAGGCCTTACGACTGTATAGCACTTGGAAGGGGTCAAAATAAGAATTTGGGATGAGACGGGTTGTCAGAAAACCCGACACCATTTAATAATATTACATGCAACCGGCAGATAATATTGCTGCTGTGTTGTATACACAAGTAACCCATAGAAAATGTAGCTTGTAGTGGAATTTTCCATCAATAGAAAACGGGATATCATTGCCACATACTATTATAAATTCACCAGCTATTTGTTGGGAATTATTCTCAAATACATTAGTCTTTGGACTTTTACCATCATAAAAACATCTTATCAGTATCAAAATAAAGTAAATATGACCCTTCTATTAGTTACTGACATCTCTACAAAGTGAGGGAGGCGTCAGTGAGGAGGAAGAGGTCAGCCATTGTTGTTGCTAAGACCAGAGGCGCAGTGGAGCAAATTCGGCTCCTATAATTTCTCTTGGACGAAGTGTGATGGAGATCAGAGTAGTGGTCTTCCATCATCAATACGCTGTCAACATAATCAAGGAAAGTGTCCTACCGAAACCCGTTTATCTAATCATTTCTGGCCAGTTAAATGTTAGGTAGATAAGGGCGAACCGGTTAGAAAGAGAACCCGCCTCATAATAAAAGGTAATTAAGCCTTGGTCCTTATTATCTATTATACAGTGTTTTCTCTGATATAGCTGTCATATTAGGATTCTGGCTTTACAGCTAGCGCCCTTTGACAGGAACAAGAAGAGGAAGCAAGACTTGATACATCAGTTACTGGGTGATGGAAGCTAGCCTCAAACGAGGAAAATTTGGTGTCTACATCCTAGATATACCTGGTGGACTAAGCCTGCTGTACAATAAGATAAGGAACCTCCTCAATGTATACTAATATATGTAGTTAATACTGTAGTTTGATTGGCTGCATATATATAAATTATGTAAATTTAATATAAACCCCCCCTAATGTGTAAGGATCGATTTGTGAGATTATTGCAGAAATACGGTCCACTTATACAAATTGCTATTGAAGTATATAAATTAACGTAAATATAAATTCTATATAAATTCATATTAAATAAATATAAATCTCACAGGTCAGTTCCCACATGGGGAAAGGAATGGTGCCCAACCACTTGGACGGTCGGGGATTGAATGCAGACCTGCATGAAGTGAGACCGCCGCTCTACCGTTCAGCCCAAGTGGTTGGGCACTGGGTGTATTAGGATATATTTCAGATGACTCGGGTGTACACAGGACTTCTTGGTTGACAAGCAATGGTACACAAGACTACCTGATTGACAAGTACCTCAATAACTTTCCAGAGGTTGAAACACTAAGTCCAACACTAATCAACCAGCCTTAGGAATATTATTTATTGCACATGCATATAACCACCTTGAGAGCTGCTAAAAACAATAAATTATTTAAATTTCAACATTATTTTTAAGAGGGTTACAAGGTACCGAAAATACCAGAAATTATGATTTCAACACTGACCTTGTTGCCTCTGAAGATCTTGCCATAGCGAGCGATGACGATGCAGCCAGAGACGTTGACGTTGAGCTTCTCCAGCGTGTCGAAGTCCTCAACCCTGGCGTAGTTAACGTACACGACGCCTCGCCCGGCCTCAGACTCCACGTCCCCTGGGGGAGAGGCCGGAGGCTCACCACCATATCTTAACACTTCTCTCTCAACCACTCTACTCTTATTGTGCAAGACGGCTTTTATATTACAATTTATACTTAGTGAAAATCTATATCATAATGTTCTCATTCTGTACATAAATACAACCACCTGCCCCAGCACCCACTCACCACCTGCCCCAGCACCCACCTGCAGGCGTGTAGGCATTGAAGGCGTGGACGAACTCTGGGTCGTCATCATCTTCATGTATCGGGGTCTCTTTGTAAGAGCTTGTGAAGACAACTTTGCCAGCACCGTCAATAAGGGTGATCTGTAACAGCACACCTTGGCATGTATCACAGGTTTATAAATGTATAATATCTAAGTATAATTTAGTGCAAAGTATTTACAAATAATAGATCTATGGTAGAAAAAAAACAAAAAAGTGATATTTAAAATTAAATGCACAAAAGAATTAATTGCAAAATGCAATTGAAAATTAAAGGTAATATGGCTATAGCGTAACTATATAGTTCTTTATTTCAAATACGACCCGTCCTCACACTAGGCTGTTTAAAGCAGCGGCCGTCCTCCCCAGACATTTGTGGAAAATTTCCACCATACCAGTATAATAAATTAAGAAATGGATTATTTCTAAATCATACATCTGAATCCTACATCAGAATCATACATCTACTGAATCCTATATCAGAATTATACATCTGGATCCTTCAAGACAACACCATAATGGTGACGTCTGCTATTAGGCCTATGAATGCCTTTGTTCATGTATTTTCAAGGATCTAGAAGGTTCGACAAAAAGCTGTCTTAATTAAAATACCATTGGAACATAATTTGGGCTTCCAGTGATGTATTTTCAAGTCCTACATAAAGAATCAATTTCTACTATAAGTACTACCTATAATCATTAAATCCTATATACATTTATCATACAATCCCACTTTATCTCAATCTGTCTTGACAATAAAAATAATCGATATTCATTGTTGGCCACCCTCACTGGAAGGGAGGTAGCCGTCGCCCTGGCGGGTAACCGAACGGGACCAGAACCCATTGTTTACATACAGAGTGAGCACATGATGGTGCTCGAGACTTTCAACAGGACCAGAACCACACAAACTAAACTTAATTCCCAGTGATAATTCACTGTAATAGCTCCCTAAGATACTCAGGGAGGTGTTGAACTATATATCAGATCAAATTACTGAAACATTTATCTAAATACGAGTGTAGAGTGGTACACCCACAGCACATGTAGTCACTCTCCACCACCACTTATAACCGACTCCTCGCCTAGTCCCGGTGGCGGTGGACGTGTCGCTATGAGCTCTTTGTTTGCCGGCCAGGTGTCCGTGTTTGAGAGATTGGGGCTGTGTCGATTGGGGGGATGGCGACGCCCTTACCCCCTGTGAAGCCGAGGGATATTGGCCTGGAGTTTACTGGCCCGGCATCCCACCTTGCAGTTAAGGTGGTCCTGATATGTTGCAGGTGGATGTGGCGACGGTTTGCGGCATTCAGCTTGTGTCCGGGCATAGAGCTGTAGTGAAATTCGCCTCCACTGTTGTTTATCATGTCTTTGTGGGCTGCTATGATGGGATGTCCTTCCACGCTGACTGAAGATGGTGGTTCGGTGGAAGTGGCAGAAATGTGCAGTGAGACTACTTAAGTGGCGGTTCATGGTGCTCTGAGTTCCCAGACTCCATTCTCCGACGTCACTTTACTGGTATGGGCGGGTCTTGTGTGTCCGGGTGAATGCTGTCTCCTCCAGGAGGTGGAAGGGTGTCCCGAATGGGACCCACACCATGGCAATGCACCTGAAGGACCCCATCCCAACATCTCCAGATTCTGGGTTTCACAGTGTGGGTGTTCTATGTGAGCCAGCCCTGGACTTGCTTCCGGTGTGGTATTTTGGGTCACCTGGCTGTGAGTTGTGGTGCTGGTAGCATACGCCCCATTAACCTGTTCCGGGAGGAGGACTTTCCCCCCGCTGGAGGTTCTGGACCCGTCTTCGTGTGATGTTGACGTGGGTGTCGTCCCTCGCTCTTCCGATGACCTGCTGGAAACGCCCGGCGCTGTGGGGGTCACGCCCGAGGGCTGTGCAGTTCTCCCCCCACCGCTGGTTTCCCCGCCTCCTCTGCCCCGGCCTGCCCAATATACAGATGGTGCGTCTTCGGAACGTGTCCTCATCGATGTGCACGCAGAGCCGTCTCCAGTGGTGTGCTGTCCTTTTCCCCCCGTTTGTTTAGGGTGCGGTGTTGCATGATCGTGCAATGCATAATGTTGCAAGGCCGCCCAGGGGTTCTGCTGCAGTGCCTCCTGGAGGGTGTGATAGTTCCGACGACCTACGCCTGGTCTCCAAGCGTTCGAGGCGCTTGTCTCCCAACCTCGTGGTGTGGCCGGGGCCAATGTGCGGGACTATGGAGACCCCGGGAGTTGTTCTGTGGATAATGATGGTGTGCAGGGGGCTGGTGTGCTCCTGGTTCGTGGCGAAGCGGTGTTGGTAGCTGGTGCTCTTGTCGTGGGGGGGGGGGTGGAAGGGGTCTTTTGCTTGGGCCTTGGTTCTGCCTTTTGCTTCCTCGCTTGCACACTCGTGTTCCGGTTCGCTAGCGGAACCGGGCCTTTGTAGAAAGTCTGTCAGGAGGGGGGGAGGGTGTGGATTATGTTTGTGACCGTCACCCACCAGGTTGGGGTTGGTGTGGTTGGGACCAGAGGAGTACTCACCAGGTTGGGGTTGGTGTGGTTGGGGTGAGAGAGAAGGATATCATAAGGAACAAGATCAGCAGTGTCGAAGCCCAACTTCAGGAAGCGATCTCGTATCATGATAGCGAGCTGGTCGTCCCTCTCAGTGCCGGCCAGGTGGGGCCTCTTGGTCAGCTCTCTGCAACACACAAGAATTAGAAGAGACCATGATTACCACATACAAAATTCTGAGGGTAATTAATAGGTTAGATAAAGAAATATTTAACACGGGTGGTACTCACCAAAGGGGACAAAAGTGGAAACCGAGAACCCAAATGAGTCCCAGACATTAGAAATAATTTCTTATTTGTTACATTAAAGTAGTTAAGAAATACTGATGTGTATAAGAGTATACTCACTTGAGGTTGTCCCTGAGGTTGGTTGTGTTGACCAGTTTTATTATTCTGTGGTTCAGCTGAGGTTCAGAGTCCCACTTGTCAACAACCAGTTTGTCCATCATCCTGAGAACGGGGAATACAGAGCGACCATTAATTTAATTTTTAGTTTAATTTTACCACGAGACGTGAGTTTATTGGGAAGCGCCACTCATCCTGTGGGTGGACACACCGCCACAGTGACAGTATTGGGCAGCGCCACTCATCCTGTGAGTGGACACACCGCCATAGTGACAGTATTGGGCAGCGCCACTCATCCTGTGAGTGGACACACCGCCATAGTGACAGTATTGGGCAGCGCCACTCATCCTGTGAGTGGACACACCGCCACAGTGACAGTATTGGGCAGCGCTACTCATCCTGTGAGTGAACACACCGCCATAGTGACAGTATTGGGCAGCGCCACTCATCCTGTGAGTGAACACACCGCCATAGTGACAGTAATGGGCAGCGCCACTCATCACGTGAGTGGACACACCGCCATAGCAGCATGTACAACACTCCCCAATAGGAAGAAAACCCGCTGGTTTGTTCATCCTGTCACTTGTACCCAGACACAGCTCGGTACAAGATTATCCTAATGATAGGGGGACCATTAGTGACGTATGCTGCAAATATTTGCCACTAAACTTATTCTGACTCTAAAAATAGTCTATACTCTTTAGACTGATGTATTACCTAAGAAGCTGTGTAACATATGCTCAGAAATGTATTTAACGTCTATACACCTTAGTTGTGTGAGCAAGACACTTAGCGGCGCTATACAACAATTATATAAAGTATACTCACTCGACGTTGTCCAGGAACTTCACAGCCAGTCTCTGGTCCACCTGCTGGTCAGTCACGCACTTCACTACCATTTCGTCCATCATGCTGACACAATGGTACATAAATCACCCATTAGCCATTAGATTATTATTTTACAGTTATTTGCTTGTTCACAAATCACAATGTAAAACAGACTTGACTCCCATTAGCACTGACTCCTGAGACATCATGACTTGTCCCAAGTGGTCTCAGATGAAGGGAAACTAACTTCCGGTGGCTTTAAATGACCCAGATATAATCAGAATTCTTCCTAGAAAACCTATAACAAATAGTGAATGTTTTCTACACAATCAGAGTGACCCGTACTAACCTGATCATCTTGTTGCCGCCCGTGAAGGCGTCAATGCCAAAGTAACCAATCAGACCACCAATCAGAAGGCCGAGTACCGCCGTGGCAGCCGCCACAGCTATATTCTGTGACACCATCTGTTAACAGAAGGACACTTAAGAAATTAACATTAAGGAAAAGACTATACAAATATTGTTTTGTTTATATTACTAACGTTATCTCTATATTAAATCTGCACCAGTTTTTCTCCGATTGGAAGATATTAAATAATAAGATAAAGCAAATCAATCTTGCTGCTTAATGAACAGAAATCGAGACACTCGCGAATGAAGTGTTGGTGTGCAGTGTAAACACTAACTGGCTCACTCTAATAGGTCGTCGCTAACGCTAACAGCTGTCTTACCTTGTCAAAGTACCAGAGGGACCGCCTGTGCTCCAGTCATTGCCCAGCGTGCGTAGTGATTGGCTGGTTGCGGGTGGCGTGGTGTGGGCCCCAAGAGCCGGTGTTTCAGCCGGCGTGATGGCGTTGCCTATGCAAATTGTTCAGCGTGTGGATTCTGCTGGCCTGGAGTTTACGGGGGTGGCGGACTTGCCTCTCATTGAGGTGGCTAAACCTTAATTTGTGTATTCGTGTAATTTATGTATCACATGATGGACATTTGTGTATTAGATGTTGAGATATGAGTCTCGTCCTAACCACATACTCAAGACCTTGACAAAACACTCTTGGAGAGTGTGAAAGACGTGGTGTAAATCTTTATGTAAAATACACAAATACATAGAGTGTGGGGTTTTATCCTGTAAATGTTTATAGTAACAGTTATGATAATAGTGTAAAATACTGGTTGATAACACTGATCACTGCTGTAACTTGCTTAGCCTAATGAATATTGGATGTTCAGTTCCTGAGCACAGCCATTTTCACTACAACTGGAAATGGTAGGGGAAAATGGCTACCATTTCTAGTGGTAGTGGAAATGGTAGGCATTTTCATTACCACTGGAATGAGTATGAGGTTACTATACCAATCACAGGATGGGTATGGGGCCCCCACTACTAACAAGATAGGTATGGGGTTCAATCACCACTCAAAGGGTAAACATGGGGACCCCCACCACTCACAGGATGGGTATGGGGCCCCCACTACTAACAAGATAGGTATGGGGTTCAATCACCACTCAAAGGGTAAACATGGGGACCCCCACCACTCACAGGATGGGTATGGGGGCCCCCACTACTAACAAGATAGGTATGGGGTTCAATCACCACTCAAAGGGTAAACATGGGGCCCACCACCACTCACAGGATAGATATGGGGCCCACCACCACTCACAGGATAGATATGGGGCCCACCACCACTCACAGGATAGATATGGGGCCCACCACCACTCACAGGATAGATATGGGGCCCACCACCACTCACAGGATAGATATGGGGCCCACCACCACTCACAGGATAGATATGGGGCCCACCACCACTCACAGGATAGATATGGGGCCCACCACCACTCACAGGATAGATATGGGGCCCACCACCACTCACAGGATAGATATGGGGCCCACCACCACTCACAGGATAGATATGGGGCCCACCACCACTCACAGGATAGATATGGGGCCCACCACCACTCACAGGATAGATATGGGGCCCACCACCACTCACAGGATAGATATGGGGCCCACCACCACTCACAGGATGGTTAAAGAGTATATACACTAATGTTCAAGGGATGGATATACTGGGCCCACTGCCAATTACATTATAAGTGTATGGATGTCCACAACGTGCTTCTTCATACCATCCTCATAAGTGTTGTGAACGCTCTTGCGCTCTCAAAGCTTCGGAACACTGGGTAAACAAGTTGTTTATAACACCAAGGCGTGGGGGGGGGGGGCGTGTTACTGGGGGCATGTATGTTGTATTTGCAGGTAAATTTAAAGTAAATGTATAATACAACTGTCATTCATGCCCCCGTTTCCAGCCAACACAATGCAAACAAACTCAATCAAAACAATCTACCAATACAATAGTCAAGTGTTCACATTCACTAAGGAAGACAATCCAACACAACATAACACCCATTTACGGGAATTAAAGTATTTTATTAGTAAACTAGTCTGGATGGAACATGTAAACTTAGCAACATGAAATATTTTGGTTTCCCACAACATTAAGTACATCGCATATACCACAACATGAGGCACATTGGTTATATAACAAGAAACATATTGGTTATACCAAAATATGAGGCACAGTGGAAATATAACAACATGAAGCACATTGGTAATACGACAACGAGTACTGGGAAGACGGGACACCACAAGCGTAGCTCTCATCCCGGTAACTATCCTAAGGTAATTACAACGTTGAGCTTATTCAATTTCTTTATTATGCACCCCATACCCGTCCCGTGGGCGGTTGTGGAAAGGGTTACAAAGGCACATAATGGGTTCAGGAACTGAACCTCATAGTTCGTTTAGCTAAGCAAGTGTTAATCTTTTGAAGCTAGTTACACAATTGTTAATGTTATATATATACATGAACATATATATACAGTCATTTACACAAATACATAGACATACCTTAACTTGAAGTGTTTCCGGGGCTTAGCGTCCCTGCGGTCCGGTCGTCGACCAGGTTTCTTCGTTTCTGGACTGGTCAACCAGGCTGTTTGACGCAGCTGCTCGCAGCCTAACGTATGAATCACAGCCTGGTTGATCAGGTATCCTTTGTAGGTGCTTATCCAGTTCTCTCTTGAACACTGAGTGGTGTGGGAACCGACCTGTGAGATTTATATTTATTTAATTTATATGAATTTATATTTACGTTAATTTATATACTTCGATAGCAATTTGTATAATGATAAGTGGACTGTATTTCTGCAATAATCTCATAATCTCACAAATCGATCCTCTACACATTAGGGGGGGTTTATATTACACATATGCAGCCAATCAAATTACAGTAATAGCTACATACATTGATGAGGTTCCTTCTCTTATAGTACAGCAGGTTAGTCCACCAGGTATAACTAGAGTGTAGACACCAAATTATCCTCTTTGAGGTAGCTTCTATCACCCAGTAACTGGTGCACATAATCTTGCATCCTCGTCTTGACCTGTCAAAAGTGCGCTAGCTGTGAAGCCAGAATCCTATATATGACAAGCTATATCAGAGAAAACACTATACAGTACATGGAACATTAAAGACCTGGCTTAATTACCTTTAGTATGAGGCGATTTCGCGTTCTAACCGGCTAACCCTATATCCTGACATTAATGGCCATAAATGAATGATAAACGGGTTTCGGATAGACACTTAACTTGTATTTGTAGACAGCGTGTTGACAATGGTACACCTTTGGGTTCCATAACACTACGTCCAAGTAAATTTAACAGGAGCCGAATTTGCTCCCGTGTGAGCCTCTGGTCTCAATAAACAACAATGGCTGCCCTCCTTCCCCACTGACGCCTGGCCTACATTGTTCAGATTTCAGAACGTGATAGAAGGGTCACATTTACTCTACTTTAATATTGATAATTAAGTTAATTTATATAAGATGTTTTTATGATGGTAAAGTCCAAAGACTAATGTATTTAAGAACAATTCCCACCATAATAGGTGGTGAATTATAATAGTATGTGGTGATGATATCCCGTTTTCTTTAGACGGTAATTCCACTACAAGTTACGTTTTCTATGGGTAACTTGTTGGTAATACAGCTATTATCTGTATGATTATTAAATGGTGTCGGATTTTCCGACAAGTGGGTCGACCAGTTATGCCCCTTATGTGTAGTGGAAACGTGTTGAACAGTCTCGGGCCTCTGATGTTGATAGAGTTCTCTCTCAGAGTACCTGTTGCACCTCAGCTCTTCAACGGGGGTATTCTGCACATCCTGCCATGCCTCCTGGTCTCATGTGATGTTATTTCTGTGTGCAGGTTTGGGACCAGCCCCTCTCCTATTTTCCATGTATAAATTATTATGTATCTCTCCCGCCTGCGCTCAAGAGAATACAGATTTAGGCTCTTTAGTCGGTCTCAGTAGTTTAGATGTTTTACTGAGTAGATTCTAGCAGTAAAGAATCTCTGCACGCTCTCCATATCGATATCTCTGCATCTGCATATCGATAATCTTTTTATATCACAAGTGATTCAACAAGAGGCTCACAACTGTCACTATACAAGTCACTTTACATCTATGGTGAGTCACACAGTTACTAGTCTTGCTCCACACCCACCCAACTGGGCGGCAGCTTTACAGTCATGTGGAGGCTGCACCTACAGTAAACAAATTTTGAATACTTGGCTGAGATTCCCGGCAGTACGTCATCATAAATGAAATACTTACACATTTCTTGGACTCGGTGATGGTGCTATCAACACCGAGACCCAACCAAAGCAACATATACTTACCTTTGTTCCGATGGCGAGAGCGACAGAAAGCCGGGAGGCGTCACTCCGGGCACACTCCGCCAGGCTTCACTAGGCTATGGGACAGCAGGCGGTGCGGTGTGGTAGAGAGGCTAGCCAGTCTGCGTCCTTGGGGGCCAACTGCCAGAGGCGTGGGGCAGCATTTCTCACAATGGTAAAGAAGGCAAACTCTGCCTTAAACCTCAGTGACGTTATTGTCCTTAAAAACACCTGTTATTATCTACCTACAGATTGTTTCACGTGTTAAGAGAGAAAAAAAAACGCTGTGTGAAAAACCTGCTTTTCAGATCTGCCAATGCTGTAAGGTCAATACTGTAATGCTGCTAGGTCAATACTGTAATGCTGCTAGGTCAATACTGTAATGCTGCAAGGTCAATACTGTAATGCTGCAAGGTCAATACTGTAATGCTGCAAGGTCAATACTGTAATGCTGCAAACTCAATACTGTAATGCTGCAAACTCCATACTGTAATGCTGCAACGTCAATACTGTAATGCTGCAAACTCAATACTGTAATGCTGCAAACTCCATACTGTAATGCTGCAACGTCAATACTGTAATGCTGCAAGGTCAATACTGCAATGCTGCAAACTCCATACTGTAATGCTGCAAGGTCAATACTGTAATGCTGCAAACTCCATACTGTAATGCTGCAAACTCAATACTGTAATGCTGCAAACTCAATACTGTAATGCTGCTAGGTCAATACTGTAATGCTGCTATCCCAGCAAACACAAATCGTATAGAAAACGTTCATCTCTCTTCCCATAGGTGTAGGAATGACTTGCATTGAGAATGGTGCAGGAGAGCCTTTGAGAAACTTTTAATCCAAAAATCCAAACACATAGGTTTAATAATAAATTGTTTTTCTACAACTATTTTGTTCCTAATGTATTACAAAGTGTTTACATGTTTAAATATAAAATTTATGGTGTTTTTTGTAAAATTCATTAATAAATTGTGAATGATTTTAATGGCTGAATGAAACCTTCAAAATACATTTAGTTATTCTATGATCAGAAAAAAGTAGTTTGCCAAATTTTCTAAAACTCGCTCTTTTTAACACAATTTGACTCCTTATGCATTCCATTAAACACTAATATGTTTAAATATTAAAATTATGTATTATTCCCAAAAATAATTTATGTCAATACTGTTATGCTGCAAGGTCAATACTGTAATGCTGCAAGTACAATACTGTAATGCTGCAAGTACAATACTGTACTTGCAAGTACAATACTGTAATGCTGCAAGTACAATACTGTAATGCTGCAAGAACAATACTGTAATGCTACAAGTACAATACTGTAATGCTGCAAGTACAATACTGTAATCTGCGAAAATCTCAAGTTTGGCTAGATTTTTGTCTTAATAGAATAATTTTTTTGGTCTTAACTTAATTCATGGCAAATCAAATAATGAATATCCTTACCTATTATTTCGAAAATGAAATTTTTTTGGCAAAACTGCATTTAGCAGTTGATAAAAAATGTATTGAAAAAACACATTGATTCACACCCTCACTGATCAGCGTATTATACTTATTTAATATATATTTAATATCTTGCTATTATTTATCTTTTCATAATAGGAATATTAATAATAATTACAGACACAAAGAGCATATATTTAGAGTAATGGTCTTCTCAATAGACACATTATGACATTTAGGTGTTGTCTAAGGTTTAAGTACCAGAGAGGGTAAATAAATTAAATATTGTACATGGGAGGATATTATTATTATTTAAAAAAATTACAAGTTTCATGTATAAATCTATATGTATATAATATATAATTACATATGAACAATATCATATATTGCATTTTGTTACTAAAAAATCCTTCGGCCGCTTTTTCGTGACTCAAGCGGCTAGGATATTAGGGAATATTTGTGTCAATGTTGTCCATGCAGGAGATGTGCTAGAAATGACAGCTGAGAGAAACATTGAGAGACAGAGATACTATAAGGTAAAATTATGGATTAAGTGTGCAGTACTAAGTAAAAGGATTTAGGTCTACTATGAAAGGATTCTTAAATGAGATACAAATATATATATCCTAGATTTTAGGACATCAATTTAAGAGGTAAGTTGTAAATTGACAGAGAATCTGTCTTAGATACAAGGAGACAAGACTAACAACAAACCCTGAGGTACTCTTGTGTCAACCAGTATCTGGGCCAGGAAGTCATTAAATAAGAATCTTGGCAGTGATTAGACAACACCCAAGATGGCTAAAAAAAAATTTTTGCTCATGACTTTTTTATCAATGAAGTGGTCATTAAAAGGCTGTTAATGTTGTCCACGAGAAAGAAATTTAAAGAAAGTACCACAGAATGACAAAGACTGTGACAACAGAACACTGGAATACAGCTACTCTCATCATTCTTGGATTATAGAAAGATTCTTCAAGCTACTACTAGGTTAAACCATACCTGGAGAGGGTTTCCGGGAGTTGTCCTACTCACCGAGCCCGGCCCGATTCCAGGCTCGACTCATCGACAGCGTCCAAGTTAAAGATACATTGCCGACTAAAAAAACTGAAGAGGTGAATAAGAGGAGAGAAAATGACAACAGGAAAATGGTGTTCCTTAAATGACATGGAAGTCTTTCAAGAAGCTGGTGGCTCTCTGCATCATAATGGTGAGGTCGGAGACGTGCCTCTTAATCTGTTCCTCTCTCTCTTGACGCTCTGTGTCAGTCAACGTCTCCATGTTGTGCAGCAAGTCGGTAATGCCTGGGAAGCCGGACGCGGCGTAGCTGTCGAACTGACTTGGGGCGAACACCGCGTGTCTGTGGGAGGTTTAATACATTATTACCTTCATTTGTACTTCAATTAGCAGAGGTCCAGGTGTCAGTGGAACAATTGTAATAGTTGGTTTCTTGGGCTACTTAATAATATTGTAAATTATATACTGCACAAACAACACTAATTTAACTTTGTAAAATAAGCACAGTATATAAGCTTTGTTTAAATACAGATACTGATTATAACTATATTAATACAAGTGTCAGCGTTATAATATATCCATTTTTGAAAACTTAATTCAAGATTGACAATACTTATTACTTTCTAAATCGCGAAACCTTTCATTGTGTATCAATAATTTAGCATTAAAACTGCCCCGTAGAATGTCCTGGACCTATACTGCAGTTCTATTTATTTATAGTTATGTCAGAATTGTGGTTCTACCACCTGGCTAATAGGTTTATACCAGTATCATGGCTTAGCACCTAGCTAGTATGGTAATGGTTACATCAGGGCTTAGTACCTAGCTGGTATGGTAATGGTTACATCAGGGCTTAGCACCTAGCTGGTATGGTAATGTTTACATCAGGGCTTAGCACCTAGCTGGTATGGTAATACCAACATACAGTATCATCATTATAGTTAGGCACGTACCTGATTTGTGGTCGTCCAGGCAGACCTGCTGGAAGAATAAACACCTGTTCCAGCTTCATCATCTGGTCGTTGATGGCTCGAGTGGTGATCGGACTGGACGAGAAACACATATTGTATGATTGTAAATACAATAGTTACACAAATATATATACCTAAAGGTGGGCAGGACCGAATTCATAAAAGAATGGAATTTCTGGAACTCTGCTAGTTACGAGGGCAATGATCGTGAAAGTTCTTTTTCCAGGCAAGATCGAAATTGGAACCGATAGTCCATTTTAACAATTCCAAACTGTCAGACATTCCTCGGTTCTACTTTTTTTTTAACTCGAAGATGACTGTTAGAATGTTATTTACAAATACAAAATATCTGTCCAGTATTTACAAATTTGATAACAAATTAAAAATGCTTGACTTCTTAAAGGTGGAACTGAAGCATTCCCCCCTCACCGTCCCTACAATCTTTACCCCTCACTCACTCCAAGTCCTCAGTCCTCTTCTCCTTCAGGTCCCTGACGAAGACAGCTGTCGCGTCCGTGAAGTTCATCAGTGACTCTTCAAGAAGAGCTGGACAAAATTGGAGACTTTAAATATGCAACAAAATTACATGAAAATATGATAAAATTAAAAATAAATGCTTTCAAGACTCAATCTTGTAACATATTTACGCCAAGCTGTACCCAGGGAATTACCGAATGATCTAGGACGGGCCAAAACATCCTCGTTTCTTCATTCTATGATGTTTTTTTTTGGTCACCATACACTGGCGTTGCCCATGTGAAGATCTGGGATCACATCTTATCTCCATCTCTAAAATCTTCACTAAATCACTATGGTCGATATTCCCTGCCGTCTGAGGTTCTCTCTCTCACACACGATCTAAATCACAAACATTTTCACTGCTTCTGTCAACCCTCCCGAGCCCCGGTGGTCAACCCTCCCGAGCCCCGGTGGTCAACCCTCCCGAGCCCCGGTGGTCAACCCAGAACAAGAAAAACGTGGATTACGAGGCAACATCAATTCTCTTAGGGTTTCTCCAGAACCTAGGCTCTCGGGGAAAGTATTTACATTTTCAAAAGAGAACAAGATCAAATGATGAAATAATGGTTCAAAAGCATTAAACGTAGCTGCTATGATGAAAACAAAACATTATCAGTTAAAAGAAGACCCCAAGAACTGGAGCCCCAAAGAATATGACTATCACTAGCGTTAAACAACAGATAAGTTTCAAACAGAGTTCAACATTATAACTAATAATACAATACAGATTAATCTCCTTCTCAAATGGCAAACTACCCCAGACTCACAATACTTGTCATATATATTGATGAGTTTGTCTCGCTTGCCGCCTTTCCTGAGGGTATCGAGAGCATCCTTCATGGCCTTAGGCAGGTGCTCCAGGCTGTACGGCACAAGCACGGAGTCCGCGAAGTACCTGAGGGTGAGGGCGGCAATCCGGCTGCAGCCCTGGTGGATCCTGAAGCCCGGGTCCATGTTTTTATCCATCATGTAGAACGTCTCGTAGCCAGTGTGGTATGAGGGGTAGATGCTTATATCGTGCTTATTCTGGGGAAAGGAAGATGTAGCAGTGGTAGAGTGCATATGGAACTACAGCACAAGGCGTGTGGAAATGTAAATGAACGCAGAGTATTTACTGGGATTATGAAGCAGATTTACCTTGTCTCTCCTAAACCACAGATCCAGACATGGGATGCCACAGTAGAAAGAAAATGGGGCGTAGTCGCTTCCAGATCCCAAAGTTTCCATCCTGCGAGAAAAGTATAGCCAGTGAGAAGTTATCTCTTTTAATCAATTAGATTTATACTGCATACTCCAGTGCCACACTGCTTATGTTCTTCATCTCCTTAATGGTGCTTTTTCATCTCCCAGTCATAAAACATTTAACCAAACTCGTTTTATCTACACTTTTTCCTCAGAGATCTAACTGCTTTATATTTTTAACCATTAGATGCTGAACTACGTTAACCTCCCTAGCTAACTAACGTAGTTAACTACCGTTAACTACGTCCCTGGTGGGTGGGTGTTTAAAGTTAGTTAAGTGTGTGTGTGTGTGTATTTTATATATATATATATATATATATATATATATATATATATATATATATATATATATATATATATATATATTATTTATATATATAAATATAGATATATATATATATATATATATATATATATATTATTTATATATATATATATATATATATATATATATATAAATATATATATTACATTATATATATATATATATATATATATATATATATATATATATATATATATATATATAATGTAATATAACCAATGTATGTTTTTTCATAAATAGTAAAGTTTAATATAAAATTATAAAATATCATATATTTCCCTGCTCCCCCTCAATTCCGCAGTCATCCCTCTCCTTCAATTTCACCACTACTTACTCAGGTGAGGTTTTATTCCGCATAGTGTGAAATGCTACCCACTCCTCGTATATCGTGGCACCATTACGAACACCTGGCACCTGCAGGAGGAGGAGGGGGGGCCATACTGGAATTAAAATATCTACCACAAGCTAAAGTGTGAAATTGGAATTAAATCTTAGGTTAGGTTAGGTTAGGTTAGTTAAATTGTAGTTCAAAATAGGTTGCATAATATAACAAACTATTGGTCTTAGAAGAGTTGGGTAAAGTGTTTCTAAACAGAGATGGGGAATGGGGAGCGACATACCATTTTGGTAATCATGGTGATGGGATCCCAAAGAAGGGGGCTGCCGGGCACTTCGATGATGGGGCCCGAGGCGCAGGTGTCCGTGTTGAGGTACATCACCGCCCGCTCCTGTAGCTTGTTCACGTGTTCCTGTGGGACACGTCAGGACATTTTAGGACGTGCTGGGAAGCTCGTAGACTATAATATTTTACTGAAGAAAGGATGAGATGCTTTAGGACGTTTGCATGGATAAGCTTAAAACTATATGGGAAGCCTAAGGATACAGTTGGAAACATTAGATCATGCTTGAACACTATTTAATTAAGCTTCGAGATGTTTTCGGGCATTGTAAACATCATGAATGAATAACTTCTTTAGGATATAGGATGATTTAGGAATTTGTGTGCTACTGCAGGTACTTTTTACGTGATCCTGAAGAAAACGCTTATATTGTAGGTCACCAGAAATAACCCGTAGTCTGGTATAAGGCTCCTGCAGCAGTGAAATAAGAAAACTCATGCCTTAGAACATATATGAAATGATGTTATTTTACATATGAAGTGCGTTGTAAGACAAATGTAACATAAGACTTAGTAGCAGGGAGATGTATTGCAAACTTTAATGTTAGTTCATCTCAAAATAGCCTCAAGATAGTTCGGGGCATACAAATAAGCCACAGGACTTGAAATGAAGTAAGGTGCTGTATGACATGCTAAATTCTTGTAGGATCTAGAGACATGACTGAGGACATGCTGTGAAGTCGTTAGAGATGTGCATAAAGCTCCTACGTTCGAAAATTAAGTGTAATGATTTATTTTATAATTAACAACATTTACAAGTAGTCAACAGTGTTCCATTCCATAATCTCCAGGTTATGGCTGTTAATTATGCCGATTAACTGACATAACCTAAACTAAATTAATTTTTTCCATTATTAGAAACTAAATACATAATCTTACCAATTTGTTTTATGCTTGTGCTGATTAATTATGCGAGGGTCAAAAAAATCTTATATAGAAAACTCAACTTTATTGAGCTTTGAAACAGTATGTCTTGCAAAGAACACGCATTCTTTTCCGGCTACATTATATATTATTTCAGTTTTTATTTTCCGAGTATGAGTGTTATAATCTACCCAGGAAACCCGAAAAAATTGACATTTTTCAGTTCTAGAGGGCATATTTTTAACCTTTCAAATGTCGGAATTATTACCTACCAGATATCAACTAAACAATATTGACATTAACCTAAATGATAAATTAATGCATAAATGGTCAATATAACATTCATACATCATTGTAAAATTTTACTCTTAAAACTAATCTTACCCTATTCTTTTTAAATTTTAAATTTAATTGTAGTGATTTATGTCATTTATTGAAATTAATTATTGATCTCATTTTGTTTTCTTAATTAAGTTCATACTAATTATAGGTTAAAACTAAGCTAAATAAAATTAATTATCTTTAAGATTATTTTACTTTACAATTATCATGTCTAATTTTTTGTGTTATATATTCATCTTGACAGTCTCCACTGATTTTTTGTTTTCTCCACCAAACTTGTGTATCCTTCATGGCTATCTAGTGTTCTTTATTCTACTTCTAATTGTTTCAATTTTTTTGTATACTTGCATTTAATGTTGTGTTTTGCTATAATAATTCTCTAATTATAGTAGACATAGTATTTATGTAAGCATCTACCTCAGTGTCTTAGTAAAATCTTGTTCATAAATATAATCTTACCCTGTTATTTTTTATTTTTTTATTTTTAAATTTAATTGTAATTTGATTTATACATTGTAATTAATTATTGAGCTCATTTTGTTTTCTTAAGTTCATACTAATTATAAGTTCACAACTAAGCTATATTAAATAATTTATTCTTAAGATTATTTTTACTTTACGATTATTATTTGTCTCATTATTTTTGCTATATATTATTCCTGTCAGTCTACTGATTTTTTCTTCTCTCTTAACCTAACTTCTGTATCCTTCCTGTCTATCTGCGGTGATCTTTACTCTACTTCAAATTGTTTCTATTTTTTTGTGTACTTACATTTATTGTTGTTGAACAGCAAAACAGTTGTGTTTTGCTATAATTACTTTATATTTACAGCAGATTTAGTATTTAACTGTTCCTGTAATTGCTCATCTTATTGTATCGTGACATTATTGTATCTATATGCTTACTGATATTGATCCTGATCGAAATCTTCTGTCTCGTATCCACACAAATCAGCGCATTGATCATCATTATTGCAGGTATTACACAGCAAATCTTGCAAAAACAAACTCCTAAACAGCACCTGCTTATCAGTTTACAACCAAAATGTTAGGTCACTTGGTAAACATTTTGATGATATAAATGCACTACTCATAGCACTAGGTTCTAAATTATCATTCATCATTTGAACAGAAACTTGGCTAAATAAAGACTATACCCAACTCTACAACTTAGCTGGTTATAGAGCCATTCATAACTGCAGGCCTAATAAAAAAGGAGGTGGCACAGCAATATATTACAAAGATACCTTCACCTGCAATAGTGTCATTAATGATAGAGACGACTATTGTGAATATACCTTAGCCAAGTTCTCCAGTAAATCCCTTAAATCCTCCCTGACTATCGGTGCCATCTATAGATTTCCTAATACCAACATAGCGTCATTCTCAGACAATGTAAGGAATCTTATCATAAATAACAATCTCAACAAAAATCACATTCTAGGAGGTGATTTCAATATTGACCTGGGTCTTCAAAATAACCCTCAAGTTGACTATTTCCATAACAGCATGCACTCCTGTATGCTAATCCCCACAATCACCAAGCCCACCCGAGTCACTCAAACATCTGCCACTACCCTGGATCACTTATGGACTAATATAACAGCTCCCCTTACATCTGGAGTAATCTATGATAGAACAACCGACCACTATCCTACCTTCCTCATAGCAAACATGGACACAATACCACCAGAAAGCAAGAAACTCTCATTCAGGCTACACAGTAAATCAGCTTTAGGCAATCTCTCTAATGCACTTCACAATATTAACTGGGAACCCGAATTCAATAATACACAGGATATAAACTCATTAACTACCCTCTTTCTCTCCAAAACTCTAAGCCTCTACAACACTCACTGACCCCTCCTTACCAAACAAGTAACTGACAAAAGAAAAAACAATCCGTGGCTCACAAGTGGCATAATCAAATCAATCAACAAAAAACATGAATATGAAAAGAAATTTAGGATTGGCCTAGTTACAAAGGAAGTAGTTAAAAGGTACTCATCAGTGCTTACCAGTATCATAAGAAAAGCTAAACTTTCATATTATGAGACTAGATTCAAAGAAGCAAAAGGCAACATGAAAAGCACATGGAATACCATCTCTAATATCCTAGGAACTAAACAACATTCCTACAACACTCTCTAAGGATGGCTTTACACCGCCAACTGACCTAGAAATGGCAAATGAATTTAATAGCTTCTTTTCATCGGTTGGTGCTAACCTTGCCAGTAAAATCCCACAGACTCAGACACATATCAACACATATCTCTCAGGCAGCTATCCAAACTCTCTTCTCCTTTCACCAGTCAGCCCGACCGATGTTGTGTCCATCATACACTCACTAAAAACCAAAGCTGGGAACATCAGTGAAATCCCATCCATTGTATACAAGAGCGCCTCCCATGCCCTTGCGCCACCTATAGCTCTGTTGTTCAATAAATCCCTTGAGTGTCATACCTTCCCTGATATCCTTAAAAAAGTAAGAGTAACGCCAGTTCATAAAGGAAGTAATCCGGCAGACATAAACAATTATAGAATAATATCAAACCTACCCATACTATCAAAAATATTTGAAAAAATTATCTACAAATAGCTCTACTCCTACCTCGTAAAATTCGACATTCTTAGCCCCTGTCAGTTTGGCTTCCGCTCCCAAAAGAGTACCAACGACGCAATTATTAGTCTCCTTGATATAATTTACTCGGCCCTTGACAAAAATGAGTTTCCGATTGGACTCTTCATTGACCTGAGAAAGGCATTTGATACTGTTAATCACAATTACCTCTTACGTAAACTTCATCAGTATGGAATCCGAGGCCATGCACTGGACTATATCCAATCCTATCTTAGTGATAGACACCAATGTGTAACCATCAATAATATAACCTCTCCCACTCTACCAATAACCGTTGGAGTGCCACAGGGCAGCATCTTGGGACCTCTCCTATTTCTTATATACATCAATGATCTGCCTAATGTCTCTAACATTCTGAAACCTATTTTGTTTGCTGATGATACTACCCTCATCTACTCTAACCCCAACCCACATACACTAAATAATGTTGTTAATAATGAACTAAAAAAAATCCACTTGTGGATGTCAACAAACTAACACTTAACATAGAAAAGACCTACTACATCTTATTTGGAAGCAAATCTACAAATGCAATTCAGCTTCAGATAGATAATGTAAACATTAGCAATAAAAATGATGGAAAGTTTCTTGGCCTATTCCTAGACAAGAGACTCAACTTCAGCACCCACATACAACACATAGCTAAGAAAGTCTCTAAAACAGTTGGGATACTCTCCAAAATCAGATATTATGTACTTAACTCTGCTCTCATCTCTCTATATTATGCACTAATCTATCCCTATCTTAATTATGGTCTTAATTATGGTATCTGTGCATGGGGTTCAACCACTGCAAACCACCTTAAGTCCATCATCACTCAGCAAAAATCTGCTATCAGAATAATAACAAATTCTGCTTTCAGACAACACTCAGCCCCCTTGTTTAACTCCCTAAACATGCTAAACATAATCTCACTCCACAACTTCTCTTGTGTCAACTACATTTACAAAACCCTGTTCTTAAATGCAAATCCTGCTCTGAACCTCTCCCTAGACAGATGCAATAGGACCCATTATTACCACACCAGAAATAAATATCTCTTTGATATCCCCAGAGTCAAACTTAATCTGTGTAAACACTCTATGCAAATAAAGGGACCCAGTCTATGGAACTCACTCCCTAATGAATTGAAAAGCTGTCCAACTTTTGCGACATTCAAAAACAAAACTAAAAAGTACCTAATTTCATCTTCATAGTTTTTTTACTTTTTGCTTTAAAATTACACTGTATCTATTGCTACCCAATCTCCCAATCCTTGTGTACACAATCTGAACATTTTTACCATTGTGATCACTGCTGTCTTCTTATATGTGATATCAATCTGCTGTATGGTGTCTACTAATCTTGTTTAAATTACCAATCAAGTTGTCAATGTAATCAATCAGAGCTTTAATATACCAATGTGCTTTACTATACTTACTAATCTCTCTCATCTCATTTTTTTCTTGCAATGTATCTTATTTTATTAATTCTGCTAGAATTTACCTACTTAAAATTATCTGTTAGATTAAGGACCTGCCTGAAACGCTGCGCGTACAAGTGGCTTTACAAGATTGTAAATACTATGCTATGTATTCTCACAAACCCAATATACCTTCTTGTATATAAATAAATAAATACATTAAAACCAGTTCGATTTTCTCCTGATTTTAATAGAGCTTCGAGTATATGTATCCACTAGAAATCCGCGCCAAAACCCTATTAGAAATTTCCACCAAAACTTCCCACACATAGTGACGTACCTCGACCCACTCCGTGGAGCCTAGGAGGCCATACTCTTCCGCGCCCCAGCTGCACAACACCAGAGTTCGTCGTGGTCGCCAACCTACACGAAAATGGCAGACAAATTTGGAGTAATTCACAATACATGCATTTTTAAATTAATCGGTTATAAACAATATCATTTTAGATTGAGAATAGCGTTATAGGTTTAGGGAACGGATTACTAGGCATCATAATAGGGATCGCTGGATAGTATTAACCGTACGTAAATACATGTGTGAATAAGTTTTTTGGATGTAACCACAACACCTCACTGAATTATTCAAATTTACTAAAAAAATAAATTATTTTAGAAATATAGTTAAAAAATGCCAAAAAAAGCTAAAGGGTTTAATTCAACTCAGATAATATACACTGTCGTTAAGACAAATTTCAGAATGCAGCGACTGACTGACCTTCTGTGATGAGCTGGCCGAGGACTCTGGCTGTCTCCAGCATTTGGGCGGTGCCGCTGGAGGGGTCAGCGGCACCGTACCCCCAGGCGTCACGGTGGTTCCCCATCAGCACGTAGCGATCTGTCAACATCACATTCTTCGTCACTACCACCCAAACTTACTTACTAGTAAGCTCAACATTTATTAAATGAGACTCAACTCCGGTGAACTGAATTAAAGTTTGCAATTGGAGACAGACTCAACTCACCAGGCTCCACGTCTCCCCTGATGGTGGCGATAACGTTGTAGGAGCGGCGAACCTGCAGGGTATTGTGGGTGTTGAGTCTGAGGCGGTAGGAACGGTACTGGTCCAGGAGCTCCGGCCCCAGGTTGTACGCCACGCCCGTCAGGCCGCCCTTCCACGCCCCGGGGGCCGGGGTGCCGCCCATCTTCCTGCAGGAGAGTGTTAAATTATCTATTTTTTCTTGGGGCGAAAATGCTTATATTGTGTAGTGATGTCTATCTGTTTATTTCAAGGATCAGCGTCACCACGACCCGGTCTCTGACCAGGCTTCCTGGTTCAACCAGGCTGCGCAATTCAGCTACTCGCAGCCTGACATGAGGCACAGCCTGGTTGATCGGGATATCTTTTGAAGGTGCTTATCGAGTTCTCTTTCGAGCAGTTCGGCCAGTTATGCCCCGTAGGGGGTAGTGTTGAAAAGTCTTGGGCCTCTGATGTTGATAGAGTTCTCTCTCAGCGTGCCTATTGCACATCTACTTTTCAGTGGGGCTACTTTGTACATCCTACCATGCATGCTTTCTGGTCTCATGTGGTGTTATTTCTCTTTGCAGATTTTGAACCAGTCCTCCTAATATTTTCCAAGTGTAAATTAGTATGTATCTCTCCCTCTTGTGCTCTAGGGAATACAGATTTAAAATTTTTAGACGGTCCCAATAATTTAGATGTTTTATTGAGTGGATTCTAGCAGTAAATGAATTTTTAACATTCTCCCCGTACGCGATTTCTCAGGCATTTTATACAGTAAAGTTTGTCTTTACTTTGTCCTTTTTTATTTAATTATTACAAATTCTCGCTTTGCTAACCAGTATATGAACTTTAATGATGTGTTCTAATTATCCTCCACTAAGTGTTTTTCTCCAAGTACACAATAAAGTTTTGTACTTAGACAAATATATTTTCATGAGTTTTTAATGCAAAAATATGATGGAACAAAATTTCTTACTTCAGATAATACAGTTTCAAGATAACTGTCATACAAAAGTGCCCGTATCCTAACCTACCAAAGGACCTAAAACAGAAAACGGGACAATATGTCAATTTCACGAGCCGTTAATATTTTCTAGTACGACCATTTCTGGCCTTAAGTAGAGTGTATGTCAAAATGTGTCGTTCTATTAGGAGGACGGGTTGAATTACACACAATATGAACCCTGCAGACACTGCCTTAAAAGGGTTTACTTATTGGTAACTCACAGCTTTATTATGGACGAGGTAGCAACAGTCTCAGAATAAGGTCATGGAGACAGAGCTCACAACACACAACTTCATCAACACAGGACAATATGTTTACTAGTTGTGTTTACTAGTTGTGTTTTGCGGGGGTTGAGCTTTGCTCTTTCGGCCCGCCTCTCAACTGTCAATCAACTGTTTACTAACTACTTTTTTTTTTTCCCCCCCACACCACACACACACACACCCCAGGAAGCAGCCCGTGACAGCTGACTAACTCCCAGGTACCTATTTACTCCTAGGTAACAGGGGCACTTAGGGTGAAAGAAACTTTGCCCATTTGTTTCTGCCTCGTGCGGGAATCGAACCCGCGCCACAGAATTACGAGCCCTGCGCGCTATCCACCAGGCTACGAGGCCCCCTCGACAATATGCGAGGGTGTGACGTATCATGGGCGACAACAGTCAAGGTGTCATACACTGCCACTGATGCCAGCCAGACAAATGCCATATTCAAGCCCCTGGAGCCCAGCACTAAGTAAACCAGAGCACTGACCCAAACATAAACATGTCTGAGTCAAGATGAAGATGCATGATCATGATCCCAGACACTGATGAACATGATATTGTTCATACAAAATTATACTTGATGATTATTTAGGCCGCGGCCATTGCCACTGCCCAAATAACCTTGTTGTTGATAGACCTTAAGCATAATATCAAACAATGAGTTCGTGGTCATGTGCAGAACTAGGTCAATTAAACTGCAGACAAACTGGGAATACTGTAGATGTCAATATTCTGGGTAGTTAAACCGTCCTCTCGAGTTATCACAACTTCACAAAAATGACATACTAAATTGCCTGAACCTAACCCAAATTACCGAGAACTATAAAACGAGTTTGTAAACAACTATTCTCGCGAGAACACATCCCTATCAGGTGCCTGGCGTAAACATGATCAAGGGCGCAATCCGTTCACCTTCAGTACAAACAACAACAATGGACGAGCAGCGAATAACAATACGACCAGCCTGCCTATGTACATATATGCTTGCAACAGTGAGATCAACATTACCAGACGTATAATAGTGCAAGTATTGCAAGCATATATGTTCATAACCTTATTCCTTAACCTTAACCTTATTCCAACAAGTACTAAAGTGTAAGTAATAAAGTTCCCACCAATAAGAGATCGCCTAACAAGATAACTACCTAAACTCTCGTTTCTTGAAGATTCTTCAACTCTAATAGCACTTTCTTAAATTAAATTAACAAGCACATAAATAAACATATTTTGGAGCAAAACACATTGTATGTTGCTGCATTTTTTTCGCAGTATAAAACAAAAAACACAATTCAGTTGATCCATCAACCCCTCATACACATTCAATCACTTCATCACTCATTCATCTTCAACACTCATTCATCCTTATCAATCTCCTCCAGCACCTTTCAAACTCATATTTCATCTAACTACAACACCTTCCCCACGAGTCAAGCCCAGACTTACTCCAGAATAGCTCGGGCGTTGTCGTAGCCTATGGGCTGGCAGGGGATTTTGGCCAGGTTGGCGTCCTCTTCCTTCAGTCTGTAGGCGTGAGCTGTGGGCGAGACACCATGGTTACTCTGGTGAGGACTTACCACTATGTTGTTCAACCCGTTCTCGCAAATTCGTAAAGTCAATATTGACTTATTAACTACGTGCATAGGTGATATACTAAACATAATAGATACCCCTAAAAAGATTCATAGAAAACACCGACCTTACCTAACCTTGTTAGTATCTTAAGATAAGCATCTTATTGCTTCGTAATTACAATTATTACTTAACCTATATTCGTGATGATGGTGGTTTAATGCAATTAGAAACATACAAGTTAGAGAAATTACTTCAGATTCAAAATTAAGAAATGCCCAGAGACCTGAAAGCTGCAGTATTAAAAGTTATGACAACTTTTGTAATAATAGGTATTTGTATGGTCAGCACAGTAGCTGGACCAGGCAATGTGATGCAGTCATTGCGCGAATTCGCCTTGGCTATAGACATACCTGGCAGGTTAGTGAGACTGAGCCACTATATCAGAATATTCAGATTTGTAAACTCTGTAACAAACCCTTAATGCATTCACTAGGACACTATATTGTTGAATGTGAAACCGTAAAAGATTTTAGACCTCCTGGCCTATTGTACCACCAACTGTGTAACTATTTCATTGAATACTGGTGTACTGGACGACATCCTAACAATTTATCCAAAATTTGCTTGTCCATTTTAAAGACTGAAGAACAATTTTATTTATATTATTTTTAAGCTGCATCTGTTATGAACCCATCCCTGCCCTTGTGTGGCAGTGCACAATAGAAAGTTGTATATACATATTTGTAAATTGAAGCGTGTATACAGGCTAATGTAGTTGATTGTAACCATTATATTATATTATATATATTATATATATATATATATATATATATATATATATATATATATATATATATATATATATATATATATATATATATATATATTATATATATATAATGTGTGTGCTTCAGCCTACAGTTTAGTCCTATTATCTTGTGTATGATCCTCTGTCCTGCGTGACAGTGAATACCAGCATTATCCTCACTCTAATAAGACCTAATTGTATTTCTCAGATTAGGCAAAATTGTAATTATTTTTTGTCAATCATGATGTTAATAAAAATATTGGTGGTGGTGAAGATGGTTCATGATAAGGGTAAAGATGGTTCATGATGGTGGTGAAAATGGTTCATAATGATGGCAAAGATTAGTAAGTTATTATTATTAAATCTGATTTACAATAGACTCACTGAAAGACAGGAAGACTGGCCCCCGATAGAAAGTTAAAGAGTCAGACACCAGAGACCTACCTGTAGAAGGCCAGGAGGGAGTGAGAGGGTCACCGCTGCCCATATAAGTGGTGCCTCTCTGCATGCCGGTGCCAGGGAGCCACCAGGTGTTGGGGTACACCTTCTCGGGTTCCACGCCCTCCAGGGCCACATCCTCGGGGTCCGAGAACAGGATCAAGCCCTTGGCTCCTCGATCCTGGGCGTGTAGCAGCTGAGGGGGGTGAAGACGTGTATTAGTTCAGGTTGCAGATGACTCGGGTGTTGCTGTACACAGGACGAGTTGGCTGATAGGTAGGGGAACACACTGGTTGACCTGAAACATCTGCCAAGTACCAATGAAAGTTATTAAAGATATAGGTGCTAGGGGTCGGAAACCTTCGGTACACAGAAAGGTGTTCCCAGCTGCTCCGTGTGTATAATATATACAGTTTTCGTTATTCTTGAACGACATTTAGGCCAGGAGGGTTGCTAGATGGTCATTAGGCTATTGTAGAGGCATAAAATAACCCTCCAGAGTCTGCATTAACCTCAACACTAGTCAACCATCCTTTGGAAATTTGTACCTGATTAACATCAAGAATGCAACCTTTAGGAAAGATGTCAAAAAACTAAATTTCATGGAATTACTAAATGACATTGTTAAGAGAACTTCAATATACCGAAAATACCATTAAGTATGATTTCAACACTGACCTTGTTGCCTCTGAAGATCTTGCCATAGCGAGCGATGACGATGGAGCCAGAGACGTTGACGTTGAGCTTCTCCAGCGTGTCGAAGTCCTCAACCCTGGCGTAGTTAGCGTACACGACGCCTCGCCCGGCCTCAGACTCCACGTCCCCTGGGGGGAAAGGCCGGAGGCTCACCACCATATCTTAACACTTCTCTCTCAACCACTCTACTCTTATTGTGCAAGACGGCTTTTATATTACAATTTATACCTAGTGAAAGTCTATATCATAATGTTCTCATTCTGTATATAAACACAATAATCAGCTGCCCCAGCACCCACTCACCACCTGCCCCAGCACCCACTCACCAGCTGCCCCAGCACCCACTCACCAGCTGCCCCAGCACCCACTCACCAGCTGCCCCAGCACCCACTCACCAGCTGCCCCAGCACCCACTCACCAGCTGCCCCAGCACCCACTCACCACCTGCCCCAGCACCCACCTGCAGGCGAGAAGGCATTGAAGGCGTGGACGAACTCTGGGTCGTCATCATCCTGCTGCAGCGGGGTCTCCGTGTAGGCGCTTGTGAAGACAACTTTGCCAGCACCGTCAATAAGGGTGATCTGTGATAACACGAGTCAAGTTAACAATATTTTATGTAAGAATATAAAGATTACTGTAAATCTTGTCTTACTTCTACTTGGATTAACTGATAATATTAAATTCTCATTTAATGTTAAGCGTAAAAATAGAAGAGGCTTATAAGACAAGCAACCTCGTTTATAACAACAGATTAGAGTACCTCCTCACTTTGTACCAGGCTTCAACATGGCCCGGTAACAAGGTGAGGGACCTCAAAGTAAAGGGGCTGCAATATAGTAGTGTAGTTTGCTTCGTTCTCGACTCGCAGTCGGAAATTTCTGGTTCGAATCCTAAGCGGGGACAGAAATGGTTGGGCGCGTTTCCCTACCACCTAATACCTTTGTTCACCTATCGGTAAATAGGTACCCAGGAGTTAGTCAGCTTGTTGAGGGTCAATAGTTCGACCTTGGGGAAGGTACCTCGATACAAGCCTAACGTTGTGTGTGTGTATATACATACACACATACGTACGTACATACACATACATACATACATACAGGCTGCCTGTCGCCAACAAACTGGATAATTATTATTATTAAAGCGAGGCTCTTGACAAAGATCAAGGTCACAGGTCTCTGGCCGTGGCATTTCTGGGCCGCAGCGGGACGAGGAGAACCAGATGGCTTTCACAGCGGCTCAGGTGGTAGCAAGGGTAAGTACGAGGTCTAACTTACAAGGTCGAGCCTCATCTCCCAAGCCCCAACATTCGTACCTAGACTATTTTCAAGCGAGGACTTTTGTTCTCTCGATTTTCTTATAGTTACTACTGAACTTGCGAATTGAGTTGGCATCAAGCACAATTCCTCGTCGATTCCAATGCACTTATTGGCAACTCTTACCCCTGAAGGTCGTCTTGGTATCTTCTCTGGTTGATTTGTGCCCCTTCACGCTGTTGCTTATTATCTGAACACTGCTTCTTTGTCTGCGTGGTCAATTTACCTAATGATCTTTTATGTCGTTATCATGTCCGCTGTTCCATACCTCCTCCAGGTGTTCCTAACCTCATACAGACTATACACTCGGAGTATATACTTTAGTCCTTAACGTTACTCAGGACTAAAGTCCAATCCACACAGACCAGCTGCATCTCTTCTGAACTGAAGCAGCCCCCGTCCTCTCCAGCGTTCACACCAGCACTAAACTGATGTACTAAATTGCCCGAAACTAACTTAACCAAAGACCCACCAATAGAAAACGGGACATCCCGTCAATTTTGCGACCCGCTGTGATTTTTAGTACATGGGATTTTGGCCTCAAGGGGATTTATACGTCAAAATACGATGTACTAATCAAGAGTACGGGTTGACAATTCATGGCTGAGCCGCTGGGTAGAGTACATGTTCTTACCCGAAACGCTATGCGTACTAGTGGCTTTAGGTATTGTATGTACTACCTACCTCCTACCGAGCCGGTCGGCCGAGCGGACAGCACGCTGGACTTGTGATCCTGTGGTCCTGGGTTCGATCCCAGGCGCCGGCGAGAAACAATGGGCAGAGTTTCTTTCACCCTATGCCCCTGTTACCTAGCAGTAAAATAGGTACCTGGGTGTTAGTCAGCTGTCACGGGCTGCTTCCTGGGGGTGGAGGCCTGGTCGAGGACCGGGCCGCGGGGACACTAAAGCCCCGAAATCATCTCAAGATAACCTCCATCTTTAAATCTAACAATGTTTGTACTGTAACGCTGCAACTATGTATGTACTGTTCCTAAATGTTCTAGGAATTATTATTATTGTTCCAAAATAAATTATTATTATTATTATTATTACATAAAGTATGCTTCTCAGTAGATGTGCGGTCGCCTCTTCAATTTTATTTAACAACTTTAGATAAAACCATAGACAGGAACCCCAGAGTAGTTGCGGGGTGTTTCTTTTGGCTTTCACGACTGCAATGCGTACGTCGCCAGTGTACATGTGGCAGACGCTTCACGAAGCTGTCGGAATTTGCAGAAAGAAAATACGAGAGCAACCGTACAGGGCCTGGGAGCAAGGTCGAGTTAGAGTCCTTGAGGGTCTCTTCTCAGACTAGCCTCACCTGGTCCTGCTCCACGTTGATCGTTGGAATCTCCTCAATGATTTAACACTTTAAGGGACTCCTAGGGTCCTCATCACATTTATAGTTTGTGACTTATAGGCAACTCGGTGTTGAAGACACCCAGAGCAGAAGGCTGGAGTAATATTGGCAGTATTCAGAAGTGGTTCAACGGAAACACCGCATAAAGCTTAACAGTAGTTTATTTACTAACTTAACCACTAATACACAGGGTGCTTGATTTACTTTAGATTGGCGTCAGCAAAGCTATGGTTGTATTAGCGAGATTCTTGACGTCTGGCTAAACGACTCGTATCCACTCGTGGAGAAACACCTAACTTAACACAGTTGACAGCCAATCATTAACACGGCAACCTAACTGCCGGTATGCAAAGGTATCACAAGAGTTCCAACCGGATACTCGGTAATGATGATATGCAATAAATCAACAACTACACTGTCAATGGGACAGGCAATAACATGCACAATAATAATCACACAATAACTAAATGTGTGGTGTATGTGAAGCTCACATTCAACAGACGAGTGTAATGCCGTGATACCACACAGATAAACACGCATTCACCGTCGATTCACCTATAACCTGTGACAGGTATGAGAAGGTGAGAACTGTGGTTGATCCCTCAGATCAACACAGACACAATAAAACAATGACAAAATCTTGTACTTACAGATAGGGTACCATTCCTTACTCACTCACTCAGGCACATTTATACAAGCACTCGTAGGTGGCCTGACAGCTGGCTTCGCTCGTAGACACGGAGGGTACTTGCAGTAGGCCGGGCTGTATGCTTAATAGACACACGCACACACACTGGCACTGGCGATGAGCAAGGTGGTGACGTCACGTAGTAGTGTGAGGGCGGCGGCGGGCGCTCGAGGCACAGAAGTACACAGGTACTGGGGTACTGAAGTGCACGCTCGGGACGAGTGGCGGCTGTGGTACCATGCAGGTACACTTGTGGTAAAGTCACACACAGGTTACTTAGGCGGCGGCACTGCCTTAGTTCACTCTTAAGTCACTCACAACGATCTTTGTCACCAGGGGTTACCTGATACCAGTCTGTTTCGCTCTGGAGATTTGTCACTTTAGGCTTCTGAATACTATATTCACAACCCGTGATTCTGGGCGAGTGTGTCGTATAATCTTCAGACGCGGAGTTAACTTGACGGTGAGGAATAGACGGTGTTCAGTCTATTGGCCGGTAGAACAGAACACGTCCACTTTGCTAGAGATCCCTCACAAGAATGCCTGAAGCTCAGGGCGTCTTGTGGCACACACAAGGGGATTACATTTTGACCAATGGCATTGCAGCAAATGAGCGGGAACCAATCATATTAGCTCGTTCGATGAGCAGTAGCAGGAGTGACGTCATGAACACGTCACGACCACGTCATAGCTGTTATCACGACATAGCTGTTATTGTCCATCGCGCCGGTTGACCCCAGAGGTCAGACGGTCTGGCGTCTACCCTCTGTCCCACGCTCCACCACCGATGTACTTACTCCCTGACCCTTTGGTGGCAAGTATGCTTAACTCCCTGTATCTACTTCCTGCCTGGACATACAGCGGCCTCCGTATTATGAAAGTGTTCCTGGTTAAGTGGGCATTCTGGAGATACCCAACATGGCAGGTCACTATCCAGGGTTAACAGGAATAGGACCTTGTGCACAAGATCGGTGCACTGTGCACAGCAATGAGCCATTCCAGTCAGCTGTGGGGGAATCTTGAGAGACACTCACAGTAGTGATGAGTTGTCCCATGATCATCAAAACTTTGTTCGTTATACAATGTTAAAATGACACTTTAGCTGCAACATGCTTAAGGTGTCACCCGTCTTTGTGCCCAATATTTTAAACGATGAATTATACATAACTGTCTTGTCTATCCTTATAGAAGGATAACATAGTTAGTGCCTTCATTATAAAGCCTTCGTTTTCTCTGAAGCAACAGAAGTCTTAACCCTTGCACTGCGCTCAACGAGATATTTCGTTTGACAGGTGGCGCGAAACAATTTCGAATTTATCATTTCATTATTAAACAGTTTTGGAGTTTCATTAATGTAATTTACCTTCTCTCTCATGTCTTCTGTGGAACTCGGTGTACAATTATTTGCATATTATTTTGAGACAATCTTCAGGATGTCTGGATTTAAATAGCGGGAAAAATAGATATTATAGTAAATAGATATTTTTTAGGTTTAGCTACTCGGAATGAAATGTCCATGTAGCAAGGGCTATAGTGAGCCCGTAATGTGTAGTAAATAGCCCAGTAAATGTCCATGTAGCACGGGCTATAGTGAGCCTGTAATGTGTAGTAAATAGCCTAGTACATGTCCATGTAGCATGGGCTATAGTGAGCCCATAATGTGTAGTAAATAGATGTTCAACAACACATATGAAAGCACACTGACCTCAGGTGCAGCATTCTCTCCCGTCACCTGCTTAGTATGGGCCGACACGCCGGTTGTGCTCTTCTTGAAGCCATATGCTTCAGAAATATCCTAGTCAATATGAACACTATTAAGACACACGTACCTTAACACACTCACAACTGCACCTCTACAGACACTCATATGACAATCACACCTTTATAATTATCAAAAGATGGTACCAAGCCGAGGGAGAATATGTAGCACCATCAAATATGTGGGATATTCAAAAGGCGCTAAACATCACTAGGGATGCCAATACGAGAACAAAAGCGCCTAAGGCGAACTATATCAAAGGTTTCTGCTTCACCGAGGATTCTATCGAGGGGACAAGTGACCGCGCGGGACGGTTGGGAAGCAAGACTCACGCTCGTCCTGGGGCCAGATTCACGAAAGCACTTACGAACCTGTCAAATCTTTTCTCAATCTTTGGCGGCTTTGTTTACAATTATTAAACAGTTAATGAGCTCGGAAGCACCAGGAGGCTGTTTATAACAATAACAACAGTTGAATGGCAAGTTTTCACACTTGTAAACTGTTTAATAAATGTAACCAAAGCCGTCAAAGATTGAGGAAAGATGTACACGTTCGTAAGTGCTTTCGTGAATCTGGCTCCTGGAAGTCAGGCCATTCAACAAGGATATGCACAACTGTAAGAGGGACAATGCAGTTTGGACAATAAGGAGCAGGGCGGCGCTCCATTAAGTGCCCGAGAGTTAAGCGTGTATGACCAATACACAACCTTGCTAGAGCCGTTTCCCACCGTCGGTTACGGGGACACACTACTCTTAAGAGCACGCAGTTTGTTACCAGTAACACAGGATCAACAACCCTGCCAACGGGCATGGATTCAAGAATGAATAACTGGGTAGAAGTTGAAATAAGGAACACCTTTGTGGGAATGGGACAAGTACGGATAGCCTCCTTAGCAGCATTGTCCGCACGCTCATTTAAGGACACGCCAATATGGCTGGGAACCCAGCAAAACTAAGATAAGAGATAAGAAACGGCTAATGTTGAATATCGACTACCACCTGATGGACTGGATTAAATGACACCAGAGCCACGAGGCCACTGCGAGAGTCAACTACGACAACAAAGGAAAACTGAGTGAGAAAACAGTTGACGATGACCATACAGAATTGCATAAAGTTCCGTCATAAAAGTGCTAGTCTCCGAGGGCAGGAAACACATTATTTGCTATTATTTATATATACAAGAGTTCTTACGCAGGTAAGAACTCTTCCGTAAGTTCTTACGTAATGTAAGAGTTCTTACATTCTTGTAAAGCCACTAGCACGCATAACGTTTCGGGCAGACACTTAAATCCTAATTTTCCCTGGAATACGACCCGCCAAATCGTTTAACAACCAGGTACCCATTCACTGCTGAGCGAACAGAGGCTACAGTTCAGGATTAGCGCCCAGTCAATCCTTCTCTGACAGGTTACGAGCCCAGGCCAAAACACTCGCGATGCGCCGGGCGAGTGTTTTACCACTGCGCCACTGGGACTCAAATATACAGGTATATAGATGCGACCAAGAAATATAAAGGAGCAGCCTAGTACACAGTCGAGAGACCTAGACCCATCTGTGAAGACGGAAATGGGGCGGGAGTGTGAAGGAAAGTGTGCAAGGAAAAAGACGTTTCAGAACTGTCGGAGGAGTAAAAGGTTTTGTCATGTGGGTCAGGGTTTGACAATAATTTGAAAGAGGGGCCCTCCACGGGGGCAAGGTTGGAATGACATGAGAAATATTGGTAACACAAACCGAGAGAATCTTGCACCAGAGGAGTGCTCACCAGGTTGGGGTTGGTGTGGTTGGGGCCAGAGGAGTACTCACCAGGTTGGGGTTGGTGTGGTTGGGGCCAGAGGAGTACTCACCAGGTTGGGGTTGGTGTGGTTGGGGCCAGAGGAGTACTCACCAGGTTGGGGTTGGTGTGGTTGGGACCAGAGGAGTACTCACCAGGTTGGGGTTGGTGTGGTTGGGGCCAGAGGAGTACTCACCAGGTTGGGGTTGGTGTGGTTGGGGCCAGAGGAGTACTCACCAGGTTGGGGTTGGTGTGGTTGGGGCCAGAGGAGTACTCACCAGGTTGGGGTTGGTGTGGTTGGGGCCAGAGGAGTACTCACTAGGTTGGGGTTGGTGTGGTTGGGGCCAGAGGAGTACTCACCAGGTTGGGGTTGGTGTGGTTGGGGCGAGAGAGAAGGACATCATAAGGAACAAGATCAGCAGTGTCGAAGCCCAACTTCAAGAAGCGATCTCGTATCATGATAGCGAGCTGGTCGTCCCTCTCAGTGCCGGCCAGGTGGGGCCTCTTGGTCAGCTCCCTGCAACGTACACAACACTTGCAAAACACAACACTGGCAACACACAACACTGGCAACACACTCAACACTGGAGTATAAAGTCTGACAACATAACATTCTATTTTCGAGAGTTGAAAAGGAATATGTAATCCTACAACGATATATTATTACATAGCACTATTCATGTACTGTAATCTCGGATAATAACTGGGGAGAAGGGGGGTGGGCTGACTGTGAGGGAGGGGGGGCGCTGATGGTGAGAGAGAGGGGGGGGCTGACGTCAGACAAACACCCCCACCCACCCACCCCCCTATCATGCAGACACACATAGGTAGTTCGCTTTATACTCCATTCAGTGTTCATTTATACCTTCCCAACTTGCTCCTGTGCCAGGTAAGACCACTACGGGCTCACCATAGCCCGTGCTACTTGGAACTTTTGTTCTGAGTAGCTGAATCTAAAACTAACTTCGTTTACATTTGTTTACCGTTATAAGTTATGTACATTTCTACCATCAATTAGTGTACATTTACTACTGTTATTGCACATCCTTACATAATTTACTTACATGTATTTTCATTAACATACACAACGGTATACATTATATACACATCCACAGGGTCAATATACACCCCCCCCCCATCATACAACCGCAAGAATACTTACATGAGGTTGTTTCTGAGGTTATCTGTGCTGACCAGGTCAATAATCCTCTTATTAATGTTCTCCTCAGACTTCCATCTATCCGTCACCAGTCTCCCCATCACGCTGCAAGTTCAAACATGATATACTGGTTACTAACATGATATACTGGTTACTAACATGATATACTGGTTACTAACATGATATACTGGTTACTAACATGATATACTGGTTACTAACATGATATACTGGTTACTAACATGATATACTGGTTACTAACATGATATACTGGTTACTAACGTGATATACTGGTTACTAACATGATATACTGGTTACTAACATGATATACTGGTTACTAACATGATATACTGGTTACTAACATGATATACTGGTTACTAACATGATATACTGGTTACTAACATGATATACTGGTTACTAACATGATATACTGGTTACTAACATGATATACTGGTTACTAACATGATTTGATATACGTAAATACTGACCAATATTTAGTATTTTTAAATATTAATATTTAGTATTTTTAAATATTAATATTTAGTATTTTTAAATACTGACCAATTTTTAGTATTTTTAAAATATGACCAATATTTATTAATTTAAAAATATTGACCAATATTTAGTATTTTTAAATATTGGCCAATATTTAGTATTTTTTATTTAATATTTAGTTGTTAGAATTATTGACATATTCTATGAGTAACTTGACATAAACGTTTAAAATAAATCATTATTGGAAACTTTGATTTAACTATCTTACTTTTGCCTAATTGTAGACATATTAGAATTTATTATCTATATTAAAATTATTGTTACTCTAGATATAATTGCTTTTATATTATTAGCTATACAAGTTTCAATATTTATATAATTATTAAAACATTGTCTAGGTTACTGTTTTTACTACTAATAATATTAACATAAGTAATCGTTATTTATACAGAGAGAGAGAGAGTGTGTGTGTGTGTGTGTGTATGTGTGTGTGTGTGTGTACACTCACCTAGTTGTGCTTGCTGGGGTTGAGCTCTGGCTCTTTAGTCCCGCCTCTCAAGTGTCAATCAACAGGTGTACAGATTCCTGAGCCTACTGGGCTCTATCACATCTACATTTGAAACTGTGTATGGGGTCAGCCTCCACCACATCACTGCCTAATGCATTCCACCTGTTATTTAGTATTTTACTAAAATACTAGTAATACTAACATACTAGTGATGTGTGTGTGTGTGTGTGTGTGTGTTACAAACACACAAGGGAACTTCAGCGCACACGCGCACACACACACACACACACACACACACACACACACACACACACACAAGAAAATTCACCTTCGCAAATAGAGTGGTAGACGGTTGGAACAAGTTAAGCGAGAAGGTGGTGGAGGCCAAGACCGTCAGTAGTTTCAAAGCGTTATATGACAAAGAGTGCTGGGAAGACGGGACACCACGAGCGTAGCTCTCATCCTGTAACTACACTTAGGTAATTACACTTAGGTAATTACACACACACACACACTGAACTAGTGATCACCGGGCTGATAACTTCCGCAGGTTTTCAAACCATCTTTGGTCCCGTAACTATTGAATCCCCGGCCTGGTGGCGGATCTAAATAGAGGCACCGAATGAAGGAAATGAATGAAGAATCCACCATACCATGTTACTGTTGATCAGCCTGTTGTTATCAGTTAATTACTAATCTTTCCACTATAATAGCCAGCCATCCCACCACCTCAGTCTTAGCTGAGGAAACTACATACTTCAAATTCAAACTCGTAACTGATTACGAATGATTGAAAGCGGTGGCACCCGCCAACAGGTGTATTCATGAAGCAAGCTCAACCCCCGCAGGCAACAATTAGATGAGTGTACACAACACACACACACACACACACACACACACACACACACACACGCACGCACACAGGGACCTGACAGCTGAGTGGACAACGCTTCGGATGCTATTCCTGAGGTTCCGGGTTCGATCCCCGGTGGAGGCAGAAACAAATGGGCAGAATTTCTTTCACCCTGTTGCCCCTGTTACCTAGCAGTAAATAGGTACCTGGGAGTTAGACAGCTGCTAAGGGACTGCAGCTGCCTGGTGTGTAAGAGAGAATTATATGTGTAGTAGATATGATAGAAGAAAATAGGTTGGAAGTTAGCACATTAGACAACCGACGGTTAGAAAGGCGGGGACCAGGAGCTAACATCTCGAACTTGCAAGCAAAACGAGAAAACACACAGTTTTGGGGGAGCCGGTCGGCTGAGCGGACAGCACGCTGGATTTGTGATCCTGTGGTCCTGGGTTCGATCCCAGGCGCCGGCGAGAAACAATGGGCAGAGTTTCTTTCACCCTATGCCCCTGTTACCTAGCAGTAAAATAGGTACCTGGGTGTTAGTCAGCTGTCACGGGCTGCTTCCTGGGGGGTGGAGGCCTGGTCGAGGACCGGGCCGCGGGGACACTAAAGCTCGGAAATCATCTCAAGATAACCTCAAGACACACATACACGTGCTCAACAAGTCTCAAAAGCTGATAAACGTGAGTTGTGGGGAAAGTCTAAGAAGTAATAAACATCAAAACATGGAACGCTAAAGAAAATTGGGATTACATGATCACCACATACAAAATACTCAATGAGCACTGATTCTTTGGCATTGGTGGTAGTGAACGTGATGAAGGAAAAATAAGTATTAAAGTGCCCGTCTGAGACAGAAGAAAGCGCTTAAACATAAAAAAATCCGAATATATAAGTAATTATATATTAAATTTTTCAAGAAATGTAGAAATACTTGATCCTGCGTCACCTGCCTACCAACAAGACCATTCCATCTGACAGACTAATGGGTGTAGAGTCAACAATTAACTAATAATATAAAAACTAAATTTTGCAAGTATTTACCTACTTATAAGTTTCTTAGATTAAGGACCTGCCCGAAACGCTGTGCGTACTAGTGGCTTTACAAGAATGTAAATACTATGCTATGTATCCTCACAATCCCAATGTACCTTCTTGTATATATATAAATAAATAAAATGGGTTTAAGCAATCAGAGTGACCCTCGCACTGACCTGATCTTCTCTTTGTCGCTGTCCGAGACGGTCTCAGTGCCGAAGTGACCAATCAGACCACCAATCAGGAGGCCGAGTGCCGCCGTGGCAACTGCCACAGCTATAGTTTGTGACACCATCTGTCAACAGATAGACAATGTAAGAAAATGACATGCAGTAAGACACTTAAAGTTAAGGCCTGGCTATAAGCCAAATGTTGAAAAGTACACAAATCAATTCACGTAGCCTAATTATGAATACATTGGGACATCTTTTGTATTGATGATGTTGTATTGAGAGCTTCACGGGCCATACAGAGTGTGTGCGCCCTAAACATCTGCATTACACCAATATGCCTAGCATATTGCTGTAATGCAGCCTGTTATTGAAATACTTAGGTAAATCGTGTAGCAGTCTTCATATATGACAAAAATTGCGACAAATGCAAACTGATATATGGTCATGGCTACGATAATGAACCAGCCCGTCTTCCTAAGGTTTCCCCAACGTCAAGAAACTATCATACTAAAGTGCTCTTTTCCTAACCTACCAAAGGACCCAAAAAAGGCCGGGCGTATTTCCAGCGAAATCAGTTGTGAGTCGTGTGTAAACCGTTTTTCATTCATAAACAGGGTGGTTGGCGGGTGCATGGAATCACTTTTCGGTCTTTTGTTTGGAGGACACCCTGGGTTAAAACACTTCCGGAACAAGCAACCCGCCTAGCCTAAGCTACTCTATCCCTTTGAGATGTATTTATTGCTTATCTCAATAAACATACTTGAACTTGAGCAACCCGTCCTCGACTCAAGTCCATTACATCCAGCGGTCAACCCCACAGACGCATTAATAAATTTTAATATGCTGTTCATTCAAAACAGGAATTTTCTCAAGTATAAATTAATATTATAATATATTAACATATTGTGTATATATAGGCATAGGTTAGGTTAGGTGTTTTGGTTCTGTTGGCCATTATTTGTATTTGTAGTACGTGGGTGAAGCATTTATAGCGTTGTGGTTCGAACAAAATTCGTCAGTGAAGCACTTGTTCCGGATATGTTCGAACGTCAGCAGTTGTGAGTCGTGTGTAAACCGCTTTTCATTCATAAACAGCTGGGGTTTGACGGGTGCATGGAATCACTTTTGGATCTTTGTTTGGAGGACACACTGGGTTCGAACACTTCCGGAACAAGTGCTTCACTGACGAAGTTTGTTCAAACCACAACGCTATAAATGCTTCACCCACGTACTACAAATACAAATAATCGCCAACAGAACCTAAACACCCAACCTAACCTATGCCTATAAATACACAATATGTTAATATATTATAATATTAATTTATATTTGAGAAAATTCCCGTTTTGAATGAACAACATGTAAAAATTTATGAATACGTCTTTGGAGGTCGACCGCTGGATGGAATGGACTTGGTCTGAGGACGGGTTGCTTGGTCACGGTTAGTGCATAATAATGTCAGTTGGATGCGAGAGCCATTTAGGAGAGTGGCCAATACTCGCAGTGACTCGTCTGGACAATATATGAAGCCTGTGTTGACCAGACCACACACTAGAAGGTGAGGGGACGACGACGTTTCGGTCCGTCCTGGACCATTCTCAAGTCGATTGAGAATCGACTTGAGTCGATGAAGCCTGTCCTTGACAGCGTCCAGGATCGGGATAAAATCATTTCTTTCCGCAGGAAGTTTAAACTATATATTATGTCATCACACGGAAGTGGTCTTTATAGAAGGTCTGACTGGGCCTGGGAATAACTATGAAGTACTCTTAGTTAAAGGTGATGTTTGGGATATACTTAATGATATATTTAGAAGTCTTTTGGGATATACTTGTTAAAATATTTAGAAGTCTTGGCCATATTCCCTTATCCAGCCCATTATCCTGAATAGCATATCTCATTTTGACGTATAATTCCCCCCCCCCCCCCCCCCCACCTAAGGCCAAAAACTAATGCATACAAAAAGTAGCCGTTCGCGAAATTGATGGTGATGTAACATTTTCTGTCCGTGGGTCGTCGGGTAGGTTAGGTTCGGGCAATTTAGTACATCAGTTTAGTGATGCTGGGAACGCTGGGAAGAACGGGCTGAACAACCGTGTCAAGATCAGTATAATTTGGTCCGCTCGTTCTTCAAAGTATAAATTATACAATTAGAACATTAGCATTTAAAATAACTGTAAGGAGGTAGATCGATATATAAACCAAACAGAAACTACAGCATATTATAATATTATATTTGATTATTCATCTTGTTTGTTTTGCACATTTTATATTAAAGCCAAGCCTGGATATTTTTTTGTAATTTGTTTGTTTTTAAAGTAAAGGATTTTTAAATGTTTTTTTCCCTCTGCTTTATCCTACAGTTTGCCACACTGTGAAGACACCTTTTGCAGTTTAACTTTTTTTTTATTTTTAAATATTTTGTGACTGGCATTACAGACTGCACCACCACCAACGTTACCGTCACAATATATAAATTAATAAATTATATTATATATATATATATATTTATTTATTTATTTATTTATTTATGCATATACAAGAATGTACATAAGGAATGTGAGGATACAAATATGGTAATTACAGTCTTGTAAAGCCACTAGCACGCGCTAGTGTATATATATATATATATATATATATATATATATATATATATATATATATATATATATATATATATAACTTTAGAACACTCTCCCACCAGGAGAGACTAACCCTAGCCAGCACAGATGCTCCACAGCAACTGGCATAGCAGGTATGCCTTTAACCCACTACATCACACTCAGATCCTTAAAAAGAGATGGCAATTTTGGGGTATTTAATCTGCCCAAAGATCACCACCTCCCAAGGGCACCAGAGCTACTGAGAGGTCACTCACGTTCTTTCATCAAGTCCCTGTTAATATGGGAGAACACTGTGTCTAAGTTTTTAAGCACTAACTTGCCTAAACACGCAAGTGAAGCTATACAACTTTGGAACACTTTCCCACCAGGAGATTCGAACCCTAGCCAGCACAGATGCTTCACAGAAACTGGCATAGCAGGTACGTCTTTAACACACTACACCACACTCGTATATATAATTGTGCTAATATATTACAAATATTTTTAGCTGAATGATCATAGGATAAGCCGCAAAAGAATGTTAAATTTAACCTTGGAGTAATGTTGGTGTTCGAAGTCTGGTACTGGTTTGTTGTAGTCGCAGCTTCAGCCATAGTCTACATTTACACACACCAGGGGCCAGATTCACGAAGCAGTTACGCAAGCACTTACGAACGTGTACATCTTTTCTCAATCTTTGCTGGCTTTGTTTACAATTATTAAACACTTAATGAGCTCCGAAGCACCAGGAGGCTGTTTATAACAATGGCAACAGTTGATTGGCAAGTTTTCATACTTGTAAACCGTTTAATAAATGTAACCAAAGCCGTCTAAGATGAAGCAAAGTTGTACACGTTCGTAAGTACTTGCATAACTGCTTCGTGAATCTGGCCTCAGCTCTGGAAGACCACAAACGTCTCACTTCAACGTTATTGTGAACTTCACATTTTCAATAAAATGTCCGGTTTAACTTACAGACCAACTAGCAAATAAGTATACTTGTGTCATACCAGCTCAACAGTTTACCTTGATAATTACCATTTTCTACCAAAACAATGTTTATTGCTAAAGTAAACTCTTGGGGGTATATACTCTACAGTGAGAAGTATCCAAGGTTAGGCTACACCTGTAAGTGTTGACTTCCCGTATGACAATGACATTGTGGTAATATTATTGTATTCATTTGGCTAATTTGCATTCCAAACAAGGCGAATCTGCCTATTAACGATAAGCTGGTTATTGTTATGTATTTGTGTCAGGTGGCAAACATGACAGTAGCAAGGGGGGTAGAAATAGCCTAAGCTACTCTGACTCTTTGAGATGTATTTCTTTCTTGTCTCAATAAACACACTTGAACTTGACAGTACCAGGATACGTTGAGTATGTGAAAGTGTTTCTTCAAATATTCAAGTCTACCATCAGTGACTTTTTTATTGTTGTTGTTGCAACCACTTAAGGCTCCAGCTTGGGTTGTGTCATTCTAATTCGTAACTCATCATGATGATGAGTTAGACTGATTCGTCATGAGTTCTGTTTATTTATCTTGCTTGTCAACAACTCGCCTTGAAACGTGTTCAAATGTTTTCTTCTGAGATTTCACACCCTCCTTGTAAGGCCAATCATGTTGCGCAAGCCTTTTATTAACAGAAACTCGCGTGTTCATTCCTGTTTAGTGATGAGTCAAGGTACACAACTTAGCCAATAATCATGAGTAGCTCGAGTGCCTGACCTAACCTACTAATGGATGTAGCCTTGGCTGCAGGCTACAAACCTATATAAATGATCCCACTTCGGTAACTCGTGCAGGACAACTCGAATAACATTCATAAATTATGAATCTGTTATATTTATGCAAAGTGAGACACGTATAACTGGTTGGGCTATGACACAAAAATGGCGGACACTATGACTGTCCAGACTATGGATACTTCCGGCAATCGTTATTTGCAAGAACTAGAACATCATAAACAAAATTGCAAAAGCACTATGTGGTCGTCCAAAGAAATGATCGTTATATAATGGCAAGATAATTATATTACGAGTATATATAAAGTGTAGAATATAACAAATGTATTGTTTCCTCCCCCTTTTTCCTTCATAATACCCCACAATCATCCGAAACATCACTGCAGCCACCACAGCCACCCGAAACATCACTGCAGCCACCACAACCACCCGAGACATCACTGCAGCCACCACAACCACCCGAGACATCACTGCAGCCACCACAACCACCAGAGACATCACTGCAGCCACCACAACCACCAGAGACATCACTGCAGCCACCACAACCACCAGAGACATCACTGCAGCCACCACAACCACCAGAGACATCACTGCAGCCACCACAACCACCAGAGACATCACTGCAGCCACCACAACCACCAGAGACATCACTGCAGCCACCACAACCACCAGAGACATCACTGCAGCCACCACAACCACCAGAGACATCACTGCAGCCACCACAACCACCAGAGACATCACTGCAGCCACCACAACCACCAGAGACATCACTGCAGCCACCACAACCACCAGAGACATCACTGCAGCCACCACAACCACCAGAGACATCACTGCAGGGGTCTTGGTGATAGAGTTCGGTTCCTTCTCGCCTAAAAAAAGCGCGAATCCCTGGCGGGTCAGAAATGCTTGAGCACCTTTACTTTCACCTAATACCTCTGTTCACCTAGCAGTAAATGGCATTTTAGTATGACCATTTCTTGACGTTGGGAATGCCCGCGAGAACGGGCTGGAACGGAAACGCTGTGCGTATTTGTGGCTTTAGGCATAATATGTACTAGCTCTATCTAGAAATCCAACATTATGTTTGTAGCTCATTTTGAATGTACTTTTACCTGAATAAACATTATCTTGTATTATTTTATTAGTTTTTCATGGAGAGGAGGAACTTCGACAAGCACAGGCTGCCTGTCCCTCGACAAAATGATATAATATTTAATATAACCGGTTCCATGCAGTTCTGGTCCCAGACCTAATTCCACACGTAGCAACTTCTTGGATTTACAGAATATTGAAATATATTTAAAAACAACAAATAATGCAATGTGAGGCGTACACAATATCGCTGTAACTCTTGCAAAGACATTTTTTTTATTATTATTAACCAGCTTAGGTATATACAGCAATGACGTGCTACATACGCTATTCTACATGACAGATTATAAGGAATGCTTCACTGAATCCAAATTATTAACTTAATAGCCTGAGAGCCATTAGTTTTTCAAATTCGAAATAATTCAGTCATTGTAAACAGCCAATGTACAAAAGTAGAACTTTAAAACGGGTATTTCAAGCAGCAGTGAAACGGGATTTTGTGAAAACTTTTCCTGTTGTGGTTGCGAGAGATTGTGCCCCGGGGTTCCAGGCCGGCCTCTCTGTCTCCTGGTTTTTGTCTATACTAATCACTTTAGGTACATAGCAGTGTGCTCCTACTCTACTCTATGCAGGATTACAGAATATAGATCACAAGCTAGCTATGAGTTCATCTAACATCCCCATCTCACAGGATGGTTAGTCATACATGGAATGACTAATAAGGCAAATGAGGGTGGGGGTGAGGAAAGGGGGGATCTTCGACAAGCCGCCGGCTTCCTCGATCTTCTTGATCGAGGTAGCTGAATATTTTTTACTAAAGTATTTAGCATTTTTTTTAGAATACTAAAGCAAGATTCTTCTTGCTACCTCGAGATAGATATATATATATATATATATTATATATATATATATATATATATATATATATATATATATATATATATATATATAGTATGCGCAACAGTTGGCTTCAGGTATTTTCCTTAAATCTGACACTTTCCGGTCTACACATTTTTTCCTATTTAAATTAATTGAACTCAGGTTATAAAAAAGACACCAATCTATTGTCTTAGCTAATCTGTAATGCTTAACTTGGCTTATCCTAATCCAACTTAGCCTCTCCTAATCTAGCCTATCATTCCCTAACTTAGCGTATCCTACAAAGTAAATACTTTTTTGGGGGATAGGGACCAATTCGGAAGTGACTAATTTACTGAAAACTTCTGAAACCTTATACATGGAACAAGCCTTAAGCCCTGAAGCCTTATATATGGAACACATGTAAAGCCTTGTATATGGAACACCCCTGAAGCCTTATGTATGGAACACATCTAAAGCCTTGTATATAGAACACCCCTGAAGCCTTATGTATGGAACACATCTAAAGCCTTGTATATAGAACACCCCTGAAGCCTTATGTATGGAACACATCTAAAGCCTTGTATATAGAACACCCCTGAAGCCTTATGTATGGAACACATCTAAAGCCTTGTATATAGAACACCCCTGAAGCCTTATGTATGGAACACATCTAAAGCCTTGTATATAGAACACACCTGAAGCCTTATCTATGGAAAACACGCGATGAGGCCTAACCTATATTTAACATAAAGCGGGGCGCGACCACACTAGGAAAAATTTCTTATCACTTTCACAGTCGCTGCTTCACGGCGCCGGAGGGCTGGCCGGGGCAAGCTTTTTGGACTGATTGTTGATTGTCACAAGCTTTTTGGGCTGATTTCTTGATTGTCACAAGCTTTTTGGGCTGATTTGTTGATTGTCACAAGCTTTTTGGGCTGATTTCTTGATTGTCACAAGCTTTTTGGACTGATTTGTTGATTGCCACAAGCTTTTTGGACTGACTGTTGAGCGTCACAATAAATGCCCCCAGAAGTGAATGGTTTACAATATAATAGATTAATGAACGCCAATAATATTTATCCAGATTCACTTTTTGCGGAAATTGGTGCGATACTGGCTCGGTCTTGGGCCTATTTAAAGGACCAAGGGCCTTTAACCATCGTGTTATTAACGCAATGATCTGAATATTTAATCATCTCGTTACTTAAACCATCACGAAGCTTATTACCCGAGGGCCACTAACCCTAAGTGGCCTCGACGAGGACAGGAAGACGGTGGCTTGTCGAAGGTCCCCCCCGTACGTTGACCAGTCATTAAGTATACTCAAGTCCTAATATAGTTAAGAGCTCAGTGTAATATATGCAGTGAGATGCAAGGCTATGACCATTCTCAGCTGTTTGATAAGCGGGGTTGAGGGTCAAGGACGCGTTAATACGCAGCATTCAGCTTTACGAAAATATCTGAATTCTAACGTTGGAGTCTATAAGGTAAGAACTGTGGTGCACTGAGAAGGGCTGCTAGCACCAGCAACCATTAGAGCTGGGCGCTCTATTTACAAGTGGCTAATTAAATGATTATTAATGGTACTCGTTTTGTAATTAAAAATGAACTATGCACCTTACGGCTTAATAACAAACAATAACGGACGTTTTGAATTACGGAGAAACAAATCAGTAAATACTCACCGTACCTTTGACCTGACGTACACGAAGGAGCTGACCTCAACACTTGTTACACTTGACGGTAGAGGAGTCTACAGGTGTGATAAGAGGCGCCGGAGCAGCACGTCAGCGGTCCTCCCTCACCGACGTCTTGCGAGCCACTGCAGGGCGGCAGCTTGCAGCCTTCCCCGTCCACACACACGCCGGTATCAAACCTTAATAACGATTATTTCCTCCCACAACATTTCAACATTTTCCACATTTTCGTATTTATACACCAAAAATATCCAGTCCCAGTGATTTGTAAAATGTTAATGGCCGACTTTTGACCTTAACTACGTGACTTGCAATACATGGAGTGAGGAATTTCAACGCGGCGCTAGCAAGGGGCCGCTGCCTTCTCCAAGCACGGGTAAAACGCTCCATTATATTGATGCTTCTAATCATATATTGCATGCAACAACAGTAGTTAGGGTAATAGGCCCTCTCTTGTAGGCCTACTGACCCAAACGAGGCAGTCTATATATTCAACCAGTGTCACTTCTGTATCATCAACAGGTTTCTATAAAGCTTTCTAAATTTTTCTGACCTCATAATGCTCGAAATTTTATTTTTGTTTAGTCCGTTTATTATGCAGCCTTGTGAGTGGTAGTGGATCCCATTATACTCCTCTTAGTAGTAGTGAATCTCATTATACTCCTTCGTGGTAGTAAGTAATTATCAAAAGAAGGCACAAAACGGGAAGACTATGTAGCACCATCAAATGTGCGGAATAATCAGAGGGCGCTGCTAATAAAGTTTCAAAACGGTATGAAAAACGTTAATGGAAAGTTGCCTCTTCTAAGCTTGCCGAGCAAGCCGGACGACTCCAACAGAAAACGGAACAGTACGTCACTTTTGCGCGAAAAGTGACGTTATTTTTAAGAGGACGGGTTGAAATATCACCAAGGATGCCAATACGAGAACAGAAACGCATTAGGCGAATGATATAAGTATCAGATTCACCAATAATTCTATCGAGGGACAAGGGATCGCGGGGGACAGTCAGAAAACAAGACACACGCTCGTCCCGGAAGTCAGGACATTCAACAAGACCGTAAGAAGGGCAATGCAATTTGGACAATAAGGAGCAGAGTGGTGCTCCATTAAGTGTCCGTGAGTTAAGCGTGTATGGCCAAGACGTAACCTCGCCAGAGCCGTTTCCCATCGTCGGTTACGGTGGTAAGAGGACGGCCATGAGGACACACAACTCGTAAGAGTACGCAGTTTGTTACCAATAACAGAAGAAAAGCAATCCAGCCAACGGGTAAAGATGGAAGAATGAATAACCGGGTAAAAGTCTGAATAAGGAATACCTTTACGGGAGATGGGATAAAACTGGATAGCTTCCCTAGCGGCAGCATCCGCGCGCTCATTTAAAAGAGACATCTACATGGCTGAAAACAAAGCAAAACTCAACTGACTTAAATTTACTGGAAATAAGATTTTATGTAAGAATAAGAAATAAGAAATATATATATATATATATACTGTATGTATATATATATATATTATATATATATATATATATATATATATATATATATATATATATATATATATATATATATATATATATATATATATATATATATATATATATATTTATTTATTTATTTATTTTAGAGGCTATTTTCTTGTTTTCTTTGGCCAACCTACTCATGAATAACTCTCCAGACACCAAACAGAACGCCTTGAAAGAAACCGACGTCATCTATGCCCTCACATACCCACTTGGGGACTGTCAGCCCCAAAGATCTCAGTCTATAGGCAAGACAACAAACGTCTCTTTCTAGGCTATTAACAATGCACAAACAACAGGGCTCCATCAAGGAACATATAATTTCCTCTCACAACCAGACCATCACCAGAGAAATCTCAACAAACAACAAAGAAATCGATAGATACAGCGATAGCAGGAGACTCGACATCAGAGAGGCCCTACACATCAAAAAGTCAACACCAGCAATCAACAGCCAAGTAACATACAACTATATTCTACCCACTTCAAGGCCCCAAACCAACATAGAAGCAGCAAGAGAAAATATAGGCCAATAAGCCTTCTGTAGTTACTTTCATTATGTTCTCACATGCAATTTATACCCATTGATTCGTGTTCTATCTTTTGTCACCTCACCCAAAAACATTTGTCATATCACCTCACCCAAAACGAATATGAGCATGAAATGATATGTGTAAACCTGTCTTTGAAAATGTGAGAAGTCCTTGTGAAATGCTTAAAGGCATCAGACCTTAAATAAAAAATGAGAAAATGAACTTGGAGATTTAATTTTTCAATTACCCCAACAGTGAAGAAAAATGTAAGAAATATTGAGAAGATTCGTATTAGAATCATTAATCTTACCCTTCTGGTCATATTCAACAGCATATGTTTACAAGAAAGACTGCTACTAAAATATACTAATATAAATAAAAATGTAAATGTTCATTTGTTCAAAATCGATAATCTCCGAAAGTTCTTTACCAATAGCTTTGAAATTTTGACACAATGTTCCATTCGCATACGAGCGTGTTTTTATATACCTACTATATAGATGTCATGTCTGTGACAGGTAAAAAACATGCTTTTTGAAAAACTGTTTTTCCATGTGAGGGAAATCTCCAAAACCTCTGTACCAATTGCTTTGAAATTTTGACAACGTTCCATTCGCATACTAGTATATTTTTATATACCTACTATATACATGCCACACCTGTGACAGGTAAAAACATGCTGTTAAAAAAAAAGCGCCATCTGTTGCACGTAAAAGCAACACACGCTGCAATCTCTGAAAGTTCTTCAATGATTCCTTTGAAATTTTGACAACGTTCCATTTCAATATGCACATATTTATATAACTACTGTATAGATGCCACACCTGACAGGTAAAAACATGATTTATTTGAAAAACAGCGCCATCTTTTGCACATAAAAGCAACACACATGCTATACTAAGTATGTTAAGATTCCATTTCAATGTTTCCAATTGCATTGATAAATTGAATTTTCACAGATTTTTATTTATTTTAATTTTTATTTAATTATTTTGTGTGACATTGCATTGGAATTGAGCTGCACTGTTTACCATACCATTCATTTTGGAGTATAGTTTATTTTTGTATTTGTTTTTCATTTTGCTCTTTTAACTGCTGTTCTTATTTTTCAGTGATGGGAACATCTGATCATTTGATGTTCCCATTTTTCTGATGGGAACGCATCGGACGAGGGAGTGGGGGGATGGTGGGGAGGACGGGAGTGGGGGGATGGTGGGGAGGACGGGAGTGGAGGATGGTGGGGAGGACGGGAGTGGAGGATGGTGGGGAGGACGGGAGTGGAGGATGGTGGGGAGGACGAGGGGATGGGGAGTGGGGGATGGTGGGGAGGACGAGGGAAGTGGGAGTGGGGGATCGTGGGGAGGATGAAGGGACTGGGGAGCGGGGCGGGAATGGACGGAAGGATGAGGGGATGTGGAGTGGGGAATGGTTGGGAAGCGAGAGGGAGGGGGGACTTGTTTATGGGAGACAGGGGATGGGGAACGGGAAAATGGTGGGGAGGACAAGGGGACAGGGGAATGGTAGGGAGGACAAGGGGACGGGGAAGTGGAGGATAGTGGGGAGGATGACAGCATGGAGGAGTAGGGAGGACGAGGGGACGGGGGAGAGGGGGATGGTGGGGAGGACGAGGGGACGGGGGAGAGGGGGATGGTGGGGAGGACGAGGGGACGGGGGAGAGGGGGATGGTGGGGAGGACGAGGGGACGGGGGAGAGGGGGATGGTGGGGAGGACGTGGGAACAGGGAGGGGGGGAACGGTGGGGAGGACGAGGGGATGGGGAAGTGGGGAATGGTTGTGAGGACGAGGGGATGGGGAAGTGGGGAATGGTTGGGAGGACGAGGGGATGGGGAAGTGGGGAACGGTTGGGAGGACGAGGGGACAAGGAAGTGGAGGATGGTTGGGAGGATGAAGAGACGGGGCAGGGGGAAATGGTGAGGACAACGGGGGGACAGGGGAAGGTTGTGGCGACTCAGCAACGCGCATGCATTGCCGAGCCAAAGCAACGTATGGGCGGGTACAACTAGTTTTCTAATAAAAGCAATGAACCTCACTGTACTTCTCTCATTTTTAAGACCTCATATAATAAATTTATCCATGAAAATAAACAGCAGTCAGAATGGTTTAAAAAACACAGTACTGTATTGTTAAATTATAATTTTTATGTACAATATTTTCCCTGCAAGGAACGTGTCTATGCAACAAACAAAATCACTATAAAATAAAGAATATACAGTATTCTTTACAAACTATACAATCTTTTATATCTAAATATAAATGCAAAACAAAAAATTAATATAACACCAATGTCTAGAAAAGTAGAGAGAAAAGTAATATTGTAAATTAAACAAAACTTTTGGATGAAATACAGTACTGTATAGTCCAATTCACGTTTTATTGTACTGCATTGTGCTGAATGCAGAATTGTACTGCAATTCTCCCAAATTCAATTCAGTATGGACAAATAATTGATACCATAATTGATTCTCTGCACATTAATATTTCATTTACATAATCAAGATATTTAGAATTTCCAAAAATATCTAAAAACAAAATGCAAATTATAAAGTAACATTAAACTTGTGTTACTCTCGAGCTTTGTAGAAACATGTACTGTATACATGATCCATACAAAAAAAAATTGCAGTATAAAATGTTTAGTAAGAGGTAATTTGTACCGTGAGTGGAAACGAGTGGCACTTGGTTAGTGTAGTCACTAAGACCCACTCCTGGTTAGTTAACCACTAACCAGGAGTGGGGTCTTGGTTAGTGTGGTGGAAGGAGTGGGTCTTGGTTAGTGTGGTGGAAGGCGTGGGTCTTGGTTAGTGTGGTGGAAGGCGTGGGTCTTGGTTAGTGTGGTGGAAGGCGTGGGTCTTGGTTAGTGTGGTGGAAGGCGTGGGTCTTGGTTAGTGTGGTGGAAGGCGTGGGTCTTGGTTAGTGTGGTGGAAGGCGTGGGTCTTGGTTAGTGTGGTGGAAGGCGTGGGTCTTGGTTAGTGTGGTGGAAGGCGTGGGTCTTGGTTAGTGTGGTGGAAGGCGTGGGTCTTGGTTAGTGTGGTGGAAGGCGTGGGTCTTGGTTAGTGTGGTGGAAGGCGTGGGTCTTGGTTAGTGTGGTGGAAGGCGTGGGTCTTGGTTAGTGTGGTGGAAGGCGTGGGTCTTGGTTAGTGTGGTGGAAGGCGTGGGTCTTGGTTAGTGTGGTGGAAGGCGTGGGTCTTGGTTAGTGTGGTGGAAGGCGTGGGTCTTGGTTAGTGTGATGGAAAGAGCAGTGCTTTTAAGTAATCATTAAAATAAAGTGCTAAGCTAATATGGACATACTGGACAGCATTATCATACAAAATATTAAGTAGATCCCAAAAAGCATTCAAGATGCCAACATATGAACTTACACGCACAATTATTAATGCTAAAGAATTAGATTCACAGAGGAGCAGACCTAGAACCATGTGGTAATATAGGAGCAGACCTAGAACCATGTGGTATATAGGAGTTTACCTAGAAACATGTGGTAGATAGGAGCTTACCTAGAACCATGTGGTATATAGGAGTTTACCTAGAAACATGTGGTATATAGGAGCTTACCTAGAACCATGTGGTATATAGGAGTTTACCTAGAAACATGTGGTATATAGGAGCTTACCTAGAAACATGTGGTATATAGGAGCTTACCTAGAACCTTGTGGTATATAGGAGCTTACCTAGAACCTTGTGGTATATAGAAGCTTATATAGAAACATGTGGTATATAGGAGCTTACCTAGAACCATGTGGTATATAGAAGCTTACCTAGAAACATGTGGTATATAGAAGCTTACCTAGAACCTTGTGGTATATAGGAGCTTACCTAAAAACATGTAGTATATAGGAGCTTACCTAGAAACATGTGGTATATAGGAGCTTACCTAGAAACATGTGGTATATAGGAGCTTACCTAGAAACATGTGGTATATAGGAGCTTACCTAGAACCTTGTGGTATATAGAAGCTTACCTAGAAACATGTGGTATATAGGAGCTTACCTAGAAACATGTGGTATATAGGAGCTTACCTAGAAACATGTGGTATATAGGAGCTTACCTAGAAACATGTGGTATAGAGGCGCTTACCTAGAAACATGTGGTATAGAGGCGCTTACCTAGAAACATGTGGTATAGAGGAGCTTACCTTGACATGTGGTATAGAGGAGCAGTGCAAAACCAAAATTTCTGATCTTAAAAAAAGTGTCCCTACTGCACGAGTAACCAAGTGGAGCAAGATAATTCTGACAATTATCTTGGAACAGGTCTTAAGTGTTCATGAGTTTATGGTAAAGTGTTTTTAACCTTTGCACTGCACACCTGTTTTTGTCAAAAACTTTTTAGTTCAAATATTAAGGACATTTTTGTTGTTTTTATAAATGTTAAGGTAAACTTAATGTCCAAATGTTTCCAAACTCAACTATTTTCATTTCAAAACACAAAGAGTGATGAAAACATTAAAAAAGATTAATACTGTATAGCCTAATTAAAAAAAAAATAGTACAACTCTCAGAACGAGATTTCTCGGTTGGCGCAGCACAGTGGTTAAAGACATCCATGGGTGTTGGTAATGGAATCATCCTATAAAATGTACTGTATGCCAACATTGAAAACCACCAGATATTAATGGTGTAGGTAAAATGATCTGGAAGAAATAAAAATCAATGAGAGCAATTTAGAATTGTGGAGGAAGAAAAAACTGTATACCACAAATTTATGAATACATGAGTGAATTGGAATGTATTTTCACCTGTAAAAGTAAGGGAAAGGATTTAGAATACTGTACTCTGGCAGTGATGCTAGGACAACCGTTAAAATAGTGAGGCGACATTAAAACGGTGTATCCCAAGATTGTCCAGGGCAAGCACCAAGCCTCGTTTCATGGACACACACACACACAAAACAAAGAACACTTACTGATTAAAACCTGAAGTTATAAGAAATTACCATAAAAGCAATGCATTCTATTGAATAATAAAAATTTGGGTAAAAGAGTGGAACTAAGAAATAAAAAGTGAAGAAAGGGAGGGGGGGGGAACAAGAACAACAAAGGTCAACCTGAGATGGGACACACAAAATCAGGATTAGGTGGCATAGTCATAACAAGCAACGAATCGGGTGCAGGGGAGAAATGGAGGGATTAGTAGTCACAAAGACAGATTTAGGTGTAAGAGGAAAGTTAGAAAGAATTTGTTATATATATGCTGTATATATAAATGGAGAGGACTTGGGTCAGTGGGACTGCGGAAGAGCAGTCCTTCCTCATGAGTTGTCACCTCACTAAAATGATGTACCCGAATTACCTGAACCTAGCCTAACCAAGGTCCCTTACCTTGCGACGATTGATTTCGGGGCTCAATGTCCCTGCGGCCCAGTCCTCGGCCATCCCCAATGAATAGAAAACGGTACAGACTGTCCATTTTAAGAGCTGCTATGATTTGTAGTACATCATATTTTTACGTTGGGGAATTTTACATCAAAATATGATGTGTTATTCAAGAGGACAGATTGGGAAGAGAAGCCATGCTTATGTGGCAATTTGTTCTGTACTCGGGTCTGTTTTTCACATTGCTCATACACTTTAAAATTAACTGAAATTAATTACCAGTAAGACTAAAGTTATAGCCTACTTCATTCATATCTTCATTGCATCAATAAACGTTATTTATTAGTTTGTGCAATAAGCTTCACTTTCCCGATCAGTTGATCAGTCCGGCAACCAGGAGGCCTGGTCGACGACCGGGCCGCGGGGACGCTAAGCCCCGGAAGCACCTCAAGGTAAGGTTCCCAGAATGCATTCAATATTTTGAAATAAGGTTCAACAATTTTTCATAGGTCAGTTGTACATATTTCTTCCAGGATTGTGCACGATAGACTATGATCCCATTGTACTGCTAGGAGCGTACAGTATAAAATAATATGTACACTAAGGTAATTCTACTTACAGCTGGTAATAAGTAAAATAAATGAAATTACAAGACATCTCACTGAACTGGGTGCTTTTAGGAATTATGAAAGAATACAGTATAATTAAAATATTATAGTTAAATTAGCATCAAATGGAAACATTTCTGATGTCAGAATTTTCAGTCAGTTAATATAACAAAAATTAACTGTGTATAAGCTCAAGTTATAAATAACTATTAAACGACAACCTTAAGCCAGTATAGCTTTGGCATGAAGGCCTTAGCTGTTACATAACACAATTGGTAGAACTGAAAGCTAATGCTTTTTTGGGTCATACTTTAGAGAGACTAATGGTCCAGGTAAATGAAATGTTGTTACCCATGATATGATGGTTAGCAATTGTGTGTGTGAGTAATTACATAAGTTTAGTTACAGGATGAGAGCTACACACGTTGTCCCGTCTTCCCACCACTTTTTTGTTTTATTTCTATATTCAAGAGTTCTTACATGCTCGTAAAGCCACTAGCACACACAGCATTTCAGGCAGGTCCTTAATCTTAACATTCCCTGGAATATAACCTGCCAAATCATTTAACAACCAGGTACCCAATCACTGCTGGGTGAACAGAGGCATACAGTTAAGGATTAGCACCTAGTCAATCCTCCCGGCCAGGACACCCTATCGGTTGCGGGGCGAGTGTTTTCCCACTGCGGCACGGGGACTGCTACATATAACTGTCATTTAACGCTCTGAAACTACTAATGGTTTTGGCCTCCACCTTCTCACTTAACTTGCTCCAACTATCTACCACTTTGTTTGCGAAAGAAAATTTTCTTATACTTTGTTGACAGCTTTGTTTATTTAGTTTAAATCTATGACTTCTTGTTCTTAAACTTTTAGGTCTCAGGAATTCTTCCCTATCAATTTTGTTGATTCTCATTTCTATTTTGTATGTAGTAATCATATCGCATCTTTTCTTCTATCTTCTAGTTTTGGTATAGTTAATGTCTCTAACCTCTCCTCTTAGCTCTTGTTTTTCAGTTCTGGGAGACACTTAGTTTTACAACTATTACAACTTTACAGTACAGGTTTTTACAACTTTTCCAGTTTGTTGATGTGCTTTTTAAGACATGGGTACCATACAACCACTACATATTCCAGCTTTGGTCTCACTAAAGTCGTAAACAATTTCTTTAGTATTGCACCATCCATGTATTCAAATGCAATTCTGTGTATGTGTTTTTTTTTTACCATTCTATTACACTCAAATTCTATACAGTATAGGCAAGGTTGCTTTTCAACTATTTAAACTGTCAATTTTGGACAACTAAAATTTACTATAGGAGTAAAACATGTACAGTACAGTACTGAAAAACATTGAAACCATAAATGGAAACCACCAACATATGAATGTGGAATTGGTCGTGTACACATATCTTGAGGTTATCTTGAGGTTATCTTGAGATAATTTCGGAGCTTTAGTGTCCCCGCGGCCCGGTCCTCGACCAGGCCTCCACCCCCAGGAAGCAGCCCGTGACAGCTGACTAACACCCAGGTACAGTACCTATTTTACTGCTAGGTAACAGGGGCATAGGGTGAAAGAAACTCTGCCCATTGTTTCTCGCCGGCGCCTGGGATCGAACCCAGAACCACAGGATCACAAGTCCAGCGTGCTGTCCGCTCGGCCGACCGGCTCCCACTTACAGTCACATACAGTCAGATCTTTTACTTCATGTCTAGCTAGGAACCACACTCGCCTTGTAATAACTTCATTATACACACACACACACACACACACATATATATATATGTGATACTATACCTTTCTCATCTTCTTCCCAGAGTAAATTTTGAGTTTTGAGACAGTCTCACTAATTTAGAAGCTTTTTCTGTGTCCGTGAGTAACAGTTTTGTGAATACCTTGTATTTTATAAATCTCTCCTGCGTTAAAGAAGGGAAATGAGAGCACCGAGCAGTTCTCAAGGCAGGTAAGCACAAGTGATCTGAAGAGAACTGAGGAAAATTGCAAATTATGAATATTGAGATAATATGGCAAACTGTGAATATCAAAATGTGGCAAATTGTGAATACCGAGATGAGATGACATGACATTTAGGAGAGAAAGGGATAGAGAAGTATTTTTAAAACATGCATCTCACTTACAAGAACTAAAAATTAGGCACAGAAGAATGAGAAACGACACACACAGTTCTGAATGTATAATTAACTGAACAAATGTAGACACAGAAGGTTCATGGCAAGAGTAGGACACGTGATAAGAAACGTGTAATTTTGGACATGCCTGTCCTGACAAAAATGACACCCAGATCACACATGACAAGGGGATGGGGGGGGGGAGGTTCACATTACGAGAGATCTGAAGAACAGTGTTAAAATCTGTGAGAGAAGGTGGCGCCATTAGCATTTATTCTTCAAAGAAACAAACCCTGGCACAACAAAAGCACTATGGCACAATGTAAATACAGGTACTAGAACTCATTACATGTATAATCAAATTTGTCATAACCCATCACAGTATTATGGCAGCACAACAAAATGTCATTAGCAATAACGGCATTCGTGTCAAAGAGTAAATGGAGCTAAGACAAGGAATATAACAAAGTAACGTAACAAAATAAGCATCACTTGAGTTACTTTGATGCAGCCAGTTTCTCTCACCAAATGCACTGTCACATCGAACATGCTCGTGGTCTATCGGAACATAAATAGAGATTATCAAGAGATCATGGTAAATGAGGCCATTTTAACATTAATCAACACACTGGCTCTAAACTCACCAAAATAAGTACACCTGATAGCTAAGGAGGCCAAATGGGTATACAGAGATCACTACAAGGAGTATTTTACTTACAAATGACAAAAGGAACATCTTCATCAGATTCTGAAATATATTAGGCATGCAATTATGAGAAGACAGGCAATGTACAGGCAGATTTTCAATGATTAACCAGTGTCTTGAATTCAAAATTATCAAAAAGTGCGAGTCAGCACAACTACTGTACATAGCAATGAAATCCAGAAATAAACTAATAAATGCATTACATTATAATGCCAAGCCTAGAGCGAACCTTATTCTTTTTTGGGGGGAACCACAACTTACCTGGGAAACGATGCTGAAATTAGTCATCAGGCAATTACCGATTCCCACTGATTGACTGTCATCTACAGAGGGGGAATATTCCTAGAGCATTTTTAATACAGTATAGGGATAAACACTCACATCTGTTTTGACCCAGAATAAAGCAAAAAATGTCATGGCATGAGGTCAACATCCATAGGGTTAAAAAAGAATTGTCCTAAAATAGGTAGAACTTATTAAATATATTTACAGTCTTTATAGCTCCTGCTACTAAAATCAACAATTTTGGCGATGGAGCGATCCAGAGGGCAAACATAGCCGAGTTTGTCCTATAAAATATCCAGACTAAGTTTGCCACAAACTGACCCTACAGACCGCAAGTCCAATACAGAGTGAGAGTTAAACAACAAAACATTGAAAATGGAAAATAGACCCCCCAAAATAAGGAAAACATTTGAAAATTCTACATCCAAAAGACCCTGAAGTACATTAGTATTTGCAGTGGAGCACCCATCAAATAATATTTGTCATAACGTACTCACAATAACAAGTCCTGCGGCTACCAGAACTTCGGACAAGCCTGAAAAACACTTACGGTATAATGATACTAATTTCAGGTTTTATTTCACTCGCTTCAAGTTCAAGGAAATATGAAAATTACATTTTTATACTTGGCTGTCACAGAACCAAATTGAAGATCATGACTTCCATTAAAACCAATAAACAGTACAGAAACATTCCTTGTGTAATATATTGATGACTTGTACCAAGGACTGTATGTGTATAAATTTTCAATTGAATTTATGAATGAATTGGATTTCTAAACAAATCATCAATCTACACGTATACAAAGTACCAATCTGGAAACATCCATAACTCTTGCTTCATATGTTTTCAACTAAATTTAAACCGACACCCACGTACAGTACTTACGGAATCAATGCTTGCGCCTTTCAATTCACGTGTTCCACAGAAATTGTCAATATTTTTCTTTGCCAGATGTCTATGGAAATTAAATGTATGTTAAGGAGATAACATCTAATATATTAAATAGCACTGGCATTCTAAAATATCTATACTCAATTAAATCTGAAATCACTCCACAACTGTGAAAAAAAATAAAGTGAAGACCTGACATCTAATGACATTCTTGGAGCATAATTTTAATTTGGCAACATTATCCGAGAACTATATACATCAAACTACCTTTTTCTATTTTAAAAATAATACAAAATTTTAAAAGTGAAAAATTCTTAAATTACAATCGTTAAAATCATATTTTTGAGGACGTGTCCACACACACTATTGAACAAATAAATCACGGCATCTAAGAGTATAAGAGGTATTATGACACATGAAAAGTCTTCAATTTTAGTGAAGTTTTAAGAGAATGTACTTAACAGTTATACTACCATTACATACAGAACTCACACCTCCTGCACTTCCATACTAAAACAGATTCTGAAAGTGTTGAGTTCCATGCCAATGGCTAATGTTACATCTTTCTATAATAATAATAATAATAAAAAAAAAATTGCACACAATGCCAAATGGTCCAATTTTAACAATATCCAAGGTTTACCTGGAGTTTCTACACTTGAGTAAAAATGCCACCGAGTGTATAAAATTTGTTGTTTAACTTAGTTATGTGTGTGTATATACTATGTGTGTACTCACCTAATTGTGCTTGCGGGGGTTGAGCTTTGGCCCTTTGGTCCCGCCTCTCAACTATCAATCAACTGGTGTATAGATTCCTGAGCCTACTGGGCTCTATCATATCTACATTTGAAACTGTGTATAGAGTCAGCCTCCACCACATCACTGCCTAGTGCATTCCATTTATTAACTACTCTGACACTGAAAAAATTCTTTCTAACGTGTCTGTGGCTCATCTGGGTACTAAGTTTCCACCTGTGTCCCCTTGTTCGTGTCCCACCCGTGGCGAAGAGTTTGTCTTTGTCCACCCTGTCAATTCCCCTGAGAATTTTGTAGGGATTTTTAATTTTGTTTGTGTGTGTGTGTGTGTGTGTGTGTGTGTGTGTGTATTATTTATATATATATATATATATATATATATATATATATATATATATATACACACACACACACACACACACATTTGGGTATGTATGTAATGTATATATGAATGACAATATTTACACGTGTATTGATTTTTTTTTATTTGATATATAAATACTTTATTTAATACCTAAATATACAAGACCAGGTGCCAGAGAAGGCAGCACCCAGAGGACTCAAGCACAACCATTCTTTCTTCAATTAAAAACTCATTGTTTTACACAAGACTAATGTTATTATACTGTATATTTTATTATGTAAGGGAATTAATATAAAGAGTACACATTAATATTTGAATTAAATACAAAATACATCACTTTTTCACTAAAAAATAAAAAAAAACTCATCAGCTCTATATCTAGAAAGTAAATACACCGTGTATCACAAGTTAGACGTGCCCAATACCCGCCATTATAAAACCCATTGGAAAACCCAAGTACAGTATTTGGCTTAGCCGACACGTCCATTGCAGGGAGTCTTCACTTTCCTCATTTGAACATTGCTTTAGCGTACTGCTTCATTAACCACTTAAGGTGGTGTGGAACCCCCCGAGCCATTCACGTTAGTACTTACTGCGTGTCTCTTTCTCAGCTTTTGAACTTCCTCTGCCAATTTGATTGGTTTCTCAAAGAAGGTGACAAGTTTTTCTTCATTGGCCACATTAGCTAGAAGCTGTTCAAAAGATATACTCCATTCCAGGGAAGAGAGCTGCGAGCCAGAAGGAAGTTGATGCTCATAAATACCATCATTTTTACCTTCGTCACTTTTTGGGTCAGTTGACGCCTGTTCACACACATCAGTATTTTCCTCATTTTCTTCCACTGTGTTACATTTATTTATTTTGTCTGAACCTTCGTGGCTTTCATCTGTAGCACTTGGACGAGCACTAAAAGTTTGTTCTGGTTCACCAGTTTCATATGTTTTCGTTGACGCTTGTTGAGCCTCCTGCGTTGCACATGCACCAGACTCTGAGTCCTTGATCAACACAACACCCGTCACCTCATCCAAATGGGATGCACCGTCAAAGGGTTGCTCTCCAGTGGTGCTTGCCTGTTAAATGTGTTAAATGATTCATTACAACAATTATTTCAAATCACACCACTGAAAAAGGGTTTGGCCTATAACATCATCCAGGGTAAAGCATTTCACATATAAAGTGCATCTTGCAGTCACTCTTATTCTTCCATAAAACTGTACACTCAATATATGCTGACAACCCCCCCCCCCCCCCTCACAGTCTTTAACTGCTCAGCTTAATATTATCATTCCCTCTTCCTTTCCTCCTTCTAACCCTACTTACAGACGTTGTCTTCAAATAACTAATTCAAAGTTTCCATCATATATTTGACGTTTTATTATTGCTCTCGTCATTCTTCCTATGTCCCCTTTTCTTACTAAGCAGTTGGTCCTCAGAGTATCCACTTGCACTGCATGCAGTCAGTCTAGTAAAGCAACCACTACCTCACTGCAACACATCATAACACCATAAACTACTATGTTCAGTATGGCTCTGCCTACATTCTAGACTCAAACCTAGTAGTAAAATCCCACTGCAATGTTTCTCCATTTTAGAGGATTCTTGGACACTATCTTGGAATCTACTTTTAACCTTCAACAGAAACTTCTTGGCTTCTTGAGACAGAATCTCCCTTCTAGCTTCTTTCCCAGCTACATCTCTCACACCCTTTCTTGTGCATGACAAGTGGAATTACATACATCAATTACTTTACCACCTAAAGCTAATCACTTTTTAATATGTCCACTGTATATTATATGAATTATTATTATTATTGAAAATCATTTTGAGGCAATGAAGCGATTTGAACCAACATTTTGGCGATTCCCAGATAACTGCCTTAACTGACTCGGCCACGATGGTACAAAAGTCGACCAACCCATTTTGCAGAACACCAAAATGAACAAGTTGTCTTTAGATGCGAAGCATTCATGGCATCACACAATTTTCCAAGAGCATCTTCACTAGCAACATTTTCAAAATGTAAAGCAGAAGTGTGAGCTTTCCATAGTTTACGATCAACAATTTTTGTTCCAAGAGATTTCAAGTGTGTACTTGGATCTGCTCCATAATAGGATACTTGGTACATCTGCCACTCATATGATAGTCTTAAACCCTTAGAAGTGAAAAGTGGTACATTGCTTATGTTTGTACTGTACATACTTTACACTCAAGTTTATCATCCCTGAAGACTAACCATGGGTTGGTTTCCTTTTTTTTTCCACATTTCTTCAGTCCAAACACCTGATACAATATACTGATACCTGATACTGTACAGGGAGACAAGTTAGACCTCAAAGCACCATTACTTTCTGAATGGCACATGGATTCAGTTTGAAAATTTGAACTAGAAGCAGTCGAAACATAACTTTTGTCACTTTCACTTATCATTATTAGTCTCCTGTACGTTATTCTTCTTACACTCATCATTTTGTTTACGAAAAACGTTAACACTGTTTGCTTAGAAGCCACGATGGAGTTGTTTGTGAGAAAAAATGCTCCTGTATTAGAGAGAAATCCATGGACCACCAGCTACCATTTTACTAATGCCACAAAAATACAAAAGCAGAGTTGCCAACTCAGTATTTCACACGGCACTAGAACCACCCCAAAAACCACTAAATTATGTAAAGTTGTACGCAGCAGTTTTGTCATTTTACCTGCCTAGTATTTAATAAATTAATTAATACTAAAATATACTATTGTATGAATAAAGAAAACCTGTCTAATGAGCTACTGCTAAAGCCATGAATAATTATTGCTGAATATTGGAATCCAAAGTGGTAGGTTGGCAACTTTGTCTCGTACCGTTTGTTTGGCATAATTGGACACGAAGCGTTCACCTGCCTCGGGTATTATTTTTCCAGATTTGTACCAGTACAATTCAACCTGTTTACGTTTTAAAAATATAAAAATTTATATATTATTGAATCTTTAAAAAAATGGAGAAATATCATAACATTATTAACTTAGTGATGTAATACTAATATTTTTCTTCCACGATCAACCATCACCCACAAGCTATCATCTTCCTTCCCTTCACTTCACTTCACCTTCTCCCCCCCCTTTCTCCCATTCCATCATCCACTTGCAGAGGTGCCAAAGTAGCGCTCCAGCAAGTTACGGCAGCACTGTACCACTGGTGCCCCATCACTTGGGCTGGACAGTAGAGCAGCGGTCTCACTTCATGCAGGTTAGCGTTCACTCCCCGACCAACTAAGTGGTTGGGTACCATTCCAAATCCTTATCCCCTCCCAAGTGCTATATAGTCGTAATTGCTTGGCTCTTTCCCCTGATAATTCCCTCCCTCCTTCTTGTTCATGGCCTCCAGAACCTCCCGGTGAATTCAGTAGAGTTCCGGGTTGGTCAACTTTTGTACCATCGTGGCCGAGTCGGTTAAGGCAGGTGTCTGGGAATCACCGGAACGCGGGTCCAAGTAACTCCATTGCCTCAAAATGATTTTCATTTACATATGACGATATTGTGATTTTATTGAGGTAATAATAATAATACAGTAATTCATACATTCATACAGTAATTATCATTAATAATCATAAGAGGGCACCTTTCTTCCATTCTACAACTACATTCATAGCCGGTGCGCTTGGGGACGTGAGAGTGTACCATATCTTCAAGCATGATCATGTAATATACAGCAGCAGCTTCACGGTTACATCATCTCCCACTGATTCAGGAAATTGATGCTACATTCTCATCTTTTTCCCCCTTCAGCAGCCATCTCACAGAATGGACTGCCACCCTGTGCTTTCCCTAACATCATTCATCACAAACCTTTCAGGAACCGTCGATGGCCATTAATTTTGAACTCAGGGCTAATGTGTTCCTAATCCAAAATTTACTAGATTTATATTTGCACCAACCTATTATACATTTTTTTTATTGGCATTCATTAACAATTTCTTGCCATTACACAGCTACCAAAGCAAGCTCTGCCCATCCAAAAACTAGTACTATTATCAGCATACTGATAATGCCTTATGAAATATTAACACTTCATAAAGTTCAAAATATTATGAACCTACACAAGGTAGGTACATAATATCTTTATAATAAAAAGTTACAACTATACCTGAAACATATAAACATTAAACCTGCCAAATAGGTATGTGTTGAGGTCTAACTGAGATGCCACCACCTTTTTGTATTTCTAATGTTTGTTGGGTTTCAGTCACTTTTATTCTGAGGTTTCAGTCACTTTCAGTCTGAGGCTTCAGTCACCTTCATTTCTTACCAAACAAACTCCTCTGTCAGGATTTCCAGCTGCTGCCATTTCATCACAAGTGAAAAATTTAAATGGCTATGTTTACACAATATGTCCTCATTTTCCTCCAATTTTTTAATCACAGAATCCATAATTATAAAATACAAATACCAGCTAAATCAATCTAAGAAATGTACAAGCTGACTTACATTTTCACTGCTGGACTTGGACACCATTCCTTTGACTCGTCGTCCCATCTCTCCAATCTGCAGCAGCAACGTTCCTTGAATACAAACAGTTCCGTCAAAATGATAAGTCTCCTTTATTCCCAGAACACTTATTACTATGATACAAAAGCAATAGCAACATATTGATGTATAGCTTTACAACATACCAACTCTAGAGAGTGATGTAAATATATCTTGGTTGGTTTCCATAGCAAAGAAGCTGTAGACTGTGCGCCACATATTGATAAACTGCTCCTGGGACATGGTTGGCAAAAATCGTTGTTCGTATAATCGGTAGTCACGGTTATGAATGGTTGCTAACCCAGTGAGATTATCACAGTATTCTGAAAATCAACAATGTCTACTATGAAAAGCATATACTCTACTAATAAAAGTGCATCTTACTCTTGTGAATCAATCATATAAAACTGAAATATCAATCTTAAGTCAACTTAACGAGCTAGATAAGAATTAACCGTTAATTACCTAGATAGTAGTTAATCAAGTAAACTAGCCAGATAGTAGTTAATCAAGTTAACTTGCCAGATAGTAGTTAATCAAGTTAACTAGCCAGATAGTAGTTAATCAAGTTAACTAGCCAGATAGTAGTTAATCAAGTTAACTAGCCAGATAGTAGTTAATCAAGTTAACTAGCCAGATAGTAGTTAATCAAGTTAACTAGCCAAATAGTAGTTAATCAAGTTAACTAGCCAGATAGTAGTTAATCAAGTTAACTAGCCAGATAGTAGTTAATCAAGTTAACTAGCCAGATAGTAGTTAATCAAGTTAACTAGCCAGATAGTAGTTAATCAAGTTAACTAGCCAGATAGTAGTTAATCAAGTTAACTAGCCAGATAGTAGTTAATCAAGTTAACTAGCCAGATAGTAGTTAATCAAGTTAACTAGCCAGATAGTAGTTAATCAAGTTAACTAGCCAGATAGTAGTTAATCAAGTTAACTAGCCAGATAGTAGTTAATCAAGTTAACTAGCCAGATAGTAGTTAATCAAGTTAACTAGCCAGATAGTAGTTAACCTCATTTTATCATATTAGTTCTACTAAGTGTATGATATTAGTGTAGTCTAATACACTAGTATACAATAGTATAAACAAACCATCAGTAGTTTCAAAGTGCTGTATGACAAATTATAAGGAAGACTGGACACCACGAGCAAAGCTCTCATTCTGTGATATCATTTTCATAATTATATTTAAGAAATCCACGTGCATATTACCATCACCCTATTTCACACTTTCAAGGGGACAGGAAGACATCAGTCAGGAGGAAAAATGAGACAATATAGGGAAAAAGGGCATTTAAATATTACAAAAATACAGCATCCGTAAATCAATGGTAACATTGACAATAGACAGCATTAAGAGATATAAGCACCACCACACACATCATCAGCCATCATAGCATTTGCTGCCATTCGCTGCCACTGCCCTACCAAATCCATCAAGCATTTGATGACACCATCAGCCATGGTGGCTGTACAACAGCCACCTGTTGTACAAGACCAGGTGTACAGTGCTCCTCATGATTTGTTATGTACAGTACAAGTTCACTCACTTCATTCATATTTGTATACACAACACCTAAATTTACTGTAACGTCATTTTATTCTATATGATATTTGATATTCTGAATAATTTCTCTAAACTCTTATTCTAAATCATTAAGAAATAGAAGTGTGTCAATTAAAAATATTGCATACCAAAGCTTACAATAACCCAACTCACACATGACATTAAATAAGAAGTTAAATAAGATATTATGACTTGATAAGGGGGGTCCAAGATGGACAAACATTTGTGCTTATTTAATTTCTCACATGAATGTCAGAGTATTGGTTATTAGCTACATTGTGACTTATTCTCTGAAAAGACTGTAATGCTATACAGTACTTAATGTGATCTCCATAAAAGAATATAATTTTGTTTGCATGCCATGTTCAGTATTACAAGCAGGAAGAGCCGGGACAAAGAAAGCTAAGATAAGAAGCAGAAGATCAAAGTTATAAGCAATGAGAACTGTAGATTTGTGCACCGACATGAGGCTCCCAGAAGAGACTGCACGTGTTACGTCAACATCTTCGGGAAACAGATGCATCAGATCCAGAGACAATTAAACAGGGCTAATGCGAGAGTATTAGATACCCTAAGCGAACTTGCAGCGTCATGATGCTTTTACCCCACAATGAACTTCCGAAAATTAATATACTGTAATAGTATGAATAAAAATTCGGCATCGATACTGTAATGCGATTTATTTCTTTTACACGAAAGTAGAGTATGATACTAATAACATTCTTGTTGCTCAATATGATCTACACTTTTCATGGGACATGCACAAGAATAAATGAACTTTAAAACTGAATTTTTTTTCTGTGCTTTGTAGTGCATACAGAATATGTAATGTACATATACAACCTCACACATCACAGCGAGACATTGACCAGTGCCAATAAGGTCCTAATATTCTATGAACTACGATGTTACATGGGAATCCTATCTCTCTTTTTTCTCGTCTCCTAATACCCCCATAGATGCTACCAAACACTGGCTTGCTGAACTGACAGTCACATACACACGTACACCTCCAAGAACTGAAGGGCAAGAGCTACGAGGAGAGGTTAGAGGCATTAAATATGCCAAAACTAGAAGACAGAAGAAAAAGAGGTGATATGATCACTACATACAAAATAGTAACAGGAATTGATAAAATTGATAGGGAAGATTTCCTGAGACCTGGAACTTTAAGAACAAGAGGTCATAGATTTAAACTAGCTAAACACAGATGCCGAAGAAATATAAGAAAATTCACCTTCGCAAATAGAGTGGTAGACGGTTGGAGCAAGTTAAGTGAGGTGGTGGTGGAGGCCAAGACCGTCAGTAGTTTCAAAGCGTTATATGACAAAGAGTGCTGGGAAGACGGGACACCACGAGCATAGCTCTTATCCTGTAACTACACTTAGGTAATTACACACACACACACACACACACCTGTGTTAAGCTCATAAATATGTACATCGGTGTATCTAGACCTTTGATTTCCAAGGGCTGAATCCTGTCGGGTTACTTATGAAGCGTCAAGAATAGTTCCAATTTTTTTTATTTTTAGTTAAATTGCTTAGCAAAACTAAGCAACCCAATAATATCTAGTGGTTTAACCAGCCATATAAGTTGATACAGTGAGCAACAAAACAGAATAATACATTTAATGACCATTAATCATTTTAGTTTAGTTCTTTATTACACATCCCATATCCTTCCCGGGAGTGATGGTGCAAAGGCAACCATTAATCACTAATGTAATTCTTTAACAGGGACTAATTAATCCTGATAAATATAGAGCAAGCACACCAGGCGAAGAGTTTTCACTGCCAGAGCAAGCACACCAAGCGAAGAGTTTTCACTGCCAGAACAAGCACACCAGGCGAAGAGTTTTCTCTGCCAGAACAAGCACACCAGGCGAAGTTTTCACTGCCAGAACAAGCACACCAGGCGAAGAGTTTTCACTGCCAGAACAAGCACACCAGGCGAAGAGTTTTCACTGCCAGAACAAACACACCTGGCGAAGAGTTTTCACTGCCAGAACAAGCACACCAGGCGAAGAGTTTTCTCTGCCAGAACAAGCACACCAGGCAAAGAGTTTTCACTGCCAGAACAAGCACACCAGGCGAAGAGTTTTCTCTGCCAGAACAAGCACACCAGGCGAAGAGTTTTCACTGCCAGAACAAGCACACCAGGCGAAGAGTTTTCACTGCCAGAACAAGCACACCAGGCGAAGAGTTTTCACTGCCAGAACAAGCACACCAGGCGAAGAGTTTTCACTGCCAGAACAAGCACACCTGGCGAAGAGTTTTCACTGCCAAAGTCAACCCACCTGCAACTACCAGGCCCAAAACTCCTATTCTGCCATCTTTGTCTAAACAAATATTTTAGGTTGTTGAAATGGATTTTTCGCAGCACACAAATAAACTCTCATATTGCCAAGACTTTTGTTTTTCCTGTGTGATTGCAGATACACATCACAGCAAACAGTATAGTAGTCGACTTAACCCACGAAAATTGGAGTGAGGAAACCATGTACGGCAACATGCCAATACAGAATATCGCTACTTTAGGATTTTAAATATATTATCGTCCAACTTTGGTATTCATTTTACAGATACAACATGCATGGTCTTCATTCTCATTTTGTATGTACTCAGTACAGTAGTAGCTTATATTGGCTTTCTTAACATTTTCCAATTCACTTTGGAATGTGGGGACAGCGCTTCAAATTTGATCCCCGGTGGAGGCAGAAACAAATGGGCAGAGTTTCTTTCACCCTGATGCACCGTTCACCTAGTAGTAAATAGGTACCTGGGAGTTAGACAGCTGCTACGGGCTGCTTCCTGGGGAAACTAACAAAAAAGAGGTCTGGTCGAGGACCGGGCCGCAAGGACGCTAAGCCCCGAAATCATCTCGAGAAGAAGATATAACATTACAACACTGTTTTCTTTCCATTTGTACAAAAATGCAGTTTAACTTTCTTCACTTCCAGGTTCTACTGTAATAAAGTACCGATATCTGCATACCAGTTACACCAAATCTGTATCTACCTTACCTTGAGGCTACCTTGAGGTGCTTCCGGGGCTTAGTGTCCCAGCGGCCCGGTCGTCGACCAGGCCTCCTGGTTGCTGGACTGCTAGAATCTAGACATCTGAATCTAGATGTTAGAATCTGTTAGATGTTAGAATCATCTGAAGCTAGAATCTAGAATGCTGGAATCTAGACAACAATTTTCTTATGGAACCGTTCCTCCAGTGACCAAATACTGTAGTACTTTACTAGGGATTTTATTAATATGAGAACTCATCATTTACTTTTATTGAAATCAGAAAGAATTCTGCATGTCATTTTGGCTAATGCAGGAATCAACAAAGCTTTCATCCTTCATTCCTGCTTTAATAGTCTTGTGTGTCTTTACTTATGTGTCCAGGACGGTACACATGTGACTCATTTCAGCACGCTGGACTTGTGATCCTGTAGTCCTGGGTTCGATCCCAGGCGCCGGCGAGAAACAATGGGTAGTTTATTTCACCCTATGCCCCGTTACCTAGCAGTAAAATAGGTACCTGGGTGTTAGTCAGCTGTCACGGGCTGCTTCCTGGGGGTGGAGGCCTGGTCGAGGACCGTGCCGCGGGGACACTAAAAGCCCCGAAATCATCTCAAGATAACCTCAAGAAGGAAGATAACCAGAGGCCTATATGAAGCCCTTTTCATCCACAACTACTCAATTAAAACAAGAAAAAGAGAACTATGCTAAGGAGTTGACCAAAGCACACACTAGAAGGTGAAGGGACGATGATGTTTCGGTCCGTATTGGACCATTCTCAAGTCGATTGTGAGAATGACTTGAGAACACAGAATGACACAATCGACTTGAGAATGGTCCAGGACAGACTGAAACATTGTCGTCCCTTCACCTTCTAGTGTGTGGTCTGGTCAACATACTTCAGCCACGTTATTGTGACTCATCGCCTGCATATGCTAAGGAGCTTCAAATTAAACTACCACTCACAAGATGAGTACACGGTGGACATTAAACTACTACTCACAGGATGAGTACAGGGTGGACATTAAACTACTACTCACAGGACAAGTACAGGGTGCACATTAAACTACCACTCACAGCACAAGTACAGAGTGCACATTAAACTGCCACTCACAGGACAAGTACAGAGTGCACATTAAACTACCACTCACAGGACATGTACAGGGTGCACATTAAACTACCACTCACAGGACAAGTACAGAGTGCACATTAAACTACCACTCACAGGACATGTACAGGGTGCACATTAAACTACCACTCACAGGACAAGTACAGAGTGCACATTAAACTAATACTCACAGGACATGTACAGGGTGCACATTAAACTACCACTCACAGGACAAGTACAGAGTGCACATTAAACTACCACTCACAGGACAAGTACAGAGTGCACATTAAACTACCACTCACAGGACAAGTACAGAGTGCACATTAAACTACCACTCACAGGACATGTACAGAGTGCACATTAAACTACCACTCACAGGACAAGTACAGAGTGCACATTAAACTACCACTCACAGGACATGTACAGAGTGCACATTAAACTACCACTCACAGGACAAGTACAGAGTGCACATTAAACTACCACTCACAGGACATGTACAGGGTGCACATTAAACTACCACTCACAGGACAAGTACAGAGTGCACATTAAACTACCACTCACAGGACAAGTACAGAGTGCACATTAAACTACCACTCACAGGACAAGTACAGAGTGCACATTAAACTACCACTCACAGGACATGTACAGGGTGCACATTAAACTACCACTCACAGGACATGTACAGGGTGCACATTAAACTACCACTCACAGGACATGTACAGGGTGCACATTAAACTACCACTCACAGGACAAGTACAGAGTGCACATTAAACTACCACTCACAGGACATGTACAGGGTGCACATTAAACTACCACTCACAGGACATGTACAGGGTGCACATTAAACTACCACTCACAGCACAAGTACAGAGTGCACATTAAACTACCACTCACAGGACAAGTACAGAGTGCACATTAAACTACCACTCACAGCACAAGTACAGAGTGCACATTAAACTACCACTCACAGGACAAGTACAGGGTGCACAAAAAACTAGCCATCCAGGAGATGAGTACAGGGTACACAAACAAGCCATCAAGAAACATCAATACCAAACTAGCCAAAATGGCAGGCTACGGGAGCTCAAACCAACCAACCAGAGAGTGAGGCAAGAGACAGATATTGATTTTGAAAGTACCCAGAGCCAATAGCTACAAGATCGGCCTTAAGCACCAGATGCTGCTCTACAATTTATGTGCTAGTGAAATGTTATCAATATCCTATGATGCTTCCAAAGAAACAAGAGATATAATAAAAGGATGAGTCCCATGCTGAAGACTTGTGACCCTTCCTACGACATCCTTTCTAGACAAGTACCTCCCCACCTGAAGAAAATGGAAAACTGGGTACAAGTATCATTTTCTATCACAAAAAAATAATATATATATATTTGCAGGATTTTAAATACGTACACACCTTTTCTAGGAGAGGTGCCAGGGGTCCGAGAGTCTTGGTCATCTGGCATATCAAGATCCACTTTGCCTTTCCCATAGTCCTCTTCTAAATAGTCAAAATACTCCTCTGCCTCTACCGCCGCTTCCTCCTCCACCTCAGCTGCTGAAGGTACACCACACACACAGCTTCAAACAAAACTATCCAACATCCCACCAATTTAACATCAGTATTATCGCTGTATAAACCTTTGGGTATACTATCAGAACACCTCAACTGATTGTATACACTTAAAAAAAAAAAAAAAAATTCATCTTTCTTAAATTTATCTCTTATTTTCAGATTTTGAGGAGATGAATACTTTAAATAATAACAAATATTTCCTGAAGAATTATAATGAGATTTGTCTTTTCAGAAGGATTGTCTGCTCCTGTTTCCACTTATGATACACAAGGCACAACCCTGGAAACACAAACCGAAACTGTCTCTATTTTCCGCTTGTTACAACTTGTAATAAAGTTGTTACATCTTGGCTTAACGTGTTTATGACGTATTAGAACGTTGTTACAACTTGCTATATTGGTTGTTATAACTGGTTAGGAGGTGTTAAAACTTGTTCGAACGTTGTACCAACGTCGTAGTTTCGGTGTGTGTTTGGCGGGAAGAGAGGATGAGGAGCGTTGCATTTGAAATACATGCGCAAGATAAACGATACAAAAACAAGCAAGAAAACATACATGTTTGATACAAAAACAAGCAAGAAAACATACATGTTTGAATGACAAATGTTGAGAGGGAAGCTATATAAAGAAGGAGCTGCGTCATACTGCGGTGTCGCGGTGTTAGTGGCAACAAACTGCGGTGTAGATTACCATATTCAAAATTAATCCCGAGTCCAGTGTAGTCGGTGTTGGTCATTTTTTTTCCCCCCATTATAGGTACCTGATCAACCAGGCTGTGACTCGTACGTCAGGCTGCGAGCAGCCGCGTCTAACAGCCTGGTTGATCAGTCCGGCAACCAGGAGGCCTGGTCGACGACCGGGCCGCGGGGACGCTGAGCCCCGGAAGCACCTCAAGGTAGCCTCAAGGTAGGTCACCTTTCTTTTCAGTTATAATTTTTTTGTCACAAATCCGGGATTTTTTTTTTTTTGCTGTACTCAGCATTTCGTTATTAGAAACATACTGTAATTATCTCTCTTATGTTGGCACACTCTTCAACATCCTTTGTTATAAATCAAAGAAATGACTTGTCAAAGCAACACATCCTATACTTACATTAAAATAACAACACCCTAACAGCCTCACAACACACCTGTGTGCGACTATTTCTTCTCCAACACTTTAGCTACACAACGTTCTCTCTGGTTCCCATTGAGGGGTAGATAGGGGAACATTTGAGGGTACTTCCCACTGAGGGTAGATATGGGAACATTTGAGAGTACTTCCCACTGAGGGTAGATATGGGAACATTTGAGGGTACTTCCCACTGAGGGTAGATATGGGAACATTTGAGGGTACTTCCCAATAAGGGTAGATATGGGAACATTTGAGGGGTAGAAATGATAACATTTGAGGGTAGTCCCACTGAGAATAGAAATATATATTTACATATACAAGCCAAACATTTGGTTTGATTTATTATATTGCTGGTAATGAAGATACACTCTTTATATCTACAACATTAAAAATAATTAAAAAATTCAAAGTAACGATTTTTTTATATAATTAATCCCTAGGCTTAAATTCATCTCTAATTAGATTCATACATCTAACTGCGAGAGGTGGCATCCGGTGCTGTCTAGACAACAGCCTAGTTGACCAGACCACCAACCAGAAGGCTTAGTCCGAGACCGGGCCACATGGACATCGATCCTCGCTACTATCGTAAAGTAACATCCATTTTCTAACAATCATTATCCAAGCAACTCAAACACTATGTTCAACAAAGACATAGAATATTATAACTACAGCCAATATACATGCTTACCAAGGACTTTTATGCACTTTTAATAAAAAAAATCTATCCTGCCTTCTTATTCCCATGCATTGATTTGTATTGTTTACTTATTTTTATTTTTACAAATAATTTTTGCATAAGAACACCCAAATGTACTATCACTTGGCTTGCAATTTGACTAATTTGCGAATGCATACACACAACTCTCCTCTTACAACCGTTACGCTTATGGCAACACTAACATTGTTAAGTTATGCTTCTAAAGCTCAATCATTCACCACTCCTTACAAGATTTATTTTCAGCTATCCTAAAGTTTTAATTTCCACCATGGCCAACCTAAAACTGACTACATGTAATGACTACCAGTACACAGTACAGTAGATATATCTCTGAAAAATAAAAAAGACAACAGATTTACAAATTGATTTTTCTTACCATTCTCCTCCTTTCTAGTTGCCCTATCCACTTCCTCCAAGTTTGGAGGAAATGCCAAATGCAAGTAGTAGAACAACCGCAGCTTACGTGCAAAGTCTCCACTACATAGAACCCCGAACAGCCACGCTACAGAGCGAAAACTTAGAACGTGTGTTCCATCAACATCCAACATCTGCAGAGGATAACCAATGGTACACTTAAGTATATTACAAACAGTTGTACTGAAATATGTGATAAATCCAAACTGACCAAGGATACCTTAAGCAGCAATGTGACAATTAAGATGCACATAATCTAGAAATAAGACTAGCAAATAGGTCTTCTTTACTATAAAATTTCACCAACTGTTTTTAAAAGATTTATTACCATGACTATAAAACTATTATGTAAATTACCTTTACCTATTGTACACAAGACATTTCCTACAACAAATGCTCAATACATTCACTAATGGTCATTATCTATTGTTTCACCAACATTTAAAATCTATCACAAGTCAAGCATGGCCCCAAGCCGGTCCTGGAGAGCAGAACTCGCAGAACCCACTCCAGGTAAAATGGAAATACTGTAGTAAGTCACTGAAGAAGCATCAGCAGAGTAATCAATACATTGATTACAATTACCTGCTTGATGGGGTTCTGGGAGTTGTTCTACTCCCCAAGCCTGGCCCAAGGCCAGGCATGATTTGTGTTATGACAGCATATGACAAAACATGTTTCCCAATTGTGATAATTCTACATGTTGGTCACTAATAATTATTTTAGGTCAGGCACACTTTACTCAGGTCTATGGAATATTTTACCAGTACCATTTACACCGACTTTGAAGAATAACTAACATTAAAAATACTTGTCACAATGGACTCGGCACGATCACCCTGACCCCATGGCGAAACACTCAAAAACAGCTGACGGAAAGTTTCATATCCAAGGGCATAGCCCTCCTGGGTAAGAGGGTTTGCAGAATTGTTACGCTGGCGAACTTCCTTGTCCTCTCCTCCTAAAATCTGCTCCCCACGAACATAGATGACAAGTTCCTGAAAGAAAATTAAGCGTTAGTTTATTTAGCATTCTCGTCCACTTCCTGAGAACTACATCAACCTGTGTCCTCGCCCAGCGAATGCCACCATCCCTTGTCCACTCCCAGAAAACTACATCAACCTGTGTCCTTTCCCAGAGAACACTACCGTCCCTTGTCCACTCCCAGAAAACTACATCAACCTGTGTCCTTTCCCAGAGAACACTACCGTCCCTTGTCCACTCCCAGAAAACTACATCAACCTGTGTCCTTTCCCAGAGAACACTACCGTCCCTTGTCCACTCCCAGAAAACTACATCAACCTGTGTCCTTTCCCAGAGAACACTACCATCCCTTGTCCACTCCCAGAAAACTACATCAACCTGTGTCCACTCCCAGAGAACTACATCAATGCGTGTCCTTTCCCAGAGAACACCACCATTCCTTGACGATGCACAGAGAGAAATGTTCTCATTACCGAGACACTTATCAAGCTCCTGCACACAGACACAAACAATGCATATGCACAGGAAAACAAAGGAGACTATGAATGTTGCATCTGTGTAATAATTCTAGTTACCAAGACTGCACTGCCAATAGTTACTGTACAACCGCCCCTCAAGTTGCACGGTCTTGGAAAGAGCAGATTCTGTGGCATGCAAGTCAACACTTTGATATCAATCTCAAAATACATGGTGTACTGTATTTCAATGGCAAAGAGGTCAAATGTGGATTAATGGACATAATCCACACTAATTAATGAGTACACTGCAGTCACAGAAACCTATCAGGCTATCACATCAAGTATTCTCATGCTTGGTCGTCTTTTTAATATTTTTCCATAAATTCACATCTAATCAATCTACTGTAAACTTCATTCTGTGCTATATTTCTGGCAGGAAAGTGGAGGGAGCATTAAATATTATTGTACAAACAGGCATTTTATTGAGAAAACTGGCCTAATGCAAAAGTGGATTTATGTAAATTAGGTTTAGAGATTTATAGGTTTTATTTTTTATTGACAAAAAGTATTTACAGGAACACTGCTTTGATGTAAATCAAGGGCCACCTGTACTGTACTTTAATACCATTTCATATACGAGTAAAAGTGCTCACTTTCAGGTCCTCCTCGGATAAAATACAGTCGGGACCAACGGTACGTAAGGTGTTCCTCATAACGGTGTCTTCTAGTGTTTGAACAACTCGTAGGCGATGCTTGACTCGTAGTCGCTCGATGGCAACATTTGTGATGAAACCGAAACCTCGGTATGCTGCTTCTATAATGTCAACAATGTTCACCATAACCTGCAAACACAAAAATATAAGGTGAACGAAATTCAAAATATATCAGAACGGACAAAAGACAATAATAATAATAATAATAATAATCTTTATTTAGGTAAGGTACATACATAAAGAGATTTACAAAGTTTGTTGGTTTTATAGATAGAGCTAGTACATACAATGCCTAAAGCCACTATTACGCAAAGCGTTTCGGGCAGATAACGACGGTCAGTAATACTGGGCAGTACTATTATTAATCATGTAAGGTCACTTAAAATGTTAGTTATTCACCAAAAATAATACTGTAGTTTGTTCATCTATTACATTATGGCCTATACTAAAGATCTAAATATGCTGGCACATTCATCAATAAGAAGTCTATTTCCATAGCTCTCTTCACCACCAAACACAGTTCAGTAATGCTAATTTTCTGGTAAGTCTTTTATTGGCTTGATAACTATCCAATCAGGAGCATTAAGGCTTCTATCTTCAATTAATTCTATCTTATACCTCTTACTAACAACTTAATAACCTTGCACAAGTTCAGGATTTCTAATTACAGTACTCAACATTCATTCAGACTTGACAGAATCGGTGTCGGCTTAAAATTTAAACACCTTATATTAAATTTAACAATATCCACCAGCAAAGTTTAGCCAATGTCATATTCACTACAAGTCAAAACTAAGGTACCCAGCATTTATTGCACATATATTCTACCCAATGCCAAGATCAACGCACTTCCTTCTCTATGGACTACTTCTTAACCACTGCACTGGGCAGAGCGCCCTAAGGCACTCTGAGAGTTGTGCTACTTTTTTTTTAATTAGGCTATATTTTAATGTTTTTTTTTTAATGTTTTCATCACTCTGGGTTTTGAAATGAAAATGGTTGAGTTCGGAAACATTTTGACATTAACTTGACCTGAACATTTATTAAAACAACAAAAATATGTCCTTGACAATTGCACTATGAAGTTTTTGCAGAAACCAGGGGCACCGTGCAGTGATTAAAGCCCAAAGTAAACTATTATTCCAGTAGCAGTTCTCACACTGAACGAATTGCAATAATAATAATAATAATGTAGAGTTGTTTACAATTATACTACTAACCTCCAACCATTTGCCACTTGTGTAAATACACCAAGCTCTGTACGGCCGACTTGTGAACTAAACTGGATGCAAGTCTCAACTTAACCTATCTTAGCTACAATTTAGGCCTATCTTAGAAGAGCAAGATGCTGTAACTGAACTAGTCAGATGTTTGGAGGTATACAATCAAATTTTCAAAACAACAAAACATATCTACAAGTTTAAAAATGTGTGTACTGTCGGCTCACAACCGAATGGTCCCAGGTTCGTTTCCCTGCGCAGGATGAAATGTGTGTAAGATACAAGGAAATGTATACAAGTCATATAAGTATATAAATTTTCACCATCTGTCAAATACGTTTCCGTGGACCTTCGTTATTAAAACAAGGCAGACAAACACTAAACATAAATCAAGCATTGAATGTAGTCAAACACCATTTTCTGGTGGGCTGACAAAAGCTATCTGAGCTAAGCACTGGTACAGTCATACCTCAGGAAGATGCTCAGGCCTGTGGGACCCACCCTTGCCTACCACAAGCCAGGATCACAATTTGCCTCCCTCTATGAATTGAGGAGGAGCTTGAGGATAAAAATATACCAGATCAAGAAAATCACACCAGACACTACAATTGCAACAAAACAAGCAACTGCTTGAAGAAAATTCATCAGAGGTAATGAGGCAAACAATTGGTGTCGAAGGTCAAACACCTTAACAGCGATGTGCCTTATTGCCACCAGGTGGTAGCTAAGGTCACTCAAATTTGTTTATACCACAATAAGGAAGGGAACAGGGTTAAAGTACAGGATGCTAAAACACTCAATACCCTTTCCTCAGGTGATCCCGACTGCTTGTCTTCGCAGACGCTTGATTTACGTTTTCCATATCGACTCTTGGGAGTGTTGATTGATCCTAGATAGTCGGCCAGAACCATCATGGCTTCTCCCTCATCATCACAATCTGAAAAGGGAAGAGCAAACTTTGAAAGGCAGCAAAGATAGTACTTTCTCAACCTGCACACTAGTCATTTAGTTCCAACGAAACAAAATCATATGTTTGCAATCAAGTGATAAATTTATGCATTACGTTTCCCCCAGAACATTATCAACTTATTGTTTTACATCCACGTCACTCAATGTGCAAGATGCACGTGAGCGGAGTGAAGAGTGAGCACTCAACTGTCCCAGGATGTTCAGGATTCCAACTAAATATGCTTCAATTAAATGAGGGCAATTAAGAAGGGTATCCTAGAGTCAGTATGTCTCATACTATAATACAGAGTTTTTAAACTTGTATTGTTATGCCTACACTAGGTGTTGTGAGTACAAGGTTGGATTACGGACACAAGCTGGTGTAACGATCACAGGGAATGTGAGGAGCATGCAATGAAAAGGTTAATGGGTGCAGTCTTTTTAGTGGAGAGAGTTGCAGTTGAATGTGTGATAGCAATTGTGGTGGTTGTGGTTTCTGTGGCAGTGATAGCAATTGTGGTGTGGGTTGCTGTGATTTCTGTGGCAGTGTTGGATACAGAGGTGCTTAATTATCAAGTGCTTAACTATCAGTGACTACAGAGGAATGAAGTCTAGCTCTTTATGCTCTACCTCAGCCTTTAATATCTGGTATGCTAATTACAACTCAACGTGTTAACGTTCTTGTCATGTTTATTCTTTCCCTTGTGAGTGGAAGCGACTTCAACAACAAACTTCCTTCAACGCATTCCACTTGCTGACCACTCGTACAGGACACGAGAATTCCTTACATCCCGTACTTAATTGTGTATCCAGCATCATCTCTTATCCCTTTAGTCAACCCTTCTCTCAAACAGGCTTCCTTTCTACCTTGTATATTCCCCATCATTATCAGCAATGTAGTGATCATATCTCCCATTTCTTCTTTCTTCTACTGCTGTAAGTGAGACTTCCCTTAACATGGTCCTCATAGCAGTCTTTTCTCAATAATGGTACAAGTCTAGTTGCAAACCTTTGTATTTTCTTGGTTCCTTTTGTGCCTCACCGAGTAAATGAATGTTAAACATGCATGCAATGTGGGTGGCAGAAATCGTAACCATGAAGCATGAACAAGAACAAACACTGGCCCTCTAGAGAAACCAAACATTCCAGGGAATACTATCATCATTCATCCTGTAACACCATAAAGGGTTGTATTTAATATTTCACATACAAGTAGAGTCAGTTTACGCAAGATGTTGGGTGCTGCCAGGTAATCGGTCCTTAGCTTTTCAAAAGTCACACCTTCAGTGTGTTCACATGTCTGGCAGAGGTCAGGTCGGGTTAAATGACCTTGCCTCTCAGCTAAGCTGATAATTGTAGACGGGTGGCTGTGTTCTTCCCACCAAATAAGCCGCTGTTTAGGTGTGGTAGGAAGATAGCCGAAGACTATCTCCTGGTAGGCGGAGTTAAGCTCCCAGTTTGCCCTTAAATACCCGAGCTTTTGTGCAATTTCAAGAGAGAAGCCTCGCTACACCAGAGAGGTTCCAGCAGTAGCAGGCCAGGTCTACGAAGGTCTGTCCCCCCACAAGCTAGTGGGGCCTTTGTCAGCTGTATTTCCCCCCCCCCCCTCCCTCCCTCCCTCCTTCCTTCCTCTCCAACCATCTTAGATCATAGACCGTGGCGAGTTGAGTTTTAAGGTTGACATATTGTATATTGTGTTTCCCAAATTACATGACGTGTAATTTTCAGGGGCAGTCAGCAGTGTTGCTCTCAATTTCTTGTGTGGCGACTCAAATTCTGAATTAATGTTAATATTTGAAAGTTAAGAAAAAAGGTTGAATTATAATATCCATATGATTGAATTTTCATTAATAGATAATAAAATGATAGCCACTTTATTTTTAAATTATGTTTAATTCTGATGCCTTTAATCTTTGATTATGTCATAATGCCTTACGATATAGAGGAAGCTAGAGTGGAGAACACTCTGAGGTTTACTTAATGATTAATGGTATGATTATATGCTTGCAGTTGTTGTTGGTTACATCACTTAACACTGCTGAACACACAAGCTCCATTCCTTGTCTCTTAAACCCGTAACTGGATGGTGGCAGCACTTGCTACTCTTCTACCCTTTTATCTACATCTTATCTACTTTACCTACTCTAACCCATTTTCTCTCATTCTAAACTTTCTTTCTCATGACTATTCATCGCTCTCCTCTCAATCACCCCTACTCACGCCTCCCTTCCACCTTACTCTCCCTGAGTTTTCATATTCCTTTCTCCATTAATTCCGATACATTACAATCAGAAAGTGTGAAGCCAATGATAGGCCCAGCAGAGCCTACTGGTATTAGACAAACCAGTGGAAAAGGGAGGGCAGGCCGACTGACCAGTTCATCCTCCTAAGGTTTCTCCAGCGTGAAGAAAACAGTTAATTTAATGTGTCCTTTCCCAACCTACCAGAGGACCTAAGGTAGAAAATGGGACAGTACGTCACTTTCGCAAGCCACTTCCATTTTCTAGTATGACAATTTCTAGCTTTATGTAACACATAGGAGCGAAAAGCGATGTTCTTTGTAGGAGGATAGGTTGGAGTGAGACCCGAGGCGACTAGGTAGTAGTCAGTTGTCAGTCAGTCAGTTGTCCTGTTAGTCAGTCACAGTCAGGGAATTTATCCTACAACAATGTTTGTTTGCCTAGGGCCGCCAAATTACCTTCAAGCAGTGGCTTATTTTGTTACACCTATGCTTTCTGCTGCATTTTACCAGTCTCATGGTGGTTTCCCTACGCTCCACGCTTTACTGAAGGAGCCAGACTCTAGTAGTGGCTCCCAATAGGTGACATAGGATTCACAGGCCTGGGGCCAGATTCACGAAAGCACTTACGCAAACACTTACGAACCTGTACATCTTTTCATAAGCTTTGGCGGCTTTGTTTCCAATTATTAAACAGTTAATGAGCCCCGAAGCACCAGGAGGCTGTTTATAACAATAACAACAGTTGAATGGGAAGTTTTCTTGCTTGTAAACTGTTTAATAAATGTAACCAAAGCCGTCAAAGATTGAGGAAAGATGTTCACGTTCGTAAGTGGTTGCGTAAGTGCTTTCGTGAATCTGGCCCCTGGAGTATTAGGCCAAGGCTTGGCAATATAACATTTAAGCTTGGGGAAGCTACCGAGAGGTCTCTTCCAGAAAATAAACAAAACACCATACATGAATTAAATACTTCACACAGTGCTGTATTTGATTCTTTTTACTTCAGTTACTCTAATAATAAACAACACATTAAAACTTTATTAATGAAAATATAACTTTTATGATAGTGTATTATTTCATTACCATAACTTCAAAATGGAAATTCACAAGATGCAAGAGAGAGGCTGCTTACTTTCCAGTGCCACTTTGTTGACGTCGAGTATGGCTAGTGCAACCATGAACACTACACGAGCACCGTCGTAGAAAAAGCAGTCTACCACATGCACAGCCGCTTCAAATGGCATTACACTGTAGGAGAATGAAGCCATTTTAGTGCATCATTTGAGCTTACAACATTAAATTGAATTAATACATTATTATAATTACAGTAGCAGTCTCAAAGATAATATAAACCTGGAAGTAAACATTGTAAAATTATCTCGTGTGTGTGTACGCAATATCTTCACCTTGCACACACAATCAACATGAGCATATTCATCTATTTTGAAAGTATGTAATTATAATTCTCCATACACACATTACAGCCAACTCATCTAACGCATTTCACATAAGCACACAAAGATTGTTTTCAGAAATACATCTACATCGCTTCCATTCCATTTCCACTACTGTATCAGTTTATTCACCATAACCCCCTTATTTGGTCAGCTTCTCTATATATCGGTACAAGGTAGTGTTGTAGAAGGTATGTACCTAAGCTATCTAAATCACTCTTGTCCTGCTTTATACATCAATACATTCCTCAGCATCTTATCCTCAACTCTCTACAATATTATATCACCTGTGCACCTATAACCCCTATACAGCATATCTCTACCCCCCCCCATGACAAGGGACCAACACGATAGTCAGTCAAATTATACCCACAACATTATACAATAGGTACATTATACAACAGACCTACATCCTTAGCAGGTCAGTTTTATCCATACCTCCAGCACAACTCTTCAATTCTCTAACAATTGCTCCATCCTTTATGACTGTCACCCGGTTTAACAGATAATGTAATATCCTTATGTACAAGTCTTCATTCAATGTTACTGATGGACACAAAACTTTTCATATTCCAAATTTGTCATCGAGCAACTTTCTCCCATTTTCCTGCCCTAACACTATCGAGTGATTCTTGCAACTGAATCGGTTTCATGTTACATTCACCTGGGCTCAAGAGACTCGAACCGTGAGAGTGTCATTCACGTAAGACCGAAGCTCCATCGTCCGAGCTATTGAGTAGTCTTCTGTTCCACGTACTTCTGCACAAGTCAACTAATGCTGGTTTCATCCTTCTCTACAAATCCTTAATGCTATTTAATCAAATTTCATCTAAAACATCTATATGAATTATGTGCACAGAGTACTGGTGAGAAAGAAGCTACATGTACAGGTTGAGATGATACAAACCTGAGAAACAGGGTAAGAAACCAGGACAACGAGATGAGAGAAATGATGCCGAGGTCTGAAAGCTTGGTGTGGAGGCCCGGCATGTGGTCTTGAATGAGGTCTTCTAGTACGCCTTGGTCAACCAAGGCCCCGACAACCCGAGTGTTATAATAATCGGGGAGGAGACGTTCGCTCAGAGCAGCCAGGAGCCAGAACGACTCCTCTTCATTGCAGTACACAAGGAGGACTGATGCCACAATGTTCATGGCTTGACAGTAACCTTAGGGAATATGAATTAGGACATTATATTATACCAAAATACTGTACCTATTATCCAAAAACCACTAAAATGAAAAATAATTAAGTAGTCAAATTCCCCAAAAGAAGGCACAATATCCAGATTTATATATATCCAGCAAATTGTTAGTTTTTGCTGTAACACAGCACACATTGCAATCATTACACAATTTCTAAACCAACATTGCATTGGCATATTGCCATAAATGTACCAAATTCAGCAAAAGTAACCACAATGGTCCTAAAATTATGGTCAATTGGACCATAATTTAGCCAGTTATGAGTACCTTACTACATATTACACCAAATGATTCACACTACAAGGGTACAGTTGTGACTCCAGCCTAGTCAACACTAATTTATAATGAGCTTAGCCCTGTTTACCCCTTTTCTTAACTAACTCTTTGGATATAATTGGAATTCATTTCACATTCTAAGAATGGGTGTCAAATCTCGACCTTCATAATACCTTCTACAAGTATTTTCACATGTCATACTGTCTTCCATTACCAGTAGAACTGCCCAAGTCTGCCTCAAGATTTTCTATTTCCTAAAATGACTGCCACTACTGCACAACAATTTCAACATGGTTCGTGCCCTGAGCAGGGTGGATTGACTGGACACAAACTAGTAAGATAAAAACCTGAGATAAGTCATGGAAAGGAAAAGCTCTAAGGTTGCTAATAAGAGTTAGAGGTCATCATCTCCTATATCTACCTGAAGGGGCCGACTTGTTGGTTTAGGAAAAGTTGTTCAATGTCAACCAATATTTTTTGACTAGTTGTACAGTATATGAAAAGTGCTGAAATTGTCCCAAGTTTCAGTACTGCAGCGTAAATAGAAAGGGAGATTTTTTTTGTTTTTTTTCAACATTTTTTACACATTTTCAAGTCTACACTTCAGAACACACGTTTCAGATATAATTATTCTGTGACACTTTTCTGACACATTAGCATATAATAAAGGATTGCTATTTCAGAATTTCCAAAACATCTTTAGTTTTCCTAATACAAATGTTCAAAGTTCCCCCAAAAAATTATGCAAATATGGCATGTTTATTGCTATTATAAAATCAATAAATGAACTTAGAGAAAAATGAAAGCCCCCCAATGTAGAGACATGCCCTCCACATATACTGTGTAAGTTTCATGTAAATTGAATAAAAAATGAAACAGTTTTGTAAACGTTTGTGTCAATTGACAAAAAAAACAGAAATGAATAAAGTCTAAGGTTCTAAAATCTGTGGCTGAGGTTGACATCAACCAATTTTCTCCAAAATTGGCATCCTTACAGATAGGCTTACGTACAGTCAGGTGTGTAAGTTTGATGCAAATCGTCCGAAAAAAAAAAAAAAAAAAAAATTGAAAAAACACATTTTTTTTTTCTTAAAAAATTTTTCAAATTAAACTAATTATAATATTTGTTTAATATATCCTACTGTGATAGCAAAGAGTCATAGCTATGATTTCAGTTGACACTTTTGTTTGATAATCGATTTTGATCATTTTGGCATAATTTTCACAACTACTTCAATATTTTTTTCTCCCTTCCTATTTATGCTACGATGCTGAAACTTGGACCAGATGAAACACTTTTCATATAGAACTTGTCAAAAAAGTTTGATTGAAATCGAACGAGTTTTCATTTATTGCATTTTTGGAACCAGACGCCCCCTGAAGAGCCATTTCTATGGCCATGTTATAAACAATATCATAGCAATTGAAGTACATTAACTAAAATTTGATTAAATTCACTCCAAATATGCAGCAAGTGTAATTACATATATTATCAATTTTAAATAAATTTTTAACGAGAAAAATTCAATCTTTTTAGCTCAAGGAAATGTATGTAATATGTAATAACAAATTTTGCATATATTTCACACCTCTAAAATGTAATTCAGCAACTAACCGATGGCAGGGTTCCTACACGCGTAGGCACAGAGCACCCGCCTTAGAGCCGATATTCCCGTCTCGCTCTGAAATGCAGGATGTTCTGGGAGGGACCGATGTAGGTCCCTCTCGATCTCATCATTAGCAGGACCCCCACGCTTTAATCCCGCAATTACTGCTTGTTCGTAATAACCCGGATTAGTTGCTTGCTCATTAATAGCACCTGCAAGTATACATTTAAATGAAAATATAATTGACGTTTTGCATGTCGTACTGTCACAAACATTCATGAATATGTCTTTATATATTATTATTATTATTATTATTATTATTATTATTTATTAATTATTATTATTATTAAGCATATATAGCAATGCATTTTACCTATCTGTATAGTGCCTTTATCTATTTTCTATTTGCCATGATGAAGGAGGGTAGCTTAGAAGAAGCTGATTGCAGATTACAAGTCACAATAATATGGCTGAAGCGTTTATATCCAACCCACAAGTGAAAATGAAGAAACAATGACGTCTTGGACCAAAATGTCATCGCCGTCGTCACTTCATTTTCAGTTGTGGGTTGGATCTCTATTAGCTGATTAACTGTTAATGTTGCAGGCGATGAGTCACAATAACGTGGCTGAAGTATGTTGACCAGACCACACACTAGAAATTGAAGGGACGACGACGTTTCGGTCCGTCCTGGATCATTCTCAAGTCGATTTGAGAATGAACATTCTCAAGTTCATCGACTTGAGAATGGTCCAGGACAGACCGAAACGTCGTCATCCCTTCAATTTCTAGTGTGTGGTCTGGTCAACAACTGTTAATGTTGCAAAGGTTTCACTACAAATGTTCTGTACTTGATCTACTGTATTACTAAAGGGCACACACACTTCCCAACATTTATGGCCGACTCGTTGGAAGAGCTGACCTGAAATATACCATAATGGTTCTTGGCTGCTTTCGCACTTTTAATGCTAGTGCATTAATAATAAATTGATAATCACTTATTTTTAAATGGTGTTTAATTCTGATGCCTTTAATCTTGGATTAATGTCATAATGCCTTACGATATAGTGGAAGCTAGAGTGGAGAATACTCTGAGGTTTACTTAATGATTAATGGTATGATTAAATGGATTATATTGATATCGGCAGTCCTTCTACGGACTGCCGATATCAATATTCTGACCGATACTGTCTTAATGGATACTAATTATAAAATGACTAATATATATAATATTTAAAAAGAGGATCATAGTACAGCAACAGTTGAAAGTTTACAGGTATCAATACTGCAAAAATAGATCATCATCATCAACAATGATATACTGTATGTGCATGTATGTACAGCGATACATGCATTTAGTTGAAAATATTTATATACCATATTCTAGTAATGCTGACCATGAAGCACATAATCAATAGACTTTATGAAGCATGGGTCAAATTCTTAAATAAATTCACAATATTACTTAATTCATTGGCTTATTACCTAATAAAATGTATTCTATAATACTTATTCAACACAATATAAATGAAAACAAAGATTTATCATTTATAAATATCAATTGGTATACAGTAGTAGCAATTTTTGTTTTGTTTTACAAAATCAAAAAAATTTAAGTCACAATATTTGCTAGAAACTAACAACCACAGAAAAACTGACAACTTTGGTATATTCTCAGTATTTACTAACCAGAAAATATTAACCACACTTCTCGCCTGACAGTGTCTGGCAGCCCTTCCAGCACCAAGCGAAGAGTCTCCACCGTACGATACATGGTCACACCACGTCCATATTCGTTCCAGTGACGCTCCCAAAGGATCTCTTTCCTCTGTTCGCATTCTCCTTCCTAGTTAGAAAGCATTGCAAGTTTTAATATAATAATAATAAAAACTTTATGAATAAATAGTAGAATACGTTTTTGAAAAGATAATTTTGTCCATCAAAATACATTTAAAGGGTATTCAGCCACCAACAGTATTGGAACACATCATAACAACAATGTCTACTATATGACACAGTCAGGCTTTAACAAAGATACAAGTTAGATGAACATAATGGTGGACAGGGAAAATATCAAATGTCAAAAGAATACAAATACTGACTTCCACATCATCCTCAAGTCCAGCATAGAGGGCTCTCAAGGGCACTGTTGTCGTCTCGGTCTCGGGTGTTTCTGGCAAACCCGAACCATTGTTGTCAGATGTGCTCCCAAGACCTAGGGTAGGAACACTGATGTCATAAATGCACATCTAGATAGCTTTGGAATATACACAAGTTACAAATTTATCAGCTATTCAAAATTCATTGCCAACTTAAGTGAGGTAGAACAGGTGAGCAAATCAAATGATTCATGGCAAATCTCCATTTAATTTTCATTTCATATTTATATTCATGTTACATAGTTTCTATAACCCCCCGCAAGGTTGGAGCAGGGCAAGGTGAATGAACATGGGCCGGCTCGGTAGTATGACAGTGCTTCACAACATCTGAAAGGTTCACTCACCAGAACCCCAGAGTTCGAACCCCAGAATTGTTACAGAGTTCGTTCACTCAACCACCTTGAGTGAACGAACTCCTCTTAACATCATGAAACATCATCAGACTACTAAACTGGCAATGGTCATTCATCTGCCCTGTTTCTCAACCTTAGCTTCAATGTCCCTCTTGCCAGGGGGAGAGGGAACAGTTTAGTCAACTGTTCATGACTAAACATTTCAGTGGCATTTTTAAATCTCTCTTTCTGTGGTTAAAACTTCATATTATCCAAGCCAAGATATTTAAAAGAAGAACATGTAAACAAACCAAATACATTTAATTAGAGGATTAATTTAATACATTAACAACATTATAAAGTATATTTAACAGCTACCGATTGCTCAACAAGATACTGAAATCTGGTCCCTACTACCTCCTGAACTGAAATATACATTCAGGACGAATGTTAAGAGCCACAGACCAGATAGCTCTGTTGTGGCCATTATACTGCCATAACCTTGAGGTTACCTTGAGGTGCTTCCGGGGCTTAGCGTCCCTGCGGCCCGGTCGTCGACCAGGCCGCGTGCCAGTTTGTGTAGGTGAGAAGCCAGGTGGACTTTGATAATGCGTAAGCACCACTGGTGACCAATTTTTTTTTTTTTTTTAAGTAGAGGAGGGGCTTGGAAAGATTTCAGCACGTATGCTTATTCATTCCAAACATCGTTTTACAATGAATTAAATTTTCCCCCAGTACCCCCAAGCACCATCGCATGAACATGTAGGGACCACGTAAACAAAATTCTGCGGCGTAGAAATTTCGCCTCGTGCACCAACCAAGTAGGACAGCTCAGATTTCTCATTATGATTACAATACATAATAAACAAACTTAAAATTAGAAATAGTCATGGAAAATTTGGTATGAACTTACTTAAGCTACTGAGGCTAATGTCTTCACTTTTATCTTCAGAGACGGAGTTAGAGCGGCTGTCCCTCCTGACGCCCCCCACGACCATGTTGTCAGGCAAGGCACTGAAGAGTTGAGTGTGTATTCGATAATTATTTAATGATGACAAGAACGGGAATTTTTATGTGGGGAACCATTCAAGATATTTTATTCATGAATTAAGGAAAATCCTAAAGTTTAATAAGAGCATTATTGTATATTAAATAAGCTAAAATAATAATTCTAAAAAAAAAAAAAAAAAAAAAAAATTCAGTTGAAAATTAATTTTCATATTGCTGCTACAGTCAATACATATTTCTGATAGGTAATTAAAATGGGTTAACAGAACTAAAGGGAAATCATCATCAACACGTTTCCCACTTCCATGCAGAGGAGACGCATCAGCCCAGAGAAAAAGCAGTAAAGAAAAAATCAAAGGCATTTAAAAATATATTACAAACACTCATTCACCATAGTATTTTACCCATTACAAACCATTCGTGGCAACACAACCATTTTTTAAAACAAGGTGTACAATATCGTACTAACTTGCTTCCTTTTCATAAATAATTGTTACAGAGTAGCGACAGTTTGGTTTTTCAACGACAAACTTGTTTCTCACCGCAACCCGTCCACTTTTTCACAAGCAGTTCCAGCATCCTCACCCTCCATGGCTGTCCCTTTTCTCAGCCTTCCTTTCATCCTCAAACCCTCAAATTGACTTAAAATAAACACAATACAAATATTATGGAAAAAACAAGCTGGAGGAAAGCAGCAGCAATAGTGAGAGGGACGTGAAATGCAGTTAATTGTGGCAGAGAGCATGACGAGTTACTGTACATCACACAATGCAATGAGAAGATGATTAGACAAAGAGCCTGCCTTGTACAACACACTATAATCTATCTTCTGAAACTAAATGCCTTGCATTCACTGCCAATTTGTTCATCAGTTCTGCATTTTAATCTCATTTGCAAGCATTGATAATACAGAAATTCAACAGCCTCCTTCCACCTCAATATTTAAATACCATTCCAAAATTTGAGTTTCCTTTAAACTAAAGGTTTAATCTTGTTCAAAACTTCTACGAACTTCTTCTGGTTTAACACATGGTCTAAATCCAAACTTATATGGTTTCCTAGCAGTCAAAAATAAGAAGATATCATAACATGTTCAAAACAATTTCATCAATGAACAACGTACAAAAGATATGGACAAACAGATGGAATGCACGGGCTCACCATAGCCCGTGTAACAAGGAAATGTTTAGTTCCGAGTAGCTGAATCTAAAACAACAACAAAGATGGCATGCAACCAGCATATCTCGCCATAAAAGGATTTGCTGAACCACTAGCTTACTTCTTCGTGGGTATACTCTTCCCCAGCATCTCTGAAAGTTTACTGATGACGAAGTCTCGATCCCCAACATCAATGAAGAGGAAGGTGTTGCAAGCATTCATCTGCGTGGTACAAATGAAGAGAGCGTGCTTCACCATGACGTTGCCCTTGACGCTGTCCACACGCTCCACACTCTGAACAACTCGCAGTGGACACACTACACTAACCAGGTTGGCAATCTACAAATACAGAAATATATATTAAGAAACATTAGTACATGATATACTGTACTGTAAATTTGTATCTGCACAATGCCAATAGAAAAATTTTGATTTCTATTTCAATGCACGTCATCCTTGCATAATACTAATTTTCTGAATTGAATTGAAATAAGGTTATTGAGGTATAACCTTATTTCTGGCCTCGGGCCGGGCTTGGGGAGTAGAATAACTCTCAGAACCCCATCAACCAGGTATCAACCAGGTATAAATACACACAAAGGGATGAGGTAGCTCAAGCTATTCTCACCCCGTTCAGTACAACGTGTTCATATATATAGTATATACACATCACAATAAGCATATTACTGAACAATCTGAGTGATAAACATGTACATTTTATTTTTTCTGAATTGTAAGTCAATAATTTTGCATATGCTGTATTGTACTTGTAATATAATCCACCTGACACTGAAGGAAAAAAATATTTTTTTGCTGTGATATTTGATGCTTGCAATGACTGCAAAGTGAGAGTTGCTTAGGCAACAATTTATGCAGATAAAAAATATGATATGAATATTGCAATTACAAAATTAACAGCATATTTACAAAATTTCTTCAGGCCAAATTAAACATGGTACAATTAATTCTAACAAGTATTCATCCATTTAAAATAAGAAATCTCTTTTTTTTTTTTAGCCTTTGATGAAATAAACTTTAGAAAAGATCATATAAAGGAAACATTTTAACGTATGTGATACAGTCATAAATAAAACCGAAATTTGTTTTCACCCTTCAGATACCAAGATGCTGGATAGCCGAGTGGGGCTGGCTGCGGTGAATGTTGTTCATGCCTACTGGATTATACAATACAATACAATACAATTTTATTTAGGTAAGGTACATACATACAATAAATATTTACAAGGATTGTTTGACTTATAGGTAGAGCTAGTACATACAATGCCTAAAACCACTATTACGCAAAGCGTTTCGGGCATAATACTTTTTCATCACCAATACTTTCTCCCTAATCCCCATCAAAACATGATCCAACTTACTACCTGTGGCAGTTACAACAATTATCTAATAATAATGAGGCATTTGAGTCCCCCCTTGTAGTATAGGGGGGGGGGGGGGCTGCTGCATGGGTAACAGCTTCTCCCCCGTATCAACCTGCCCTGGAGAAGCCACTCCAGACCGACACCCAGCGCGCAACTTCATAGTCTCCCGAGACTGATGGCTACCTACTACTTATGACACAAAGGATAGCTATGTGGCCGGAAGAACTGTTGAGTTACCTTGCTATCAAAACAGATGTAGTTGAGAGAGATGTAGAGTGTGCCGCTGATGTAGGCCTTCTTGTACGGCGCCCACAGAGAGCAGCTTGTTGATCCGTCTAGTTTCTCTCTCAGCGGTAATCTGAGTTGTGATTTATAAAATACAATAAACACAAGGCCAAAATATAACATGAAGAGGTAGTTACTGAAGCACGCAATAGTCGAGCTTAAATATAATGAAAAATTCCTCTCAGATATTTAATGATATTAACACTTCAAAAAGTTATCATCTTTTACCAACCCTTTGAATGACCATAAATAAATAAAATAAAATATATTGTGCATACAACACCATGGTTTGAACATTTAGTATTGTTTGGATTTTTCTTGCATCCCATCCTCCTAATATATAGAGGTAAATGTAATGGCACAAATAAGTGTAATTATGCACTATTCCTATCAGTCACGAATTGTACTTATTACACTTAGTATTAAACCGTACTGTCAATTTGGAGGATGCGTTGTTTTCTTGGCACCAATTTTAATATACTTTGCCTTGTTTCGTGCCAGAGTAGTCTAGCTACATCAAACGACCATTTCTCAGTTGTTTAAACACTTAGTGCACACTGCGTGCACATGGCCATGATGATCACTGGGAGTGCACCAGTCTAAACTTTCCAACACATGCATTCAATTTGTAAACATAATTTGTGGACGAGTGTTAATGTTTTATGTTATTCATTTGTTATGGAATTAGCTAGCAAGAATGATTAACTTGGTCAAAATCCAAGAATATGTAATCCATTATGGGCCTATGTGGTTCCATAGTGTTGTACGTGTGAAGAATCAGGTGGCGTGGCAGGAGCTAAAATTATAAATGCTGTGGGGGAAGCCCTCGTACATGTCGAGCAGTGACTGATTTAGTGATTGAAGATCTGAGATTTTCAGGGCCAAATCTAGTCTCTCTTGTGTGCCATGTTGTTCGGTGCAAGGTCATCACTATGGTGCTTTATAGAGTAATATGGTGTCCACTAAAGACTGCTCTGGGCAAGTTCCTGTCACTAGAAAAACTATCAGCACAACTATTCGCATACTTTGTATCATTATATAATAGAATGTGAAAAAATCGTGGAATTCAGAGAACACCATTAAAGGATTCCAAGAAATGTGTAAGTACTTCATTCATAATGATGTGTTGCCAGGAATCTTAGCAAATTATTTAAAATTTGCTCACTGTAGGTGCAGCCTGCACATGACTGTATAGCTGCCGCCCAGTTGGGTGGGTGTGCAGCAAGACTAGTAACTGTGTGACTCACCATAGATATAAAGTGCCTTGTATAATGACTGTTGTGAGCCTCTTGTTGAATCACTTTTGATATAAAAAGATTATAGATATGTACAGTATATGGATTTATAGTATATACAGTATATACAGTATGGGATGCCTAATAAAGAAAGAAATTGAAATAAGTGAAATTCAATCATATTCTTTTATACATGAAAATAAAATTTGTATTTAATTTTTTGAAAAACTCCTGAAGCACTGTCAAAAAAAAATGTAGCCTTATATGAGAGGCTGTCAGCCACAATTCCCCAGTACACGAATGCTTCCTGCCAAAAACACAGTGTTCAATTGAATGTAATGAAATGCCTTTTTCTGGGTGAGCCCCAGAGGCTCCCTGGAGCTATCAGGCTGAGGTGTGTTATATTAGTCTGGGCCATCAGTCAATTGGAGTTCAACCTACCGGGGACCACGAGCCAGAACCTGGCCCCCTCAGAGAGGCAAAGGGTGCAATGACCTATAGAAACCCCCATGCGGTTAGGGGCACTCCATGTCTGCCATCGACAGGGGGTTGGGAAACCCCAACCACATAGGGGTTTCTATAGACCATTGCTCCCTTTGCCTTTCTGAGGGGGCCCAGGTTCTGGCTCGTGGTCTCCAGGTGGCTGAACTCCAATTGACTGATGCCCCCGACTAATATAACATATCAGCCTGACAGCTCCAGGGAGCTGTAGGGGCTCCCTTCAGAAAAGTTTGATTTTCTTTTAATACAAGTGAATATACATTCTACAATTTTATGCTTAAAAGTGCTTTCCTTTGAGTGCTTTTGTAACCAAAATTTTACTCTAAATTATCTTGTGTTATACAAGAAATTTAAAGGTTTATTATTGGCATTCAAAGGGTCAAGTTAAAATTAGACCTATGTTAGAGAATCGTGGAAAATATTACCTGAATTTGCTGCGGAACATATCCGAGTGGGCTCTGGCATCTAAGTCACGCTTCAAAAATGATGGTTTCTTTGGCACCTTCTTACTGTTGTGAATATTTTAATTATTAAAAATACATTTTTTACTCCCACACCTGACTTCTTCACAATGTACACACACAGAGGTGCAGTTTACTTCTCAGTATACATAGACAAGCTTCCTTTAATCCTAAATTCTCTTTGGGGGGCTAAAGTTTAAGGCAGGTCAAGGAAGGACTAGGGTAAAGTTGCCGATCTTCGTCGGTGTAGAAAAATTATTGGAGTTTATATTGAATAAAAAAAATTACAATAAATTTTTGAAAAGCTTTAAGATATGAACCCAAAACTATAAAGCTGCTAAACTATAAAATACAGCTCAGTCCTCTGGAACTACTGTGCTGAGCATTAAGCTAATATTAATATCAATATAGAAGGTAACATGGTGTGTTGGTCTTCTTCGGGAGCATATTCAATTGCTTTAAAGGAACTTGGCATTAATGGACTGCCTCAATGCTTCAATTATGTGACACTGGTGTCCAAACACAACTGTCTTTCCCAATATGCACCTTTCTACGTATTTACCCACAAGTCATTCTACGCTTTAAGTTATATATAGTTACCTATATGTAACCAACTTATCTTAAAGGTGTTCTAAATCCCTATCTCATAGAGAGTAAAGAATATGACAACTATTTGATGATCAATCAAAAAATATACCGTATGTATGTATGTATGTATGTATGTGTATGTGAATGTGTGTGTATTATTATATATATATATATATATATATATATATATATATATATATATATATATATATATATATATATATATATATATATATATATATATATATATATATATATATATATATATACATATATATATATATATATATATATATATATAAAAATATAAAAGTATTTATATATATATATTTATATATATATATTTATATATATATATTTATATATATATATATATATATATAAAAGTATATATATATATATATATATATATATATACTTTTTTCCTGAGCATGTCTAGTCATGAAAATGTTTTTAATTTTTGTTCTCAAATTGTTTATTCTTAAGATACTGTTCATGTTTCAATATGTTACTGTAGTATATGAGTTCCTGGCATTTTTGTAGTTTCATGTTATCTAATAATGCAAATGCTGTGGTTTCTCGATATGCCGGTGGCCGAGCACCAGTGACCAGACGAATATCAGCAACGTTACCCTAAGGCCAACTGTGACTCGGTAATCAGTCACTCTCCCTTAAACCTGAACATTCGGGCTAAACTGCATATGAAAGACAATTTGAACATGTCAAGGAACAGAAGCTGGAATAGTTACACTGCTCTTGAATGAATTCAATTAGAATAACAACTAAATTTCAGGACAGTACTGTAATGTGATACACTTCCAGTTATAGCTTAGTGAATATAATGGGGCGTTTACCAAGCTATGTCCACAGAGTAAGCTACACTATAAACTCGGCTAATTCTAGGTAAAGGCAAATCAAAGTAAGGAAAATTATACAGTGAACCTCCCGCCCCCCCCCCCCCCCCCCCCATTATCAGGATCCCTACTTTTCAAATCCTTGAAATATCCAGACATAAAAATATCCAGTTTTCTACCCCCATTAAATGGATCACATCATGACCAGTTAATGGGAATTAACCCCAATTATCCATAAAGTCTCAAGCAATTTAACTGCAGTTTTGGACATTGGAGTATGTGGATGGGCCTGGTTTGAACAAGATCATACTGCTAATTTTAAATTTGAGAATGAAGAGTTAGGAGTAGGGAATATTGACCCGTATCGCCTTCAATGCTGCTTTTATGGTTGATAAAAAATGACAAAAAAATCTCAACGAAAAGAAACAGTTTGAGGCATGGGAAAGTTAATCGGCCCATTTTGGAGGAAATCGTATTGCCTGGACATGGCGAGTTTCAATAAGTTTCATTTAGTGAAGATTTGAATCTGGCTCAGTGGAGGTGCAGGAAATGTTATCTTAAATATGGTTACAAGACTAGATCTATTAATTATTTATAGGAATGACTTTCCAAGAAATTCCATGGAAAATCTTGAGCAAAAGCTACCTTTGGGCATAGGAAAGTCAATGGGGGTTACTGACTTAACTTATTTATAAGGAAATATTAGTATCATTGGGGGACCAATGATACTAATACTAATACAATAATACTAATACAATAATACTAATACAATAATACTAATACAATAATACTAATACAATAATTAGTGTCATTGGGGGGCCAATACTTTATCATTGGGGGGGCTTGGCCCATTGATTGAAAATTATGCTTCAGTCGAATGGATCCTGGGAAACCCTGGGGATTGTGAAATCTCTTTAGCAACACATTCTCCAGGTACATGTCCATTATACTGGTTGAAATTAAAATTTTGCTGTGAAATTCACCCACAGATCATGTGGAAAAATTAGGGGTATGAATTTGATTATCCGGATTTCCAGTTAACCGGACAACTGGAAGTACTAATTGTTCTGGGTAATTGAGGCAAAACTATATATCCCACTTCAAATAAAAAATTATCACTCAATAACTTAGTAGGATAATAACAAATAATTGAACCTCATCTCGGAGATGCTTTCAATGATTTGAGTGAAACAAAATTCTAATATACAGTAATTCTATCTCATAAAAACATAATAAAAAAAATGTCTGGCCTGTTCCTTACCTGACTTTTGTAAGCAAGTCTTTATCTTCCGAGAATTCCTCATCATTTATCAGCCTGAAAAATTATGTAACAAAATTACTACAAGCAAAATTGAATTTACCTATCAAATTTTTTCACTATCACAATAAAAAACAAAATTTCATACACCCATTTCCTTCGAAAACTCTTCTTCATGCAATTAAAAACCAATTCATCTCCCTACCATTTTTTGCACTTGCTGCCTTTTGTAACAAGAGTTCAAGAATTAGACAAATAAATCACATGGCCTACATAGCAGAGGATTGTACACTCTTCTTTTTGATTTTTAACATTCATCTCCATAAAAACATGACCATTGCTCACCCCCTCCATATGCCATTATATCTGGTGAGAAAATCAGTAGAAGCTGTGATAAGGATTCGAACCTCTGCTTTGGGAACTCCCAAGCAAACGCCTTAGATGACTGGGCCACAAAATGGTAAAAGGATTGCAACCTGGGTTTCAATCGAATCCACGAGGGTTCCCGAGGCTTCCACCAAAGTCAAACACAGAGCATAGGTTCGAATCCTCATCACGGCTCCTACTGATTTTCTTAAGGATACATCATGTTAATGCGATTCCTCCTCTGCATTATATCTGGCCTTATTATTATTAGTCTCATCGACGTATTATCAGGCTTCTTACTCACCCCCCCCCCCCCCCCGCCCCTCCTTGGCATCAATCTTACCTCTCACAAGCAATACTGTCCTTATTTCACATTTTCTCTGCACCAACAACCATACAACAACCATTGTTGCCTCTCGCCTCCAATTTATTCTTAAAGGAGGCTCTAACTACCAGTCTTATAAGCTTCCTTCTTCCAGATTAAAAACCATATTGTCTTCCCTGGCTCATACCTTCAATTAGTCTTGGTACTCCAAAGCCTTTTTGGAATTTAATTTAATTATGTTTTCTATATTTTTTATACTTGGCATTCTTTTCAATAGATTCATTTCTGTTTCTTTGAAATCACTTAAATGCTGATGTCGTCAAGGAGCAGTAACATTAAATAAAACAAAATACAAATTACAGGTATCTGTTTAAAATTTATCAGCTTGTAGGATGTTCTATTCTTTACTGCAAAGACAGAGGACAGTAGTTGCCCGAAACACTTTGCGTAATAGTGGCTTCATTAGTATGTGTAATTCCTGTCCCTACAATTGTGCATTACTCTTAAATTCTCTATACACACATTATTGGAATGAAAATTATCATTATTATTATTATTATTATTATTATTATTATTATTATTATTATTATTATTAACAAATATGTAAACATATGAAAGCGTCCAAACCCCAGATACTCTACATTCAAAATTTCATACCAGACAAATAGCAGTGTAATACAGTACTGTATACCTGAAAGCTACAAAATTTTATCAAGATGCACCTTCCAACCCAGTTTATACATTCACTCTGGTGAGTGATGCAAGATGATGCCAAGATATACAAGAACAAAATCATTTAGACAGGGATAATACTTACTGTTTCATAGCCATATTGGCAAGTTGCTCCATCAGTTCGTACGTTTCCTTCTTCCTTAGCAACATTGAGAAATAATGCTGCAAATATATAAATATATATATTTTTAGTAAGATGTAAGTTGTGGCTTTAGTTTTATATTACACCTATTGCAAGATAGTGTGCACTAAAACTTTGGCTACAGTACTTCCCAAATATTCATTCAGAAATTAGCATTTTTCATATAACAATAGGCGGGTGAAAAAGGAAGAGTATAGAGAATTGTAGTGTGTTGTGTATGTAAAACATGCTGGGTACAAGTGGAATGTTATGTACATTGAAAAATTAAAGGATTTGTGGAATATATTGTAAGTAAATGTGCACACACTTCCCCCTGCGTATGTAAAGTGCAGGGATAAGTAATGTCACTACGTTGCCAGTACTGTACCTAGAAACTACATAAGTAATTTGACCATAACCAATGTTTCTCAAGTAGCTAGGACTGTCTCCTCCATATGAGCAAGAAACACAGTTCAGTAGTCCAAACTTTAATAACAAGACAAGAAGAAATAAACAATGTACGGGTAGATACTTGTATAAGGGGAGGTACCTCGTGATCTCTAGTGGACACTCTTATACTGTCGGGAAAGATGAGTGCATTCGTACAGTCGAGCAATGTTACGTCCCGCCAACGGACGATGACGCGAGTCTCTTTACCCAGGAGGAAGGAATAGAAGCAGAGGTAGTTGACACTCAGGTACAGCCAGCCTTGTCTCGGTAGACGGTTGTGCCAGTAACTGCAACAAGTAAACGCTAATGCTCATCACATTTACAAATTGAAATATTTACTTAAGATTTTTTTCATTTACTTATTAAACAAGGAACTTGATGTACACTAAAAATATATACAGTATGATATTGAATACCATATTTACCACTTCTTGTGTTAGTAAGATTCAAACCAAATAAGAAAACTTGTATCTTTTAAGAAAAAAAAATAACCACAGATGTACAGTACACAAAAGTTACCTTTATCAACAAACTTGATTAGGTGACAATTCTTTACATAATGCATGCCCTGTAGAAGATAATCTCTCTCCAAAATACTTTACCAATCATTCATTCATTAAATTATCTTTGCTAAGAATGCTCCCAATAGACAGTAAAATTATATTATCTGGTATTTGTTAGACCTAATCAATGCCAGATTGGAAAATATACAGGACATTAGAGTATTATTTTTATTTTTTTTTTTTTTTGAGATATATACAAGAGTTGTTACATTCTTGTACAGCCACTAGTACGCGTAGTGTTTTGGGAAAGTCCTTAATCCTATGGTCCCTGGAATACGATCCCCTGCCGCGAAGAATCGTTTTTTCATCCAAGTACACATTTTACTGTTGCGTTAAACAGAGGCTACAGTTAAGGAATTGCGCCCAGTAAATCCTCCCCGGCCAGGATACGAACCCATGACATAGCGCTCGCGGAACGCCAGGCGAGTGTCTTACCACTGCACCACGGAGACTGCTACTGCTAGAGTATTTCCATACACAATGTGCTATATATGCAATGACACCTTTAAGTTTAGACTCGGAATGAAACACAATGAAAATGGGAAATGAGGTAATAATGGTGGTGATGAATATTGGAGAGATAATAATGGTGAGGGGCAGTATTTAGCCTTCGTCCATTCTGCAAATATTACTGTTCATTCATTATTAATGGCCCATTTCCCACCTTCCTAACATTGAGAGGCCACAACCAGGATAAAAATAATTCAACTATGGGACTCCCATAAATGGGGATAATATAATAAATGGTAATTATATATATTACAACCTCCACCAACAACCCTACAGCCATCACCACCAACCACCCTACAACCACTTCCACCAACTCTGCAACCACTACACATATACAATACTTGGATATACTGTATTACCAACCTGCACGAATAGTAATTAACAAGCTTCTCGCCTTCAGGCATATTAAACAATTTCTTAAACTTGAAAGAAATTGCTTTAAAGGTATCAGAATCTGGATCTGAAAATAAGAGAAAAAAAAGACTGTCAAATACAGTACACAACTTCCTCATCCAGCAGAAGCCATGTGTGCTTTTTCAATACTGACCTAATACTATTTAACGTTTAGCAAATATGCCACTAAGAAACATCCTTCTTTATTAGCGCAATTCTTAGCTTGAAATCAATGCAAGGTATTTACTGATATGTACTACCAAGGGGTAGTCAAAATGTAGCTTTGGTATCTATTGGTTTTATATCTGATGAGATTACCACTGTGCCCATGTTTGCTACACTGGTACATATATATTAAAATGTAACAATGAAGGGTATAATTACCAGGGGTATTGTGCGGGTCCAACACAATTGAGTTTGCAACAAGAGACTCGATTTTGCACCGAACAAAATCGGTTACATCTTCGTCCTTGTCAAATGTGGCCAAGATGCTCATGAGATTACGTTCCAACCAAACCCAGTTCTCGTCGATTTCATCCTTCTTCAAAGACACAGCTATAACTACAAAAATAAGGAGTCAGATTTATTTTATGGTTTCCGTAAATGAAACCAACATACAGTACTGCTCTGAGTTTAAGAATACAGCACCATTAACTCAAAAAAATAATTCCAGTTGTGACTTTCAAAAACTGATACAGTAATTAGAACATTATTATACAATAATTACAAATCATAACCATTATCAAACTATTATAACAATTTTGTTTTTGTGTGTGTTCTAAGTTTTAGCAGCACTTACAAACTCTTCAGTAACACTCCTGATAATGTTGCATCTTCTGTTTAAGTACTTACCAATTGGTTGAAACTGTAAAGAAAAATATTGTTTGAAATATTTACTATAGTATATTTCTGAAGACGATGTCTGATGCAGAATTCGATATGGTGGTGGCTTAGTATCGAACACCGAGTCGAGTGTTCCCACAAGCAATCCAGCAAAACCTCTCGATGCTGCGTTCCCCGAGCCCTTTCGTTGTTGAAGGAGGAAATATGTGTTGGCCACCTCTGTGTCCCTGAAATTCCATACATATATTAATAGTACATGTCAGATGTAAATTAAATACAGAATAACTTTTACACAACACAGCCCAAGAAAAAAATTTACTCCTAGTGTATATAGTGTACTCTAACACACTAAATACACCTTTGGTTTAGACTTGGTCATAAAAAGTATTTGTGTGTACCTTTGTTAACATAAAGCTAATGAAAACTTAGGATGAGGATGTAACAAATAAAATGAATTTACCATAGACTTTTTATATTTTAACCATTGATTTAATACAATACAGTTATAATTTGAGAATATTCTTTGTTTAGGACAAGAGTTCACTTACCGTTTTACAAATAGACTATTATTGGAACTGAAATATGCTTTATCCTCACAATTATCTTGATAACTATCCAGGTGGTGTGAGAGTGGGTCTGATGTGTCTATGTAATCACTTTACCCTGAGGATGGGCTGTTATATGCCATGGTGAGACGCAAGTGTTACCAGATAAGGAATATGGAAGCACAGCTATATTGGCCTCAGTGTTCCTAATTGAAGAGCTTGTGATCGAATAACTAATTGTGCCCTGAAGCCAACATTTATACAATCAGGTCGCAGGAAAGATGTTGTGGAATGGTAGTTATTATAGTGCCATATTATGTGTTTCTGGAAACATGTCAACTCTCAAGAAGAGTCCACTCACTCAACATGTTGAGGTCTGCCCAGTCTATACCTCTTCCAAGTTGGCTTAGTTCCTTAATCCATTATAATGTGGAACTGTGCATTTACCTGTGCATCTGTACAGTATTTACATGTGTGTGTATCTGAACAATAAATATTACAAGATGTTTAATAACAGTTTTACTAAATTTTGATTGACACCCATCATTTTGTTTAACATTATAAACATGTTTATACTTCCACCTTTACTACACATGTTTGTATTTCCACCTGACCCACCCACTGTGTATTGACCCACATTACCTGTATGTTGGAAATGGGTAAAATACACATCTGTATAGAGACCAGAGCCAGGGTGCTCACACACAACAAAACTCTGAATGCTATCAGTTTAACATTAATATCTCTATGGTTATTACATAAGCAGCATGTGCCATTTTATAGAACAATGTCGCCTATTTCAATTCACACAATAACTCGTACAATAAACTTAATTTATCATATTTTTAATATGCCAAGGATGTCGATAACCTTGCGTGTCCAGTGAGCGGCGACTAAACCTGCAGTACCTTGTTATCTTGGTAGACCCACTTAAGATATCAGTAGTTTTATTTACTAAATAAACATTGCCCGAAATGCTATGTGTACTAGTGGCTTTAGGTATTGTATGTACTACCTCTATTTTTAAATCTAACAATGTTTGTACTGTAACGCTGCAACTATGTATGTACCGTTCCTAAATAAATTATTATTATTATTATTATAAATGAACACAATCCTCTGCCTCACATTCTGGTCCTCCATTGCTAGGCAAAAATATGTCATAATAAAAACCTACAGGCAATTGTTGAGACTGTCGAAAGAAATACCATTATACATTTTGTTTACATCCTCCCCCACGGCTTCTTTTATTGCCAAGATCTCTGAAATTTGATCCTAAAATATTCTGTTCATTTTTTTGGGCCAGGATTATAAGACCAAATATTAAAGAAAAGCTCCAATCTTCTGCACTCAATTACCTAATTTTAATGCGACTAGAATTGTGCAAGTTTTGTCAAGTTCTAAGAAAAAAAGGTATAGCAAAGTGGCCCGCTGTGCTTAAATACCAACACTTGACTAGAATTAAACAATTTGAAGTATTTTAACATACAAATATCCACACAACTTTTATTGCCTTAGGGCCTGCTTAATGTATATATTTTGTACAACACAAATACATGTACGTATAATTGTCAAGACATTAAAGGAGTCGTGATCTGGACAGGTATTAAACAGCGTATAACAAAGAAACAAGACACAAATACGTGATACGTTCCAGCGGTGGAAGCAGAGGTTCCTCCCACTTGGTGACGTACGCCAGCCATAACAAAAACAATCAAAACAAAACAAAAACACAGGCCCGGAAATCTTCCCTTGCCAGTGACACCTCTCCATCAGATACACACCAGAACCCGCCGGCCACGAGGACTTCCTCTGGTTTGACCCACATTGTTACGGGGTTTGGGGGTTGTTAGCGTAGAGGGGTAATTAGCGGGGCATGGCAAGCCACCTCCTTCCCCGCGCTCAGCTGGCAGCTCACTGTTGACATGGAAGTTTCAGGCACCCGCCCACAGGTGGCCAGGCAAGTCGCCCCCCGCCAAATTCAAACTTGATTGAATTTTACTATGTTTACTAAATACCTGAATCTAGATCATCTTGTAGCCTCATGCTGTCTTCCTCTGTCTTAATCCTTCTCATAATTTTTGCATCATCAGCAAACAATGAGAGGAATGATTCTATACCATCTGGAAGATCATTTACATATATAAGAAACAGTATGGGTCCAAGGACTGAACCCTGCGGGACCCCGCTGGTGACGTCTCGCCAATCTGAGGCCTCACACCCCTCACAGTGACTCGCTGTCTTCTGTTACTTAGGTACTCCCTTACCCAATGGAGTACTTTCCCTTTCACTCCTGCCTGCATCTCCAGCTTTCGCACTAGTCTCTGGTGTGACACTGTGTCAAAGGCTTTCTCGCAATCCAAAAATATGCAGTCTGCCCACCCCTCTCTTTCTTGTCTGATTCTTGTTGCCTGATCATAGAATTCAATTAATCCTGTGAGGCATGACTTGCCATCCCTGAAACCATGTTGGTGTTGTGTCACAAAGTTCCTTCGCTCCAGATGTTCCACTAGCTTTTTTCGCACAATTTTCTCCATTAGCTTGCATGGTATGCAAGTTAGGGACACTGGCCTATAGTTCAGTGCCTCCTGTCTATCCCCCTTCTTGTACTTCGGGACTACATTTGCCGTCTTCCAATTTTTTGTCAATTCACCTGTTACCAGTGATTTGTTATACACCATGGAGAGTGGCAGGCACAGTGCTTCTGCTCCTTCCTTTAGTATCCATGGTGATATTCCATCCGAGCCTATGGCCTTTGTCACATCCAACTCTAACAAAAGCTTCTTTACATCCCCACTAGTAATCTCAAATTCCTCTAGTGGTGCCTGGTTAACTATTCCTTCTCTTATCTCTGAAACTTCTCCTTGCTCTAATCTGAAGATTTCCTAGAATTTCTTATTGAGTTCCTCGCACACTTCTTTGTCGTTTGTAGTGAATCTGTCTGCCCCTATCCTCAGTTTCATTACCTGTTCCTTCACTGTTGTCTTTCTCCTGATGTGGCTGTGCAGCAGTTTAGGTTGAATCTTAGCCTTGCTTGCTATGTCATTTGCCCTTCTGCCTCTCTTCTCACCCTGACATATTCATTCCTGACTCTCTGGTATCCTTCTCTGCTCTCAAGTGTTCTCTTATTTCTATAGTTTCGCCATGCTCTTTTACTTTGTTGCTTAGCTAGCTTACATCTCTGATTAACCATGGGTTTCTCATCTGCATTTCGTTTCTGGGCCGGGATAAACTTTTCTGCTGCCTCCTTGCACTTCTGCGTGATGTATTCCATCATGTCTTGTGGATTTTTTCAGCTGCAACCTTCATCCTTTCTCAAAGTACTGTATACAGCGTTCAAGGTACAATACAATGCTTTTTAATACACTTACACATATATTGGGTCTTTCCTTCACATTCATTCAAGCACTACGGCATTGTAGTAAGTTTCTCAATATCATTATCATTATAATTGATTTGAATTCAGCGGAAATGGACGTTTCTGAAACTTTTGATAAGGTACCACATGTAAGACCGGGAAGGAAAATGCAAACACGTAGAACAAACAGCAAAATATTGGAAAGTATGAAACAAAGAAAGCAAAGGGTCGTCCTACATGGAAATGAGTCTGACTGGGAAAATGATGAGTGGGGTACCGCAAGGTTCCCCTGGAGGGGCTAACCCCTTTTTTATGTACATCAATGACAGACGCTATAAAAGTTATCCCAGAAGTAAATCAACTCTCATAAAAAGACCGGTTGAGAGCCATAGGACTAACATCACTATAAACCAGACATGACAGGGCTCATAGAGACCTGTCAAATATTGAACAAATTGTAAATTATTAATCACGATCATTTCTGTAAAATTTTTAAATGTAACTCATACAAGGAACAGCAGTTTAAAACTCAACCAATTACAATGTAGGATAGAAACTAGTACATCCCATTTCACCCATAGTACGGTACTAAAAACCTATCGAATAGTTTATCCAAGAAATTGAAATTGAAATAAGTTTATTAAGGTAAAATACACACAAAGGGATGAGGTAGCTCAAGCTATTCTCACCCCGTTCAGTACATCGTGTTAATACATACATATACACACATCACAAACAATAAACATATTATCAAACATTTTGAGAGATAAACATCTACATTTCTTACCAAGTTTATCCAAGGGTAGCAGTAAATGCCAAGACACTTCTCCAGCTCCAAATTAAGTGCTTCACCTGACGAGGATGAGTAGGCGGACGAGCAGGTGGAGCTACTAATTTTGATGTAGACTTGCAGATAATATCTCCAGTTACAGCCCCGCTCCTGTGCCAGATAAGTCCACTACGGGCTCGCCATAGCCCGTGCTACTTGCAACTTTTTGTTCCGAGTAACTGAATCTAAAACAACAACATTGCAGATAATGTTTTTTATCGTCAACAATTGAGGTGGATAGGCTTGCTCCTGTCTGTTCTGTGGAGAGTGGGGAAGGGGGGAGAGATCGGGGGGGGGGGGGTAGAAATAGCCTAAGCCACTCTATCCCTTTGAGATGTATTTTTTTTTTCTTGTCTCAATAAACATACTTGAACTTGAACTTGGAGAGAGATCCTGAACTGATCGTAGTTCTTCTTTAGGGTCTGTGAGTTCAATTGTTGTGTTTGATGTGGATTGTACTGGGTCGGCCATTTTGATTGCCGCAGGTTAAAGAACCGGGAATACCTGCTCGTTGGTGATGCTTCTGTACTGTAGATATCAATATTATATCATCAGAGGTGCTAATAACTGGTAGGCTGTTACCAGACTGTTAATGGTATATGTTTAACACTTCTCTCACCCTGTCCATGGAGGACAGAAGAAAATGTATATATGCTGGTTAGCATTGTAAATGTGTGGCCACGTCTGTGGTAGAAAATAATAATAAAAAAAAAAATGGTGTGAATAAATATAATGTGGTCATTTTTAGCGACTTTTTCTGCAATTGCAATTAGTACTTGCATTTGAATTCAGTTGGTAGTAGTTCTGGATGTCGTTTGAGGCATTGTTGGACTGACTGCTGGGTGAGTTGGGGGTGCAAAACAGGGATTAGGCTCTTGTGGGTTTCTCTTTGCTGTTTTTTGTATTTTTATTTTATTTTATTTGTTGATGATGGCATGGCCAGGAAGGGCTGGGAATGCTGGTGAACTCGTCAGGTGGTGAGGTTGTTTGGCTGTGTTGGCTTGTCTGGCTTGGTCCTCAACTTCTTCCTTTCCGTTTAGGATACTGTGGGGATATTGCAATGTGTTTATCCCCCGCACAGCATGCATTTAGGGCCTTGGAATGAGGTGTGCATTGTATTCACCTAGTTATGCTTGCGGGGGTTGAGCTCTGCTCTTTCGGCCCGTCTCTCAATTGTCAATCAACTGTTACTAACTACTATTTCCCCCCCCCCCCCACACCAGTTTACTCCGGGTGTCAGGGGTTTAAGATGTTCGGCTTACTGCCTATTTGGCCTTTTTTCTTGGTCTTACGTAAGTGTGTTTGATCAGGTGGCGAAAAGAACAAGAAGAAAACAAAGTTTGGAAGTTATATTAGGTTAGTACAATCATGGGTACGAATCACTAAGGTGACTGATGATGACTAGGTAGATGAAGAATGGGTTGGGCAGAGACGCAAAAAAAAGTTACATCCCCTCTGCTGTGCCAGGTAAGTCCACTACGGGCTCACCATAGCCCGTGCTGCTTGGAACTTTTTGTTGTTATAGATTCAGCTACTCGGAACAAGTTCCAAGTAGCACGGGCTATGGTGAGCCCGTAGTGGACTTACCTGGCACAGGAGCGGGGCTGTGTGATGGAAAGAACTTTTTGTTCCCGGTGGCTTAATCTATAACAACAACTGCCGAGACGCAAATGTGTGGCGGGAGGTTATTTTGAGATGGTTTCGGGGCTTTTTAGTGTCCCCGCGGCCCGGTCCTCGACCAGGCCTCCACCCCCAGGAAGCAGCCCGTGACAGCTGACTAACACCCAGGTACCTATTTTACTGCTAGGTAACAGGGGCATAGGGTGAAAGAAACTCTGCCCATTGTTTCTCGCCGGCGCCTGGGATCGAACCCAGGACCACAGGATCACAAGTCCAGCGTGCTGTCCGACCGGCTCCCAGAGACCGGGAGGAAGAGAAGGATGGGGTAAGGGTGGTGGTGGAGGAAGAGGTGAGGGGGGCGGTGAGGGAGAGATGGAGTGAGGGTGGTGGAAGAGCAGCAGCTAGTGCGGGCCTGGGGCGCGTGGCGACGCCAGACAAACCTGTCCGTGCTCACTACTGTGCTCTCCTTGACTACCTTGGCAGGTGAGGTCACTAGCCACCGCCCACCCGGGGCTCGTATTGGCCACCATCCAGAGTTCCCTGGGTACAGCAACAGTGCTCAGGCAGCAGCTCCTGTACACGCGCCCTCTCTTCACGGCTGCCCTTCCCTGACTGAGCGCACACAATGTTGTTGTTTTAGATTTAGCTGCTCTGAACGGACTGTTCATGTAGCACGGGCTATAGTGAGCCCGTAATACGCACACAATCAATCGATTATACAGGTAGTTTCGTAGTCGTAGAGAGTAGAGCTAGCAACAGGGCGAGAATTTATGGAGTAATTGTATTGGAATCTATCGCACCTCTCAAAGCACCCAGGAGGGAAGGAAGGAATTATCAGGCGAAAGCGCCAAACTATTACAACTATATAGCACTTGGAAGGGATTAGGATAAAAATTTGGGATGGGACGGAGAAAAGGAATGGTGCCCAACCAATTGGACGGTCGGGGATTGAACGCCGACCAGCATGGAGCGAGACTGTCCAGCCCAAGTGGTTGGGCGAAGCACCCGGAGAGCTTCGGAAGAGCTTCCTTCCACAAGAGGACCAAGCAGCATCCAGTGTTCTTGTCTAGCGTTCCACCACTACTGCATCACTGTCTCTAGGGGCTTTCGAGGTATTTATTTTTTCTTGTTCTTCGAATTTTTGTTTTGATTTCGTGTCCATATTTGGGTGTAAGGAGGCAGAGTAATAGGGATTGTTTTCGCTGCGTCCAGCTCCATTTCCGGCGGTACGTTGATGGTGCACGACCGGCCGTGTGTGAAAGTTGTGGTTGTGCCTGCTTCCTTGTCCAGAATACTAGGCGAATCTTGTCCTGGCATACAGTGTAGGAGCATGGTGTGTAGCCGTCGAGGTGTCGGGATTTCCTCGCCAGGGCCATTGTCTTCTTCGCCGGCGGTATTTTCTACGTCTATATGTTCGTCTGAGGATGCGTGTCCTTCATTGTCCGGTGTCGCCAGTATTCTTGCTGTGAGTAGCTGTCAGCGTCGTCTGGGTGTATTCAGTCGCAGTCGTCAGTGGAGCGTCCGTCTGGGTGTCCGCTTCGGTCTTGGCCGCTGGGTGAGCCGTCGTCGACTGCTCTCTGTCGGTCTGGGTAGCTGAGGTTGTGTCGTTTGTCGCTGGCAGTTGAACTGGTATGATGCCGTTTGCTATCAGTTGAAGGGAGGCTTGGGAACTGGGCAGGTCCAAGGTTCAAGGGCGTGTCGTCTTGTCTTTTGGTGGTCGGTGGAGTGGTAGCCATTTATGTTAGTTTTTTGAGTTCCTCCTTTCAACAAGAGGTAGGAGGTGGCGGCGTATTGTTCTCCACAGTTCGCGCATTTCTTGGTAGTTGCTGTGCATTCCTTGAAGTTGTGGGTGCCCGAACAAGAGCTGCACTTAGCCGTTTGCTCTGGGCACTTGTTTGAGAAGTGTTCATAACTAAAGCACTGTCTAACACTGTAGACCTTCTCCATGTCGATAACCTCCTTCGGAGAGGTGATACCAAAGCACTTGAAACATTTCTTGGCTGCTTCCTGTGCTTTTTCTTTCGTTTCGAAGGTCATCTTCATCGTGTATCGAGTGGTCTCGTTGTTCCTGATGAGTTGACTGCTGTCTCTTTCATATTCGGGTTTTCCATGTTCACTTGTTTCACCATGGTTTTGAGGGCTGAACCGCCGAGCCGGCGGTTCAGCCTATTCACAAATATCGTTCTCCCAGCCGTGATTTGTCTGGGAGGAATCGGTGAAATGTTCTTCACTAGAGGGACCCTGTGTTCTAGATCCAGGATCTTCAGTAGATCAGCTTTGTTTCCCACGATTACCGTGGCTTCGTTACCATGCACATGTACGTCTACTGGTCCCATTGATGTTGCCTTGTCAATGGCTGCAAGGCAATTTGACAATTGCCCTGCCTAGTTGTGCCAGCAGCTGTATGACAGCTTGCCATCAGGAGAGGTGAGGAGTACGTCCGACCGCGGTGGCTGCTCGCAACAAACTACGCGCACACAAGCCCAATGGTCAAGATTAGTACTGAAACATTAGCGATGCGCTGATCCCTGATTGGTCGCTTGCGGGCTCGTGCTGCTCCAACACCAACCAATTGCTGGCTTCGTTGTGCCAGTCCCAAATGGTCTTGGTAAAAGCTGGCCACAGCCGCTCTGATGCTCTTGAGCCAGTAGTGTGTCGAAGGATGATGCAAATCTCCAAAATTCAATGTTATACTCAGCCTAATACAGTATTTCATAAATTGAAAACAATTGCTACTGTTATAATTAAAATCTGGTTAACTTGTGTGTGCAGTAGTAAATGTTCTTACGCCGTCAATGACATTATATTAAACGATATTAATTGGTTTATATACAAAGCCGTGTGCAAGTAGTTTCACTTATATAATAGGCTACATCTATATTTTCCAGTTATTTCTTATTTACATAGAATTTATTATATTTATTACAGATATTTATGTATGTTTGAATATTGAGGTTGTAAACAAATATTTTATTTATATCAACATAAAGTTGACTCCGTTCAATAAGAAGTTCAAGTACGTTTATTGAGACAATAGGATACATATCAAAGGGATAGAGTAGCTTAGGCTATTTCTACCCCCTCTACTTCAAGTCCCTCAAGGGGCGCACAAATCACATTTTACATTGCAGGTTAATACAGTAAACACAGCATATAAGTGTTACACTCTTGGGGAAGTTGGAGTAATAAGGGGAAGGAATTGTCTGCATAAGGCCCATTAATAAAGTTTAGGAAGCACTAAAACACAAATATATATTCGTGAATTTATTGATAACTTGTATTGCACTGAATGCCCTAAGTTGCAGCAAAGATACAGGCTTGGCGGTAGTGGTGCTTGCAAACTCACTGTTGACCGCCAGTTGTGTTGAGTAGGCCTACCCTTGGCCGTGGTCACATCTTAACCTAAAGGGCCGTTGATGCGTGTATTAATTGGCTGTAGTTGCTTAGGCCATTTATACACTCATCAAGTGGGCCCTACTTAAATCTAAAATTCCATGAATTTTATATTACCCAAAAAATGCCGCTTGTAATTTGAATAGTGCAGACATTTTCTGCTAGTGGCGTGCCTATACCCAAGGCTTTACGGACACACACACACACACACACACACACACACACACACACACACACACACACACACACACACACACACACACACACACACACACACACACACATACACACACTTTAAAAACATGCGCAAACTATCAACAATAACCTAAGATATTTTAGTATGGAGTGTAGACACGCGAGTCTAAGGGGTGAGAGTAGTGGCTGTCTGATTCTCCACGTCAAGTGCTGGTTCAACTCCCTCCCCTTCTCCTTCCTCCGTAGTGGCCGCGTTATCACCACCCTCCGAGGCACCGTCTGTCCTGGTGACGGGGACCTGGAGCTTGTCTGCCACCTTGGTCAAGATGTCCCGGGTGCCCTGTGCCAGCTCCTGCTGCTCCTTGACCACGGAGTAGATCGCCTGGAGGGTGTCTTTCAGCTGTGCGACTTCTGCTCGCAGTTCCGTCAGGCCCTCACAGGACGCCCCGCCACGTGTCCTCGAGAAGCCCCCAGCAGCTGCGTCAGATATACACAAATGATACATAATGATACACAAATAGTTAATATGATGACCAAACCGCATACCAGATGATGAAAAGATGACGTTTCGGTCCGTCCTGGACCATAAGAACATAAGAATGAAGGTAACTGCAGAAGGACTATTGGACCATACGAGGCAGCTATTTATAACTTTTATCTACTCGATTGTGATAATGGTCCTGGACGGACCGAAACGTCGTCGTCTCTTCAGCTTCTGGTGTGTGGTTTGGTCATTATCTTGAGTTATCTTGAGATGATTTCGGGGCTTTAGTGTCCCCGCGGCCCGGTCCTCGACCAGGCCTCCACCCCCAGGAAGCAGCCCGTGACAGCTGACTAACTCCCAGGTACCTATTTACTGCTAGGTAACAGGGACATTCAGGGTGAAAGAAACTTTGCCCATTTGTTTCTGCCTCGTGCGGGAATCGAACCCGCGCCACAGAATTACGAGTTCTGCGCGCTATCCACCAGGCTACGAGGCCCCCCTTGCCAGGCTACGAGGCCCCCTTGCCAGGCTACGAGGCCCCCTTGCCAGGCTACGAGGCCCCCTTGCCAGGCTACGAGGCCCCCTTGCCAGGCTACGAGGCCCCCTTGCCAGGCTACGAGGCCCCCTTGCCAGGCTACGAGGCCCCCTTGCCAGGCTACGAGGCCCCCTTGCCAGGCTACGAGGCCCCCTTGCCAGGCTACGAGGCCCCCTTGCCAGGCTACGAGGCCCCCTTGCCAGGCTACGAGGCCCCCTTGCCAGGCTACGAGGCCCCCCCCCCCCCCTATTATATCTTCAGCCACGTTATTGTGACTCGTCGTCTGCAAATAGTTAATATATTAATGACTTTATTCTTACTGCAACAACTGCTATGTGTTATGATGGTGTTCAGATATATAAAATCGAGTACAAATTTAATTACATCAAAGAAACAGAATTATACGACTAAATTTTATTTTGATATATATTTGGTTATTTTAAATATTTATTAAAATGATATTTCTAATAATTCAAGTTAAAATGCACAATTGTATTATTTCTATGAAAACAAATACGAATCAGCACAGCCTCCTTTGGCCATGTATATACGTCCATTGTCATATTACGTCCAGAGATGAACGTGTACATTTACAGGAATTTACCTGAGGGCCACTAACACTAGTGGTCTCGACGAGGACAAGAAGCCAGCGGCTTGTCAAGGGTCCCCCCTATCATGAAAGCGGTGAGTGGATTAAAAAATGCTATAGACCCCCCCCCCCTTGCATTTGAAGCAAGTCTATAGGAACTGGGTCTTGTACTGGGAATCAGTCAGAGGACAATAAGTTCGTATTATGTCTACAGATTCAAATACGACTAAGAAGTTGACTCTGATGTTTTTGTCTATTGAGAATGTATGAGAATGTCTATTGTGAAGAAACATACTACGATTCTGTAGTGCTTGAATGAAGGTGAAGGAAAAACTCTCTGAGCTAATGTGTAAGTATATTAAAAGCCCAAATTTTCGGATGTATCCTTCATCCTATCTGATGAAGGATGAGAATATTGAGTCCCATATTACATCAATGATCGAACTGTATACTGAATATAATAATTCTAAGTATATAATGTATGTCGAATAATATTGGCTATTCTCCCCCGCTATAACTAACTACCAATAGCTAACTATAACTAACTATAACTAACTATAACTAGCTCCCAGCGTGTCGCCAGAACAAGGGATGGATACAGTTGAAGGTAGTCATCAAATTCATTAACAAGAACTAATATATATATATATATATATATATATATATATATATATATATATATATATATATATATATATATATATATATATATACTGTATATATATATATATATATATATATATATATATATATATATATATATATATATATATATATATATATATATATAATAGAAACTTAAAATACAAGGTAAATAAAATGATAGAGATTTGTTCTGCAACATTCAACTAAACCAAGGCCACTGAAACAAGGAACTGGGATTAGGACATATAATTGCATTGAATAAAACATTAGATAAAGCAGAGTGAAGATATACCTTGACTACTGAACACCAGAGATCACCTCTAAACGTTGCAGCAAGATAGGCTACGTAATCAAACTTAAAACTTTAGGGGATAAATTTTAGACGAGACAATCAAATATTTTGCCTGAAAAGCTCTGCGTACTAGTGGCTTTAGGTATTGTATGTACTACCTCCACCTTTAAATCTAACAGAATGTTTGTACTGTAACGCTGTAACTATGTATGTACTTCTCCTATATAAATTATTATAATTATTATTATTTGAAATGAAACAGGTATAGTAATGAAGCATTAAATGAAACATATTGAACATTAATTACAATCTACATCCAACAGAATTTATTTAAAATAAATTACAGAAATTTGAGGAGCATGTATTAATACCTGAAACAGTTTATACGCTAATATTAAACAAATGAAAGACAGATTCAAAGTAAGAGGCTGCACTTGGCCTGCGTGTACACCTTTAACAAGGCCCAAGACGGCTTGATATTCCAACCCCGTCCTCCTAAGCTTCCCCAAACGTCAAGAAACTGGCGTACTAAAGATCTCCCTTAACCTAACCTACCAGAGGACCCAAAACAGAAAACGGGACAGTACGTCATTTTCGCCAGCCGCTTCCATTGTCTAGTACGACAATTTTTGGCCTTAGGTGACGCACAGGAACGAAATGCAACGTTCGCAACCCATCATAATGAGAGACATTGCAGCCAAATTAGCGTGTAACAAAGATAAAGTTGAATTAGATCTAGGTATCCCCATCTCTGCTGTCAAAACTGTATTGGTTCAAACACTCAGGTCTGATAGGAAAGAAATTACTGACTCCCAACGACTTGAAAGTACTAGTATTAAAAGCTATGATTTGTTCAGATCTGAAACCTATATCTATGGACAGCACAAAACGTCCACCAGACTGTAATTCCCTAAGTGTAGTTACAGGATGAGAGCTACGCTCGTGGTGTCCCGTCTTCCCAGCACTCTTTGTCATATAACGCTTTGAAACTACTGACGGTCTTGGCCTCCACCACCTTCTCACTTAACTTGTTCCAACCGTCTACCACTCTGTTTGCGAAAGTGAATTTTCTTATATTTCTTCGGCATCTGTGTTTAGCTAGTTTATGTCTATGACCTCTTGTTCTTAAAGTTCTAGGTCTCAGGAAATCTTCCCTATCGATTTTATCAATTCCCGTTACTATTTTGTATGTAGTGATCATATCACCTCTTTTTCTTCTGTCTTCTAGTTTTGGCATATTTAATGCCTCTAACCTCTCCTCGTAGCTCTTGCCCTTCAGTTCTGGGAGCCACTTAGTAGCATGTCTTTGCATCTTTTCCAGTTTGCTGATGTGCTTCTTAAGATATGGGAACCACACAACAGCTGCATATTCTAGCTTTGGCCTAACAAAAGTCGTGAACAATTTCTTGAGTATATCGCCATCCATGTATTTAAAAGCAATTCTGAAGTTAGAAAGCGTGGCATAGGCTCCTCTCACAATATTCTTTATGTGGTCCTCAGGTGATAGTTTTCTATCTAGAACCACCCCTAGATCTCTTTCTTTATCAGAATTCTTTAAAGATTTCTCACATAATATATAGGTTGTGTGGGGTCTATGTTCTCCTATTCCACATTCCATAACATGACATTTATTAACATTAAATTCCATTTGCCAATTGGCGCTCCATCTACTTATTTTGTCCATGTCTTCTTGAAGGGCATGACAATCATCTAAGTTTCTTATCCTTCCTATTATCTTAGCATCATCAGCAAACATGTTCATATAATTCTGTATACCAACTGGTAGATCATTTATGTAGACAATAAACATCACTGGTGCAAGAACTGAACCCTGTGGTACTCCACTTGTGACATTTCTCCAGTCCGATACATTGCCTCTGATCACTGCCCTCATTTTTCTATCAGTCAGAAAATTTTTCATCCATGTTAGAAGTTTACCTGTCACCCCTCCAATTTATTTACTCACAAACCTTTACAACCACTGTGCGACACAGTGGTTGCCAGGATCAGGTTGGGTTACCGTTACCTGTGGCAGGTGGCTACAGGTAACGGATCTCCCAATCCTGAGCACTCCAGGTGCAAACTCTGTGAGCAGGAACTGCGGCATGATCTCCCACACTACATCCCTGAATGCCCAGCTATTAGATCTTTCAGACTAGTTGGCATGAGGTACCTGGAGCTTTGTAATTACTTCATTCACTCTCGTGTTCTTGAAGATATCCTCATATTGCACTCAAAATCTGCCAGTGCAGGCTACTGAACATATGGCTCTGTATGACTAACCATCCTGCGAGATGGGGACTTTTTAGCATCACCTAGTTAGCTTTTCTTGACACACTGTACTCCACTTCACATAGTCTAGGGTAGCTGCACAAATGCAGATGTACCTCATGGATTAATAACAAAAATACTCACGCATGACGGTGAGCGTAGCCTGGTCGTAGACGTAGGCCGTGGCTGTGGTCGCGTTGCAGGCGTAGTTGCCCATGTCGTTGGTGGTGACGTCTGTGAGGGTCAGCCGGCTCCCGTCAACTGTCCGCCGGACAGAACCACCTGACGATGACAGAGGGGGTTGACAGGTGATCAACAGACTCATCTTTTACACATACACCTCACTTTGTTTCACTCATAACACAGGTGTTCATCCATCAGTACACAAACATGTCATCCACCAGTACACAACCAGGCCATCCACCAGTACACTCACAGGCCATCCACCAGTACACAAACAGGCCATCCACCAGTACACTCACAGGCCATCCACTAGTACACAGACCATCCACCAGTACACAAACGGTAGGGAAGACTTGGGGTGCCGTCACCAGGGCGGTTGCTCACCGGTAAGGGGAAGCGGGCGACCGTTATACAGCCACAACAAAGTGACGTTGTCGCTGGCCTCAACTTCGCAGTGAAAGTCGATAGTGGCGCCTTCCTCCACTGTCAGCGACGCCATCTTCCTGACGAAGGTGGGGACCTGGACCACCGTCACCGTCATCGCTGAAGACTTGACCCGACCGACGCCGTTGGTGGCCGCGCATTCGTACACCCCTGCGTCGTCCACCTGTACAGGGCAGGACATTGGCTTCAATGGAGTGAAGGTGTCGACGGAATATCTTTCTCTCGACCAAAATGTATTCAAAGAGATATTCATAGGAAAAAACTATGGCGAGGAGGAGAGGAGCATCTAGGGGAGGAACTGACCTTAGTGTCGAGGAAGATGAGGGTGCTGCCGGAGTTCTTGATGCTGAAGTGTGTGGAGTTGATCTCCCGCCCGTCCTTCCTCCGCCACGACACCTCGGGCACCGGTCTGTAATGATGGAGGCCCCCCTGTTACTCTCACACAGTTGTAATGTTATGGCGCTCCTCGTATGGTCGAGGAAGGTGCTCAACTGAGGCACTCTCAGACGCTCAACTGAGGCACTCTCAGACGCTCAACTGAGGTACTCTCAGACGCTCAACTGATGCAGTCTCAGACGCTCAACTGATGCAGTCTCAGACGCTCAACTGAGGTACTCTCAGACGCTCAACTGATGCACTCTCAGACGCTCAACTGAGGCACTCTCAGACGCTCAAATGAGTCACTCTCTGACGCTCAACCAAGGCACTCTCAGACCCTCAACTCCTTGTTAGAAAGGTGATAGTTGAGTACATGTAGTCAAGTTAGTCAGTACAGACCACTGAACAAACGCCCCCGTATGACTAACCATTCTTAGAGATATCGGGCCTTTAGTAGCACATGTTGCTAGACTATAGCACATTTAGCTAGACTATAGCACATTTAGTAGCACATATAGCTAGGGTAGCTAGACTACAGAACTAGCTCTTGACACACCACACACTATGTAACACATACACCTTGACACACACACACTATGTAACACATACACCTTGACACACACCACACACTATGTAACCCTTGATGACTAAACCACACATCACAAAGTTGGAGAAACCGACGACGTTTCGGTCCGTCCTGGACCACGATAAAGTCTCACGACTTGATAATGGTCCACGACGGACCGAAACGTCGTCGTCTATCAATCCTCTGATGTGTGGTTTGGTCTTTATATCTTCAGCCCCATCATATGTGACTCGTCATCTGCCTATGTAACCCTTCATACAGTCTATAGACCCTATAGTCCCTTCATATAGGCAGCTGTATCTTATCTTATCTGTATCAGCTGTATCTTCATATAGATCAGGTACCTAATTATGTTAATAAAACTATATTTAGTGATGGAAGTAGCAGGTGTCGTAAGCATGAACTGATGACTCAGAGGTTAAAAAAGATTGCTACTGATAAGGATAACATCAGGTATACAATGGCACCCATAGCGTCAGCTGGAACGTCTACTGCCAGGGCTGAGGAGGGTGCCAGGGCTGAGGAGGGTGCCAGGGCTGAGGAAGGTGCCAGGGCTGAGTAGGGTGCCAGGGCAGAGGAGGGTGCCAGGGCTGAGGAGGGTGCCAGGGCTGAGGAGGGTGCCAGGGGGAGGGATACTCACTCTCCACCGTAGATGCAGTAGAGTTTATTCTCCCGACCAGCGATGAACTGAACGGTGGCGGGCGAAGTGTACATAGGGAAGCTCTCGACGTTGAGCGCCTCCTCCTGCAGGTTGTGAGCGCCGTCGGCAGGATCCTTCACTGTGAGCTCGATCACGGAGGCCATCGAGTAGTCGTACGGCGCAAAAGAGGTGTTGGCGAGGCAGATGTACTGGAAGTTGTTGAGGCGCGTGTCGTCGGCCTGAGTGACGTGAGTGAACCACAGGCTACCGTTGGGGCCCGCGATGATTCGATCGTCGCTTAAGAACACCAGTTCGATCTGGGTTTCATGCTGGATAGCCTTGACCCAGCTTAAGCTGGGCGTCGGGTAACCATACGCCTCTGGGCAGGAGAGCTTAAAGGGTCGGCCCAACTCAGCCTCGACGTTGTACGTGTCGCTTTCATCTTTGTCATTTGCGAACTCGATTCTGGTTATGTTTAAGAGGTAGATGGGGTTGGAGACGGCGGTGCCCAGATCGTTGTAGGCGAAGCATTGGTATAAACCATTGTCGTCCATGGTGGGGTCGCTGATGAGGAGGTTCCCAGTGCCTTCCTCCATGCTGATGCGCGGGTCAGCCTGCCAGATGAAAGCCTTGTCGTCCTTGGTCCAGCGGTACTTTGGGCTCGGGGCGCCGTCAGCCTCACACTCGAGGACGACTGGCAGGGCGTCCCGCAGGCGGCTCCTCTCATTGTCGTAAAACACCTCCCTGCCAGACTGCTTAAGGATCAGCGGCGGGGACTTGGCTGTGACGAATAACATTCAGAGCAATTAGAGAAACAAATGATGACAATGCCAAACCCCTCTTTATTATCCACAAATATAATCCAACTCAATCTACTGACAGCCAAGGTGACGCTGGAGGAAGCTGAACGTTCAGACGACACCCGTATATCACCTACTCATCAAGGCGATGTCTTTTTCCGTAGTGCCGATGGTGTTGAGGGCGCGGCAGGTGTAGGTGCCCACATCCTCGGGGGAGACCTGGTTCACCGCCAGGCTCGACACCACTAGACCATCTTCCAGGGTCTCCGTCTTCAGCCTGTTGGAAGGACCGGGGCCACAGCAGGTGAGACTAGAAAATCCCTAGATGCTCAAGGTGTCGTGGGAGAACTTTGGCACAGTTCCTTCTGCTCACTGGCCTAACTCACACACAAAGGCCTAGAGGCCAGATTCACGAAGCAGTTACGCAAGCACTTACGAACCTGTATATCTTTTCTCAATCTTTGGCGGCTTTGTTTACAATTATGAAACAGTTAATGAGCTCCGAAGCACCAGGAGGCTGTTTATAACAAAAACAACAGTTGATTGGGAAGTTTTCATGCTTGCAAACTGTCTATTAAATGTAACCAAAGCCGTCAAAGATTGAGGAAAGATGTACACGTTCGTAAGTGCTTGCGTAACTGCTTCGTGAATCTGGCCGCAGGAGATTACCTCACGATAATCGGTCAAATATTTATATCCAAATATTTACCTGAAGCGCCACTAACCCTGGGGCCTCGACGAGGACAGGGATATATATATATATATATATACCAGGACTCACCTCATATTGGCACTCCCCAGGATGGGTGAGTCGCCCTTGAACCAGGCGACGTCTGCTGGAGGGTGAGCCAGCACCTTACACTCCATCACCACCTCCTCCGTCACCGAAGCGAACACCTGCCGGCGCACAGGGGACAGGTTTATATATCAGTGGGACGTAGGTGAAGGTGACGAGGCTCTTTGGTTATTGATGATGATGGAAGTGCTGCTAATAATATTATTATGGCTGTGAATGCATGAGGAGGAACGTGAGGACTCGAGGAGGAAAACTCGTTCTCGCACTTGCTTATAGTCAATATTGGCTTATTTAATAAGTGCATATGTGACATACTATTGATTGTGAATATTTTAGTTTACCTTGAAAAGCTTCATAGAAAACACCGACCTCACCTAACCTTCTTAGTATGTTAAGATAAGCATCTTATTGCTTCTTATTTACAATTATTACTTAACCTATCAACGGTATACGTTAAGTATAATTGAAATTAAGAAGCAATAAGATGCTTATCTTAACATATTAAGAAGGTTAGGTGAGGTCGGTGTTTTCTATGAAGCTTTTCAAGGTAAACTAAAATATTCACAATCAATTAGTATGTCACATATGCACTTATTAAATAAGCCGATATTGACTATAAGAAAGTGCGAGAACGGTTTGAGGAGGAAGGGCCGTAGCTTACCCGGTCCTTGGCGACGGTGATTTCAGGGACAAACTGCACTTCGAGGATGACGTGGGAGTTGGCGGGGTCCCCGATGCCGTTGTCGGCGTAGCAGACGTAGTGGCCCTTGTGACTCCGCTCGATCAGCGGGATGTCCAGCTGGTTGGACCTGTCGACACACACCGGTAATGTTACTACTACAGCTGGTGTGATGGTCGACACACGCCGACAATGTTACTACTACAGCTGCTAGTGTGATGGTCGACACACGCCGACAATGTTACTACAGCTGGTGTGATGGTCGACACACGCCGGCAATGTCACTACAGCTGGTGTGATGGTCGACACACGCCGGCAATGTCACTACAGCTGGTGTGATGGTCGACACACGCCGGCAATGTCACTACTACAGCTAGTGTGATGGTCGACACACGCCGGCAATGTCACTACAGCTAGTGTGATGGTCGACACACGCCGACAATGTTACTACAGCTAGTGTGATGGTCGACACACGCCGACAATGTTACTACAGCTAGTGTGATGGTCAACACACGCCGACAATGTCACTACAGCTAGTGTGATGGTCGACACACGCCGACAATGTTACTACAGCTGGTGTGATGGTCGACACACGCCGGCAATGTCACTACAGCTGGTGTGATGTTCGACACACGCCGGCAATGTCACTACAGCTGGTGTGATGGTCGACACACGCCGGCAATGTCACTACTACAGCTAGTGTGATGGTCGACACACGCCGGCAATGTCACTACAGCTAGTGTGATGGTCGACACACGCCGACAATGTTACTACAGCTAGTGTGATGGTCGACACACGCCGACAATGTTACTACAGCTAGTGTGATGGTCGACACACGCCGACAATGTCACTACAGCTAGTGTGATGGTCGACACACGCCGGCAATGTCACTACAGCTGGTGTGATGGTCGACACACGCCGGCAATGTCACTACAGCTAGTGTGATGGTCGACACACGCCGACAATGTTACTACAGCTAGTGTGATGGTCGACACACGCCGGCAATGTCACTACTACAGCTGCTAGTGTGATGGTCGACACACGCCTCACCTCAACTGGTGCCCCCGTGGACCAAGTCCGCCCCTTGAGTAGTTTTAAATGTTGATGTACAAGTGCTCAGAAAAAGCAAAACAAATGAATGGAATTTATGTGTGGCCTATCAATTTCCGTTTCATAACTTGGTCACAGTCGTAAAATAATTGAAGAGCCTTGAAGTGGTGGGAAGGTGAGTTGAGAGAGAGAGGAACAGCATTACACACACACACACACACACACACACACACACACACACACACACACACACACACACACACACACACACACACACACACACACGCACCTTGTCAAGCACAAGCTGAAGCTGGAAAAGGTTTAGAGGTATGCCAGTAGGCTAGTCCCAGAAATAAGAGGCTTGAGTTATGAGGACAGGCTGCGTAAATTGCCCCTTACGTCGCTGGAAGACAGAAGAGCTAGGGAAGACATGATCACCACATACAAAATTCTCAGAGGAAATGACAGGGTAGACAAGGATTGACTATTTAATACGGGTGGTACACGCATAAGGGGACTCGGGTGGAAACTGAGTACCCAAATGAGCCACAGGGTCGTTAGAAATAACTTTTTCAGTGTCAGAGTAGTTAACAGATGGAATGCATTAGGCAGTGATGTGGTGGAGGCTGACTCCATACACAATTTCAAGTGTAGATATGATAGAAGAACCCAATAGGCTCAAGAATCTGTACACCAGGTATATAGGTACCTGGTAGGTACCTGGGTGTTAGTCAGCTGTCACAGGCTGCTTCCTGGGGGTGGAGGCCTGGTCGAAGACCGGGCCGCGGGGACACTAAAGCCCCGAAATCATCTCAAGATAATCTCAAGATCTCAAGAAGATAACCAGTTGATTGGCAGTTGAGAGGCGGGACCAAAGAGCCAGAGAGGAACACAACTAGATAAGTACACACACTCACTAAAGCCCTGAAATCATCTCAAGATAACCTCAAGATCTCAAGAAGATAACCAGTTGATTGACAGTTGAGAGGCGGGACCAAAGAGCCAGAGAGGAACACAACTAGATAAGTACACACACTCACTAAAGCCCTGAAATCATCTCAAGATAACCTCAAGATCTCAAGAAGATAACCAGTTGATTGACAGTTGAGAGGCGGGACCAAAGAGCCCGAGACGAACACAACTAGATAAGTACACACACTCACTTGAAGAACTTGCCGCCGTAGTAGGGTAGCTCCTGGTTGAGTCTCTCCCAGTACACGTCGGGCTTGGGCGACCCGCCGGGCTGACAGTCGATGCTGATGGCGTCTCCCTCCGTCACCTGCAACACCAGCCATCTTTACTACGGTGCAGGGACAGGCCACGGCAGAAGGCAGGGCAAGGGAGGCTAGGACAGGCCAGGACAGGCCACGGCAGAAGAAGGCAGGGCAAGGGAGGCTAGGACAGGCCAGGACAGGCCACGGCAGAAGAAGGCAGGGCAAGGGAGGCTAGGACAGGCCAGGACAGGCCAGGACAGGCCAGGGCAGAAGGCAGGGCAAGGGAGGCTAGGACAGGCCAGGACAGGCCAGGGCAGAAGGCAGGGCAAGGGAGGCTAGGACAGGCCAGGACAGGCCAGGGCAGAAGGCAGGGCAAGGGAGGCTAGGACAGGCCAGGACAGGCCAGGGCAGAAGGCAGGGCAAGGGAGGCTAGGACAGGCCAGGACAGGCCACGGCAGAAGGCAGGGCAAGGGAGGCTAGGACAGGCCATGACAGGCCAGGGCAGAAGAAGGCAGGGCAAGGGAGGCTAAGACAGGCCAGGACAGGCCAGGGCAGAAGGCAGGGCAAGGGAGGCTAGGACAGGCCAGGACAGGCCAGGACAGCCCAGAGTAAGGCAGGGTAGCGTAGGACAGGGCAGGAGAAAGGGTATGAAAGGAAAAGAATAGCGGAAGGAGATGGGAAGGTGAGAGGGGGGGGCAGGAGGTGAGAGAGAGAGAGGGAGGGGGGGCGGGAGGTGAGAGAGAGAGAGAGAGGAAGTGAGGGAAGAAGAGGGAGAGAGAGGGAGGGTGGGGGAGGGAGAGAGGTAAACAGCGACCCCCCCCCCCCCCCCCCGTTACTTCCGGGAAACTGGCGTCTTGTTCAGACATAATGAAGGACCAATTTGACCAATTCCCTTAACAGCGGGGAAGAATGTTCCTGGTTTTGTCCCGGAGAAAGAAACGAGACGACCAAATGAGCTCGCTAATTCCTTCTCACCGGGTCGACGTCCTTTGGAGAAAGAGGAGATAGAGGAGGAGGAGGAGGAAGATAACTTACGGTTAGAGTCTTGGTGAAGTCGTCCGTGAAGTAGGGGGCCTTCTGGAGGGTGACGGGGACGTCGGCGTTAATCTTCTGGTCCTCGCCGAAGTTGACGGTACAGCGATAGAGGCCGGTGTCCTCCTCCGTCATCGACTTGATCTGCGGCGGGAGCACACCTTCAGGAAGGTGGAGGAGATGGTTATCACCTCCAGGAGGGTGGAGGATATGGTTATCACCTCCAGGAGGGTGGAGGAGATGGTTATCACCTCCAGGAGGGTGGAGGAGATGGTTATCACCTCCAGGAGGGTGGAGGAGAGGGTTATCACCTTCAGGAGGGTGGAGGAGATGGTTATCACCTTCAGGGGGGCGGAGGAGATGGTTATCACCTTCAGGAGGGTGGAGGAGAGGGTTATCACCTCCAGGAGGGCGGAGGAGATGGGTTATCACCTTCAGGAGGGCGGAGGAGATGGTTATCACCTTCAGGAGGGTGGAGGAGAGGGTTATCACCTTCAGGAGGGTGGAGGAGATGGGGTTATCACCTTCAGGAGGGCGGAGGAGATGGTTATCACCTTCAGGAGGGTGGAGGAGATGGTTATCACCTTCAGGAGGGTGGAGGAGATGGGGTTATCACCTTCAGGAGGGTGGAGGAGAGGGTTATCACCTTCAGGAGGGTGGAGGAGATGGGGTTATCACCTTCAGGAGGGTGGAGGAGATGGTTATCACCTTCAGGAGGGCGGAGGAGATGGTTATCACCTCCAGGAGGGTGGAGGAGATGGGGTTATCACCTCCAGGAGGGTGGAGGAGATGGTTATCACCTTCAGGAGGGCGGAGGAGATGGTTATCACCTCCAGGAGGGTGGAGGAGATGGGGTTATCACCTCCAGGAGGGTGGAGGAGATGGGGTTATCACCTCCAGGAGGGTGGAGGAGAGGGTTATCACCTCCAGGAGGGTGGAGGAGATGGTTATCACCTTCAGGAGGGTGGAGGAGATGGTTATCACCTTCAAGAGGGTGGAGGAGATGGTTATCACCTTCAGGAGGGTGGAGGAGATGGTTATCACCTCCAGGAGGGTGGAGGAGAGGGTTATCACCTTCTATACTTCTCACTATCACCTTTCTTGACACTTCTTCAAGATTACAGTACACTTTCTGCTTGATCAACACAGCAAAGGGCTCCTACAGTGGCCAAGGAAAAGTTCTATAGTGGCCAGAGGATGGTTCTATGGGGTCAGAGGATGGTTCTATGGACCAGAAGAGGGTTCTATGGGCTAGACGAGGGCTCTATGGGCCAGAAGAGAGTTCTATGGGCCAGAGGAGGGTTCTATGGGCTAGATGAGGGTTCTATGGGCCAGAGGAGGGTTCTATGGGCTAGACGAGGGTTCTATGGGCCAGAAGAGAGTTCTATGGGCCAGAGGAGGGTTCTATGGGCTAGATGAGGGTTCTATGGGCCAGAGGAGGGTTCTATGGGCTAGACGAGGGTTCTATGGGCCAGAAGAGAGTTCTATGGGCCAGAGGAGGGTTCTATGGGCTAGATGAGGGTTCTATGGGCCAGAGGAGGGTTCTATGGGCCAGAAGAGAGTTCTATGGGCTAGATGAGGGTTCTATGGGCCAGAGGAGGGTTCTATGGGCCAGAAGAGAGTTCTATGGGCTAGATGAGGGTTCTATGGGCCAGAAGAGAGTTCTATGGGCTAGAGGAGGGGTTCAATAGACCAAAAGAGGGTTCTATGGGCTAGAGGAGGGGTTCAATAGACCAAAAGAGGGTTCTATGGGCCAGAAGGCTCAATTACTTACAATGAGAGAGTACTGGTGCGAGTCGGCCGGGTGGTCGACTCTAAACTTGTTGGAGAAGAGCAGGACCTTGTCATTGGTGGCAATGGGGTACGAGTTCGTAGGTTTCTCTTCGTTTATCTGGAGAAGGAGTAGGCGTTAGTGGTGGTGGTGGACCCGAGGTGTTGACGGAGGAAGGTGGGGGGTTAATGGGACGGTGGCAGCAGGTGGCTACACAGGCTGACAACAGTGAAGTACCAACAGTACATATAATAATATATGTGGAATAGTGACAGTGAAGCTATGGTGACCGTATATGTACGTTAATAATTTAATTTTTGTGTTGTTTGACTTATCATTCTGTCTGGGTTTGCCAACTGGGAGTCGAACTAGTGTAAATGAGGCTTTGTAGCCTAAGAGCACCATATGTATTTGTCCTCTTGTGGCCAGAAGAGGCTACACACCAGTGTAAATGAGGCTTTGTAGCCTAAGAGCGCCATATGTATTTGTCCTCTTGTGGCCAGAAGAGGCTACACACCAGTGTAAATGAGGCTTTGTAGCCTAAGAGCGCCATATGTATTTGTCCTCTTGTGGCCAGAAGAGGCTACACACCAGTGTAAATGTGGCTTTGTAGCCTAAGAGCGCCATATGTATTTGTCCTCTTGTGGCCAGAAGAGGCTACACATGCCACTTTCAGCTACGTAAGCCAGCAGGGCGGCTCTAACTTGACATTGTCATTCCTTAGCAAACAGAGCGCAATACTTAGTATGACCGGTGCATATGAACAAGAGAAATGCCCGAAACGCTTTGCGTAATAGTGGCTTTAGGCATTGTATGTACTAGCCCTATCTATAAATCCATCACTCTTTGTAAAATCTCTTGTATGTACCTTACCTAAATAAACATTTGATTTGATTTTGATTTTTGAAATATGAGTTTCTCAGCTGACTCCTTTGTTGTCAGTTAACACTATGATTAAACACCATCACCACTCAATGACATAATGAACACAATTTATATAAGCAGTATTTATATGCCATTAAAATATGAGATTACTTGTTAATATGGTTACTGCTATGAAAACGAATTAGAGCCGCTTCGATAACCTGATATTAGTTACAAATTACTGTATTACCTTATTAATGTTTAACTATCTCCCTCACACAAGAGAGAGATAGGCACGTCTCTCTCTCTCTCTCTCTCTCTCTCTCTCTCTCTCTCTCTCTCTCTCTCTCTCTCTCTCTCTCTCTCTCTCTCTCTCACACACACACACACACAAGAGAGAGATAGTCACGTATCTCTCTCTCTCTCTCTCTCACACACACACGCACACACACAAGAGAGAGAATAGTCACGTATCTCTCTCTCTCTCTCTCTCTCACCTTGCTCCAAGAGACACTGAAGCCAGCGATGCCGGTGAGGTCGACTCCCTCCACAGCGCAGTCGATCTTGACTTCATCTCCCTCCTTAGCGATGGTCTCCTTGCTGTAGGTGATCTTGGGGCTGGTCCCCTCCGCCTCCCTCTTGGCCGTCGGGCTGCCTCCACACCTGCCCACACCTGCAACACCAACAGGTGGCGGGGGTTAGTGGTTGTGTGGTGAGGGGGTGTGTAGTTGTCTGGTGTTGGTGTGGCGGCGTAACAGTGTGGCAGGCTGTGAGAGGGTGTGACAGGCTGTGACAGGTGTGATCATCCTGGGCCAGATTCACGAAGCAGTTACGCAAGCACTTACGAACGTGTACATCTTTCCTCAATCTTTGACGGCTTTGGTTACATTTATTAAACAGTTTACAAGCATGAAAACTTCCCATTCAACTGTTGTTATTGTTATAAACAGCCTCCTTGTGCTTCGGAGCTCATTAACTGTTTAATAATTGTAAACAAAGCCGCCAAAGATTGAGAAAAGATGTACAGGTTCGTAAGTGCTTGCGTAAGTGCTTTCGTGAATCTGGACCCAAGACTACATGTTTAAACGTACACAAACGCACACAAGACATAACCTACACGAACGCTCACTCGTAAACGTACATAAACGCTCACGAAAGCTTATGTATATATATATATATATACGTACACAGACGAATGCAATACGTTCATTCGACGTCATCACGATATCATAAACGTAATTTCAAACCTGATATCTAGCGTCATATTAACTCTGAACGGTGGTTCTTGAGTATCCAGTCTCATATACTAGGCTATCATACCCTCCTAAGACGCTTCCTAATTACTAAATGACATAACTAGCGCTCTTTACTTAATATATTTCTCAGAAATGAACATTAATGTTATATTAAAGATGAAGTTTCGTTCAATATATTATATAATTATATAGTTTTTCAAAATCATGAATTTAGAATCACTAGGCTAAACTGCGCTAATATTTTAATATTTTTATTATTATTATTAATTAAAACTTGTGTCGTCTGTAACAGGGAAAAGTTTTGTCTTTATAAATGTGTAGACAAACACAGAATGGGAAAACAAAGACAAATTAAAGACAATAGCATTGAAATATGAGAGGAAGCAGCCGGTGAAGGAAGCGTTCTTACAAAGCTTTTTTTTTCCATTTTGAAAGAGGGAAGTATAATGTACTTTCGGCGGGACAAAAGCTACAATGAGAATGAGTGAATTGGTGTGAGGGACGGAAGGAAGGAAGTGAGAATAATGATGTATAATGACGGGTGTTACTAGATCGGGAATGATTCACAGTCCTCCTGTAGGGATTCACAGTTCCCCTGTAGGGATTCACAGTCCTCCTGTAGGGACTCACAGTTCCCCTGTAGGGACTCACAGTTCCCCTGTAGGGACTCACAGTTCTCCTGTAGGGTCTCACAGTTCCCCTGTAGGGACTCACAGCCCTCCTGTAGGGACTCACAGTTCCCCTGTAGGGACTCACAGTTCTCCTGTAGGGACTCACAGTTCTCCTGTAGGGACTCACAGTTCCCCTGTAGGGACTCACAGTTCTCCTGTAGGGACTCACAGTTCCCCTGTAGGGACTCACAGTTCCCCTGTAGGGACTCACAGTTCTCCTGTAGGGATTCACAGTTCCCCTGTAGGGACTCACAGTTCCCCTGTAGGGACTCACAGTTCTCCTGTAGGGACTCACAGTTCCCCTGTAGGGACTCACAGTCCTCCTGTTGGGACTCACAGTTCCCCTGTAGGGTCTCACAGTTCTCCTGTAGGGTCTCACAGTCCTCCTGTAGGGTCTCACAGTTCCCCTGTAGGGACTCACAGTTCTCCTGTAGGGTCTCACAGTTCCCCTGTAGGGACTCACAGTTCCCCTGTAGGGACTGACAGTCCTCCTGTAGGGACTCACAGTCGCCCCTGTAGGGACTCACAGTCCTGTAGGGACTCACAGACCTCCTGTAGGGACTCACAGCCCTCCTGTAGGGACTCACAGACCTCCTGTAGGGACTCACAGCCCTCCTGTAGGGACTCACAGACCTCCTGTAGGGACTCACAGCCCTCCTGTAGGGACTCACAGTCCTGTAGGGACTCACAGCCCTCCTGTAGGGACTCACAGTCCTGTAGGGACTCACAGTCGCCCCTGTAGGGACTGACAGTCCCCCTGTAGGGACTCACAGTCCCCCTGTAGGGACTCACAGTCCTGTAGGGACTCACAGTTCCCCTGTAGGGACTCACAGTTCTCCTGTAGGGACTCACAGTCCTGTAGGGACTCACAGTCGCCCCTGTAGGGACTGACAGTCCCCCTGTAGGGACTCACAGACCCCCTCAACCACCCTGGAAGTGGCTGAGGAGGGTGGTGGTGGCGGCGTGGGTCCGGCCAGCTCACAAGTCTCCACCATCTGTTGCCTGTGGTTGCTGTTGGCGTCTTTAAATGGGTCGGTGTGAAGGCCCTCTGGTGGTAGTGGGGGCTGACAGGTGTTCCCGTCTTTAGAGGGGTGTGGGGGGGGGGGGGTTGATGACAGGTGTGGGGTGGGGGGGGGGGAGGATGTTGTTTGTCAACAAATCATTCCTCCGTTTTGAGGCTGCATTGGTTTAGGCAGCGACCGAGCCCAAACACGCACTTTTAAATTTTATGGAAACTGTTTAAAAATCTGTTATTTTCATGTATAATTTAAGATTATTAGTTGTTAGAATCTTGTGTATAGTTAGGGATAAATTAGGATAGAGGTTTAAGTTCCGTTGGCTATTGTATTTGTAATACAATTATTAAGGCCAGATAAACGATTACAAATAGATTGGACAAAGACATTAATTTAATTTCATATTGTGTTTGTGACGGTTAGAACCTGTCAGTGACAGTTTTCATGCAGTCCGTCCTCCTAAGGTTTCCACAACGTCAAGAAACTGTCGTATTAAGGTGCCTTTATCCTAACCGACCAGAGGACCCAAAACAGAAAACGGGACAGTATGTGACTTTCGACAGCCGCTCCCATTTTCTTGTACGACAATTTTTGGCTTTAGGCAGAGTATATGTCACACTGTCACCACCCAACCCATCCTCCGAATTGACAGTGCGATTTAATACTAAGTGTAATAGGTACATTTCCTTACCGTCATACACAGTACATAATTGCACTTATGGGGCTCTTACACTTACCTCCCTATTAATTCCCGTTTTCTGTTAAGACACTCAGAATCTTAGGATGAAGCTTTCAAGTTTATAATGTTATACACAACTTTTAAATATCAGGAATTTCTTTTTCAGGTTTATTAAACAATAGAGATTTTATGCAAAATTGGAAAATATCCTGAGTTACTTTACAATTTATTGATATATTTTAGTTTTGTTTTATTAGTTTTATAAAACTATAATATCAGTAAAGCTATAGGTTCAGTACTAATTGTAAATAAGAAGCAATAAAATTATTATCTTCAAAAATTAAGACGGTTAGGTGAGGTTGTGGTTTTCTATTCAGTTTTTCAGGTAAACTCAAATATTCACAATATATTTGAGAGTTTGATTTAATACTAAGTGAAAATAAGTACAATTCCTGACTGCTATGAATAGTACATAATTGCACTTATTTGTGTTCTACATTTACCTCCCCATTTTTGGAGGACGGGCTGCACCACCACCACCACTGTCGTCACTGTCACCACCACCACCACTGTCGTCACTGTCACCACCACCACTGTCGTCACTGTCACCACCACCACCACTGTCGTCACTGTCACCACCACCACCACTGTCGTCACTGTCACCACCACCACCACTGTCGTCACTGTCACCACCACCACTGTCGTCACTGTCACCACCACCACCACTGTCGTCACTGTCACCACCACCACTGTCGTCACTGTCACCACCACCACTGTCGTCACTGTCACCACCACCACCACTGTCGTCACTGTCACCACCACCACCACTGTCGTCACTGTCACCACCACCACTGTCGTCACTGTCACCACCACCACCACTGTCGTCACTGTCACCACCACCACTGTCGTCACTGTCACCACCACCACTGTCGTCACTGTCACCACCACCACCACTGTCGTCACTGTCACCACCACCACCACTGTCGTCACTGTCACCACCACCACTGTCGTCACTGTCACCACCACCACCACTGTCGTCACTGTCACCACCACCACTGTCGTCACTGTCACCACCACCACTGTCGTCACTGTCACCACCACCACCACTGTCGTCACTGTCACCACCACCACTGTCGTCACTGTCACCACCACCACTGTCGTCACTGTCACCACCACCACCACTGTCGTCACTGTCACCACCACCACTGTCTTCACTGTCACCACCACCACCACTGTCGTCACTGTCACCACCACCACTGTCTTCACTGTCACCACCACCACCACTGTCGTCACTGTCACCACCACCACCACTGTCTTCACTGTCACCACCACCACCACTGTTGTCACTGTCACCACCACCACCACTGTCACCACCACCACCACCAACACTGTCGTCACTGTCACCACCACCACCACCACTGTCACCACCACCACCACCAACACTGTCGTCACTGTCACCACCTCCACTGTCGTCACTGTCACCACCACCACCACTGTCGTCACTGTCACCACCACCACCACTGTTGTCACTGTCACCACCACCACCACAGTCGTCACTGTCACCACCACCACCACTGTCGTCACTGTCACCACCACCATCACTGTCGCCACTGTCACCACCACCACCACCACTGTCGTCACTGTCACCACCTCCATCACTGTCGTCACTGTCACCACTACCACCACCACCACTGTCGTCACTGTCACCACCACTGTCGTCACTGTCACCACCACTGTCACCACTGTCGTCACTGTCACCACCACCACCACCACTGTCGTCACTGTCACCACCACTGTCGTCACTGTCACCACCACCACCACCACTGTCGTCACTGTCACCACCACCACCACCACTGTCGTCACTGTCACCACCACCACCACCACTGTCGTCACTGTCACCACCACCACCACCACCACTGTCGTCACTGTCACCACCACCACCACTGTCGTCACTGTCACCACCACCATCACTGTCGTCACTGTCACCACCACCATCACTGTCGTCACTGTCACCACCACCACCACTGTCGTCACTGTCACCACCACCACCACCACCACCACCACTGTCGTCACTGTCACCACTACTGTCACCACCACCACGACTGTCGTCACTGTCACCACCACCACCACTGTCACCACCACCACTACTGTCACCACCACCACTGTCACCACCACCACCACTGTCACCACCACCACTACTGTCACCACCACCACTACTGTCACCACCACCATCACTGTCGTCACTGTCACCACCACCACCACTGTCGTCACTGTCACCACTACTGTCACCACCACCACGACTGTCGTCACTGTCACCACCACCACCACTGTCACCACCACCACTACTGTCACCACCACCACCACCACCACTGTCGTCACTGTCACCACTACTGTCACCACCACCACGACTGTCGTCACTGTCACCACCACCACCACTGTCACCACCACCACTACTGTCACCACCACCACTGTCACCACCACCACCACTGTCACCACCACCACTACTGTCACCACCACCACTACTGTCACCACCACCATCACTGTCGTCACTGTCACCACCACCACCACTGTCGTCACTGTCACCACTACTGTCACCACCACCACGACTGTCGTCACTGTCACCACCATCACCACTACCTCCACTGTCACCACCACCACCACCACTGTCACCACCACCACGACTGTCGTCACTGTCACCACCACTACCTCCACTGTCACCACCACCACCACTGTCGTCACTGTCACCACCACCACTGTCGTCACTGTCACCACCACCACCACTGTCGTCACTGTCACCACCACCACTGTCGTCACTGTCACCACCACTACCTCCACTGTCACCACCACCACCACTGTCGTCACTGTCACCACCACTTTCCACCGTCACTGCCGCCCGTGATGATTGTGGTATTGAATGATGTACTCTAGAAGTGATGATTGTGGCGTTGAATCATAGACACCAAAGGTGATGATTGTGGTGATGACTGATGGACTCGAGAAGTGATGACGGAGAAGACGGGACACACGACGACGTACCGGGATTCGATAATGGTCCACGACGGACCCAACCATCGTCGTCTCTTCGTGACGAACAGTTCGGAGGTCGCTAGTAACCGCCCCTGGCAAATGATCTTCCCAGCGACCAGTTGTCTCGGGCGAGCTGTCAACCGGGCAGGTGAGGGTGTCAAGGAGGTGACAGGTACTCTCAGCTGTGGGTTGTCAAGCAGGTGACAGGTACTGGCAGCTGTGGGTGTCAAGCAGGTGACAGGTACTCTTAGCTGTGGGTGTCAAGGAGGTGACAGGTACTGGCAGCTGTGGGTGTCAAGCAGGTGACAGGTACTGGAAGCTGTGGGTGTCAAGCAGGAAGCTAGTGTGAGGCTACCAGAGGGTAGCTCCGTAATGGCTTCCCACGCTTTTCTTTCCTTTGGCAAAGGAGTTTTTTGTGCTTTGAGTTTTTTGGGCCGACAAAGTTGGTTTCACCAGTATGGTTATCTTGAGTTATCTTGAGATGATTTCGGGGCTTTAGTGTCCCCGCGGCCCGGTCCTCGACCAGGCCTCCACCCCCAGGAAGCAGCCCGTGACAGCTGACTAACACCCAGGTACCTATTTACTGCTAGGTAACAGGGGCATTCAGGGTGAAAGAAACTTTGCCCATCTGTTTCTGCCTCGTGCGGGAATCGAACCCGCGCCACAGAATTAAGAGTCCTGCGCGCTATCCACCAGGCTACGAGACCCCTAACCAGGCTACGAGACCCCTGTGGGGTCGATTGTGTGACGTGGATTGTGCGTGTGTGTTCATTGTTGCTTATTGTTCATTCCTTTGCGGTTGAGAGGCGGGACCAAAGAGCCAGAGCTCAACCCCCGCAAGCACAACTAGGTGAATATACACCTGTATTTTTACAACACGGGGCTCTGGCTGAGGTGTTGGGGCTTGGCACTCAGCTACTCACTGACTTGTACATATATTTAATGTTACTGCAGGCTTCCTGTCCCGGTCCCCGACCAGGCGGCCTAGTCGAGGACCGGGCCGCAAGGATGCTTAGCCCCGAAACCATCTCGAGGTAACCTCAAGGTATTGTCACGGAGCTTGTGTGAGATCACTTCCTAAGCCGCGTTGAAATCTCCTCAGTTTCCCCTTTATTATTAATTATTGAAATGTTGCGTTATTAATAATTTAATTATTATTTTTATTATTATTATTAGTATTATTATCTTTTAGGGTTTTGCTCTCACATGTTGAGAAATATGTGTAAATTATAGTTAATTACTTGGGTGATGACACAGCTGGTGTATAACCTGGGTGGTGAATGACACAGCTGGTGTATAACCTGGGTGATGAATGACACAGCTGGTGTATAACCTGGGTGATGAATGACACAGCTGGTGTATAACCTGGGTGATGAATGACACAGCTGGTGTATAACCTGGGTGGTGAATGACACAGCTGGTGTATAACCTGGGTGGTGAATGACACAGCTGGTGTATAACCTGGGTGGTGAATGACACAGCTGGTGTATAACCTGGGTGGTGAATGACACAGCTGGTGTATAACCTGGGTGGTGAATGACACAGCTGGTGTATAACCTGGGTGGTGAATGACACAGCTGGTGTATAACCTGGGTGGTGAATGACACAGCTAGTGTATAACCTGGGTGGTGAATGACACAGCTGGTGTATAACCTGGGTGGTGAATGACACAGCTGGTGTATAACCTGGGGAGTGAATGACACAGCTGGTGTATAACCTGGTGATGAATGACACAGCTGGTGTATAACCTGGGTGGTGAATGACACAGCTGGAGTATAACCTGGGGAGTGAATGACACAGCTGGTGTATAACCTGGGTGGTGAATGACACAGCTGGTGTATAACCTGGGGAGTGAATGACACAGCTGGTGTATAACCTGGTGGTGAATGACACAGGTGGTGTATAACCTGGGTGGTGAATGACACAGCTGGTGTATAACCTGGGTGGTGAATGACACAGCTGGTGTATAACCTGGGTGGTGAATGACACAGCTGGTGTATAACCTGGGTGGTGAATGACACAGCTGGTGTATAACCTGGGTGGTGAATGACACAGCTGGTGTATAACCTGGGTGGTGAATGACACAGCTGGTGTATAACCTGGGTGGTGAATGACACAGCTGGTGTATAACCTGGTGATGAATGACACAGCTGGTGTATACCCTGGTGATGAATGACACAGCTGGTGTATAACCTGGTGATGAATGACACAGCTGGTGTATAACCTGGGGAGTGAATGACACAGCTGGTGTATAACCTGGGGAGTGAATGACACAGCTGGTGTATAACCTGGGGAGTGAATGACACAGCTGGTGTATAACCTGGTGATGAATGACACAGCTGGTGTATACCCTGGTGATGAATGACACAGCTGGTGTATAACCTGGTGATGAATGACACAGCTGGTGTATAACCTGGTGATGAATGACACAGCTGGTGTATAACCTGGTGATGAATGACACAGCTGGTGTATAACCTGGGGAGTGAATGACACAGCTGGTGTATACCCTGGTGATGAATGACACAGCTGGTGTATACCCTGGTGATGAATGACACAGCTGGTGTATACCCTGGTGGTGAATGACACAGCTGGTGTATAACCTGGTGATGAATGACACAGCTGGTGTATAACCTGGGTGGTGAATGACACAGCTGGTGTATAACCTGGGTGGTGAATGACACAGCTGGTGTATAACCTGGGTGGTGAATGACACAGCTGGTGTATAACCTGGGGAGTGAATGACACAGCTGGTGTATAACCTGGGGAGTGAATGACACAGCTGGTGTATAACCTGGGTGGTGAATGACACAGCTGGTGTATAACCTGGGTGGTGAATGACACAGCTGGTGTATAACCTGGGTGATGAATGACACAGCTGGTGTATAACCTGGGGAGTGAATGACACAGCTGGTGTATAACCTGGGTGGTGAATGACACAGCTGGTGTATAACCTGGGGAGTGAACGACACAGCTGGTGTATAACCTGGGTGGTGAATGACACAGCTGGTGTATAACCTGGGTGGTGAATGACACAGCTGGTGTATAACCTGGGTGATGAATGACACAGCTGGTGTATAACCTGGGGAGTGAATGACACAGCTGGTGTATAACCTGGTGGTGAATGACACAGCTGGTGTATAACCTGGGTGGTGAATGACACAGCTGGTGTATAACCTGGTGGTGAATGACACAGCTGGTGTATAACCTGGGTGGTGAATGACACAGGTGGTGTATAACCTGGGTGGTGAATGACACAGCTGGTGTATAACCTGGGTGATGAATGACACAGCTGGTGTATAACCTGGGTGATGAATGACACAGCTGGTGTATAACCTGGGGGATGAATGACACAGCTGGTGTATAACCTGGGTGATGAATGACACAGCTGGTGTATAACCTGGTGGTGAATGACACAGCTGGTGTATAACCTGGGTGGTGAATGACACAGCTGGTGTATAACCTGGGTGGTGAATGACACAGGTGGTGTATAACCTGGGTGGTGAATGACACAGCTGGTGTATAACCTGGGTGGTGAATGACACAGCTGGTGTATAACCTGTAGATGAATGACACAGCTGGTGTATAACCTGGGTGGTGAATGACACAGCTGGTGTATAACCTGGGGAGTGAATGACACAGCTGGTGTATAACCTGGGGAGTGAATGACACAGCTGGTGTATAACCTGGGGAGTGAATGACACAGCTCCTTGTACACAGTATCTGGCTCTCAACCGCTCTTGGCGAACGAACACATCTACGCGCAGTGTTGTCCTGTTCTACTGCGCATACCCACTGCCTTCGACGCACGCCCGCCTTCTGCTGTCTTCTGACTGCCTTCAAGCAGACACATACCGCTGAAGAGCAGCTAGGAATTGTTTTGTAAACACGTCAAGAGGTTGGCGGAGGCAAAGCCCGAGACCGGGGGGGAGGGAAGAGGTTGGCGGAGGCAAAGCTTGAGACGGGAGGGGGGAGGGAAGAGGTTGGCGGAGGCAAAGCTTGAGACGGGGGGGGGGATGGGGGGAAGGTTTTTGGAAAACAGGAGTTGGGGGACAAGCTGAGCGTAGCGGAAATGACCGCGGTGAAGGTCGACCCTGCCACCGACAGGTGGTTGACTGACTGGAATGACTGGTTACTGCATTGGTACCTTACTACTAGGCTGGCTGACTGGCTGCTCCATACCTGGATGACTGGTGCCCTTATCTACTAGGCTGTTTGACTGGCTGCTCCATACCTGGATGACTGGTGCCCTTATCTACTAGGCTGTTTGACTGGTTACTCCATACCTGGATGACTGGTGCCCTTATCTACTAGGCTGTTTGACTGGTTACTCCATACCTGGATGACTGGTGCCCTTACTACCAGGCTGGATGACTGGCTGCTCCATACCTGGATGACTGGTGTTCTTACTACCAGGCTGGATGACTGGCTGCTCCATACCTGGATGACTGGTGCCCTAACGACCAGGACTGGTTGACTGGTTACTCCATACCTGGATGACTGGTGCCCTCTCTACTAGGCTGTTTGACTGGTTACTCCATACCTGGATGACTGGTGCCCTTATCTACTAGGCTGTTTGACTGGCTGCTCCATACCTGGATGACTGGTGCCCTTACTACCAGGCTGGATGACTGGCTGCTCCATACCTGGATGACTGGTGTTCTTACTACCAGGCTGGATGACTGGCTGCTCCATACCTGGATGACTGGTGTTCTTACTACCAGGCTGGATGACTGGCTGCTCCATACCTGGATGACTGGTGCCCTAACGACCAGGACTGGTTGACTGGTTACTCCATACCTGGATGACTGGTGCCCTTACTACCAGGCTGGTTGACTGGCTGCTCCACACCTGGATGACTGGTGCCCTAACGACCAGGACTGGTTGACTGGCTACTCCATACCTGGATGACTGGCTGCTCCATACCTGGATGACTGGTGCCCTAACGACCAGGACTGGTTGACTGGTTACTCCATACCTGGATGACTGGTGCCCTTACTACCAGGCTGGTTGACTGGCTGCTCCACACCTGGATGACTGGTGCCCTAACGACCAGGACTGGTTGACTGGCTACTCCATACCTGGATGACTGGCTGCTCCATACCTGGATGACTGGTGCCCTAACGACCAGGACTGGTTGACTGGCTACTCCACACCTGGTTGACACACAAGAGCAAGGAGAAGGGAGCCAATACTACCACCACCAGGAGGCTCAGAGACACCTGGAGATGTACCACCACTACCACAGACCAACATTCACACAATATATCTATACCACCTGCGGGGTTATTCATGCCCGTGCCACGTCTTGGGGTGAATGAATCTTCATCAATCAATCAATCGGACCCCCCAATTGGCTAGAGACCGCCGGTGGAAGCAATTGATCTGGCCAGTATAACACTGATGAGTTGAAAGGGAATATAATATGCGTAGTGTAACATTACATAAGAACATAAGAACATAAGAACAAAGGTAACTGCAGAAGGCCTATTGGCCCATACGAGGCAGCTCCTATTCTATAACCACCCAATCCCACTCATATACTTGTCCAACCCGTGCTTGAAACAATCGAGGGACCCCACCTCCACAATGTTACGCGGCAATTGGTTCCACAAATCAACAACCCTGTTACTGAACCAGTATTTACCCAAGTCTTTCCTAAATCTAAACTTATCCAATTTATACCCATTATTTCGTGTTCTGTCCTGTGTTGATACTTTTAATACCCTATTAATATCCCCCTTGTTATGTCCATTCACCCACTTGTAAACCTCTATCATGTCGCCCCTAACTCTTCGCCTTTCCAGTGAATGCAACTTAAGCTTTGTTAATCTTTCTTCATATGAAAGATTTCTAATTTGGGGAATTAACTTAGTCATCCTACGCTGGACACGTTCAAGTGAATTTATATCCATTCTATAATATGGCGACCAAAACTGAACTGCATAATCTAAATGGGGCCTAACTAGAGCAAGATATAGCTTGAGAACCACACCAGGTGTCTTGTTACTAACGCTGCGATTAATAAATCCAAGTGTCCGATTTGCCTTATTACGAACATTTATGCATTGATCCTTTTGTTTTAAATTCTTACTAATCATAACTCCCAGATCCCTTTCGCAATCCGACTTCGCAATCTAAACTAAACTAAATAGCACTACATAACTAAATAGCATTGTCAGCTAGATAACTAGCAGTGTAAGCTAGAGAACTAACAGTGTAAGCTAGAGAACTAACAGTGTAAGCTAGAGAACTAGCAGTGTAAGCTAGAGAACCAACAGTGTAAGCTAGAGAACTAGCAGTGTAAGCTAGAGAACCAGCAGTGAAAGCTAGAGAACCAGCAGTGTAAGCTAGAGAACTAGCAGTGTAAGCTAGAGAACCAGCAGTGTAAGCTAGAGAACCAGCAGTGTAAGCTAGAGAACCAGCAGTGTAAGCTAGAGAACCAACAGTGTAAGCTAAAGAACCAACAGTGTAAGCTAGAGAACCAGCAGTGTAAGCTAGAGAACCAGCAGTGCTGCAGTGTAAGCTAGAGAACCAACAGTGCAAGCTAGAGAACCAGCAGTGTAAGCTAGAGAACCAACAGTGTAAGCTAGAGAACCAACAGTGTAAGCTAGAGAACCAGCAGTGTAAGCTAGAGAACCAGCAGTGTTGCAGTGTAAGCTAGAGAACCAACAGTGCAAGCTAGAGAACCAGCAGTGTAAGCTAGAGAACCAGCAGTGTAAGCTAGAGAACCAGCAGTGTTGCAGTGTAAGCTAGAGAACCAGCAGTGTTGCAGTGTAAGCTAGAGAACCAGCAGTGTTGCAGTGTAAGCTAGAGAACCAGCAGTGTTGCAGTGTAAGCTAGAGAACCAGCAGTGTTGCAGTGTAAGCTAGAGAACTAGCAGTGTAAGCTAGAGAACCAGCAGTGTAAGCTAAAGAACCAACAGTGTAAGCTAGAGAACCAGCAGTGTAAGCTAAAGAACCAACAGTGTAAGCTAGAGAACCAACAGTGTAAGCTAGAGAACCAGCAGTGTAAACTAGAGAACCAACAGTGTAAGCTAGAGAACCAACAGTGTAAGCTAGAGAACCAACAGTGTAAGCTAGAGAACCAACAGTGTAAGCTAGAGAACCAGCAGTGTAAACTAGAGAACCAACAGTGTAAGCTAGAGAACCAACAGTGTAAGCTAGAGAACCAACAGTGTAAACTAGAGAACCAACAGTGTAAGCTAGAGAACCAACAGTGTAAACTAGAGAACCAACAGTGTAAACTAGAGAACCAACAGTGTAAGCTAGAGAACCAACAGTGTAAGCTAGAGAACCAGCAGTGTAAACTAGAGAACCAGCAGTGTAAGCTAGAGAACCAACAGTGTAAGCTAAAGAACCAACAGTGTAAGCTAGAGAACCAGCAGTGTAAGCTAGAGAACCAGCAGTGTAAACTAGAGAACCAACAGTGTAAACTAGAGAACCAACAGTGTAAGCTAGAGACCCAGCAGTGTAGCGAGGCCAGAGAGGCAGGAGAATGGAAGCAGCCGAGGAGGAGGGAGTGTGTGTCTGTGTTTCCTGTTGTGGTGTGTTATTAGCTGAATACTGTTCTTTCATCTTGCCTTCAGGTGGTGGAGCTCTCATCCTCCCGGGCCCCACAGTCTCTCTCAGTCACCCGAGCCTATTGGGCTATGCTATCTGGGCGCTGTTTATATTCTCTTGCTGTAAGTGTGTAGTTGTTTCCTGCATTGTTCTACCAATATGGGGTAGTTCCCTCTCTCTCTCTACCAATATGGGGTAGTTCCCTCTCTCTACCAATATGGGGTAGTTCCCTCTCTCTCTCTACCAATATGGGGTAGTTCCCTCTCTCTCTCTACCAATATGGGGTAGTTCCCTCTCTCTCTACCAATATGGGGTAGTTCCCACTCTATCTACCAATATGGGGTAGTTCCCTCTCTCTCTCTACCAATATGGGGTAGTTCCCTCTCTCTCTACCAATATGGGGTAGTTCCCTCTCTCTCTCTACCAATATGGGGTAGTTCCCACTCTCTCTACCAATATGGGGTAGTTCCCTCTCTCTCTCTACCAATATGGGGTAGTTCCCTCTCACTCTCTACCAATATGGGGTAGTTCCCTCTCTCTCTCTACCAATATGGGGTAGTTCCCTCTCTCTCTACCAATATGGGGTAGTTCCCTCTCTCTCTCTACCAATATGGGGTAGTTCCCTCTCTCTCTCTACCAATATGGGGTAGTTCCCTCTCTCTCTACCAATATGGGGTAGTTCCCTCTCTCTCTCTACCAATATGGGGTAGTTCCCTCTCTTTCTCTACCAATATGGGGTAGTTCCCTCTCTCTCTCTACCAATATGGGGTAGTTCCCTCTCTCTCTCTCTACCAATATGGGGTAGTTCCCTCTCTCTCTACCAATATGGGGTAGTTCCCTCTCTCTCTACCAATATGGGGTAGTTCCCTCTCTCTCTCTCTACCAATATGGGGTAGTTCCCTCTCTCAATACCAATATGGGGTAGTTCCCTCTCTCTCTCTCTCTCTACCAATATGGGGTAGTTCCCTCTCTCTCTCTCTCTACCAATATGGGGTAGTTCCCTCTCTCTCTCTACCAATATGGGGTAGTTCCCTCTCTCTCTCTCTACCAATATGGAGTAGTTCCCTCTCTCTCTCTCTCTACCAATATGGGGTAGTTCCCTCTCTCTCTCTCTACCAATATGGGGTAGTTCCCTCTCTCTCTCTCTACCAATATGGGGTAGTTCCCTCTCTCTCTCTCTACCAATATGGGGTAGTTCCCTCTCTCTCTCTCTCTCTACCAATATGGGGTAGTTCCCTCTCTCTCTCTCTACCAATATGGGGTAGTTCCCTCTCTCTCTACCAATATGGGGTAGTTCCCTCTCTCTCTCTCTACCAATATGGGGTAGTTCCCTCTCTCTCTCTCTACCAATATGGAGTAGTTCCCTCTCTCTCTACCAATATGGGGTAGTTCCCTCTCTCTCTACCAATATGGGGTAGTTCCCTCTCTCTCTACCAATATGGGGTAGTTCCCTCTCTCTCTCTCTACCAATATGGAGTAGTTCCCTCTCTCTCTACCAATATGGGGTAGTTCCCTCTCTCTCTCTCTAGGCGATTAACAACACACAAACAACAGGGCTCCATCAAGGAACATATAATCTAATCTTCTCTCACAACCAGACCATCACCTGAGACATCTTAACAAGCAACACAGAAATGATCAACAGGCATAACTACAACAGGAGACTCGACTATCTCCTTCGGTGGTTATAATAGGAGCTGCCTCGTGTGGGCCAATAGGCCTGCTGCAGGTCTCATTACTACTATCCCCTTCACCTGACTTTCCTCCTCAGCTCTCTCTTGCCTATTTATTGCCTGTCCCTACCTCCCCATCACAATCGACTTGAGAATGGTCCAGGACGGACCGAAACGTCGTCGTCCCTTCAATTTCTAGTGTGTGGTCTGGTCAACATACTTCAGCCACGTTATTGTGACTCCTCGCCTGCACAGGAGACTCGACATCAGCGAGGCACTACACATCATAAACTCAAGACCAGCAATCAACAACCAGTTAACACATAATTACATTCTTCCCACTTCAAGACCCCGAGCCAACACAGAGACAGGAGCAGCAAGAACATAAGCTGTTGATGATTGATTGATTGATGATTGATGAAGATTAAGCCACCCAAGAGGTGGCACGGGCATGAATAGCCCGTAAGTGGTGGCCCTTTTGAGCCATTACCAGTATCAAGAGCTGATACTGGAGATCTGTGGAGGCGCAACTGCACCCTGCATGACGGGAGATGTCTCCCGGACCAAGTGTGGCATATCTTCTTGATTGATTGATTGATGAAGATTAAGTCAGCCAAGAGGTGGCACGGGCATGAATAGCCCGTAAGTGGTGGCCCTTTTGAGCCATTACCAGTATCAAGAGCTGATACTGGAGATCTGTGGAGGCGCAACTGCACCCTGCATGACGGGAGATGTCTCCCGTGAACACTGCTAACGATTGATTGATGAGGATTAAGCCACCCAAAAGGTGGCACGGGCATGAATAGCCCGTAAGTGGTGGCCCTTTTGAGCCATCACCAGTATCAATAGATGATACTGGAGATCTGTGGAGGTGCGACTGCACCCTGCGTGACGGGAGATGTCTCCCGGACCAAGTGGTGACCATTCCCGCCTGAACATTCAGGCTTGTTCGCATATATATATATATATATATATATATATATATATATATATATATATATATATATATATATATATATATATATATAAATATATATATATATATATATATATATATATATATATATATATATATATATAATATATATATATATATATATATATATATATATATATATATATATATATATATAATGTATATATATATTCTTTCACGTAATTCTATTTAAAGAGTGGTAGAAGGAGGTGATGCAGAGGACACGCGCCTGGACCGTGGCTGGTGGACACAGTGAAGCATGACACGACCCGAGGGCCTCCCCGTGTCCTCTTCTCGCACGTGAGACACGCAGGACACGGGGGAGGCCACGGCGAGGCATCGGGACGCATCCTGCAGGAGGCACCAGAGGACGCCGTGTTGGTAGAGCAACGACAGGCAGGACACGGGAGCGGGACACGGGAGCGAGGGGGAGGGGCAGGACACGGGAGCGGGACACGGGAGCGAGGGGGAGTGGCAGGACACGGGAGGGGCAGGACACGGGAGCGAGGGGGAGTGGCAGGACACGGGAGGGGCAGGACACGGGAGCGAGGGGGAGGGGCCTTACCTGCCAGTAAACACAGTGGTAGGAGAGCGACGCTCCACATGGTGGCCTCTGGTGGACGGCTGTAACACGACTGGCGCGAACACCTTCCACCTTCTCCAAGTCACCTTCCTGCTCCCCCCCTCCATGCAAGCACATCCCTTCCCCCCTCCCACCAACCCTCATTCTTCCCCCCCTCCCGCCTCCCCCTTAAATCCGGCGTGCCAACACCCCCTCCCTCTCGGCACCCTCTTCCCCTGCCGGCTGTTGACCCGTCGGCTCATTATCTCCCTTCCCATCTCCCTCCCCCTTGTCTCTCCCTCCCCCTTGTCTCTCCCTCCCCCTTGTCTCTCCCTCCCCCTTGTCTCTCCCTCCCCCTTGCCTCTCCCTCCCCCTTGTCTCTCCCTCCCCCTTGTCTCTCCCTCCCCCTTGTCTCTCTCTCCCCCTTGTCTCTCCCTCCCCCTTGTCTCTCCCTCCCCCTTGCCTCTCCCTCCCCCTTGTCTCTCCCTCCCCCTTGCCTCTCCCTCCCCCTTGCCTCTGGACCCCCTCACCCCCTTGCAAACTACTGCAAGAAGCAGAGCTAACTGCCATTGTTACGGCGTTAAGCTACCTTGAAGGGAACACTAATGGGCCAATGATCTGCAGGGATTCAAAGGCTTCGCTACAAAGCCTTAGTAAATGTCGGGCAGAAAATCCTGCGATAGTCGCTGAGATCAAGAGAGCTGTGAGGGGTAGTAAGCAATCAGGGAAAAGTCAAGTTTCTGTGGATCCCATATTGGGATCTGTGGAAATGAATGAACAGATGTGATGGCTGCTGAAGGAGCCCTGACGGTTGAGTGGACAGCGCTCGGGGTTCGTAGGCCTAAGGGGTAAGGGTTCGATCCTCGGCGGAGGCGGAAACAAACGGGCAGTCAACAAGGCGGACAGTCCACCACCCACCACAACATAGCGTCAACAAGCGGGACTTTGTGTCTGGACTCTTGCATCTGCTTTGTGTCTGGACTCTTGCATCTGCTTTGTGTCTGGACTCTTGCATCTGCTTTGTGTCTGGACTCTTGCATCTGCTTTGTGTCTGGACTCTTGCATCTGCTTTGTGTCTGGACTCTTGCATCTGCTTTGTGTCTGGACTCTTGCATCTGCTTTGTGTCTGGACACAAAGCAGAATAATCTCCCCCCCTTGGGAGATTATATTATATATATATATATATATAATATATATATATATATATATATATATATATATATATATATATATATACACGAGCTCAATGGTTCTAGAAGATCGTTAACATCAATTAGAAATAAATTTCCCAGGTCGGGGCCCCTGGGGAACTCCACTCCTTTCCAGCCTGACATACCCTCTCTAACTATGACCCTGGTTCTCCTGTCCGTCATGTACTCCCTTATACTCAGTTCCAGCGTCTGGCCCTCTATCCCTGAGTGTTTCCAGCTTGTGAAGGACAGTATCAAAAGCTTCCAGGCAGTCTAGGAAGATGCAGTCTACCCATTCATTGCTGCGTATGACTGCGTATGATCCTGCTGCTCTTGCTACGTGTTGCTCCTACTGGCGGCTTCTTACAACATCTTCAGTAACCTTTAGTTTATCTAGTGTTGCTTCTGGCTGCTTGTTGGCACCGTCCCTTGACGCCAAAAATGTTCCGGTTGCAGACTTTTTGGAACCTCTCGTTGAGTTCTTCACACACTTCTTTGTCGTTCTCCAAGAGTGTTCCTCCCAGTCCCCCGCGGTCTGATCACGTGGTCCCGTTCCGTTGTTGACCTCCGTGTATGGCTAGTCAACAGCTTAGGTTGAGAGACGACGAGTCACCATAACGTAGCTGAAGAAATGATGAGCAAGCCACACACACACACACACACACACACACACACACACACACTCACACTCACTCCGGAAGGTGAGGAAACGACGACGTTTCGGTCCGTCCTGGACACAGTCGACTTGATAATAGTTCAGGACGGACCAAAACGTTGTCGTTTCTTAATCATCCGGAGTGGTTTGGTCATCAGCTTAGGTTGATCCTTTGTGTTTGTGACTATGTTGTCTCCAACGGGCTGCTCCGCGGCCCTCCTCATTCTAGTGCACTCATGAGTCCCTAGGCTTCTCCCATGCCTTTGTGTCTACTGCTCCCCGAACACTGCTTAACCCTTCAACTGCTACAGCCTTAACACTGCCTTTCCTGTTTTCTGTTCATCCACTTTCCTCCAGATAGGTGTAAACTGTTCCGTTGCTTCCGTGTGTTGCTCTATTACGAATTCCATCATCTCATTTGCATAATTTCCTTCCGATTCAGTAGTTAATTTTAACATCCTGCTCTCTTCAACCTGTTGCCTGGTTCGACTCCCTCTTTCAGTTCCTCGAGATCTGCGGGTTGTCCCGAACCTTCCTGTAATCCCATCATCTGTATTCTCACAACCTGTCCTCTTAAAAAGAACGTCGCTTTTGGCCGTTTGCCCGTATGGCCGAATTTGGACGTAATTTGAAAATGAAAATAAATTTGGGATTTTTTTTCAACAACAGTAAGTTAAGGGTCCTCTGATAGGTTAGGTGGGCAGGAAATTCTCATAAAGTTTCAAAACGTTATGAAAAACATTAATTTAAAGTGTCCTCTTATAACCTCTGCGCGTACGCCGGACGACTCAAATAGAAAACGGAACAGAACGTCACTTTTGTGAGTCGATTTCATTTCAAATTACGTCCAAATTTGGCCATAGTGCGCATACCAGCCAAAAGTGACGTTATTTTTAAGAGGACGGGTTGATTCTCAAGCTCTCTGTTGCTTCCTCCGACTGTTTCAGTGCCTTAATGTAATAGAACACAACTATGCAGTAGTTACTGGCTCCTTGTGGCACCTGATATTTAAGATTCTCTTCATATTCTTCGCACTTACGAACCTGTACATCTTATCTCAATCTTTGGCAGCTTTGTTTACAATTATTAAACAGTTAATGAGCTCGGAAGCACCAGGAGGCTGTTTATAACAATAACAACAGTTGAATGGGAAGTTTTCATGCTTGTAAACTGTTTAATAAATGTAACCAAGGCCGTCAAAGATTGAGGAAAGATGTACACGTTCGTAAGTGCTTGCGTAAGTGCTTCCGTGAATCTGGGCCCAGGTTTAGGGGTAGCTGGTGGAGCCTCCTCTCTTCATATATGGGAGATATATGTACGTGTATGATGGTTGTATAGTGTTGTATGGTTCATGTGTGGTGGTTTATGGTCTGTGTATGAAGGGTGTATAGTGTATGGTGGGGGGGTGCATGTATGGTACAATTAGGACTTCCAGGGGTCAATAGTACAGACACTAACAAGCCGAATTAGAGACAAACGCGGCCATCTTTACGGGAGATGGAACTACTGACCTCTTAGATAACTACCCCTCCCCCCCCTCCCCCCCCCCCCTCCCCAGTCCTCCTTGAGATAACGACTCCACCAAAGTTTAAAAAACCGTGATGGTAACTACAGTCATTAGAGGTGTGAGTGTAGACAAGATAGCGGCCAAGCTTCTTGTGAGTGGAGGAGTGCAACCCCAGCGTCATCTGAGTGGAGGAGTAGAACCACAGCTCTTCTGAGTGGAACCACAACCTCATCTGAGTGGAGGAGTGGAACCACAGCTCTTCTGAGTGGAACCACAACCTCATCTGAGTGGAAGAGTGGAACCACAACCTCATCTGAGTGGAACCACAACCTCTTCTGAGTGGAAGAGTGGAACCACAGCCTCATCTGAGTGGAACCACAACCTCTTCTGAGTGGAAGAGTGGAACCACAACCTCATCTGAGTGGAAGAGCGGAACCACAACCTCATCTGAGTGGAAGAGTGGAACCACAGCCTCTTGTGAGTGGAACCACAGCCTCTTCTGAGTGGAACCACAGCCTCTTCTGAGTGGAAGTATCGGTCTAAGTGGTTCCCAGCCCCGACCTCCTGCCGCAGTAGAGCGTACAGCACTCTGTACATCATCTCTAATGCCTTGTTACGTGGAAATTTATACTCGTTAACGACCACATTGAATCTGTCGTTAGTGTCTCAATTGCTTAAGAGTCGTGGCGGCGGCCAACGATTGCAGAGTGAAGGGAATCGAACCCTGTATTTAAATGTAATATGTGTGTGTGGAAGTGTATTATAATCAAAATTAATTTACTAGGGGACAGGCAGCCAGTGTATATATATACGTTACGCTTAGGTCGAACTACTGAACCTTCCGAGAATGCAACCCCACGACAGACTAACTCTTGGGTACCTATTTACTGCCAGGTGGACAGGAGCATTATATGATAGGGAAAACGTGCCTAACCATTTCTGTCCTGTCCGGGAATAGGACCCGGGATTCCCGATTGTGCGTCGAGACGAACCCAAGACCTTTGCGTAAATGTATCTATGAGTGTGGGCAAGTGGGTAGGATGGGAAGGTGGTGGTTGTGGGGCGAGTGATACAGCCTAGCGGAAGTAGACGGAAGAGCACTCCCGCCAAACACACACCGAAACTACGACGTTGGTACAACGTTCGAAAACGTTTTAACACCTAACCAGTTATAACAACCAATATAGCAAGTTGTAACAACGTTCTAATACGTCATAAACACGTTAAGCCAAGATGTAACAACTTTATTACAAGTTGTAACAAGCAGAAAATAGAGACAGTTTCGGTTTGTGTTTCCAGGGACCGTGGCTTGGCCGAGTGACTCCCACAGCGGTCACTGGGTCACGTCTCCACCACGCCCACACCGTGTATTGGTCCCCCTTTACCCTCACTCCCACCATCCCTCCCCTCTTTACCCCTCTATACAACCCCTCCCCCCCCCCCCATCCCTCGCCCGCCAACTCTCTCCCCCACCGGCATAGCGTCACGCCCGTTCACGTAACCTCAGCGCTGGTAATGTTTACGTATCCGGCTTCACCGCCTGCGCTTACACGAACGCGGTGCCGCCAGCAACATGGCCACAGCTGGCACGCGGGCCCACGACCGCCACTCGCCAGACACCTCAAGACACTATAGGATCTAAGACCTATTCTAACCTAACTGAAACAAGATACAATTATGTGTTATATACTATAATATATGCACGTGATGTGACGTGACTATGACGTCAATATTTCAATTCGGGCTCAGGTTGTAGAGTCTACCGTGAAGGGCGGATCATATCCACGTTAAATCTTCTCTTATTTACCTGAGTTTACCTGAGAGCCACTAACACTAGTGGCCTCGATGAGGACAGGAAGCCGGCGGCTTGTCGAAGGGTCCTACCACTTGCCTTGCTGCCTCTTTGATCATGTTAAAACTCTCCCAATACGCCCCTAACATCACGCCTCTGGCGGATTAATTTATAGGTTGACGATGTATGATATATTAATTTATATTTATTAATTTAATTTATATAGATGATATATTAATTTATATGTTGATGTTGTCCTCGTAATATTGCCACGAGGACAACCTCCAGGAGCCTGGTCCCAGAATTGAGGGAACTGAGTTACGAAGAGAGACTGATGGAACCGAACCTATTGACCCTGGAAGTAAATATAGAGTGGACATGATCTATTCATACAAAATCCTCATTGGTATCGATGCAATATGCAGCGAGAGAATGTTTAGGAGGAGTAACGAGGTAACGAGACGTCACCAAGAAGATTTAGAGCCTCGGGTGAGTTAAGGAAAGATGAGAAGGCTTCAATACTTCACTAAGGGGCGGGATCCACGCCGGTGCTGCGTACTCTGCTCATAGGCTGTGTATTATGGTCTTCAAAGCCTGTTTATTTAGATTTAATAATGCAGTTCTTTCCCCCCGATGTTGTAGACGGGCCACAGCAGCGTGTATACCCAGGGTAGGATGGTGGTGGTGGAGGTAGCAGCAACAGCAGCGTGTATACCCAGGGTAGGATGGTGGTGGTGGTGGTAGCAGCAACAGCAGCGTGTATACCCAGGGTAGGATGGTGGTGGTGGAGGTAGCAGCAACAGCAGCGTGTATACCCAGGGTAGGATGGTGGTGGTGGAGGTAGCAGCAACAGCAGCGTGTATACCCAGGGTAGGATGGTGGTGGTGGTGGTGGTAGCAGCAACAGCAGCGTGTATACCCAGGGTAGGATGGTGGTGGTGGAGGTAGCAGCAACAGCAGCGTGTATACCCAGGGTAGGATGGTGGTGGTGGAGGTAGCAGCAACAGCAGCGTGTATACCCAGGGTAGGATGGTGCTGGTGGAGGTAGCAGCAACAGCAGCGTGTATACCCAGGGCAGGATGGTGCTGGTGGAGGTAGCAGCAACAGCAGCGTGTATACCCAGGGTAGGATGGTGCTGGTGGAGGTAGCAGCAACAGCAGCGTGTATACCCAGGGTAGGATGGTGCTGGTGGTGGTAGCAGCAACAGCAGCGTGTATACCCAGGGTAGGATGGTGCTGGTGGAGGTAGCAACAACAGCAGCGTGTATACCCAGGGCAGGATGGTGCTGGTGGTGGTAGCAGCAACAGCAGCGTGTATACCCAGGGCAGGATGGTGCTGGTGGTGGTAGCAGCAACAGCAGCGTGTATACCCAGGGTAGGATGGTGCTGGTGGAGGTAGCAGCAACAGCAGCGTGTATACCCAGGGCAGGATGGTGCTGGTGGTGGTAGCAGCAACAGCAGCGTGTATACCCAGGGTAGGATGGTGCTGGTGGAGGTAGCAGCAACAGCAGAGTGTATACCCAGGGTAGGATGGTGCTGGTGGAGGTAGCAACAACAGCAGCGTGTATACCCAGGGCAGGAAGCAACAGATGAGGTGCTCCTGGCGAGTGTTCCAGCCATACAGTGTTCCTGACCGAGGTAGCAGCAGCAGCGCTCCTTCGGGTGGGAGCGCCAATTACCATAGCGGAGTGGTTATAGGTCCTTGTTCCATGACGAGGCCCTGGTTCACTGACCCCCCCCAACCCACCCACCCCCACACACACGGGAGCCGGTGGCCGAGCGGACAGCACGCTGGACACGTGATCCTGTTCGATCCCGGGCGCCGGCGAGAAACGATGGGCAGAGTTTCTTTCACCCTATGCCCCTGTAACCTAACAGTAAATAGGTACCTGGGAGTTAGTCAGGTGTCACGGGCTGCTTCCTGCGGTGTGTGTGTGTGCGTGATGTGGGAAAAAAAATAGTAGTAGTAGAAACAGTTGATTGACAGTTGAGAGGCGGGCCGAAAGAGCAGAGCTCAAACCCACCAAGCACAAGTAAGTGAATACAACTAGATGAATACACCACACACACACACACACACACAGGCTACGAGGGGGCCTCGTAGCCTGGTGGATAGCGCGCAGGTCTCGTAATTCTGTGGCGTGGGTTCGATTCCCGCACGAGGCAGAAACAAATGGGCAAAGTTTCTTTCACCCTGAATGCCCCTGTGACCTAGCAGTAAATAGGTACCTGGGAGTTAGTCAGCTGTCACGGGCTGCTTCCTGGGGTGTGTGTGTGTGGTGTGGAAAAAAAAAAGTAGTTAGTAAACAGTTGATTGACAGTTGAGAGGCGGGCCGAAAGAGCAAAGCTCAACCCCCGCAAACACAACTAGGTGAATACACACACACACACACACACACACACACACACACACACACACACACACCCTGCAGTATCAGAGGTTAAGATACTGTGGACACATAAAAGATACTCGCAGGTGGATATTCCATCCATCTCTCCCCCCCCCCTCCACTGACAAAGGGGGTGACACAGAGTGACAGTGAACCAGAGAATCAGGAGTGCCAGGCACTGTGCCCCGAGGCACTGTCCTTGTGCACTCTCTCTCTCTCTCTGTTTCTCTCTCTCTCTCTCTCTCTCTCTCTCTCTCTCTCTCTGTAACCTCCATACTACAGACAGACACAATTATAAACCCCAGCTTGTATAGATATAGATAGTGCCAAGATCTCCAAAACACGTGTCCTCGGTAGAAGTCAAAAGATATAAACAGATAACACTAAAGTCAACTGGAGATAGACCGTGATAGCTATTGTGCATTGTTCTGTTTGGGTCATCCCCTTGTTCCTTGGGACAGTGATTTATATGTACAGTGAACTCCCCTCTAGTGTAGTGTGGTGTTGACACTGTGTGTAGAGGCGCCCTCTTGACTACTTCCTTTAGTATCGTGTATGCTGTGAACATATCTCCGTTGGCTTTTCTTGTTTTTTCTAGAGTCGTTAGAGTGAGATTCCTTGACTTGTGCTCATACAAGCCGGTCGGTCGAGCGGCCGGGAGGGCCGGGAGCCGGTCGGCCGAGCGGACAGCACGCTGGACTTGTGATCCTGTGGTCCTGGGTTCGATCCCAGGCGCCGGCGAGAAACAATGGGCAGAGTTTCTTTCACCCTATGCCCCTGTTACCTAGCAGTAAAATAGGTACCTGGGTGTTAGTCAGCTGTCACGGGCTGCTTCCTGGGGGTGGAGGCCTGGTCGAGGACCGGGCCGCGGGGACACTAAAGCCCCGAAATCATCTCAAGATAACCTCAAGATAACCATAGATGAGTTCTTTCATCTCGGGCTTCAGTCTGGCAGGAACTCCCTGGAGTTTCTCTGTCTTTGCCTTGTTTAAACAAGGTTGGAGTTACGTGCGGGTGCTGCGTACTACGGGAGTGGGGGGCTGGTAGCGGCGTCAGAGATACGGAGTTGTTGGTGGTAGCTTAGTGCATGAATGTTCATATGTGGTCTATATGTACACACAGTTTGTTGCTTTGTATAAACATTCATAGCTGTTTGGTACATATTTACTCACCTGTCTGTGTACACACAAACAGCTTCTCGATACACACACACACACACACACACACACACACACACACACACACACACACACACACACACATTGGGGGGTGATGTGGTGGAGGCTGACTCCATACACAGTTTCAAGTGTAGATATGACAGAGCCCAATAGGCTCAGGAATCTGTACACCTGTTGATTGACGGTTGAGAGGCGGGACCAAAGAGCCAGAGCTCAACCCCCGCAAACACAACTAGGTGAGTACAACTAGGTGAGTACACAGAAGATGGGTTCCTGCACTTCAGTAACAGGTTGTGGAAGCAAATACTCTTCATAATTTTAAAACCAGGTATGATAGGGAAATGGGACAGGAGTCATTGCTGTAAACAACCGATGCTCGAAAGGCGGGATCCAAGAGTCAATGCTCGATCCTGCAGACACAACTAGGTGAGTACAACTAGCTGAGTACACACACACACACACATACCAGTTCTTCACATGCGCCTTTACAAACTATTCTGGCTCATAAACCATAAGTATAACCCCCTCCTCCCCCAAGTGTGTGTGTTTGGCAATAACACTCTTACAGATACGGAACACACAGTCAAACAAGGTTGCTACAGAGAATATTGCAGAATCGAACTCTCCCGCGACCCGCACTATAGCCACTGTGTCCAGGGATGGGAGTTCCATCCCACTGCATAGTTTCTATAGTTACAAACGCTCCAAATGATAATTTTGGTTGAGTGCGGGTCGAGGAAGCCAGTGGCAGGCGGCCCAGACACATCCCAGCGCGAGGTAAACACAGCGAGGCTGACCCAGTCATGTGGATCCGGATTCACGAAAACGCTGACCGCGTGTCCCGGGCAATAACCGCCCTGCGGGTGTTTATACCTATCACCACTCACCTGCCAGAGGCTGGTGAGTGGTGATAGGCTTATTGTGATAAACTGAGGCCTATAATTATTAATCCTCCCATTTTCTATAGCCACGTCGACCCTCTTGCGATAGAACTGACCTGTTCGGACATTCGAATCTTTTACCGGATCATCATCTTTCTTCCAGTGCTTTTCACTTATTTTTTCATGTAAGACTGTCACTTAACTACCTCCATTGGGTCACGAATTTTCAATGGGAGTGTTTTACAGGTTCTGCTTCGCTTCCTAGTCTCACGGGGGAACATTGCAGTGTTTACAAAGCGGGAACCGAACCCCGCGGGTTTTGTCAAGGAAATGAGATGAGTCCTCATCTTCTGTGGTTCATAAAATACAATTTGAGGGATGTTAAGCTCTGAGTCAGGTTATTAGCATGGGTTGTTAGCCTTGATCACGTGTCCTGGGTTCTGGCCACACAGCGCTCGCACGCAACACAGCACTCACGCACGCAACACGACACTCACTCAACACAACACTCACGCACTCAACACGACACTCACTCAACACAACACTCACGCACCCAACACGACACTCACTCAACACAACACTCACGCACACAACACGACACTCACTCAACACAACACTCACGCACTCAACACGACACTCACTCAACACAACACTCACGCACTCAACACGACACTCACACATTCAACACAACACTCACACACTCAACACAACACTCACGCACTCAACACAACACTCACGCACTCAACACAACACTCACACACTCAACACAACACTCACGCACTCAACACAACACTCACGCACTCAACACAACACTCACGCACTCAACACAACACTCACGCACTCAACACAACACTCACGCACTCAACACAACACTCACGCACTCAACACAACACTCACGCACTCAACACAACACTCACGCACTCAACACAACACTCACGCACTCAACACAACACTCACGCACTCAACACAACACTCACACACTCAACACAACACTCACACACTCAACACAACACTCACACACTCAACACAACACTCACGCACTCAACACGACACTCACACACTCAACACAACACTCACGCACTCAACACAACACTCACGCACTCAACACAACACTCACGCACTCAACACAACACTCACGCACTCAACACAACACTCACGCACTCAACACAACACTCACGCACTCAACACAACACTCACGCACTCAACACAACACTCACGCACTCAACACAACACTCACACACTCAACACAACACTCACGCACTCAACACGACACTCACACACTCAACACAACACTCACACACTCAACACAACACTCACGCACTCAACACAACACTCACACACTCAACACACTATTAATAGAAAACACATAACAACACACCACGAGAGTGAACACTGTCACGTGCAGTGTTGCAGGACACCACCACGTGCAGTGTTGCAGGACGCCACCACGTGCAGTGTTGCTGCACGCCACGTGCAGTGTTGCAGGACACCACGTGCAGTGTTGCAGGACACCACGTGCAGTGTTGCTGCACGCCACCACGTGCAGTGTTGCAGGACGCCACCACGTGCAGTGTTGCTGCACGCCACCACGTGCAGTGTTGCTGCACGCCACCACGTGCAGTGTTGCTGCACGCCACCACGTGCAGTGTTGCTGCACGCCACCACGTGCAGTGTTGCTGCACGCCACCACGTGCAGTGTTGCTGCACGCCACCACGTGCAGTGTTGCTGCACGCCACCCGGCTAATTCATTGCCTGCAGCTTGACCACAACAACAGCTGACGATAACATGGCCGTCTTCCTCCCCCCGCCCCCCCTTACTCTCTCTCTCTCACCCTTCCTTACTCTCTCTCTCTCACCCTTCCTTACTCTCTCTCTCTCTCTCTCACCCTTCCTTACTCTCTCTCTCTCACCCTTCCTTACTCTCTCTCTCGCCCTTCCTTACTCTCTCTCTCTCACCCTTCCTTACTCTCTCTCTCTCTCACCCTTCCTTACTCTCTCTCTCTCTCACCCTTCCTTACTCTCTCACCCTTCCTTACTCTCTCTCACCCTTCCTTACTCTCTCTCTCTCCCTTCCTTACTCTCTCTCTCTCTCTCACCCTCCCTTACTCTCTCTCTCTCTCTCTCCCTTCCTTACTCTCTCTCTCTCTCTCACCCTTCCTTACTCTCTCTCTCACCCTTCCTTACTCTCTCTCTCACCCTTCCTTACTCTCTCTCTCACCCTTCCTTACTCTCTCTCACCCTTCCTTACTCTCTCTCTCTCACCCTTCCTTACTCTCTCTCTCTCACCCTTCCTTACTCTCTCTCTCACCCTTCCTTACTCTCTCTCTCTCACCCTTCCTTACTCTCTCTCTCTCTCTCTCACCCTTCCTTACTCTCTCTCTCACCCTTCCTTACTCTCTCTCTCTCTCTCACCCTTCCTTACTCTCTCTCTCTCACCCTTCCTTACTCTCTCTCTCTCACCCTTCCTTACTCTCTCACCCTTCCTTACTCTCTCACCCTTCCTTACTCTCTCTCTCTCACCCTTCCTAACTCTCTCACCCTTCCTTACTCTCTCTCTCACCCTTCCTTACTCTCTCTCTCTCACCCTTCCTTACTCTCTCACCCTTCCTTACTCTCTCTCTCTCTCACCCTTCCTTACTCTCTCTCTCTCACCCTTCCTTACTCTCTCTCACCCTTCCTTACTCTCTCTCACCCTTCCTTACTCTCTCTCTCTCACCCTTCCTTACTCTCTCTCACCTTTCCTTACTCTCTCTCTCACCCTTCCTTACTCTCTCTCTCACCCTTACTCTCTCTCACCCTTCCTTACTCTCTCTCACCCTTTCTTACTCTCTCGCCCTTCCTTACTCTCTCGCCCTTCCTTACTCTCTCTCACTCTCACCCTTCCCTACTCTCTCTCACCAGGGTACAGGTACCCTCCTCCACCACCAGGGTACAGGTACCCCCCTCCACCAGCAGGGTACAAGTACCCCCCTCCACCACCAGGGTACAAGTACCCCCCTCCACCACCAGGGTACAAGTACCCCCCTCCACCACCAGGGTACAAGTACCCCCCTCCACCACCAGGGTACAGGTACCTCCCTCCACCACCAGGGTACAAGTACCCCCCTCCACCACCAGGGTACAAGTACCCCCCTTCCACCACCAGGGTACAGGTACCCCCCTCCACCAGCAGGGTACAAGTACCCCCTTCCACCACCAGGGTACAAGTACCCCCCTTCCACCACCAGGGTACAGGTACCCCCCTCCACCACCAGGGTACAGGTACCCTCCTCCACCAAGCCTTAAGCACCACCACTCACAGCTCCCAGAGACGGAGCGTGGGAGTGGCCGCCATTGTAGGAGCGCGCGGCCAGCAACACCACACACAATCGTTATGAAAATCCTTTAGACACGATTAATCAAATGGTCATCAGCCGCTGCCAGGCGTAGACTCCGTCCGGGTACGGTGATGTACGATAGTTCCCGCCAGGCGTAGACTCCGTCCAGGTACGGTGATGTACGATAGTTCCCGCCAGGCGTAAACACCGTCCGGGTACGGTGATGTACGATAGTTCCCGCCAGGCGTAGACTCCGTCCAGGTACGGTGATGTACGATAGTTCCCGCCAGGCGTAGACTCCATCCTGGTACGTTGATGTACGATAGTTCCCGCCAGGCGTAGACTCCGTCCTGGTACGGAGATGTACGATAGTTACCGCCAGGCGTAGACTCCGTCCAGGTACGGTGATGTACGATAGTTCCCGCCAGGCGTAGACTCCGTCCAGGTACGGTGATGTACGATAGTTCCCGCCAGGCGTAGACTCCGTCCAGGTACGGTGATGTACGATAGTTCCCGCCAGGCGTAGACTCCGTCCTGGTACGGTTATGTACGATAGTTCCCGCCAGGCGTAGACTCCGTCCAGGTACGGTGATGTACGATAGTTACCGCCAGGCGTAAACACCGTCCGGGTACGGTGATGTACGATAGTTCCCGCCAGGCGTAGACTCCGTCCTGGTACGGTGATGTACGATAGTTCCCGCCAGGCGTAGACTCCGTCCAGGTACGGTGATGTACGATAGTTCCCGCCAGGCGTAGACTCCGTCCAGGTACGGTGATGTACGATAGTTCCCGCCAGGCGTAGACACCGTCCGGGTACGGTGATGTACGATAGTTCCCGCCAGGCGTAGACTCCGTCCTGGTACGGTGATGTACGATAGTTCCCGCCAGGCGTAGACTCCGTCCTGGTACGGTGATGTACGATAGTTCCCGCCAGGCGTAAACACCGTCCGGGTACGGTGATGTACGATAGTTCCCGCCAGGCGTAGACTCCGTCCTGGTACGGTGATGTACGATAGTTCCCGCCAGGCGTAGACTCCGTCCTGGTACGGTGATGTACGATAGTTCCCGCCAGGCGTAAACACCGTCCGGGTACGGTGATGTACGATAGTTACCGCCAGGCGTAGACTCCGTCCAGGTACGGTGATGTACGATAGTTCCCGACAGGCGTAGACTCCGTCCAGGTACGGTGATGTACGATAGTTACCGCCAGGCGTAGACTCCGTCCAGGTACGGTGATGTACGATAGTTACCGCCAGGCGTAGACTCCGTCCAGGTACGGTGATGTACGATAGTTCCCGCGTCCTCCCGGCAGCAACAGTTACCAGATTTGCTGCATCATTGCTGCTGCCACCTGCAGTACCGTCGGCCAGCTTCGGGTCCGTACCGTCGGCCAGCTTCGGGTCCGTACCGTCGGCCAGCTTAGGGTCCGTACCGTCTGCCAGCTTAGGGTCCGTACCGTCGGCCAGCTTAGGGTCCGTACCGTCTGCCAGCTTCGGGTCCGTACCGTCTGCCAGCTTAGGGTCCGTACCGTCTGCCAGCTTAGGGTCCGTACCGTCGGCCAGCTTCGGGTCCGTACCGTCGGCCAGCTTAGGGTCCGTACCGTCGGCCAGCTTAGGGTCCGTACCGTCTGCCAGCTTCGGGTCCGTACCGTCTGCCAGCTTAGGGTCCGTACCGTCTGCCAGCTTAGGGTCCGTACCGTCGGCCAGCTTCGGGTCCGTACCGTCGGCCAGCTTAGGGTCCGTACCGTCGGCCAGCTTCGGGTCCGTACCGTCGGACCCGAAGTACGGACCCAGCTTAGGGTCCGTACCGTCGTCAGTATGAAGAGACATCTGGCAACACTATCATGGAGAGACGTCTGGCAGGTCAGTGGAGGTCTGGAAAGTGAAGCAGGTACTCTTAGACAGCGCTGTATTGTAGTAGACGTCTGGCAGTGCTGGCTGGCTGAAGGCTCGTCTGGTACCGCAGTCAGTGAAGAAGCACTGACACTGACATCACTGTCAGGGGTAGGAACAAACGTCTGGCAGTGCGGTCAGGGGTAGAAACGACCGTCTGGCAGTGCGGTCAGGTGTACGAACGACCGTCTGGCAGTGCGGTCAGGGGTAGAAACGACCGTCTGGCAGTGCGGTCAGGTGTACGAACGACCGTCTGGCAGTGCGGTCAGGTGTAGGAACATCCGTCTGGCAGTGCGGTCAGGTGTAGGAACAACCGTCTGGCAGTGCGGTCAGGTGTAGGAACAACCGTCTGGCAGTGCGGTCACGCGTAGGAACAACCGTCTGGCAGTGCGGTCAGGTGTAGGAACAACCGTCTGGCAGTGTGGTCAGATAGTCAGCTGGCGCGCGGCAGCAACAGCTGGTGCATATCTCCTGCCTCATTTGCTGCCGGAGTTGTCTGCTGCACATGAGTCCCGGTACAGCTCTTCTAGGAAATGTTTACCTCCACTGCGCATGTCCGTTCCAGAGCTCACAACAGCGCCTGAACATCACTAATTCTTCTCAATTTGGTTGATGTTGCAGACTCTGGCGGCGTACGATAACTTACCCTCCAGCGATAACTTACCCTTTGGCAGCGTACGATAACTCACCCTCCAGCGCTGCCAGGTATGAATACTAGTGAAATTTAAAATTCCCTAAACGCTTGACCTTGCTCTAAGGTATCAGAATATCGTTTTGTAGACCTCAGAAGCAACGGGAAACTCTTCCGGTGATCGGATACCGTCGGGTCTGTCAACGGAGTCATTCCCCCCTTTAAAAGGTCGGTTCGAAAACATCTGGATTCACAACCGTTCTGACTTCACTGAATTCACGAACGTGCACAATTCAGTGGGTTCACGCAACCCGTCCTCGACTCAAGTCCATTCCATCCAGCGGTCGACCCCACAGACGCATTCATAAATTTTAACATGCTGTTCATTCAAAACGGGAATTTTCTCAAATATAAATTAATATTATAATAGCATATTGTGCATATATAGGCATAGGTTAGGTGTTTAGGTTCTGTTGGCGATTATTTGTATTTGTAGTACGTGGGTGAAGCATTTACAGCGTTGTGGTTCGAACACAAGTCGTCAGTGAAGCACTTGTTCCGGAAGTGTTCGGACGTCATCAGTTGTGAGTCGTGTGTAAACCGCTTTTCATTCATAAACAGTTGGGGTTTGGCGGCTGGATTAACGAGCTTGGATGTTTGTATGCGAGGACGGGCTGAATAAAAAAATTTACTCACGACTATATGGTGACGTTTGAGCACTCCTCGTATAATGCTTCGCTGACCACTTGTGTTCGAACCACAACGCGGTAAATGCTTCATGTTGTTGTTATAGATTCCCAGCTACTCGGAACTAGTTCCAAGTAGCACGGGCTAAGGTGAGCCCCTAGTGGACTTACCTGGCACAGGAGCGGGGCTGAAAATGCTTCATCCGCGAAACTCAAATAACGCCAACAGAACCTAAACTCCTAACCTAACGAAGGCCTAACTACACACCAAATTATAATACATAATCATATTCACGTTTTACGTGAGAAATTGCCTCTTGCAGATACACAGTGATGTTCAAATTGATGAGGGCGGCTTTAGGAGGGTCGGGCCGAGCTTGTACAAGCCAAGCCTGAGGACCGGTTGAACACGACTGCTCGTTAAATGAACGAACTTGAACTCAGTGTACGAGACCCAGGCGGAACGGGGGAGGATTAGCGCGCAACACGTCCAGTAATCCCCCTAAAAATACTCCAGTAATTCCCCTAAAAATTGGGGAAAGAGGATTTACGAATACAACTTTCTATTTAAAAATACTAAAGCTTGCTATGGGGTTGGTAAGAGATATGGAGCAGAATACGTGTATACGATGAACTCACTCACTCACTCACTCTCTCTCTCTCTCTCTCTCTCTCTCTCTCTCTCTCTCTCTCTCTCTCTCTCTCTCTCACAAGAAGCCTCATCAACACAAACCGGAAAAAGGAATAATAATTGCTATATGAGAGTGCGCGCGAGTGTGTGAGAGTGTCCGTCATGAGTGTGTGTGTGTACATGTGAGTGAACACACACACACACACACACACACACACACACACACAGGTACATGAAGGAGCACAACAGGTGGTCTGTTTATCCATGGTCACCTTGAGGCTACTAACACCCCCCCCCCCTCACCCCTCACCCCACAACCCCCACCCCAACACATCATAACCCTCCTCCCCCCCCCCTCTCACATTCTATACCTAACGAGGTCATTAGACCTTCAGAAGTGTGTGTGGTGTCCCACCCCCCCCCCCCCCATCACCCCACTCTCCAGGTGGTGGTGGTGGTGGTGGTTGTGGTGATTAAGGGGGAACCACATTAATTGTCCAACCCCCCAACCCCCCCTCCATGCGTTCGACAACCCTTCCACGCGTGTAATTGTCCAACCACCACTTGAAACCGAGTTGGAACCGCCTATCCGGTGTTCAATCTTGAGTTCATAATATGATCAAGTTCATATCCCAGCCCGTCCCCTCCTAAGGCTTCCCCCAACGTCAAGAAACTAACGTACTAAAGTGCCCCCTTATCCTCACCTCACCAGAGGACCCAAAACAGAAAACGGGACAATAAGTCACTTTCGCCAGCCGCTTCCATTTTCCAGTACGACAACTGTTGGGTCCTTAGATAACCCGTACGACCGAAATGCGACGTTCTACCGTAGACCGAGACTGGCCTACGTCCTCCATTACGGGACCAACAAGCAGCCAATTTGTCAATAGACCCATTAGCCACAGTAATTGGCCACTCCATATGCTGTATTGTTAAGGTAAACTGTGCTAGGTGGGTGCTCGTGGTGCGGTTGAGAGAGGGCGTCGTGGGCCACACCCGGAAGGGTGATGTGGCCCGCTTATGGCCCGCGGGCCACATGTTTTACATAGGTCATTGTGCTTGGGGGACAGGAAGCCAGTGTATTCATACACAATAGACTTATATCGAAGTATACATTTATAGACGAATCCAAACGGCTTCCCCTATATTTTTAAGGCCGCCACAGCAGACATAACAAGTAATTCAGGTACACAATAATCCTTACCGTGACGATGGGATCAGAGGCCGACTTGGGCGACGTACTCTGACCTCCAGCGGTGCCTTTGACCTCCAGTGGCGCCCTTGACCTCCAGCGGTGCCTTTGACCTCCAGCGGTGCCTCCCGTGACGACAGTGACCTCTCGCAGCGACTCTGACCTCCCACCAGGACTTTGGTACTGCAGCTCAGGCAGGACAATGTTAAACGTCTAAGTAAAGGAACACAAGACTTCCAGACACAAGAGTTTGGAGTTCTTGACTGTCGTGAAGAGCGGCAGAGTTTCCAGACACGACGCCGCGTCCTCTGGAACGGCAAGACGGTGTCAGTCTTGCCGTTCCAGAAGACGCAATTGAAGTCAGTCTCCGCCAGGTCATACCTGAAGGCTGTTCCAGGAAGTGGCCTGCCGCCAGCGCCATCCTTGCTCACCCTGGAGGGGTCACTGACGACGCGTTGAGGGTCAGGCCACAGGGGGAAATAGGATGTGTTCACCCTACATCCTGATGTGTTATCAGGATGTGTTCACATGCTGATAACTTTGTCACTTCAGGAGGCATAATGGTGTTGAGGCTGGCTGAACCCACTCCAGCCTTGATCAGATATACACTCCGCATTTGTTCCATGATCAGCCCGTCCTCCTAACATTCCCCAACGTCAACAAACTGTCGTACTAAACTGCTCTTTATCCTAACCTACCAGAGGAGCCCAAAACAAAAAATGGGACATTGTGTCAATTTCGCGAGCCTCTTCCATTTTCTAGTAGGACAATTTTTGGCTTTAGGTAGAGTATACGTCACAGTGCGTCGTCGTATAAGGAGGACGGGATGCCGTGGTGACGCCTCCATTTGGTCACCACTTGGTCCGGGAGACATCTCCCGTCACGCAGGGTGTAGTTGCGCCTCCACAGATCTCCAGTATCAGCTTTTGATACTGGTAATGGCTCAAAAGGGCCACCACTTATGGGCTATTCATGCCCGTGCCACCTCTTGGGTGGCTTAATCTTCATCAATCAATCAATCGTGGTGACGCCCACAGCGGCCCACACTTTCAGCACAGCTTCTCCCGCACGTTTCTGACTTATTGTCCTCTACCGCGTAATATTTGAGATATATACAAGAGTTGTTACATTCTTGTACAGCCACTAGTACGCGTAGCATTTCGGGCAGGTCCCTGGAATACGATCCCCGCCGCGAAGAATCGTTTTTTCATCCAAGTACACATTTTACTGTTGCGTTAAACAGAGGCTACAGTTAAGGAATTGCGCCCAGTAAATCCTCCCCGGCCATGATACGAACCCATGACATAGCGCTCGCGGAACGCCAGGCGAGTGTCTTACCATTACACCACGGAGACTGTATAAAATATATAATATTTTTCTTTATCTTCCTCAAGATATATTTGTGGTTTTCCTGAACGTGTAACCGCGCGCCCTGGAAACACAAACCGAAACTGTCTCTATTTTCTGCTTGTTACAACTTGTAATAAAGTTGTTACATCTTGGCTTAACGTGTTTATGACGTGTTAGAACAGTTGTTACATCTTGGCTTAACGTGTTTATGACGTGTTAGAACGTTGTTACAACTTGCTATATTGGTTGTTATAACTGGTTAGGTGTTAAAACTTGTTCGAACGTTGTACCAACGTCGTAGTTTCGGTGTGTGTTTTAGCGGGATATTACCAGAACGCTGGGAATAAGAGGCGTTCTGGCCAGCATATATGATAATAATAATTCATTGTGTCACGGGTTGACAGGCAGCCAGAGTGTATTTATGCTCGTTAGGCTTATATTGAGGCCCCCCCCTCCCCAGGTCAAATTACTAACCCTCCCCAGACTGACGCCTGGGGGTACTTACTTGCTGCTAGGTGAAAAGATGCATTAGGTGATAGGAAATGAGCCCAACCATTTCTGTCGCACCCGGGATTCTGGACTGTGAATCTAGAACGAAGCCGACTGATCTACAGGGACCCTTTATATAAACTCTACAACTTTTGTGTGTGACTCTTACAGACGTTTTCCCATCCTCAAACTAATCTGAAATGCTCTTTATAGACAAAATAACACAAACAGTTCCCCTTCCAGTTGTCTAACCTTCCCGTTATGGTGAATAGTTTATAATGTAATTCCCGCCATCCGCCTCCTCCTCCTCCCGCTGCCTCCATGCCCTCTCCTGCGATTGGTCCGCCGCCCACCAACTCGGCGTCGGTGATTGGTTAGCTCATGATCCTCCCGGGCGCGCCACCCAACCAGCGGGCAGATCTTCCTCCTGTGTTGATGGCGGCGGCGGCGGGGGAAGCCAGCCACACACTGACTGCTACCAACCTCTAAAAATCGCCAAAAAGTAGCTTTTCCAGAGGTTAAACCGTTAAAATAAATGTGTGAACAATAGTTCGTAATAATTCGAACTACTCTGACCTTCCCCAGGAGACAACCCCATAATAACTACCTAACTCTCAACTACCCATTGCCTGCTAGGTGAAAGGAGGCATTAGGTGAAAGGAAAAGTGCCCAGTCACTTCTGTCCCCTCCCGGGAATCGAACCCGGGATCCTGGGTTGTGAATGGAGAACGAAACTACTGTATAATACTCGTTTATAATACGAATTTAGAGTCTACAAATGTAATCTAAACTCATCTTTTGTGATACAATATGTAGACAATTTTCCTCGGGATTTGTGGATAGAAATAAGTAATAAATATATCTAAACTATATTATTAAAGACACGAAATTAATAAGAATATAATTAGTGTTCAATTGAACTATCACAGCGTGGGAGGGTCCCAGGAGCTGGAGCTTACTGCCAGGAGACTCAACAGGGTCCCAGGAGCTTTAGTCCTTCACCAGGTGTTGTGGAGTCCTGTGAGAGGTGGCACTCCTCCCCCACACCAGGTGTTGTGGAGTCCTGTGAGAGGTGGCACTCCTCCCCCACACCAGGTGTTGTGGAGTCCTGTGAGAGTGGCACTCCTCCCCCACACTAGGTGTTGTGGAGTCCTGTGAGAGTGGCACTCCTCCCCCCACACTAGGTGTTGTGGAGTCCTGTGAGAGGTGGCACTCCTCCCCCACACCAGGTGTTGTGGAGTCCTGTGAGAGTGGCACTCCTCCCCCACACCAGGTGTTGTGGAGTCCTGTGAGAGTGGCACTCCTCCCCCACACTAGGTGTTGTGGAGTCCTGTGAGAGTGGCACTCCTCCCCCACACTAGGTGTTGTGGAGTCCTGTGAGAGGTGGCACTCCACCCCACACCAGGTGTTGTGGAGTCCTGTGAGAGGTGGCACTCCTCCCCCACACCAGGTGTTGTGGAGTCCTGTGAGAGGTGGCACTCCACCCCACACCAGGTGTTGTTGAGTCCTGTGAGAGGTGGCACTCCTCCCCCACACCAGGTGTTGTGGAGTCCTGTGAGAGGTGGCACTCCACCCCACACCAGGTGTTGTTGAGTCCTGTGAGAGGTGGCACTCCTCCCCCACACCAGGTGTTGTGGAGTCCTGTGAGATGTGGCACTCCACCCCACACCAGGTGTTGTGGAGTCCTGTGAGAGGTGGCACTCCACCCCACACCAGGTGTTGTGGAGTCCTGTAAGAGGTGGCACTCCTCCCCCACACCAGGTGTTGTAGAGTCCTGTGAGAGGTGGCACTCCTCCCCCACACCAGGTGTTGTGGAGTCCTGTGAGAGGTGGCACTCCTCCCCCACACCAGGTGTTGTGGAGTCCTGTGAGAGGTGGCACTCCTCCCCCACACCAGGTGTTGTGGAGTCCTGTGAGAGGTGGCACTCCTCCCCCACACCAGGTGTTGTGGAGTCCTGTGAGAGGTGGCACTCCTCCCCCACACCAGGTGTTGTGGAGTCCTGTGAGAGGTGGCACTCCTCCCCCACACCAGCCGGGGTAAGAAGGACGACTTCGGGGGCCATAAACGCTTCGTCGTCCTCTTTGTAAACAATACAACTCTGGCTTCCAGCAAGTACACCCGCCGTTTGGCGCTTGCTTGACGCCTCCTGGTGGCTACACGCGAGGGGGTGAGCCCCCGACTCAGAGCATAATATATCCGACAAACTCTTTTTGGCAGTCGAATAAACTTTTTGCCAGACATCAAAACCCGAGTCCAATTTGTGCCATGACCTGCGGTGGAGCAACTACGTCCAGAGGGCAACTCAGGAGCCCTCAAAGATCCGCCAACTTCAGGAGCGTCTTCATCAAGTCCCCGCCTAACATTTACACTGTGAAACTTGACAAATCTATCAACTTTCCTGTGACCATTAGGTGAGATATGCGCAAGATCAATCCGGGTTGTTGAGGGGATGCCATGAAACAGTATCAAAACCCAGCGGTAAAATCCCACGCGGTCACTCGAGGACCCGCAGCGTCGAGGTCCTACTCCGTCAGGTCCTACTCGAGGTCCTACTCCGTCAGGTCCTACTCCGTCAGGTCCTACTCCGAGGTCCTACTCGAGGTCCTACTCCGTCAGGTCCTACTCGAGGTCCTACTCCGTCAGGCCGGATAGGGGACGAGCGGAGGCTGGGGCAAAGCTTCAGGGGCCAGATTCACGACACAATTACACAAGTACTTACGAACGTGTACATCTTTCCTCAATCTTTGACGGCTTTGGTTACATTTATTAAACAGTTTACAAGCATGAAAACTTGTCAATCCACTGTTGTTATTGTTATAGACAGCTTCCTGGTGCTTCGGAGTTCATTAACTGTTTAATAATAGTAAACTAAGCCGCCAAAGATTGAGAAAAGATGTACAGGTTCGTAAGTGTTTGCGTAACTTCTTCGTGAATCTAGCCCCAGGCCTCGTGCCTCAAGAGGTGAAGGGCACCACCGTGGCGCCTTGATACGTGCCGCCCAGTCTACCTATGTTAATAATATCGATTCTTCCAGACCTCAGATGACAAAGTTTGTGTCAATGAACCTCCGAAGCATTGTTAAGGCCGAGGTGACACTTGTACAACAATGGAATAACATTAGAGCGAATACAGTCATTATTCAGAGACGCTCCAAGCCCGGAAGACTATATACAGACCGTCTGCGGCAGTATTAAGATCCTAGCTCTCTCAAAGGATGTCAATGCAAAGAGACATACGACGATCTATCTTGAGGTTATCTTGAGATGATTTCGGGGCTTTTTAGTGTCCCCGCGGCCCGGTCCTCGACCAGGCCTCCACCCCCAGGAAGCAGCCCGTGACAGCTGACTAACACCCAGGTACCTATTTACTGCTAGGTAACAGTCCGATGTCAAAGGAATCAGATTATTTCATCGAGGAGACACACATGACTATCTTGAGGTTATCTTGAGATGATTTCGGGGCTTTAGTGTCCCCGCGGCCCGGTCCTCGACCAGGCCTCCATCCCCAGGAAGCAGCCCGTGACAGCTGACTAACACCCAGGTACCTATTTTACTGCTAGGTAACAGGGGCATAGGGTGAAAGAAACTCTGTCCATTGTTTCTCGCCGGCGTCTGGGATCGAACCCAGGGCCACAGGATCACAAGCCCAGCGTGCTGTCCGCTCGGCCGACCGGCTCCCTCTAAAGAACATAGGAAAAGCAATACACACAGAGATCACAGTAACGCGATGCATCAAATGAACAAACTTTCAACTCTTTTTAACCCTGTCGTAGCTCAGTCGATTAAGGGCAGCGTCTGAGATGCTCCCGGACGCAGGTTCGAATCCTCGTCACGGCCCTTGTGGATGTGTTCATAGGAAAAGCAACATTCCTGATCTTCCTGACAACATCAGGCCAGGTAAGTGACTGTTAGCATAACAGTCACTTACATAACATAACAGTTCTGTAACAGTTCTGTTACAGTTCATAACATAACATAACAGTTCTGTAACAGTTCATAACAGTTCATAACAATACAGTTCTGAGAGTCAGGTACACAGGAGCCATTAAGTGGCCACGAGGTAATAGTGTGTAGGCAATATATATATAACCTCGGTAGAGAAGCTTCCACGCATATGTTACGGGCTCACCATAGCCCGTGCTACTTGCCCCGCTCCTGTGCCAGGTAAGTCCACTACGGGCTCACCATAGCCCGTGCTACTTGCCCCGCTCCTGTGCCAGGTAAGTCCACTACGGGCTCACCATAGCCCGTGCTACTTGCAACTTTTTGTTCCGAGTAGCTGAGTCTAAAACAACAATAACAACAGCAGCTTCCACACTTCCTCGTAGAGTGACAGGAAGGAGGTCACGGAGCCAGGTCACAGATGACCTAATTTGTTATTCCCAGCAGTTAACAATCTATATATCTATCTAAAGGCGGTAGATTGCATCTATCCAACGGTTGCCGATTGTAAATACCTAAGAGGGTGTGGATTGTAAATACTTAGGAGGATGTGGATTGTAAATACCTAAGAGGGTGTGGATTGTAAATACCTAAGAGGGTGTGGATTGTAAATATTCAGATACTAATGATAGCAGTATGAACGAAAGAATTACCTTCTGAAAATAACATTAAAAATTACAAAGCTTATATCAGAGATTATACTCTAATTCCTTTGTATCAAAATATAACTTACACACACACACATATATATATATATATATATATATATATATATATATATATATATATATATATATATATATATATATATATATATATATATATATATATATATATATATATATATATATATATATATATATACTGAAGAACAGACACTTTACTTTGAGCGAAAATTCCAAAGTTATGAAAATACCGCATTACAATTTCTCTGAAATGATATAACACTGTCTATAATTTCATTTAACTGGACTCTAGGCAACCCGTCCAGTTCAAGTCCATTCCATCCAGCGGTCGACCGCAAAGACAGGACTCCTGGTTCAACTTTGACGCCGAGCGGACGTCTGGGACGCCGAGCGGACGTCTGGGACGCCGAGCGGACGTCTGGGACGCCGAGCGGACGTCTGGGACGCCGAGCGGACGTCTGGGACGCCGAGCGGACGTCTGGGACGCCGAGCGGACGTCTGGGACGCCGAGCGGACGTCTGGGACGCCGAGCGGACGTCTGGGACGCCGAGCGGACGTCTGGGACGCCTCTTCCGTCTGGGAGCCGCTGGATCACGCTCTCTTTTGCGATTTTGGCTTTGTTATTGGCGTCTGGTATTCTTCTTCAAGGGTCCGGTTGTACGGCGCCTGGCGCGCATGTCGCCTTGGGTCACGGCGTTGTTGATAGATTTTGTTTACGGGTTCTGACTGGTTCTCTTGGCGGGGTGACGGTGTTGGGGGCCAGCTTGGCCGAGAGGTGCCGGGGAGTTGGCGGGTCTTGGTGGGCTCCTGGTGTGCCCTCAGCCGTGGTGGGCGGCCGGCTTCTGCTGTGCCGGAGGGCGCAGGATAACTTTTGGGTTTTAGCTGGGGGCCGAGTTTTTGGTTTCGCTCCCCAGTGTTCTCTGTGAGGGGCGGGGCTGGTGCTTGTCACCCTGGGGGACTCCTGGGGGCGCCTCAGTCATCTGCCCGTCTTTGTGTTCATTGGCCGCGAGGCACATTAGTTTCCGCTGATAAGCGACATTCATTTCGCCATTAGGCTTCGCCATTAACCATTCACGGGTACGCCGGAGCGCATCCGATCCCACGACCGTCGTCGCCCCTTAATCAACAACAACAACCATTTTTTTTTGAGATATATGCAAGAGTTGTTACATTCTTGTAGAGCCACTAGTACGCGTAGCGTTTCGGGCAGGTCCCTGGAATACGACCCCCTGCCGCGAAGAATCGTTGTTACAACCTAGTACACATTTTACTGTTGAGTTAAACAGAGGCTACAGTTAAGGATTTGCGCCCAGTAAATCCTCCCCGGCCAGGACACGAACCCATGACAAAGCGCTCGCGGAACGCCAGGCGAGTGTCTTACCACTGCACCACGGAGACTATAAAGATGTATTCATCAATGTTAACATGATCATCATTCAAAACAGAATTTTTCTCAAGTATAAATTAATATTATTATATATTAGCATATTGTGCATGTGTAGGCATAGGTTAGGTTAGGTGTTTAGGTTCTGTTGGCGATTATTTGTATTTGTAGTACGTGGGTGAAGCATTTATAGCGTTGTGGTTCGAACAAAATTCGTCAGTGAAACTTCACCCACGTTCCGGAAGTGTTCGAACGTCATCAGTTGTGAGTCGTGTGTAAACCGTTGTTCAATCATAAACAGCTGGGGTTTGGCGGGTGCATGGAATAGTCTTCAGCATTTTGTTCGAACCACAACGCTGTAAATGCTTCACCCACGTACTACAAATACAAATAATCACAAACAGAACCTAAACACCTAACCTAACCTAACCTAACCTAACCTATCCTATGCCTATTTATACACAATATGGTAATATATTATAATATTAATTTATACTTGAGAAAAGTTCTCTTTTGAATGAACATCATGTTAACATTAATGAATGCGTCTGTGGGGTCGACCGCTGGATGGAATGTACTTGGTCTGAGGAGTTGTTGATAGCTCTATATATCGACTGTTTATTTCCACTGAAGGGGCTGGACGGTAGAACGACGGTCTCGCTTCATGCAAGTCGGCGTTCAATTCCCGACCTTCCCAAAGTGCTTGGGCACCATTCCATCCCCCCCCCCCGTCCCATCCCAAATCCTTATCCTGGCCCTTTTCAGTGCTATATAGTAATTGGTTGGTGCTTTCTACTGATAATTCCCTCCACTGACGAGTGAATGATAATTTAACTGGCTATAATTTTACAGAATCATACATTATAATTAAATAATTTACATGTCATCATATATTATAATTTGCCTAGTAATATAAATTATAATTATTTTGCATTTAAAGACTGCACTGCTTCCTCCTGGAGCAGTGGTGTTCATCCTGGAGCAGTGGTGTTCATCCTGGAGCAGTGGTGTTCATCCTGGAGCAGTGGTGTTCATCCTGGAGCAGTGGTGTTCATCCTGGAGCAGTGGTGTTCATCCTGGAGCAGTGGTGTTCATCCTGGAGCAGTGGTGTTCATCCTGGAGCAGTGGTGTTCATCCTGGAGCAGTGGTGTTCATCCTGGAGCAGTGGTGTTCATCCTGGAGCAGTGGTGTTCATCCTGGAGCAGTGGTGTTCATCCTAGAGCAGTGGTGTTCATCCTGGAGCAGTGGTGCTCATCCTGGAGCAGTGGTGTTCATCCTAGAGCAGTGGTGTTCATCCTGGAGCAGTGGTGTTCATCCTGGAGTAGTGGTGTTCATCCTGGAGCAGTGGTGTTCATCCTAGAGCAGTGGTGTTCATCCTGGAGCAGTGGTGTTCATCCTAGAGCAGTGGTGTTCATCCTAGAGCAGTGGTGTTCATCTGTAGGTGAACACGGCCGGGTTCGGCTAGCAACTGGACGGGTGAGAGCACAGGCAACATTGCCCTTGGTTAAAATGAGCTCAATAAACCCTTTGAGCTCATGCTTAAGGCAACAGACTACAGTCTTTCATCCTGCCAATTATAGTCATCCTGTCAGTTACAGTCATTTACAGTCGTCCATCCTGTCATTCCGATACAGTCACCTCGCCAGATACAGTCATCAGGCGCCCGGATAGAACATCGCATTACGGCGTATAAATCCCTTCCCCTACGGCCAAAATCTGATGTACTACAAATCATAGCGGCTCGACAATATTGATCTGATATCCTGTTTTCTATCCCTAGGCCTCCTGCCCTCGGGTTGTGTTAGGTTCGGGTAATTTAGTGCGTCTGTTTAGTGACGTGTGACCGCTGGTGAGGGCTGTGTGGGTGTCAAGGTGTTGACCCCCAGAGGTCAGTGGTATCTTGGAAGGGGGGAGGGGGGGGGGAGGTAGAGGTCACGATAACGAGCCAACTACCGCTAGTTGAGTCGTTAGTGCGTGTGGTGACACTGGTGTTCACCTAGTAGTGTTTATGTATCTGTGACTATAGGCACATACTGAGGTCTTAACTCTTTATGGCTCTTTATTGATCCTCTTGTTGTGAAGTTTTGTTGTGTTGTGGGTGTTGGGGGGGGTGAAGGGGTCTACAACCCCCTTCTTTGGTGGTGTGGTTGTGGTGGTGTGGTTCGGTTGTGATGGTGTGGTTGTGTTGACATACTTCAAAACGTGTCAAAACCACTACTGCAAACCAGCAAATAACATTTAATAAAAGTCACTCACCTGAGCACGTGTAGCCTGGGCCAAGATGGTGGTGATGGTGTCTTAAGAAAGGACAGCCGGCCTGCTTCTGCATGGCCGCTCCGCCCCCCATCCGGCCACGCCTTAAACACGCCCTTCATATGTCCTTTCGGGCGCCGGTCTAATAATAACAATAAAGTTATACACTCAACAGTAAAATAGGCTACTTCCTGTAATTTGTGAAAATAGGTTAAGTTGACTAACATTCTCTTAATATTCATATCTTCCTATTCCTTAGTTTTACTGTCTGAATGCGTGTAATACTAGCCTATCCTCCTGAAATGAAGGAACAGAGCTTAGAGTAATGCAGTGCTTGAAAGCACTAGTAAGTCGTGATGGACCAGCTGAAAGAAGACTTTTGTTGTATTGAGTTTTTTAAAGTTATGAGGCTAATTAAACCTAATCTATCCATCTTAGGCGTAATACATGCTATTTATGGCCCAGTATACAACAAATATGTGATTATATGCAGGCGATGAGTCACAATAACGTGGCTGAAGTATGTTGACCAGACCACACACTAAAAGTTGAAGGGACGACGACGTTTCGGTCCGTCCTGGACCATTCTCAAGTCGATTGTGAATGACCATTCCCATTCGACTTGAGAATGGTCCAGGACGGACCGAAACGTCGTCGTCCCTTCAACTTTTAGTGTGTGGTCTGGTCAACATGTGATTATATATATATATATATATATATATATATATATATATATATATATATATATATATATATATATATATATATATATATATATATATATATATATATATATTATCGCTCAGGAACATTTAACTTTAGTTTCAGCATTATTTCTCCCGCCCTCAATAAAGCAAAAAGTACAAAATATGGCTTACTGGGGCTAACAGTAAATCCACAGTTACAAAGGTAACTATGTAGTTACCTTAGTAACTTCTGTGGAGAGGGGGGAGGGGAAACCTGCTGCATGGGTAACAACTTCTCCCCCCCCCCCCCGTATCAACCTACCCTGGCTTTGCGCCCTGGAGAGGCCACTCCAGACCGACAACCAGAGCCCAACTCCATAGTCTCTTGAGACTAATGGATGCCTACTACTAAGTACTTTATAGTACATAAGTTACAAAAAGCACTGTAACCCTTTGCACTACCGCCCACAAGATGGGTATGTGGTGCATAATAAATGGACTGAACTAAGTAAAAACAGGAAAATGGGTTGAATACTATATTCACTGCGCTTAACAAACAAAATTTCAATTAAAGAAAATACCACAAAATAGCATTCATCACATTATAGACAAATACTAATGACATTCATCACATTATAGACAAATACTAATGACATTCATCACATTATAGACAAATACTAATGACATTCATCACATAGACAAATACTAATGACATTCATCACATTATAGACAAATAATAATGACATTCATCACATTATAGACAAATAATAATGACATTCATCACATTATAGACAAATAATAATGACATTCATCACATTATAGACAAATAATAATGACATTCATCACATTATAGACAAATAATAATGATTCATCACATTTGATAAATACAAAATTTTCCTAAGTATATTTTGTATATTTTCTACAACTTTTGATTCATTTTAACTCATCACAGAACATGTTTGATTTTGACTAAATCTAAAAGGTTAAGACTTTAGTAATTAATTTGTTAAGTGCTAACTAGAATTTGGTAATTGAAAATACACATTCATATACTTTATATTCATATATATTCATGTACATATATAGTACCTAATAAGCCAAGTTGCCTAGCAAGCTGAATTCTCCTGAAGTATCCTAATCTAACCCAATCTATTTTATCTTAATCTAACTTAACCTATGCTAACCTAACCTAACCTATCTTATCCTAACCTAACCTAGGTTAGGCTATCCTAATCTAACCTAACCTATCCTAAGCTAACTTAAGTCATAATTAATATTTGTAATATAATAATAATATTAAGTGGAATTAACCAATTTTAAAAGAAATATTTGAAAATAACGTAAATCACTCTGCTTGTTAGGCAAATGAGGCGTTGCATACTAGGCCAAGTATTGCTCTTCTGGCTATGCACCTGCGGGTATATATTCCTTAATGGAGATTTGGAAATGGCCATCCTACTCATGTCACTCATGTCTTGGCTCGTCACTCATTCATATTTGACTCATGTCACTCATTCCTACTTGACTCATGTCACTCATTCCTACTTGGTTCATGTTACTCTTGCTCATGTCCCTTTCACATGGCTCATATCACTCACCTCTGGCTCATTCATGTCTTCGTTATGCCGACCCGAGTCATATAATTTGTTGTTCTGTGGGTTTGGCGCCGACGGTCGTCAGCTGGCGCCCGCACCTGGCAACGTCTTCACCCGTCCCGCACCATGGTGGCGGCGGCGGCGCCGCTGGGGACTGGTGTAGGTGGCAGCAGCGGGGCGCCACTGGGGACTGGTGTAGGTGGCAGCAGCGGGGCGCCACTGGGGACTGGTGTAGGTGGCGGCGCCAACGACTGCTCTGAAACGAGGCAAACAAACATTCAAAGTCATTAAACACATGTTCTTCTCTTCCAAATGAGGCTTCTTAGCCGTTAGTAATATCTGTTATTACTCTCAGGTATGTCTGTATGTCTGTTGTAAATGTTGAACATTATATCAGTAAACTGAAATTATTTATCTACACATAGTGTTAAAACAATGCAAGTGTTGTTGCATTTAACTGCATCAAAATCAAGTTTTGTTTTGAAATAACAATCATTCACTTTCTTAATTTAAACACTTGTATCAAATTTCAAAATTTATCAAAATCCTTTCTTAAATAATGGTGATCAAACCAATATTAATTTCTCGGCCCTTTGACTAAGATATATTTTAACATATTTATCACAAATGCATGATAATCTCGAGTCGAAATTAGATCCTAATATTTCTAAATCAAAAATAATGATCCGTTAGACCTTTTTTTTCAATAAATCGGCACATGCCTTCAAACTATTTGTAACTACCATTCCCAGGTGTCCATCAAACGACGCAATTCATTTTTTAATTTGCTGATTTGATCAGTATAATTAATAACCGCCCGAGTGGTTGGCGACCATAACTATGGTCAGAAGCTGTATATTTGAATATTTTGCTTCCTTGAATGTTTCTTGTAGAAGTTAAACCGGACTAACTGTTGTAGTTAGTCCGGTTAGGCCACACAAACTAACAAAAGTATAGTTTGTGTGGCTGGAACAGTGTGGTGAAGGGTGGCGGGAAGAATGTGGTGGAGGGTGGCTGGAACAGTGTGGTGGAGGGTGGCGGGAACAGTGTGGTTCCCGCCACAGCCAGCCACGCCACCAAATACCAAAACTTCTGAGTTATAAATCAGAGGTGAAGCACGAGTGTGTGTGTGTGTGTGTGTGTGTTGTGCGTGCACGCGGCCCCACCACCACCTCATCGTCCTATTCATCAGCAACCCTAACCCAATATAACCCCCAAACATCAACACTCCGCCATAGGCTATGCCGCACCGGGTTTACCCACGTACTGGGCGCCTGACAGGTGAATGGACAGCACTTCGGATTCGTAGTCCTGAAGTTCCGGGTTCGATCCCCGGTGGAGTCGGAGACAAATGAGCAAAATGTTTCTTTCACCCTGATGCCCCTGTTACCTAGCAGTAAATAGGTACTAGGGAGTTAGACAGCTGCTACGGGCTGCTTCCTGGGGGGTGGGTAACAAAAAGGAGGCCTGGTCGAGAACCGGGCCCCGAAATATATACAGGCCCCGAAATTTTCTCAAGATACCTCCCAAAGCGATATGAAAAGGCTCGAAAGCATCCAAAATGAAGCCATGACAATCATTCTTGGAGTTCTGAGAACTGCCGAAACATCTAATCTACGAGAAAAGTTGTCCCTCCCCAGTGTTAAAAGCCCAGAATTAAGGAACTGAATGCTAAGCTTGCAATTAAGATAGCCAGAGATCCCTATTACAATGATATTGCCAAGAAAAAACTGAGTTCTGTGCTAGAAGCAAAAAATGGCATCACAGATTAGTCTGCTACCTCGAAGAACTTCATCTCCTTGAGCAAGCCTGTGAGCTCCTGCCTGTAGAGAGGTTACCTCCCTGGGAGGATGACTCGTGCAGGATTATCATCAATGAAATGGCAACGAAAAAGTCCAACATGATACCACAAAAAATGAGGCGCAAGTTTTCTGTGATGGAAGAAAACGCATGCATAGAGTGGGAGACTTCTTTATTTGTTTAATGTTAATAATAGTACTGTATTAATAATTATAATTATAGCAATTATAATAATATCTATAGTAAACATTTATACTAATACAAAAAACATTATTGTTATTATAGTGTTATTGTTATGTATATATATATATATATATATATATATATATATATATATATATATATATATATATATATATATATATATATATATATATATATATATATATATATATTATATATATAATGGGATTTTATTATTGTTGTATTGTCACCCCATACTCATCCTGTGAGCGAGAGTTTATTGTGCACCCCATACTCATCTTGTGAGCGATAGTTTATTGTACACCCCATACTCATCCTGTGAGCGATAGTTTATTGTGCACCCCATACTCATTTTGTGAACGGTAGTTTATTGTGCACCCCATACTCATCTTGTGAGCGGTAGTTTATTGTGCACCCCATACTCATCCTGTGAGCGATAGTTTATTGTGCACCCCATACTCATCCTGTGAGCGGTAGTTTATTGTGCACCCCATACTCATCCTGTGAGCGGTAGTTTATTGTGCACCCCATACTCATCCTGTGAGCGGTAGTTTATTGTGCACCCCATACTCATCTTGTGAGAGGTAGTTTATTGTGCACCCCATACTCATCCTGTGAGCGGTAGTTTATTGTGCACCCCATACTCATCCTGTGAGCGGTAGTTCATTGTGCACCCCATACTCATTATGTGAGCGGTAGTTTATTATGCACCCCATACTCATCCTGTGAGCGGTAGTTTATTGTGCACCCCATACTCATCCTGTGAGCGGTAGTTTATTGTGCACCCCATACTCATCCTGTGAGCGGTAGTTTATTGTGCACCCCATACTCATCCTGTGAGCGGTAGTTTATTGTGCACCCCATACTCGTCCTGTGAGCGGTAGTTTATTGTGCACCCTATACTCATCCTGTCACTACTCACCCCCATCACTAACACTAATGGCCTCGACGACGAGGACAGGAAACCGGCAGCTTGTCAAAGGTCCCACCCTCTTTTCCAGTTGGTTTTTAAAATATAACATTTTTTCGGTAATTTTCTTTTACTACTTTGGCGTGTAGGCGGTTCCATGGGTTTATAACTCTGTGGGTGAAAAAGCATCTGTTTAGTCCTTGGCTTGTTGAGTTTGAAACCGTTCCTCCTTGTTTCTTACGTCTGACCTTTTCAACATATTTTCCGGATCAACATCCTCCAAATTGTTCAGTAATGTATTTTAAATGTTTCAATGAGATCCGCCCTATTATGCCTGGTTTGTAGTGTTGTTAGCCCTGTGGCCCTCAACCGTTCCTGATACGATAGTTGACTTCCCTGGAAACAAACCGAAACTGTCTCTATTTTCCGCTTGTTACAACTTGTAATAAAGTTGTTACATCTTGGCTTAACCTGTTTATGACTTATTAGAACGTTGTTACAACTTGCTGTATTGATTGTTATAACTGGTTAGAAAGTGTTAAAACTTGTTCGAACGTTGTACCAACGTCGTAGTTTCGGTGTGTGTTTGGCGGGATTAGCTTTGGAATGATTTTTGTTGCCTGGTGTTGCACCTTCTCCAGAGCATCAATGTCATTCTGAAGATGAGGTCGCCATGCTCGTATACAGCAATTCAAATAGGGGCGCACCAGATATTTATACAAATCAATCTCTACCTTTTCCTTAAAAGTCAAAGGTACACTTGATTATTCGAAGGGTTTGGTTAGCTTTTTTGACTGCTGCTCCTACCTATTGTGCAACTTTCGGTGAGTGGGGGATTTGGGCTCCAAGGTCCTTTTCTTCATCAATCTGCTGTAATGTAATGTTATTAATTTGGTAATTGTGGCATGGGTTGTTATGCCCCGCATGCATGCACTTCAAGGCACACCACCGGCACCACGCACTGCCGCCCTGACCCATAAATCAAACAACATTATCACATTAAGGTGATATTTTCCTCAAGGAAAATTTGGTTCCATTGGCTATACAAACGGAAACAGTCATGTATGTTCAGTGCTGTTGCGGGTCATTAACAGATAGGTCTATATCGGGTCCCGTTTGGGTGTACCTAGATTGCGTTATAACGAAGCCCTCGACATGCCGGTCAAAGGATATCAACGGCTGTTCTTAACTCCCTCGCCACTTCTAGCATGTATTCAGGGGGACCAATATGCGAAGAGATCCATAGGAGATATACTGATTTCGAGCCTGGCCTCAGGCCGGGCTCGGGGAGTAGAACAACTCGAGATCCTCTCCAGGTCTGCTGGTATCACTGATGATTTTACTGTATCTGTGCCTTACTTCAGACTCAAATAAATTTGTTAGTTATGCCTTCAGGAGTTAAGTGAAATCAAGGATAAGTCACTTACAATTGATAGTTAATTTTTCAATACATATACTTGTTTCAGTGCAAGGAGTTTAGCAAACAATGTTGTCTGAAGTGTGAAGGCCCAGTTAAGTAATATGAGCTCCCATTCAGAACGTGACACAGCACCGCTCCTGTGCCAGGTAAGTCCACTACAGGCTCACCATAGCCCGTGCTACTTGGAACTTGTTCTGTGTAGCTGAATCTATAACAACAACAGAACATGATTCAACTCTTGTTGTAAAGAGCAATGCACTCCAGTGGCACCAGTAGAATAGTGCAGAGAATCATCAATGTAAACAGTATGGGCGGGAGAGTTCTACGACCAGATCATCAATCTTTCTAAAGGTATTATACTTTACAAGTCAAAGCTTGGGTTGATCTTGAGTCATCTCAGGTGGCTATCTTGAGGTTATCTTGAGATGATTTCGGGACTTTAGTGTCCCCGCGGCCCGGTCCTCGACCAGGCCTCCACCCCCAGGAAGCAGCCCGTGACAGCTGACTAACACCCAGGTACCTATTTTACTGCTAGGTAACAGGGGCATAGGGTGAAAAACTCTTACCCATCGTTTCTCGCCGGGGCCCGGGATCGAACCCGGGACCACAGGATCACAAGTCCAGCGTGCTGTCCGCTCGGCCGACCGGCTAGGAAGCGGCAGTAATCTGTAACGGGGTGATCTCCCATGGTGCAGCGAGGGAGGGAGGGGCCCTTCTTGATTAATTTATTTTATTTATTTATATATATACAAGAAGGTACATTGGGTTTGTGAGAATACATTGGATAGTACAGTATTTACATTCTTGTAAAGCCACTAGTACGCGCAGCGTTTCGGGCAGGTCCTTAATCTAGCAGATAATTTTAAGTAGGTAATTAATTAAGTAGGTAATAAGTTGATAGCGATTATGACCTTTATACACCAGAGTTCACTTACAGTTTTATTAAACCGTTTTGAGGGATGCTGACCTTCGCTAAAGGAGGGGTGTCTGTGCAGAAGTTCGGGTAGGTACCCAAAGCATAGGTTCGAATCTTCTTCGTGACTCCTACTGAGTTTTTCACTAGGACAGGTAAGTAAACCTAAACTTAGCATCTTGTTACCATTTACAACATGGTTTTCAGTCAGTTGATTACTTACACATGGGATATTGAGGACCTTCTTCATGTCAAATAATTTAGTTGCATATGCAGGCGATGAGTCACAATAACGTGGCTGAAGTATGTTGACCAGACCACACACTAGAAATTGAAGGGACGACGACGTTTCGGTCCGTCCTGGACCATTCTCAAGTCGATTGGACAATCGACTTGAGAATGGTCCAGGACGGACCGAAACGTCGTCGTCCCTTCAATTTCTAGTGTGTGGTCTGGTCAACAATTTAGTTGCATGGTCGGGGGGGGGGGGGGGGGGGGGTTCTGATGATGATCCTCATGGCTTCGTTTTGCATCTTTCCCAATATACACTATTCCATCTACCAACATATCATGCAAGAAGAGTATATGTATATATATACTCTTCTATATATATACGATATACGGCCACCACAGGCCGCACGAAACAACCCAAAAAGCCCACGAATTGTGGGACCAGGCGTGAGCAAATAGGGCGAGCTCCCCTCCCCCAATCGCCCCGTCAATGGGACGAACCACGAAAGGACTGACGAGCCTTACGAGAACCCAAGCGGCAAAGGGGGCGATCCCTGCGCCAACCAGAAACAGCCAGAACTGGAGGCTGCGTCTGCCCCGATTCTGGCACCAATGGCCTACCACGACAAAAAGATCCCCGAGCCCTGGCACGACCCTTCCAGGAAGGCCCCCATGAGCCCCCCGGGGCAACAACAACTCAGACATAAGCCGACAACTAACCGAGGCCGCCTGCAGGTACTGCACCACAGCAGACTCGGCAAACAGCAACGAACAAAGAGGCAAAGACAACCGAAGAGCCAGGGCCCAAGCGGAATCCAAGGAAGAAGCCAGCACCGCCTGCCGACACGCGAGGCGAGAAGCATAGAGCCGTGAAACCGCATCACACAGGAGTGGAGCGAAGAGCTTCAACAAAGTAGACAACGCCTGCACCGCGGAAGGCAGAGCACCGGACCCGGCAGCAGCCCCAAGTGCCCCCACATCCAACTCAAGCTAGTCCGAGGACAGCTCAAAGATGGAAAAGAAATGCAGGGCCTAAGCAAGCAGGCCTCGAGTACGCATATCCTCTGCAATCAAGGCAGACGAAGGAAAGGAACCTGCACGTGAAGCTGCATGACACCAACATCCCACAGAAGGGCAGGGGCGAACAAACAAGCACTGAGATACTCAAAGTCGCCCCCAGGAAAACCTGAAACGCCGATTGAGTCTCTCGCCACTCAAGTGCCCAGGACTGACAGAACGTGTGCCAGGCCTCCAAAAAGAAAAGAGGACAGTCTGCCAACCAGGACAACTCCAGACTTCATAACGAACCCAGTACAAACTAGAAGAGCAGTACACAAAGGAATGCGGATTCATCACGAAGGCATAATCCCGGTAGTGCAGGAGGTAAGCCGCCACGACCTCCAGCACCTCAGATGACAAGATGCGAGAAGCCGGAAACCTCTGAAAAGACAGAACCGAAGAACCCGCAGGATCACGGAACCGAACCCGGAAAGAGGTGGACCCCAAATCCAACTCGTAGCGGAGGGAGCGAAAGAGAACCCACTACACACAGAAATCTCAATAACGTGATGCATCAAATGAACAAATGGGGATTCATCAAATGCGGATTTGTTTGTTTTGTTCATTTGATGCATCACGTTAGTGATTTCTGTGTGTAATGATGTAAGGGAGAAGAGGGAGAACAGCCTATTGACATAGCTCAAGTGCATGGGGGAGTTGTGTAAAACCCTGATTTGTGTCTCGGCGGGATCCAGTAAGTTCAGTAGAACTTCGGTTTCAACTCTTACCATGTCGTAGCTCAGTCGTATTAAGTCGATTAAAGATTAAGGCAGGTTCGAATCCTCGTCACAGCCCTTGTGGATTTGTTCGAAAGAGAACCCCTCTCCTTGTAACACCAAGCCCCGCTCGGAGGCCAGAAAAACCCAGGCGGGGTCCAACGGGGGTTCAAAGCCCCCAAGCCAACCCCTCTCCAACCCCGGGAACCTCACCCTGAGGACCTGGGGCTGAGCTGGCCTCCAAACCCCCCACCTCCAAAGAAAAGGTGGGAGCTGCCGAAAAAGCAGGAACGAAGGGGGCCCACTGGCCACACCCAGAAGCTCCGGCAGAAGGACCAAGCTCGAAGGTCTCCGCCGCAACCTCAGAAGGGGACACCCCTAAGACCGCCCGAGTCTCAACACCAGCTATACCCTGCCCCGACTCCGAAACCCTCAGACGGAGCCGGAAGCTAGGGGGGGGGGGATTGAAAGAACTACAGACGGGGAAGGACTAGGAGGGGCAGACGGAACCAGAGCCGAAGTGACTCCCACCCCCAAGTCCAGGTCCCTGTAACCAAAACGGGGCAGTCATGGGGCATCCGGGGCCACAACCAACCAAGCGCATTGCAGCAACCTAAATCTAGCATGCAACGCTTTAGCTGCCTGCACCCGCATATTATCATCAGTAGCTTGGGTGAACTGTAGTATGGACAGACAAAAAGTCACACGACTTCGGGTCAAAACAATCACCGACCCAACAGGCAGCATGGCAGAGGCAAAACCGGTGAGTGTTACCCTGAGACAAGGGGGACAGAACAACCTTCAAACTCGCAAGACGCGAGAGGGAACTCAGGGGGTCACATCCATCGGACCACGTAGCCCCCATGGGGTTTCCCAGGGCCCTTAACCTTGGTAACACGTTAAGGGAAGCCCAGGCAGGGTACTGCGAACCGGCGCCCAAGACTACCAACCAAACTCCTAAAGCTGAAACCCTGGGATGTGTCCACTCACGGGGGGCCAAGTGGGGAGGACCACCCACAAAAATGGTGTCATAAAGACACCCCCAAGAACAGCGATGGGGGACGACAACGGCAGGCCCCCACCAGGCAGAAAACAAAAACAAAAGAAAAACCCCGCAAGAGGACAAAGTACCCAGGCGGAACAGAGTCGGCCGCTGTTAATGGTGAAAACTAGCTGTGCAGCACCCCGCACCCCTGCCAGTGACAAAAACTACCACCTTACCCAGAGACAAACAAGGGTAAGAAAAAACCAGCTGACCCCCAAGGGCGGCTAAATACCGAGCAGTAAACGGCACAGCGGAAGTAGATCCCGAGGTGACTTGTGGAAGGTGGCCCCAAGCCCCAAGGGCAGTACTTACAGGGCACCTAGGGAAGGAGACCCTAGGCGCATGTAGCCCGAGTACCGTCGAATATTACTCCCGGCTCACGCATCACCTGAAGGGACAGCCCACACCACAAGGCACAGAACTGCAATGAAAAACTGGAGCCAGAGGCACAACTGCACCAGACTTCCATCAGCCAAGAACTGTAGGTTGGGTCACCAGCAGATGGGTCTGGGGCTCCCCTTCCCCCTCCCAGGGAGGGGGGGGGGAGGTTGCGCAGACAGTGGCACGGCGACATGATAACGTCAGGCTAGTTTGCTAATTTTCGTTTGGGGAGTTCTGTCCACCTGTTCGGCTTTCAGTCGCAATAATTTTACCAGAATAGGGGTTTGTTTTGGGGCGCCTACCTTTCTGGGTGCCTCTCCCGGTCGAAGGCAGATATAGAATGCTCCCATCCACAGGGGGGACAGGTCTATAGGCCATTGCTCCTCGTGCCTCTCTAGAGGGGGGGCCAGGTTCTGGCTCGTGGTCCCTGGACTGATGCTAGACAAATATACATATCCATCCAGCCTGGATAGCTCCGTGGAGCCGATGGGGCTCCCCCCAGAAAAAGACTTCATATGCCACCTTCAAATAACCTGGGCATATGGTTCTGATTTACTCAGTTTACCTGAGGGGCCATTAACTCTAGTGACCTCAATGAGGACAGGAAGCCATCAGCTTGTCGAATGTCGTTCATCTTATAGTTCCCCCCACAGTCAAGAACAGGACAGCAGTTAGCCTTGAGGGACCCCAATAAACCTCCTCCTCCTCTTCTTTATGTTACATGTAACTTGTGTGAAGGCTCTTTCCTCCCAATGACTGCAAACCTAACTACTGAAGACACCAGAAGATGACGAGACAACAACGTTTTGGTCCGTCCTGGACCATTATCAAGTCGATTGATAATGGTCTACTGACTACTCACGTTTCCCATGATGCAACCCACAACAGTTGCCTAACTTCCAGGTGACAGGAAACATTTCCCAAATGCTTCTGTCCTAGCATGGAAACTGATCTTTTGCCTGTGACCTGATTTTGCTTTCCCTCCTTTCTATACCAAATAATGGAAGTGGCAGAACTTCCTTGTTATCTGGTAGAGTACTGTAACATTATAGACACAAATCCACTAACAAATTTCAAGTGAAGGTCTGACAAATACACAAGATTGCCTGAATAAAATATAGGCGCTGCCGATCATGATGAACCAATAAGCCTTCTAAAATTTCCCGAATCCTAATGTTCTTAAAAGTGCATATATATATATATGTTGGTTTAGGTTTTATCACTTGCATTAATAAGAACACAATCAATCACCTCACAGCTTCGTTTCTCCAACATTATTCTATGAGAAGAGTTTGTTATTCAAGGCTTTAGATTCTTGATTTGAAAAATAATAGTACTATACATTAACAGGTTATAATTAGATACAGAGATTAAAAAAATCCTTTAATGTAATCAATGCCACACACATTGTAAAGACACTAAATAATCACTTCCATTAGACTTAGGTTTTTCTATGACAATGTCAACACCAAATGGTTTTCCCCTGAAATTTATAGACAGAGTAAAGTTCAGTTTTATGGGATTGTTCTTAATTATTATGAATGGCGCTTTTATTTCAAGACGTCAACAAAGACAATTACTTAACCACATACAACCAGGAGGGGCCTTCTTGTCTAAAACACTTCAAACACCATCCCACAGTACTAAATCGTCTTCATGTTATGTAATTCAGTTATTCTACTTACCAAACCAATAATGGAAGACAATTTAGTGTGGAACCTCTATAATCGTCATTAATCTGCTCCTGAGGGCCTAAAGAATATGGAAACCATTTTTCCATAAGAAATAAGAAATTTAATTAATCTGTTCCCAGCCCCCCAAAAACCAGCGTTCAATGTAATGAAACGCCATTTTTTGGGCGAGTCCCGGAGGCTCCCGCAGTTGCCGGGGAGCCTCTGGGACTCACCCAGAAAATGGCGTTTCATTACATTCAATGCTGGTTTTCTGGGGGAGCCCCTACAGCTCCCCGGAGCTATCCATGGCTGATAGGATACCCTAACTATTTTGCATTAGTCGATGTGGGTGGCATTCTACGCCTACCGGGGACCACGAGCCAGAACCTGACCCCCTTCACAGAGGCACGAGGAACAATGGCCCATAGAAATGCACATGTGATTTGGAGCATTATATATCTGCCATCGACCGGGACAGTCACCCAGAAAGGTAAGCGCCACAAAACAAACCCCTATTCTGGTTAACAACGAAAATCGTCAAATGGGTGGGCAGAACTCCCCAAAAGAAAAACGAGCAAACAAGTACAGTATGACGTCACACGAGCTGTGCTGCATGTCTGCACAGCTCCCCCCTCCCTGGGAGGGGGAAGGGGAAGCCCAAGACCCCTCGCGCTGGCAATCCCCACCTCAGTTCCTTGGCTGATGGGATCGTGCATGGTTGTGTGGCTCCAACTCCAGTCTTCTCTCTGGGCTGTTCATTGGGAGTAACTGGGCTGGGAGTATTATTCTCAGGTACTTGGGCTGCATGTGCTTAGGGTCTCCTTCCCTGAATGCCTTGCAAGTACCGCCCTTGGGGCTTGGGGTTCTCTTCCACAAGTCGCCTGGGTCTACCTCTGTTGGCCTTTTGCTGCTTGGCGTTGGGTCGCTCCGAGTATTTGGGGGTTTTCCTCCCTTATTTGCCTTAGGGTAAGTGGTAGTTATTGCACTGGTGGGGCGCAGGGTACTGCGTAGCTAGTTTTCACCTATAACAGCAGCCGGCTCCATTCCCTCTAGGTACGTTGACCACTTGCATGGTTTTTCTTTTCTTTTTGTTTTTGTCTGGTGTGGGGGGGGGTCTGCCTTATGTTCTCCCTCCCTCCTTATATTAGGGTCATTTTGTGTGGTGGCACCCCCTGCTTTGCCCTCATGAGTGGACACGTCCCGTGGATTCAGCTTTTAGCAGGTTGCCCGGTGTCCGAACCCGAGGTTTTTCCACGGCTCCCCCTCTTTCAGGAGATCAGCCCAGTCCGGTATGAGACTGGTTCGCTCTTCTCCGCAAGTCTTCATGTTTGGTGTTTTTGACTCATGTTTATCGCCATCTCTATGGTGATCGGGTGGCCTCCTTGCTGGTTTCCCACCTGCGGGCTTCCTCTCAGCGGCAGTATGAGGTTTCCTGGCGGTCCTTCCGGTTCTTTTTGTCCCTTCGTTGTTGCTCTTCGCTTTCAGTTCGGGTGGTGTTGTCCTCTCTCTCTCTTGGTTGTTCCAGGACCGTCATCTTATGCCTAATAATGTTGCCTCGTATCGTGCGGTGCTGGCAGAGCCGCTGCAGCTTGCTTTTGGTATCGATGTTACTTCTGCGCCGTTTCGCAAGCTGTCTCATGCGTTGTTTTACCTCCGGCCTCCTCGTGCGCCGCCTGAGCTGTCCTAGTCTTTGGACAGGGTGCTCTCCTATATTTCTTCTCCTTGGTTTGTTGTGGCCCCTTTGGTTCAGGATTGTTTTGCTAAGGCTCTTTTTCTGTTAGCATTAGCCTCTGGAGGTCGTGTGACGGAGCTTCATGCTCTTCTCTGGCGCAGGGCTTTTTGCTCTTTTGGTCGTGGTCATAGGTACTGTATGTCCGTCTACAGCTGACTCCTTTTCTGGCAAAGAATGAGACTGCTGCCTTCCGGAGGGGTCCTTGGGTTGTTGATGCTTGGTTGGTCAGGCCGGGGGTTCATCATGTGTTGTGTTCGGTTGTGGTCCTCCGCCGTTATCTGCACACGACGGCTTCTGTGTCCAGGGACGTGCTTTGGGTTGATCCGGTTTTCCTCCTTCCCTGTTTGCGGATTCGGGTCTCTCAGGTTGTTTGCAGGGTAATTAAATTCAGCCAGCCTGTGGTCTATTCCCGTGCCCATGACATTCGTAAGTTTGCTGCTCTTGCTGCCGTCTTTGGCAATATGTCTTGGGCTGACATACAGGCATGGGGTTTTTGCAGTCGAACAGGGTCCTGGCAGCACGCTACCTTGTAAACGTTCCTGGGCCCAGTCGGGTCTGTGTTGCTTTGGGTCAGTGGTGGCAGCCCGTTGTCTCGACTTCGAGTTGAGGAGTGGAGCACCGACCACGTCCCAGATAAATCCCCTTTTTTCTTTTGATGTCTTTGGTGAAGTAGCTCCGGGGAGCCGACGGGGCTACCCCCCCCCCCCCCCCGAAAATCAGCAATGAATGTAATGAATTGCCAATATCTGGGCGAGTCCCGGAGGCTTCCCGGCAACCCTCCCTCCCTCCAGTCAGCATTTTTTTCGCATTTTTTTATATCCAGCCTCGGAACTGGGGTGGGGATCACTGGCACGAGGGGTCTGGGGCTCCCCCTTCCCCCTCCCAGGGTGGGGAGAGCTGTGCAGACATGCAGCGTGGCTCGTGTGACGTCATGCTTGTTTGCTCGTTTTTCTTTTGGGAAGTTCTGTCCACTCGTTTGATGATTTTCGTTGTTAACCAGAATAGGGGTTTGTTTTGTGGCGCTTACCTTTCTGGGTGCCTGTCCCGGTCGATGGCAGATATAGAATGCTCCAAATCACACGTGCATTTCTATGGGCCATTGTTCCTCGTGCCTCTGTGAAGGGGCCAGGTTCTGACTTGTGGTCTCGGTAGGCCTAGAACTCCACCCGCATCGACTGATGCAAAATAGTTAGGGTATCCATATCGGCCATGGATAGCTCCAGGAAGCCGTAGGGGCTCCCACCAGAAAACCAGTGTTGAATGTAATGAAACACCATTTTCTGGGCGAGTCCCAGAGGCTCCCCGGCAACTCCGGGAAGCTGTAGGGGCTCCCCCCAGAAAGTAGTATAAATTAAAATTTAGCCAGAACTTTACCTTAACTATAGTGAGGAGAGATGATGGTAGAAGCTGAAGAGGGGGAAAGGAATAATTGTTTAGAAGGGGAGTCACTTTCCATTAAACCATCAAGTAACTCCAGTTCTGAAGATCGTTGTCTTTTTATTCGCTTTGCCGACGATTCACTAGTGCTCAATTTAGCAAAGCACTTGTCCAATGTTGTCAATTTCTGTCTATCACTTAAGACTTTCCTGAAGTTACCTGCCCAAAACGCTATCCATGTTAGTGGCTTTCCAAGAATGTAAGAACACCAATGTTATGTACTCTCACAACCTACTGTACCCTTCTTGTATAGTGTAAATCAAATACATTATAAATAAGTAGCCAATCTAATTATCACTGAATGCATTTATATTTTGATTAGCTATGGTAATATTGGGTTGCCACTTTTCAACCATATTCTTTGTTTTGGCCCAATTGAACAGCATTTCCTTAATGTCAGCACTTGGAATGATGCTGAAATATGGAAAATGCCAACTAACACAGAAGCCTTTTTTTTGTCATTAAAACATGTTGAAGATAACATTTGATCAATATAAGGGCAGACAAATATAGAGGTTCCACTATATAACAGACAAATAACCATTTGGTGACACGGACGACAAAGAGATCCACACCCAAAAGGTCTTAAATGTCAAAAATATAACAAGAATTCAAAAAATAACAATTACTAATACAGCACATTAATTAATATCATAATCAAAATGCAAATACATATCTCTCAGGTGTACCATAAAAATTTAGCAAATATATATATATACACACTGTTCCCTATTCAAAATAAATATTGGCACATGAAAAAACAATGAACTAAATGGTGGTAGCTAAATACTGTACAGTATATATATGGACACGACAGTACTGTATACAGTATACCGTATATAGATATTAAAGTTCTCTGCTCTGCCATACTTTCCCAAATATGTTAACAGAGATCTTCCCATACATTATATTTATGCAATATTTCATGTTACAAATTAACATGTTACAGTTCATACCATATGACACGAAACATCTTGTTTTATAATACATCAAGGTGGAACACAGAATACATCAAGGTGGAACACAGAATGTATCAAGGTGGAACACAGAATGCATCAAGGTGGAACACAGAATGTATCAAGGTGGAACACAGAATGTATCAAGGTGGAACACAGAATGTATCAAGGTGGAACACAGAATGCACCAAGGTGGAACACAGAATGCACCAAGGTGGAACACAGAATGCATCAAGGTGGAACACAGTGCATCAAGGTGGAACATAGAATGCACCAAGGTGGAATACAGAATGCACCAAGGTGGAACACAGAATGCACCAAGGGAAGACACACAACACATCAAGGTGAAACACAGAATGAATGAAGGTGAAATAAGGAATTCGTCGAAGTGGAACATAAGAATACATAAAGGTGGAATAGATTTTTTTCTTTACACGTATACAAAAGTTCTTACATTCTTGTAAAGCCACTAGCACGCATAGCATTTCGCGCCAGTCCTTAATCCTAAATTTCCCCGGAATACGACCCGCCAAATCATTTAACAACTAGGTCCCCATTTGTGGAACAGAGAATTCATCACGGTGGAACAGAGAATTCATCAAGATGGAACAGAGAATTCATCAAGTTGGAACAAAAAATTTATCAAGGTGGAACATATACTGCATCAAGGTGGAACACAAAATGCATCAAGTTGAAACACCATGATACTGTATTTTGAAATAAAAAGAAAACCCATCAAGTTGTACCAGAGAATGCAAAAAGTTACAATGCAAAATATACAGAGTTACAACACAGAATGTAGCCAGTTTGAAAGCAGCACACATTAAGTTGCAACACTTACTTAGATGAGAAGCCCCTGCATGATGCCTCAAGGCACAACCACTCATTATAGCTATTCACAAAATACATATGGGGGAAGGGGGGAGTTACATCCTGGGGGAGGGTGGGGAGGACCTCGATATTAGCCTGGAGGCCTGATCGACGACCGAGCCATGGGGATGCTAGGCCCCGGAAAACTCCAAAGTAAGGTACCATGTATTTATATATATATACACTGGCTGCCTGTCACTTGATGCAATGAATTATTATATTACACTATAAAGCTCACAAGCAAAATATGAATCTCTTAATATAAATCCTGTGGCAAAATATACTTTTGCAAAGTACCAAGTACAGGTAATGCTTTTTCACAAAATGCATCAGTTTGTCGAGAATCTGTGCACTGTCTGAAACCGTTCTCATGAAGTGTACAATGTTATAAAAATACAAATACAGTAAAAGTATATCCAATTACTGCACTAGGAAACATCATATAAAATATACCATCTTGTGAAACAACCAAATATGACACCACACCATGTACTTTTGTTGAGAAAATATAATAAGCCGTGTCGTGTCAGAGTAAAATGTCGCGTCAAAGAGTAAAATGTCGCGTCAAAAAGTAAAGCATGACATATAAATTAAGTGAAATATTTCCAGGTACGAATTTTACCCAATAGTCACTACTCTAAGTACAGTACCCCTATATTGCCTATGGATTACCTGTGGCTAGTTTTTCAGAATTCTTATACTGTACTCCTGTAGCCCCCAACTGCCAGACCCACATATATGTACTAATAATCTGGCACTTCCTACAGGAACATATTAAAGTATTACTACCTGTAAATAATCATCACAAATGTGTCATATACAGTACATACATGACACATGTGGAGTGTGCTGTACTGCCCCAATTTCATGTTATATGATGTCCACAATGCCACACGTGACAGGGGCCAGAGACTGTTATGCAGTCTATGTTATGCAGATGTCACAAGCCTTAAAACCAAACATTTCTAGAGGCAAAGTTTCAGATATCACAGCATATGAAATGTAATACACACACCGAGTACCATAGCAGTACCCTCTTTCAGTTGTGTGAACCAGCTTGGATTATTGATTTAGAATGCAGGCTTGAGTTTAAGTGGATTGAAAACTTTGCTTGTGGACATTGGCTAGGTGATTTCTCACATTCGTAGGCCCATCGGCATGTCTAGCTACCATGCTAGTCCTCTTGTTATGTTATAGTGTTCATCCTAACTATTCTTGACTCTGGGTCAGTGGTGTGTGAACATTCACGGATTAGTGTTGAAGGGAGACAAAATTTGGGTTAGTGGTGTGGGCCTGGGGTCATCCAAGGTCTCCTCTGCCACATCCACCTCCTGCTTGATGCCCACTTCATGGCTGCCACCATCTTCCTTCACCTGCTGCCCATAAACGAACATGCTGACAGCTATCACTTGAGTGGATGGTGACCAACCACTTCCTTTGGCCTGTCTGCCAGCTGTGACTTCCTTTACACCATCCTCGTGTCTGTCAGCTGAATCATCCCGTTGAGAAGAGCTGGTACGTTCACATTCTAAAGGCAAACAATCTCTTGAATCGATGTGATCCTCATTTGGCAAAGATTCACTGGATGTAACTACTTTTTGTGGAGGTAAAGAATCACCTGAAACATCAGGCAGCTCTGTGATCAGGGATAAAAGTTTCCCTGAAACTACAGGTTCCTCTGAAGTCACATATTCACTTGATAATACAGGTATCTCTGAAAATAAAGGGTTCCTTGGAGCTGCATTATTAGAAAAATATGAACATCTACTCCCATCTTCCTCCGTATGTTGAGCAGACAAATATCCGCTCTCACATTCATCCATGTTAAAACAACATTTATGATGACTGGATAGATGTTCACTTACAAAAGAGCACTGTTTAGCCACCTTTAACTTGGAGTTTACAGTTCCTAAATAGCCAACAGAGTCCCCTGCTGTTTTGGTATATTTTGCCACTTCCGTCTTTTTTGCACACTGATACTCTTCAGTTTTGGAAGCATTTTTAAAATGCTTGATATTTGATATAGTGTCCATTACTGCATGTTTTACTAATTCTTCTTTATTAGTTAGAACCTGCTCCCGTCCTGAGACAGTATCCCCAAGAATTACTGGCTCCTCATGCGCACATTGACCAACTGGTTCTTCATGCAAACATTGCTTAACTGGGTCCTCTGACTGCTGTCCTGCTTGTTCTCTATGCAAACACTCTCCAACAAGTTCTCCATGCAAACGTTGCTCAAGTGGATCCTCAGAGTGCTGTCCCACTGGTTCTCCATGTATACATTGCCCAACTAGTTCCTCACACTGCTGCCCCATTGGTTCCATATGCAAATGTTGTCCAATTGTGGCATCTTTGGTCACACATTTGAAACAACTTTTATCATCCAATACAGTTTTAAGTATTTTCCTTCTCTTTTTTGCCAACGGATTAAATCTTACTGCCCCATTCACATTTACAACATCCAATCTTGTTAATGAAGTTAAGTACTTTCCAGCCTTCCTTGAACATGCTAAGTCTGGTCTCTTAATGTTTTCAATTTTATTTTCATTTATTTCTGGCATTAGCTCAGTCATGTGTTTCCCGTCATGCATGTCGTGGGCAGATTCGACAGCAACAGCAGTGACATATTTACTTTCAGAACAGTTTTTCTTGTCAATGTTGTCTACAGTGAGTGGAACACTGGATGTGGAGGTGTCACTGTGAACCTTCATATGGCGAGTGAGGCTGCCCTTCTCTGAAAACTTTCTATTGCACTTTATACATTCATAGGGTTTCTCTCCGACGTGAATGAAGATATGGTGTCGCAGGTGAGATTTTTTTATACATCTTTTGTGGCAGAACTCGCACTCAAGGCTTCTCTGCTTTTTTGCTTCATTTGAGCAGTTGCGTGATAAACTCTGATTGAATCCATATTCTTTCACCAAGTGATTATAGGCACTTTTCTTAAGCTGTTGATGTTGACCATTATGTATTATCAAGTGAGCTCTTAGATGGGAACTACATGAAAACTTCTTATCACATGTTTGACAGTCATATTCTTTGTTACTAACATGAACAGTCTTATGTCGATTCAAGTGACACCTTTGCGAAAACCTTTTATTACACTCTTTACAGACATAGGGTTTTTCTCCTGTGTGAAGTCTTTTATGTGTGGTAAGATGAACACGCTGTGCAAACGTCTTAGAGCATATATCACATTCAAATGATTTTTCTTTGGTGTGAATTTTCTTATGCAATGAATAATTTGATCTTTGGCGAAACCTCTTATGACAGATCTCACATTCATAAGGTTTTTCACCTGTGTGCAATCTCAAATGATGCAACAGAGTACTCTTATGAGTAAATGCAGAACTGCACTGTGTACATGCAAATGGCTTCTCGCCAGTATGTAGCCTCATGTGACACACAATGCTACTTTTCTTATTAAAGGCTTTGTCACACTGTGAACATTTGAACAATTTATTATGGTCCTGAGCCCCTCTATCCATTTTGAAAATGTTCTTCTTGGTAAAACCTTCGTACAATCTCCGATCATTTGGCAACTCAGGGCTACACACATCCGTGAGAAACCTTTAATAAAAATACTACTGTACTAACTCTGAACCCATAGTCAATAAAGGCAAAATGAGTTATAGGCACCACCTTATGTGGATTTGTAGAGGTATTTTTGTTCTAAGATCAGATACTCAGAACTTGTATTATATTATTTACATACCATAAGAATTCTACATATACTGTAGTACCCACCTAAACATGTCATTCCGAGTCACCATTCCTGTACTGTTCACCTCCCTCAGGGTGCAGAGTGTAATGCACTGCTCTCGTTACACCACTCAGTCCGCCGTGATTCAACGCTCATCTCATTAACGTTGTCATGAGTCATTGCTCCTTCACTGCTCACATCTCACTGAAGTTATCATTCACTGCAACTTCACTTTTCACCTCAGTAAACATCTCACCATTCCCTGCATCTTTAGTCCTCCAGGGTCAGCTCTTGATTCAGTGCACTGGCCACCAATACCTCCTGAGCATGGCAATTCAGTGCTGCATTCCTGTAAGAAGAAGGAATATTAAGTAGCAATGGCCTAGAAACTCAAAATGCAAAGGCTCAGTAAGAAGCATCACAACCACTGCACTAGCATTACCAAACTTGCACTCATTATTCCTAAATCAACAAAAATTAGACATGGGGGTTGTATGAATAATTAAAACTATGATGTTGCTTTCCTACCCATTCCAGTGATACCCTGGTATTCCAATTTAATCCGTTCCCAGAGACAGGTTGTAAGCCGAAAATTCGCAATCCAAAATGAATTTTCTCGTAAGAAAAATGTAAATTGAATTATTTATTAAATTCATTCTACAGAATTTAATTTAATTTAATTTTTTATAAAAATTTAATTTAAATTCAGAATTAAATCCATTCTACACTCCCCAGAATATTAATTCAAAATACATTTCATATATAATACACACAAATATTTTGTGCTATAGTATGTACAAGTTATAGCTTACCTTTATTTATGACTCTTGTTAGTGTGTGGAAGATGGTGAGGAGGGGGAGAAAAGGAGAGGTGTTAGTGTTTGGAAGGGGAGTCCTCTTCCATTATAACATCAGGCAGTGATGACTTCTCTGGGGTACTCTCTCTCTCATATGTTTTACAGGCATACCACTAGGACCTGGTCGTGGCTCACTGCTTGCTTGTCATACTAAGAATCTATCTAAAGATGCTTGCTTTTCCCTACCTTTTAATGCTTGTCTGTAGTGAGACATCACATTGTCATTAAAAAGGTCAATGCAACAGCCTGCTACAGCTTTATCTGGGTGGGGTTTTTTTTTCAACAAAACTTTGCAGTTCTTCCCATACTTCACCATTTTCTTAATGAGGAAGGGACATCCTATACTGCCTCTACTCACAACTATTTTCTTAAGTTGAACCTTACCATTGATTTTCTTGGGACCCATGGTGTGATATATAATAATTACTTGTTTGTTCAAAAACCAAAAAAGCAGAACAATGAAATACTATACAAAGAATTCACGTGCGATCGTCACTAAGCGAGAGGCACTGGTAAACTGAAGTGCAGTCGCCTGTGCCACCAGGCACCACACACTCGGTCGACTCATATGTGTATCAACAAAGTCACAAGGTAAGGCAAAGTTCATAACCCGATATGCATTTTCCGAAGAAATTGAGTTCGTAACCCGAAAAATTCGTAAAGAGGGACGTTCACTACCCGAGGTTCAATTATACTAATACTGTTCTACAGGCATACTTGACTGTCATGTTTTCAACATAACTTGAAAACAAGAAAATCAAAAATAATTTTAAAATTGAATATTGAAAACTTCAGATTTTCAAATCGGATTAAAAAATATAAACTACTGTATCACCAATTATTCATTTGGTGTTACTATGCTTTCAGAATAGCATATGATCTTCATTTTCATCAAATTAAAATACATTATAGGTTTTCAATATAGTTTACTGTAAAAAAAATCATCATTATAGCATTTAAACTATGCAGCAAATTTAGAAAAAAAAATCATACAGCAACTCCAAACGTTTAGGGTTTATGAAAAATCCATTCTTAAGAGATTGTAAAACAGATAGCCGAGCACACAATATGTCAAAATGATAAGAATCGGTCAGAAACTGGAATTTTAGAAGCCACTCAAAGTTGCAACTCTAGTTTTAGAGATAATTGAAGTTGAAGTTATCGACAATGAATAAAGGTACAGTAGTTCTAATTTGTTAATTTACTTGTATGTTTTAATAAACATTGCTTGGCATTCATACTCGAATATGTGAAAATTTTAGGTCAATATGAGTCAAAATGAAGTCAAGAAAAATAACCCCCAAAAAAACAAAATATTGGGATAATTATATTAATTATAATGATTTAGGAGATATATTTAGGGTACACTTTATATAAGAGATAAGGCCCTAATCTGGTCCCTGATCATCAAAACAACCTAAAGAGACGAAGAAAATAGTTTGAAGGCGATGAGTCACAATAACGTGGCTGAAGTATGTTGACCAGACCACACACTAGAAATTGAAGGGACGACGACGTTTCGGTCCGTCCTGGACCATTCTCAAGTCGATTGTGACTTGAGAATCGACTTGAATCACAATCGACTTGAGAATGGTCCAGGACGGACCGAAACGTCGTCGTCCCTTCAATTTCTAGTGTGTGGTCTGGTCAAAAATAGTTTGAAATCTCCGAAAAAATCAGCCGAAAACAATTCAAAGTCCCGAGTTTTGTGAGTTGTGACTGATTTATTTGTAGACCAATTTCATTCTATCTTGACATAGTTAGGGATGGGTATGCACTCTCCACGATGTAAACATTACAACAAAATCATAAATAATAAACACAGTAAAAAAACTAAAATCTTAAAAAAAAAAAAAATTCCTCCAAAAAATATTTTTTGGACATTGATGAAAGTAACAGATATTAACATTGGGCAAAGTATTTATATGATAAATTATAAATAGAGCATAATAACATACATATTCCTTATTACTTGCATTATTATATATTACTCAGCAATGCCAAAAAGGTATCAGCTGCATAATATCCACTTTGTGGACACTTCTTACTACTACAGTATTCTCTTTTGAGCGTCGGACAGGTGCTTGCATCTCTTTATTACTGCATTATCCCACAGTTCCAGTTAATAGAAGCTGTTCTCCTTTTCAATAAAACGTTCTTCTTTTTAAAAAATTCGTCTAAAATCAATTTGTGAAAATATTTTGATGAAAGTTTCACGACCCTGAAGCCAATAAGTTGGAGATTTGTTTAACATTCTTAAGTAATTTTTTACATAATTCAAATATTTTTCGCTTCTTGGCCCCTAAGGCTTGTTAACCCTTGTTTAAAGGTTAATGTCTATACAGTATTTCAATGCACTTTCCCTTTCTAGAACTCTTGCATACAATCTCTTGTGGGGAATTTCTAACATTGGCCTACTTAAGGTTAAGTAAAGAAGTCATGAGAGTGTTAAGCCAATCCCTAGAAACACAAACCGAAACTGTCTCTATTTTCCACTTGTTACAACTTGTAATAAAGTTGTTACATCTTGGCTTAACCTGTTTATGACGTATTAGAACGTTGTTACAACTTGCTATATTGGTTGTTATGACTGGTTAGAAGATGTTAAAACTTGTTTGAACGTTGTACCAACGACGTAGTTTCGGTGTGTGTTTGGCGGGATATGACAATTCTGATGGTGCAGTCGTACACAAAGAAAGCCTGCTACTGTACAGTATATTGTAAATAAACATCCACAAACCACCTCTGTATTTTATAGCTTACAGCAAATACCTTCTTGTATTGTATGCCTATATCATGGATGGATTTCTGGCCAATCTGCTAGACGCTTATCATGTAATTAAACAAACAAATCTCATGGCCTATAAGACTGGAGGGTTTACTCGGCACCAATCCTGAACCGTTTTCCCCCTGTTCAATTACAAGAGTTTTTACATTCTTGTAAAGCCACTAGTACGCGTAGCGTTTCGGGCAGGTCCTTAACCCTAATTTCCCTGGAATACGACCCCGCTGAATCGTTTAACAACCAGGTACCCATTCACTGCTGGGTGAACAGAGGCTACAGTTAAGGATTGGCGCCCAGTCAATCCTCCCCGGCCAGGATTCGAACCCAAGGCAAGGCGCTTGCGAAACGCCAGGCGAGTATCTTACCACTGCGCCACGGGGACTGCAATGAATTGACAGTCATTGGGTACCCAGTTGTAAACCAATTGGTGGGTCATGTTCTGGGGAAAGCTAGTAGGGGTAAGGCTTCAGATGAGCTGTTGGAAGTTCTAACCTGCTAACAAGTGGGTAGATTACATGCCAATCTGCAGGAAGCGAGACCTTCGCTCTACCGTCCAGTCCAAGTTTTGATGAGGCGAAAGAGAACTTTGGATGAGTATCAGAAATTGCTTCAGTTGAGTGTGTAAAATGGTACAGTTGAGAGTGCTTCAGTTGAGCATCTGAGAATTTTGTCAGTATTGTACATGCAATTGAAAGAAGTAATACTGGTCAACAGCTGCCCACCATTAAACAACTCTTCATTTTGTTCACCTTTCTATAGTTGTTCACCTCACTGTTCATCTCTCATTGCACATCTCTCTCTCTTACTGTTCAGCTCTCTCTTACTGCTCATCTCTCTCACTGCTCAACTATCTACTCATCTCTCTCACTGCTCATCTTTTTTTTTAAACTAAGACTAGGATTCATTTGGGCTGTCAACTGAAGTACCTAATGAGACTGCAAGCAAGAGTTGTTATCCTATGTCAGCTCATCTGAAGGCTCTCCCTCGAGTCCTTTCTTTCATGAGATTATTATTTGAATCATTAGGAATAAACTTTATTTCAATCTAAGTAACAATCATATAAGGAACAGGATGAGCCAGTAGCCAACTGCGAGCCAGAGTCTTCATTTGACTTGTTGACCTGATTTCTCATGTGTCAACCTGTTGAACGAAAAAGTTCCAGATGCGAGTCAGCCTAGGAGTGAAAGATCACTGATGGGGTGGTGATGTTGAGAAAGGCAGTTCCAGCATGAGGTTGATGATGGCTGAGAGCCTTGTGTCATCGATACCAGCTACTGGTTGTCCACAAACTCACAGTCCCTGTGGTGCACTGGTAACAACACACTTGCCCGGCACTTCGCAGGCGATTTGGCCTGGGTTAATTTCCTGGCTAATTTCCTACGATTGACTTGGCACCAAACCTTAACTTGTGCCTCTGCTCACCCAGCAGTGATTGGGTACCTGGCTGTTAAACGATTAGTGGGTTGTATTTCAGGGATATATATTTATATGTTATATTTATATTTGTATATATTTATATGTTACTACTCATATATCTCTCACTGCCCATCTCTCTTACTGCTCACATCTCTCTCTCACTACTAATATCTCTCTCTCTCACTGATCATATCTCTCTCACTGCTCATATCTTTCTCTCTCACTGCTCATATCTTTCTCTCTCACTGCTCATATCTCTCTCTCTCTCACTGCTCATCTCTCTCTCTCTCACTGCTCATTCTCTCTCTCTCACTGCTCATTCTCTCTCTCTCACTGCTCATTCTCTCTCTCTCACTGCTCATTCTCTCTCTCTCACTGCTCATTCTCTCTCTCTCACTACTCATTCTCTCTCTCTCTCTCACTACTCATTCTCTCTCTCTCTCTCACTACTCATTCTCTCTCTCTCTCTCTCACTACTCATTCTCTCTCTCTCTCTCTCACTACTCATTCTCTCTCTCTCTCTCACTACTCATTCTCTCTCTCTCTCTCACTGCTCATTCTCTCTCTCTCTCTCACTGCTCTTCTCTCTCTCTCTCTCACTGCTCATTCTCTCTCTCTCTCTCACTGCTCATTCTCTCTCTCTCTCTCACTGCTCATTCTCTCTCTCTCTCTCACTGCTCATTCTCTCTCTCTCTCTCACTGCTCATTCTCTCTCTCTCTCTCACTGCTCATTCTCTCTCTCTCTCTCTCACTGCTCATTCTCTCTCTCTCTCTCTCTCACTGCTCATTCTCTCTCTCTCTCTCTCACTGCTCATTCTCTCTCTCTCACTGCTCATTCTCTCTCTCTCTCTCACTGCTCATTCTCTCTCTCTCTCTCACTGGTCATCTCTCTCAATGATCATCTCTCTCTCACTGCTCATATCTCTCTCTCTTACTAGTCATCTCTCTCTCTCACTGCTCATTCTCTCTCTCTCTCTCACTGCTCATTCTCTCTCTCTCTCTCACTGCTCATTCTCTCTCTCTCTCTCACTGCTCATTCTCTCTCTCTCTCTCACTGCTCATTCTCTCTCTCTCTCTCACTGCTCATTCTCTCTCTCTCTCTCACTGCTCATTCTCTCTCTCTCTCTCACTGCTCATTCTCTCTCTCTCTCTCACTGCTCATTCTCTCTCTCTCTCTCACTGCTCATTCTCTCTCTCTCTCTCACTGCTCATTCTCTCTCTCTCTCTCACTGCTCATTCTCTCTCTCTCTCTCACTGCTCATTCTCTCTCTCTCTCTCACTGCTCATTCTCTCTCTCTCTCTCACTGCTCATTCTCTCTCTCTCTCTCACTGCTCATTCTCTCTCTCTCTCACTGCTCATTCTCTCTCTCTCTCTCACTGCTCATTCTCTCTCTCTCTCTCACTGGTCATCTCTCTCAATGATCATCTCTCTCTCACTGCTCATATCTCTCTCTCTTACTAGTCATCTCTCTCTCTCTCTCTCTCTCTCTCTCTCTCTCTCTCTCTCTCTCTGGTCATATATCTCTCAGTGCTCATCTCTCTTTCTCACTGCTCATCTCTCTCTTTCACTCCTCATATGCATCTCTCACCGCTCGTAATGGCTTGGCGTTTTCTCCTCATAGTGCCCTTCCCTTCTCACTGCTCGCTACATCTCACTGCTCATCTCTCTCACTCACTGCTCATCTCTCTCACTCACTGCTCATCTCTCACAACTCATTTCACCTCATCATGACATCTCAGATTTGTTTTTGCGAGTGAGCGGCGGGTCGGGCTCACCTCTCTCTCTCTCTCATTTTTATGTAACACGTGGGCCAGCCTGCCCTCCTGCCTCACCACCCACCCTCCTCATGGCCTCACGAGTCCTCCTCACCGTGAGGAGCGGCCAGCGGGTGACACGAGCCGGGAAAATACGGGAATAACGTGGAGGTCTACCTGGGGTGAGGGCGGCGTCGCGTCTGGCCCTGAGCTGCCCTATGGCCGCTCTGAGGGCGAGGTGGGAGAGAAACCAGCCTCTATATTTATATATATAACTATTGTTTTATCTTATTTATCGCCGTTTGTGGCCTTTCATTGGCGGCTTTATTGGTATATTAGATTTTTTTTAAGTCTTTATTGGCTTCAATCGTGGCTTTGTTGTTTGCTGGGGGAGGGAATTGGTCTCGGGGTCAGTTTAACGGGGTTGGTGTTTCTCGGGGAAAAAAATAGTTTGATCAATTGTATATTTGGTGTAAAACATTGCGGGATTTGGTATTTAAGCCTAACTGAAGCTTATACCCGTCGATTATTTCCTTGTCTTGGATTTAACTAGGTAGTTTGGGTTGTTTGTGGGTGTAAAAGGGGAGTAATGGCCTCAAGTATTGTGCTACACAGTATATCTCTGTAGCACATAGTGGCGGCGTGCGCACCACGCTCACACTTTCCATATTGGTCTGAATCTTTTATTTTACTTTCGGACACTATTATAGCGGCGGCTCTAGGAATTTTATTTCTGTTGACTAAATTGCTTTAGTAGTGAAATTTTTAATGCATAAAAGAGCTATGAGTACAATTCATTTTTATTCTGATATGAGGCCAATTAAAGTAATTATAAGAAGAAAGCGCTAATTATATAAAGAATTTGTCTTTAATTATTGTTCATTTTATTCATATGATTAGAATTGGCTTTTACTGTAGTTTTATGGTTAAAAAAGTATATTAATAAACACTATACTTACTAATTTAGCGCATGGTATATATAAAATCTGGCAATAAACCTAAATCGGTAATTAAAACTGTGTTAAAATTGTAATCGTGACAAACGTGGCAACTACATCTTGACGGAGTATTCACAACTGGCTGAAAAAGTATCAAATAGACTAGCAGAGCTTTAAATACATCATATTAATAATAATATATTATTTCTAAGATATAGAAATACATATAGAGGTTACGAAGTATAGTTAACTATACAGAGTATAGAGGTGACGTAGTAAGTTCAGTATTTGTAAATATTATGAAACCACTACTGCCAAGCAGCGTTTTGGGGGGTAATTAAATATTATCGAGAATCACGATGTTTCACTTTTGACAAATATTCAGAGACTGTAATCAGCAACACAATCCTTTGTTAGTGCTGGCTACGTGTTATAATACCTTAATATATCTCGTATAATCCGGCTTTAGTTGTAGTACTAGTAGTGTCTGGCAGGTTACGATACAACAGCTCCAGGTACCTCAAGCCACTTGATCTAAAACCATTAATAACTAGGTATTCGCTAAAATAGTTTTTAAGAATATGTCCTAACTACTTTTCTGTTTACATTTAATGTGCTCATCACTGGGAAATTAATTACCTGGAGTTACCCGCCATGAACAACGATATAACAGCGTTATTCTGGCAACACCATCACACGTGGTTTCCGGGTGCGTATTTCTGGAAGATGCGCAGCGCTTTCTTGGGAGTTGTTTGGGTACAGGCACCTTGTGTACTCACCTAGTTGTGCTTGCGGGGAGTTGAGCTTCGGCTCTTTTGACCCGCCTCTGAAGTCAGTACAAAACTTAACTAGAATTTTTTTTTTAATTACCGGGCTTAGGGTTGAATAGGGTAGCGGCACCTTACTTACTAAAGCAATGTACTTACTAATCTCTCTCATCTCTTTTTTTTCTTGCAATGTATCTGTTATCATTTTATTAATTCTGCTAGAATTTACCTACTTAAAATTATCTGTTAGATTAAGGACCTGCCCGAAACGCTGCGCGTACTAGTGGCTTTACAAGATTGTTAATACTATGCTATGTATTCTCACAAACCCAATGTACCTAGTATATAAATAAATAAATAAATAAATAAATAAATAAATGTGCCGCTACCCTATTCAACACGAAGGATGACAAAGTGTGAATAAAAAAAAACTGCCTAAGTTCATCTAATATCCGCATCTCACAGGATGGGGATACATGGGGGTGGGAGGGACAACTGACAAGCCGCCGGCTTCTGTCCTCATCGAGGTCACTAGAATGTTAGTGACCCTCAGGTAAATTCTGGTAAATATATGGGATGAGAGAACACGAGATGACCTACTAGCCTGCACTAGCACACACTGGGTAGAACACAAGCCTATTGGTAGAGCCTATTGGGTATTGAGCCCAGTAGGCTCAGGAATCGGTACACCGGTTAATTGACAGTTGAAAGGTGGGACCAAAGAACCGAAGCTCAACCCCCAGCAAGCACAACTAGTCAAGTACAAGAATATCTTCCAGTGAGCGGGGTACCGCAAGGTTCCATTTTGGGGACCTACCCATTTTGTCATACATCAATGCCACAGACGAGAATATTACAAACCACATCTACACAATTTGCAGAGGACACTCAAATGTATGGTCAAGTGGAAAGTAAAAATGATATTGAGGCTTTACAAAGAGATAAAGCCTCAAAGCCTAGCCAAAGATAAAGCCTCAGAGTATGTTCTAGCTCTATCAATAAATCCATCAATGTTTTGTATCTCACCTTGTATGTATGTACTTTACCTGAATAAATATTTGATTTGATTTGATTTAGATCTACATGAGCTCACCAGATGGGTCGGAAAACTGGCAAAAAGTTTTTAATATAGAAAAATGCAATAAATGGGTATTAGTAAGCAATCCACGCCACACCCTAATACATTCTCAGTTCAGTTACGATTTTAATAGTCTGTTTAGAGGGATGCTGACCTAAATTACCTGGGGGCCACTAACACTATAGTGGTCTCGAAGAAGACAGGAAGACGGCGGCTTGTCGAAGGACCCCCTCCCATTTGTCTTCGATAATCTTTTCCAGTTGGACCTATTAATGAAGAAATCTTGGAAGCTGTTAATGCAGAGGTTAGGGGGTACCTTAGCTGAAGCCAAAATTATCAATTACAACTTGTGCACAGTAAGGTGAAGCAACTTGTGCACAGTAAGGTGAGGCAACTTGTGCTCAGTAAGGTGAGGCAACTTGTGCACAGTAAGGTGAGGCAACTTGTGCACAGTAAGGTGAGGCAACTTGTGCACAGTAAGGTGAGGCAACTTGTGCACAGTAAGGTGAGGCAACTTGTGCTCAGTAAGGTGAGACAACTTGTGCACAGTAAGGTGAGGTAACTTGTGCTCAGTAAGGTGAGGCAACTTGTGCACAGTAAGGTGAGGCAACTTGTGCTCAGTAAGGTGAGGCAACTTGTGCACAGTAAGGTGAGGCAACTTGCGCACAGTAAGGTGAGGCAACTTGTGCACAGTAAGGTAAAGCAACTTGTGCTCAGTAAGGTGAGGTAACTTGTGCACAGTAAGGTGAGGTAACTTGTGCACAGTAAGGTGAAGCAACTTGTACTCAGTAAGGTGAGGTAACTTGTGCACAGTAAGGTGAGGCAACTTGTGCTAAGGTGAGGTAACTTGTGCTCAGTAAGGTGAGGCAACTTGTGCTCAGTAAGGTGAGGCAACTTGTGCACAGTAAGGTAACTTGTGCTCAGTAAGGTGAGGCAACTTGTGCACAGTAAGGTGAGGCAACTTGTGCACAGTAAGGTGAGGCAACTTGTGTACAGTAAGGTGAGGCAACTTGTGCACAGTAAGGTGAGGCAACTTGTGCACAGTAAGGTGAGGCAACTTATGCTCAGTAAGGTGAGGCAACTTGTGCACAGTAAGGTGAGGCAACTTGTGCACAGTAAGGTGAGGCAACTTATGCTCAGTAAGGTGAGGCAACTTGTGCACAGTAAGGTGAGGCAACTTATGCTCAGTAAGGTGAGGCAACTTGTGCTCAGTAAGGTGAGGCAACTTGTGCACAGTAAGGTAACTTGTGCTCAGTAAGGTGAGGCAACTTGTGCTCAGTAAGGTGATGGTATGTTTTTATGTTATTTGAAAAAGTTTAGTTTTATCTTTGATAAGAGAATATACAATATATGCAGTCAAAAAAGCCTTTTGCAGCATTCAAAGGAAGAAAATTCTACTGAGATTACAAATTATTGTTCGTAACTAGGCTGCTGCAAAAGGTTTTTTGACAGCATATATTATGTATTCTCCTATCAAAGATATAACTAAACTTTTTCAAATAATAAAAACATGCCCTCACCTTACTGAACACAAGATGCTCAGGGGCCTGGTGGCTGAGTGGACAGTGCTCAGGATTAGTAGTCCTAAGGTCCGGGATTGATCCCTGATCATGGCAGAAAATAAATGGCAGTTTCTTTCACCCTGATGCTCCTGTTACCTAGCAGTAAATAGGTACCTGTGAGTTAGACAGTTGTCATGGGTTCCTTCCTGGAGGGGGGTAGGATAATAATAATAATAATTAATTATTTATTGACAGTTGAGGCGGGTTGAAAGCCAGAGCTCAACCCCTGCAAGCACAACTAGGTGAATACAAGGTAGTAACTAAGTAACTGTAACCTATCCACCACTGTCCATTGGATGGGGGGGGGGCGATGTGTAGGATAAACATATCAATTGTGACACTAGCTCTCCACATATGCCAGTTGCTTAAATTAATTTAGAAATTGTACTTGTGGTCGGTCTCGAGCCCATTGATGATGTGACGATGTGCATTGAATTTTGTAACTAGCTCTTCAAGATTGTAACTTGCTTAGCTAAATGAATTGTGGGGTTCAGTCCCTGAGCACATTATGTGCCTCTGTAACCCTTTCCACTACCACTCACAGAATGGGTATGGGGGTGCTTAATAAATGAACTAAACTAAACTTTGGAAAAAAGAAAAAAATAAGGTCTCAAATTGTAACATGCAAAATATAGAAGTTATGTTTTTATTCCTATTACAGTACTATCCCCTTTATTATACCTTACCTTTCGTACCTTTTGCCTTGCTTTTTCTTCCTCTAAGGTTTTCTTCTCCTCACCTCTCTCTTGCCTATTTATTGCCTTCACCGCCTTCCATCGTCGTCACCATCTGGTCACCACTTGGTCCGGGAGACATCTCCCGTCACGCAGGGTGCAGTCGCGCCTCCACAGATCTCCAGTATCAGCTCTTGATACTGGTAATGGCTCAAAAGGGCCACCACTTACGGGCTATTCATGCCCGTGCCACCTTTTGGGTGGCTTAATCTTCATCAATCAATCTTCCATCGTGTCACAGTCGACTTGGAGAATGGTCAAGGACGGACCGAAACATCGTCGTCCCTTCACTTTCTAGTGTGTGGTTTGGTCAACATGCAAAATTACTTAAGGTTTGTAATTTTAGAATAGAGGTGCATTTCGTGTATGTATTTAATCTTTTACTCAGTCAGACCCCATGGAGAAGGCTGTGTTTGGGTCTAATATGTCCAACCCTCTTGTATTGCTCACCCAGCTGCTGCGGACCATTGACCATACCAGAATGCATTTTTTATGAAATTGGACAAGCCATATAAAATGGTAGGTTGCTTGGGTTTGTATATTTCTGGTTATGCAAAACATCTTTTTTTATTGACAAAGCAAGACAGCATCCAAACATTCCACTCTGAAGTGTTACAAAGTACAGTATCCTTAGTTTTACTCCTTTTAGAGGAAAATAATGTTCATGGCATATGCTCACCCATAACAGTATTAATGTAAATAATTTCAGAATTGTTTGTCTTCAAAACTGAAATATCAGGGTTTCTGGAGCATCAAAAAGAATAGTGGTAAAAGCCAAATTTAGCAAATTTAGTAATTACAATCTCACGAAAAGAAAAACAGATGCAGAAGATATTCTGGGGAACGGATGTAAAACTTTTCTTTGGTAGTATTTCCAGTGGGGAATCTACAGTATATAGAAAAGCAACGAATAAACTGTATGACTTTAAAAAGCAAAAACAGACACTTGGACATCAAAAAGGTAATGCTAAACAAGGCCAAGGGAGGGAAGGGAATTATCAGGAGAAAGCACCAAGCCATTATGACTATATAACACTGGAAATGGGTCAGGGACGGTCGGGGATTGAATGCCGACCTGCATGAAGTGAGACTGTCACTCTACTGTCCAGCCCAATTGGTTGGGTGAGTAATATTTTTATGAGAATTGTAAACAAATTACTCACCCAACCACTTGGGTAAGTGGAGAATACATGCATAATCCCAATTGTATTCTAAAAATATCTACTGTAAAACAGCATGACGACGACATAAAGACATTCTGCATGTGGTCTCCTCCTGTAAAGAGTGGTTGAGGCTCATTCTAAGGCCTTCAAAACTGAAGGTATTTAATTTAGGATACATACACAAATTTATTAGCAAAAATCCTATTTATTTAAAATGTACATTTACTAATCATACTGTAACAATTTTTTGTGTTAGTTACCTGTAGTTTTTTAAAGAAATTATGAATCCTTAAACACGTATTTAATTTTAAAAGTAAGTCCTGTTTCCTTAATACATATATCTGAAATTGCTGAAGTTTTCACTTGGGAGCAATATATGAAATAGATATAAATTTATAATTTTAATACTGATTATTCTTTAGAAACTTTTAAACATAATATTGCTTAGTGTATTACAGTAGTGAAATTGTAAATTTAAGTTAATATGGATCACAGCAACTGGACTGCCCATAAATAGGCAGGATACACACCTCACACACGATCTGTAAGCCACCTTCAATACCAGAATAGACTCGAGGCTACAGGCCTAACAAAAACTTTAAACAAGGCTTATGAGAGCAAATCTCATTACGATACCCAGCAGGTCTTCAAGATATACTGAGCGGGATCACAACTGATCAAACACTTAAGTATCCACTTATAAACACGTGAACATCTTTCCTCAATCCTGACGACTTTGTTTACGTTATTTACGTGTATGTGAGTTTATGAGCTCCAAAGCACCACTAGGCTTGTTTTATAACAATAACAGCCTTGGATTATGACTTTTCAAAGCTCATAAACTGTTTAATATATGCAGAGTTAAGCCACTATGATCGACGAGAGATGTATCGTGCAGATTTTGTAAGTGGACACAAACGCTTGATTAATCCTTACTAAAGGATAATTTTAATCTTTGACAATCCTTAATTAGGATTAAGAACCTGCCTGAAATGCTACCCATGCCAGTGGCTTTACAAGAATGTAAGAACTCTTGTATATAGAAATAAAAATAAAAAAAAAATCCTGGCCAGGGTGTTCAGGATATATAACGTTATATAAACAAACCGCAACTTCAAGCTTTTGCCAAACCATCACACAGATCCCACTCCAACATCTGTACAGCAAGTCTTCTCCCTGAGAAATAAACTCATGGCTTAATCTGTAGGGCAGCTGTTGAAGGAGAGTGGGAAGGGTAAGGAGTGGGAGAGGCAAGGAGAGGGGAGTGGGAGAGCAAGGAGAGGGGAGTGGAAGAGGCAAGGAGAGGGGAGTGGGAGAGCAAGGAGAGGGGAGTGAGAGAGGCAAGGAGAGGGGAGTGAGAGAGGCAAGGAGAGAGAGTGAGAGAGGCAAGGAGAGAGAGAGGTGAAGAGGTTAGGAAGGAAAAATAATGAGGACAAGAGGTAACAAAAGGGAGAGAGAGTGCATTATAAAGTCTAAACTCTCATACAAGTTTGCATATATATGCCTATCACTGAGCAAGTATGTGTTGATGTATTTTTTACCCCAAATCCTATTACAACAAGCATTGAGGAAATCTGTAGGAGCCATGATGACGGTTCGGACCTATGTGGTGGATACTCCCATGCACACGCTCTAGACCACAACACGGATAAGGATAACACCCTGGAGTTCTACTGAACACATGAGGGTTTCCCGAGGCTTCCACTGAAGCCGAACAAAGATTTTCACACAATCTCCCCAATGCACTCTAGCTCATTCATCTAGGAATGTTCTACCTTTACCGCCTAGATGACAGAGCCAGAGTGCATGTAGGAATTGTGAAAACCATGATTCGGCTTCAGTGGAAGCCTCGGGAAACCCTCGTGCATTCAGTAGAACTTCAGGTTGCAATCCTTATCCATGTCGTTGTCTAGTCATCTATTGCATGTGCCCGAGAATACCCACTGCATAGGTTCGAATCCTCATCACGGCTCCTACGGATTTTCTCATTGACACAGTCACGTCAGTGTGATTACTCTGTGTAAAGCAAGCATTGTTACAATTTTAGCACAATTTATTTTAAAACCTTGGAAGGCCTCACCACTAAAGCTCAGAAATTATTAAGAAGTCAATGGGTCAAACTCGCTGACAATGTTTCCGCACTCTACGTGACGATGTGCGTTTGTTCCTATGTCCGACTGCTATTATCAGCAATAAGCTTGTCTGGCTTACTTCCACACCCTGACATCTACAATTGTCTTCTTGATTCCCTGCCCAAATTTGCCACACCAAGATGTTAAGTCTAAAGAAGTGTGTCTGGATAATGATTTTTTACTCATTTACTTTTGATGAAATATGCTTTATATCTATGAAAAACACAAAAGTGCTTTGCAAATACTGTATTAGTAAGTAATTATCAAAAGAAGGCACCAACTCGACAAGTACTGTATAGTAATTCTTTATATCATAGCGATGAACAGGTTATGAAAATACTGGTACAAATGAACAAATCCACTGGTACAAATACTGGTACAACGTGAACTGGAGCAGTCCAAACAAATGTGAATTAAATGCTAAGTTGTACATTCATATGTTACACATTAAAATGTTTCTAGGTCATATATTCTTGGACAATGGTTGCCCTGAAGACCTTAAGACCTCCAGAAGAACCCTCCCCCCACCCCCCCTGCGCAAGCAATACTGGTCATCACCCGTCCCTAAGTACTCTGTGGCCCATTTACACATCTCATAACTTTAAGAGTACAAGAGCAATAAAGTATAATGTACACTAATAAAAATATATTAAAAAATCATTATTCAAATCCTTAATTTGGCCAACTTTACCAATAAGCTTGAAATGACTTCCTTAATATGAGTTTAATCTCTCTTATACTTTTGTAATGTTTTCCGTTCATACAGTAAACTTAAGATACTATACATTTCTGGAGCAATTCTGTTACATATTAAAATACATTGTGAAAAATAAGCAATATAAAACCCTTTTTTTATCCTTGTCGCACAACTACCATGAGGAGTTCATTATGTCGTATCATAATTCTGCAGAACATGTTGCATGTGTTCATTGTCAGAAATCTTGGTGGCACGGGTTCTATTCTTCCTTGTCTTTTTCCTGATGGGCTTCACCTTTGGCCCCGTATCTTGCATAGATTTGATGCCCTGTAAGGGGGGAAGGGGGGAAAAATATGAAGTTACTACTCAACAAGTGGAACTGATGACTTCATAAGCAAGAGGTGCTGGTCAAACTATTTTCAAAGCCACTCTTGTATGAATTTTCACGTTCATTCCTTTTACAAAAGGAGTCAGTGATAGCGTATCACAATAAAGTTACCTCTCTCCAGCAGTCTATCTGCAATAGTCAGGAGTCAATGAAATCAGGACATTACAATCACTAAACAATGGACATCAGGATCCTTCACACGTCACAGGGTTACTGATCTGTCAGTCACCCCCTGCACACAGTCTAGAGTGAAATGCAAACTTGGACAAAGGCAACGTGGGTAGCACAAACCACAACTGTAAAATGTAAAGGAAACAATAATAAAGCAATGGGCCTCATTGGAATATCATTCTAGGTATAGCCAGCACCATGTAGCTGAAAGTGTGATGCAAAGGCTGGGCTTTGTCAGAGAAGTGTTTCTGTACCAATGACCAGGTGAGTGAGTGAGGGAGGTGGCAGGCTCGCCCCAACCCGACCCCCAGAGGCCAAGGCTAACCAAAACAAGGCCATCCAAAAGCAATCCCTAACTGGAAAGGGCCACAACAAAGTGAAGAGAAGAAAGAAATGAAAGAACACAGTCTAAAGACCAAGAAGGCTCAGGCAGCACATGAGCAGGCTGGAGGTGAAAAAATGCACGTGAAAGCTTGCGGAAAGGAACAGAAGCAACATCCAGTCCGAATGCAAGCTGGAGCAGCTCAGCCAAAGGCATGCAATAAGAAGCGACAGTATTAGGTATGAGATGCCGAGCCAGAAAAAGCCGAGAGAAAGGACAAAACAACCCGGTCCAAAATCGCCGAAAACCTTCGAAGAGAAAGAAAGACGGAAAGACTGCCAAGAAACTTCATGCTGTCACTGGGAAGATCGCAGGTGGGGATACCATCAAAGAACCCACCTAATCATCATATAAATGGTAACACACACATTAGAAAGACCAGACGCATAGTGCGGAGCAGGAAGATGAACCAGCAAAATACCTCACTGGCCTGATCTACTGAAAGAGGCGGAGTCGCAGAAAAACTGCTCGGATTCGGACACCGAGCAAGCAGCACTTTAAACCAAGGCTGGGCCAGCCACCATGGAGCCAGGAGAACCACTCGCCCTCAATGGGAATCCAGCTAAGCCAGAACCCGGAGCAACAGGTAGGACAGGAACCCCCACCTCAACCAATCCTGCTGAAAAGCGTCTACTGCAAAGGCCTCGCAGTCGAGGAACTGTGCCACATACAATGGGAGACACTGAGACCACGCCAACGCAAAGAGGTTCACCTCTGGGTGCCCATACGTCTGACAAAGCCAAAGGAAGGAGGCGGAGTTGAGGGTCCACTCTATGGAAAGAGGAATGAAACGAGACAGGCCACCTGCCATGACGTTGGACACACCCTGAATGTGAATATTTCAAGCAAATGTGGATATTTCAAGCAAAGCTGGGGTCACCACCGAGACCAATAAATAAAACCTACAGATTCTTGTGGAACAAACTAGAATACTAATCAAACACCAAGGGATCATGACTATCTCTTTGGTATACCATTAAATTAGAAACATATGCCCATAATTCCTGAAAAGCAAAACTCAGTAAACTATAAATGGGTCTGTCTTTTTTGACACAAAGTAAATCATAACAGGGAACACTAAGTACGAGGCGAGTTTATAACCATCCCGTTAAGATGGTAGCCGAGCCTGATTGCAGAATTCTTCACAGCCTGGCTAGCTGAATACATACCTGCTTGTTGAGATACTCCTCAATGTTGTCATCTTGCAACCCGTCGACAGAAGTATTTCTCCATAGCTGTTGGAATTCCTTCTCTACTGGGAAGTTGATGCCCTTGTCGTGGTAGAAGATAATCTGTTTCTTATCTGTCTGTCGCATTATACGCAAGATTTCCTTATCCAATTGCTGTTGAAATAAAGGTTTTGAGAGTACAATTTACAGTAAGAGAATATGTTTTAATCAGGAACATAAATGTTTTGTTTTCTGCTTCGCCAATGAGACTGCTTCCGTGGATAATTATTTTATGAGTGTTAAATCAAATCAATCGTAATAATTTCAGTTTTCCATTTTGTCGGGGGACAGGCAGCCTGTGTAAGATACACGTTATGCTTATATCAAGGTTCCCCCAAACTTGAACTACTGACCTTCCCCAGGATGCAACTCCACAACATTTGACTAACTCCTGGGCACCTATTTAGTGGGTTATGGACTGTCAAGCATGTGACAGTCCATAAGTTCCTGCAAAGTTCCTGCAAAGTTCCCTGCAAAGTTCTCTGGATACAGATGCCTACCATTGAAATGAGAATCATTCCCTAAACTACCTAAACTACCATGTGGCTTGTTTCCTCACGACGTCACGATTGATATCGTCACTGGCTAATGGTAAGGCTAGAGGGGAGGTGACATCACGTATACTGATTCGTGGCTTGGTGAAGTTAGTGATAGCCTCACTTAGGAGTAGGCCAGCTATAGCTAGACATTCAAGAATGTGGAGTTGTTCAGTGTTAGAGCTGGATGTTGATGTTTGAGTAAACTGAAATATTTGCCTGTTGCAGCTAGCCCCATTCATTGTTAACTTGCATTTCACTTACATTTAGTAATGGACAGCATATTTACAGTTAAAGCTATACATTTTGCCTTAAGTTGGTGACTGGTATCTCAGTATTATTTGCAGGCCCTTTTGATTGCATTACTGCCTGCCATTTGTTTGGAGAACTTTAACTGTTTTCCTCTTGTTGTTCAGTCCAGCAAGTGCTAGATTAAGGGTAATATTTCTGTAGGGTATTAAGGAATTAGGGATCCAGTTTAACTTGTCACGATCTTCCAAGTATCATGTAAATATATTACTGAGCCTCCTGGTTGTTCCCTGTTCCTATGTATTTCACTCTGCCTTTAGATACTGTTCAAGTGAATTAACCAAAGGACTATTTATTTATATATACTGTACATACAAGAGTTCTTATATTCTTGTAAAGCCACTAGCATGCATAGCATTTCGGGCAGGTCATCTTAATCCAAATTTTCCTCGGAATACGACCTTCCAAATCGTTTAACAACCAGGTACCCATTCACTTCTGGGTGAACAGAAGCTACAGTTAACAATTGGCACCCGGACAATCCTCCCCTGCTAAGATATGAACTCGGTTCAAAGCGCTTGCAAAGCACCGGGCAAGTATCTTACCACTGCGCCAAGGGGACTGTCAGGGACTAAGGATAAGTTATAGTTAGAGGTAACAAATGCTAGGTAAACAGAGGCAATAGGTGATAGGATACATGCTCAACTATCTGTCCCAACTGGGATTCGAACTCGGGATTTCCGATTGTGAGCAGAGAACAAAGCCGACTAAACTTTTGAGACCCTAATACACGAGTGCAATTGACTTTCTTACCTATACAATACAAATAAAATGAAAATGCTTATAACATTCAAAACAGAATTAATAAAATGAGGTTGAGAAGCTGACCTTCATAACTTTGTCACAATGAGGTAGTGACTCCTGAATGTCATCAAGCAGGACCCCACCGTGGCCCTTCATGTCATGTTGACGAAGCAGCTTCAGCAAGGACTTCCTGTCCCTCACTGGCAGCGGAGGTTTAAAGTTGTATTTTCCATCCACTTCATGAACTTTGGGGTTATTAGGAAGGGCCTCCGTGATCAGCCACTGAAACACACAACAAAGAATTTATAGTATAAAACTGTACTGTACATATAAACCCAACTATACATTGTATGTTACTGCAAACATTAGCTACCAATACACCACAGAGGAAAGTCATTGCTTTTGTAAATATTTACTTGTTTAACTTTCGGTCCCGCATTCAACTGATTCGTCTCGTCCAAAATCTCTTCAATTGACAATGGGTGTGTTTCTCCATCCTGATGTCTGGTTTTCATGTGACGAACGATTCTTGCGAGTACCCCAAATTTGTACTGACTCCCTCCTGTCATTGATTTATATCTGTAGAATGAACAAAGTGATTGCATAAATCAATGCCACAAATCACAGAAGAATAGCACTTCACCTGTTTCTTTCATATCAGAAAAGCATTATGGTAAAAAAAAAAAAATTACATTACTACAATAGGATACGCATTTAATATTATCTTTTTATATGTGGTAGACTTAAAAAAGTTTCTAATCTTGTAAGCAAGCTTCCTTGGTGACTGCCAGAGACATTGGGCCTCACCTATCCATCACAGCCTTCTTGAAAGTTTTGATCTTTGTTCCAGCAATATTTCTTACATTTGCTGATAAGCAGTTTAAGAGCCAGGGAGATTTTACATGATCATAGAATTCTCTTACGTGACCCTAGAATTATGGCATCTGTACACTTTACAAGACTTATTCTATGCTTCCTAGCATATATCTTGCTTCAGTATGTTGTAATTTTTTGTGCAATTTTGGAAACTGATTTTCCATTTGTAAATGATGAGATACAGTATCTGTCTATTTCCATTCCTGAGAGAGCAAATTAAGTATCATAATGTGGTCACAGTAGTTTATACGTTTAACTGTTTTATGTAAGATATAAAGAATCTCTTTACATTTTCTGTTTTACCAGCCTCGAAGGAAGCTATGAGCAAAGAGCAATATTCCGTGTGAGGCAGCACTATTGCTTTCATATATATCATCATTGGTGTTGGCTAGCAGAAAGCAAATTGACTTGCCATTGTAAAACATGGGAAGTACTGTACTAGGTTAGCATTGGTTAGTAGTGAGTGGACAGGCTTGCTCTGGTCTGACATACAACCATAAGCATGGGCAAAAATGGGATGCCCACTTTCTTTTAAAATTTGTTCTTGGCCACGCCTACCTCGGAGTGCAACCTAGTACTGTACAGCCATGTTGTGTACAGGGTTCTGTTGTTTTAACATACTATAAGTAGAAAAGTATTACATAAAAATAAGGTGGCCTGACAGCCGAGATGGATTACTAATCCCAACAGTGCTCGGGATTAGTAGTCACAAGGTTACGGGTTCGATCACCGGTGGAGGCGGTAACAAATGGGGCAGAGTTTCTTTAACCCGGTTGCTCCTGTTCACCTAGCAGTAAACAGATACCCGGGAGTTAGACAGCTGCTATATGCTGCTTCCTGGGGGGGGAGGGGGGGGAACAAAAAGGAGGCCTGGTCAAGGACTGGGCCGTGGGAACGCGAAGCCCCGAAATCATCTCAAGATGACCTAACCTAACCTGAAGAAATAAAGACAAAAACACATAAAGCCTTTGATCTTACGCAGCTGGATCTGGTGGTGGACCTTTATTGATCTTCTTTTTAGCTAGATCGGATACGGCAGGAGGAGCACTTCTCTTCTTTACTTCCAATCTGAAAATGAATTCGGAGTTTAATATGAATAATAACCTCTTAATATTTTGAAACAAATAAAACAAAATGAAGCACAAAGCTTGACTAATATGCACCATCAGCAAAGAAACAAAATAAACATCTGGTGAATTTTTTGAGCATTGTATACTAAGTTTTCTACAGTGAGGAAACAAACGTGTGGAATATAGCACCAAAATAACAATGCTTGTCAACTTTGATAGAATATATACTGTACTGTACCGAGTAACATAGACATGACAATGATGTTCTGTATACTTTGTTTTAACTGTCATTAGGTCTTCAACAGCTTACATGCTGTACTTCACACCTTCTCCTTGACCTCCAAAACATTGTTACGTTCCATTATTTTCATGTATGTACAGCTCAAGTTATTAAGATGCTGTACTGTATTGTGAATAGTATTTCCATTGGAGAAATTAGAGAGATTAAGAGATATTTTACACATGAGAATTAACAAGGCATGCAGTGCGTGAAACAGATGTATCCCTTTCCCTACACAACAAATGTGGGAGATCTTTGACAAGCTGCTGGCTTCCTGTCCTCATTGAGGCCCCTAGAGATAGCAGCTCTCAGGCAAATTAAAGTATATATGATTCGTCAATTCAACAAGCTATATAGGACCAACAGCAATTTGTTTCAGCGAGGCATTTGTTGCAATCGGAGATACAGTATTGTACTTTCAGGATGCATTTCCCTTGCTCTATGGGCTAATCTTAATAAAATTGTAATTTCAACCTATAATATATGTAATCGACAACTACCATGTGAACATGGCTGGAAAAAAAAATGACCACATCTAGGTTATTTCTCACATCCCCAGCCTCAAAACCCATTTTCAACAAGGTAGCAGGGCCATACCTAACGTTACCATACCCAACAAAAACCTTGCCAACCGAAAATAAAAACAAACCATTGAATTTAGTTTTAAATATCCTCAATAGTCTTTATAAGGATACATCTGTTTCTTGTAATATTGAGTCCATTTCCAAAATCATCAGAAATGTGATTGGAGCCATATTAACACTTTCGCGCCTTATATTAGAGATAACTCGTCACTGGTTTTTCTTACGATTCCGCATAACTGCCTACTTTTCTCGTCAATCGAAAAAATATTTCTATAAATTCCATTTTTTAACCGAAATGGATGGGGATACTTTTGTTTTGTAGAGAATTTATTTGCGAAGTTTTTGGTACCAGAATGAATATTATATCAAATAAACTTCTATGAGTAAAAAAAAAATACACAAAATATGTTTGGGGGTGTGGCGAGCGTGTGGCAGTGGGTTCCCTTTAGCCGTTGATATATCCAACACGTGGGAAATATTTGTATGTGTTATGTATATGTCTGTGTAGGGAATTTTACTGTGATCACTGTCATACAAATTATAAAATGTTTCAACAAGTATAAACATGACAAACATCAAACGAACGAAAACAACGCGTTCGTTTCTGCCGCGAACGCATACTGAGCGACGTGGTTCTATATTTGGCGCTTCTCTTACACATGCTTTGTACGAATGTTATACAGTTCATCTTATAGAAAATTTTATTGCAAACACATTGGTATAAAAAAGAAATACGTACATAGAAAAGTAGGGTCAGGAAACGTATAAACTTTCCAAGCATGATTTCCCCCCTGTGTTTTCGCCAGTGCGCTCGCGGCTAACTACTCTCCACTTCACACACTCTTGCGGGTGGGCAATTACCTATATTAAACATTCATATGCATATGTCCGTGTAGAGAATTTTATTGCGATTCCAATGATACCAAAATTAGCGATGTAGGACAACTGTAGGCTTCGCAACCATTAAGAAAGTGGAAACATTTTGTTGCTGTTTGGCGCTCTCGGCGAGTGATCTGCATAGTTTTTTTATTTGGTGTTGATACTCCTTATGCTTGGGCGGCATTTTATAGGTATGCTCTTATAGACAATTTCATTGCGAACGCAGTGATACCAAATTTAAATACGTGCGCCTTCAATTATTGTCAGGACAGTCAAAAGAGTGTACACTTTTTTGGTCTTACCGCGTAGGCGCGCGAAGTGCCGAACGCATCTGGGGTATTGTTTTTTTTTGAGCGCCGAGAGCGCGAAAGAGTTAAGAGTTACCATTCATACCCAAATATTTCCTATGCTCTATGGGTTGTTATCACCGAGCAAAATTATCATTTCAACCAGTCATATGAAACACCACAATGAGGAGAACTCGTCTGTAAAGAGAGTTAACCACATCTAGCATATTTCCCACGCTTAAGCCTCAAAATCCTATTTTCAAAGGAAAATGTGCCTATATTTTACCGAATGAAAATCTCTATAACTGGAAATAAAAGAAAACCAACGTTGAATGTAATGAAATGCCATTTTCTGGGTGAGCCCTAGAGGCTCCCTGTAGCTTATCGGGCTAATGTATGTTATGTTAGACCGGGACATTAGCTATGGAGTTCAGACCTACCAGAGACCATGAGCCAGAATCTGGCCCCTTCAGAGAGGTTTCAGGGAGCAATGGCCCTGGGAAACCCCCCTGTGGTTGGGGGTTTCCTCATCTGCCATTGACTGGGGTTAGGTACCCAGAAAGATAGGCATAACCAAACAAACCCCACGTGGTAAGAAACTAACAACAAAAACTGAACAGAGAGGTAGAACTTCCTACAATCCAAAGGAAACAAGCAAACACGCAAACAAGCAAACGTAACACACTAACTCCATGCCGCTCATCCACGCAGCCCCTCCCCTCTCCAAGAGGGGCAGGGGGGCCACGGACCTCACCAGGGAGGTCTGGGGCCAGAGCAGCTCCGCCAGCGCCGCACGATACGAGGCGACAGTAAGAAGCATCAATTAACAGTCCTGAAAACCAAGAAAGGACAAGACAACCCGATGCGAAAGAGAAGATAACCTACGAAGAGCAAGAAAAAGGCAAAAAGAAACGCCAGCAACTACACACTGTTGCCGAGATGAAGCTCGCGGGTGGGACACCATCAACAAAGCCACCTGATCACCATAGAGATGGTGATACACCCGCGTCAAAAGACCAGACACAAAGAGCCGAGGAGAAGGCCGAACCAAAATTTTGACAATTTTCACACAATACGCAGTTCAACAGGCTTTACATGTGTGTTCGAGCTTTTTTTTTTTTAACAAGTTTTTTATGATAGAATTTTTGGGGGGTAAAAATAGATCAAAACAAATTAATTTTTTCATTATTTGGAAAGAAATTAGAGTTTTCCTCTAACAGAACTATAGACATGCATCTGGGCTTTCCAGTGATACCATCAAAATAACTGCAATAAAATTTGCAAATGCGAGACAGATTTAAAAAATATTATTCAGTCAATACTTGACAAATGCACCAAGTGAAAGTTTGTGGGATGTAGAGAAAGACTAGCAGCAACCTTATGCTTGGTTACAGGTGCTATGAAGGATACCATCAAAGACACATCCGACACTTCTTCATACTGTATTACAAAGTTGGTGGGATATAGGGAAAGACTAGCAACAACCTTATGCTTGGTTACAGGTGCTATGAAGGATACCATCAAAGACACATCCGACACTTCTTCATACTGTATTACAAAGTTGGTGGGATATAGGGAAAGACTAGCAACAATCTTATGCTTGGTTACAGGTGCTACAAAGGATACTATCAAAGACACATCCAACACTTCTTCATACTGTATTACAAAGGAGGGTAATAAGAATCTACAACCGAGATCAGTATTAGATGTTAGAGCCTTGTTAAATTATGCATTAGAAAATCAGTGTTTCCAAATGCCTGTACTTGTTAAAATGTAAAAAATAGTCATTGGTATAATTCATAAAACAAATTGGAAAAAAATTGTGTACATGGAAGAAATTGGTGAAAACATGAGCAATAATGTTAACAGTTTGTGCTGAATATGAAATTAAAGATGACAGGATAACTCAAACATTTTTTATTGAAAAAACCCCAGCATTGAACATAATGAAACGCCATTTTCTGGGATAGTCCCAGAGGCTTCCCAGAGCTTCCAGAACTCTCCACAGAAAAATAATTGTTAAAGAAATATTTTTTAAATAATCCAGTACTCAACAAGATTTAAAAACTCACGGAGTGGCAAAGGCTCTTTTCATAAAGGCTTCCCGCTCTTTCATCAATGACCTGTCCATCTTGGAAGTTTTTCTGGAAAGAAAGAAAAATAATTTTACAGGTAAATTACTGAATATATGAACTGTATGAATGCTAAGAACCAGGATACATGGATCTTCTTTTTTGTCTTCAAGCAAATCACTCTCAGTGTTATTCCAAGATGCAGTTTAATTCCTCTTTCAATACAGTAATTTACTTCAGTTTATTTACTCTGCACCCCATACCCATCCTGTGGGGCATTTGCACCCAATACCCATCCTGTGGAAAAATGATACAGCACATAATGTGCTCAGGATCTTAACTGCAAAATTAATCTAGTAATAATACTTTTCAAAACGCTTGTGCTCTCTAGAGTGGAGTACTGCTGCACAGTGACAGCCCCTTTCAAAGCTGGAGAAATTGCTTGACCTGGAGAGCGTGCAGAGATCCTTTACTGCTAGAATCCACTCAGTAAAACATCTAAACTACTGGGACCGACTAAAGAGCCTAAATCTGTATTCCCTTGAGCGCAGGCAGGGAGAGATACATACAGGTAATAATCTATACGTGGAAAATAATTGAGGGGCTGGTCCCAAACCTGCACACAGAAATAACATCACACGAGACTAGAAGGCATGGCAGGATGTGCAGAATACCCCCGTTGAAAAGCAGAGGTGCAACAGGTACTCTGAGAGAGAACTCTATCAACATCAGAGGCCCGAGACTGTTCAACACGCTTCCACTACACATAAGGGGCATAACTGGCAGACCCCTCACAGTGTTCAAGAGAACTTGACAAACACCTCCAAAGGATACCTGATCAACCAGGCTGTGACTCATACGGCAGGCTGCAAGCAGCCGCGTCCAACAGCCTGGTTGACCAGTCCAGCAACCAGGAGGCCTGGTCGACGACCGGGCTGCAGGGACGCTAAGCCCCGGAAGCACCTCAAGGTAAGGTAGTTAAGCAAATTAATCTTGATAAGCTAGCTATGCAATTCAATAATATATATATATATATATATATATATATTATATATATATATATATATATTATATATATATTATATATATATTATATATATATTATATATATATATTATATATATATTATATATATATTATATATATATTATATATATATATATATATATATATATATATATATATATATATATATATATATATATATATATATATATATATATATATATATATATATATATATATATATATATATATATATATATATATATATATATATATATATATATATATATATATATATATATATATATATATATATATATATATATATATATATATATATATATATATATATATATATATATATATATATATATATATATATATATATATATATATATATATATATATATATATATATATATATATATATATATATATATATATATATATATATATATATATATATATATATATATATATATATATATATATATATATATATATATATATATATATATGTATCAACAATGGGTTCAAGAACGACTACAAGTACAGTCTTTAAGCAACTTACATTTGCAGTGAGCTATTTTTATAATTTGATTTGCTCATTATGCACACTAACCCCATCCAGTAGGCAATGGTGAAAATGTTACAAGCACCCCACAGTCTAATTATATACTGTATTATAATTACAATATATGATTAGATGTGGGTGATTGTAACCTTTCTACCATTGGCCACTTTCCATTTGGTCCTAAATGTGAAAAATTAGGTTTGGTTGTAGAGTGGTGTTATTAATTGACAATTACTTGGGTGAGGTTTCAGACATTAATGCACTATTGTGAGTTCAAGATGTTAGTCATGTGAATGTTATATCCACTTTTGGAAAAATAGATCATAGAGAATTTACAGCTTTTTTAAGGGAATAACTGAATCATTAGCAAAACAAAAAGCCTTTGCCTAACCTTTAGCAATATGGATTGATTACAGATCTACAAGCTGCTATATATACTACAGAGGAACCTCGTGTGACGAGTAGCCCCATCTACGAGCACTTCAGGTAGCAAGCAAGCCACTCGCAGAAAATTTGTCTCGATTGACGAGCTTCTGCTCGATTTACAAGAAAACCACGTGGTGCTTCCGAGCATTCCCGCTGGTTCTCGCAAATTCTCAGACTCCACCAACGACAGTGTTGTTGTTTTGTCATGCAAGACAAACATCCCTTTGCATTTATTTGTGCTTTTCTTTGGGTTTTTGTGGATTTGTGACTAAAATTTGTAACCAATGATGTCACCAAAGAAGTTGCTTGCTAAAGATAGTGTTGTCAAGAGGAAGAAAGACACAATTACTGTAGATTTGAAGAAGGAAATCATCTGACTTGAAGGTGGATTCTCCTTCTACACCATAACCCCCTCTCCTCCTCCCCATCGTCTCCCTCAAGCCAGCAACGACTCTTAATAAGGTAAAGTACAATTGAAAACAGTAAAACAAAACCTTTATAATAATTACATATATTATAATTACATTATATTGATAAATTTCATATTGATGTTTTTCGGGGGTGGAATGGATTAATTTTATTTTTACTATTTTAAATGGGGAAATTCGTTTCACAAGACGAGCGTTTCACGTGACGAGCTCGGTGCCAGAACGGATTAAATTCGTTAATCGAGGCTCCTCTGTATTGGTTTGAGAATAATGAAAATAAATTGCTATGTATAAGGGTGGAAAAACTTGCCACATCCAATAAGAATTTTCTATCTAATGGTGCCACAATGACTAGTTTACTTGCTTTTGGTCTATTCTTGAACTTAATGCTTTATGTCAAATTACTTGACATTATACTGTACTGTATTTGAATAGCTTAGCATTCCTTAGGCCTAAATCCCAACTGCATGCAATAAGCATAGTGCTCGATCACCTTGTGTAGGTAAGGTACAAACGTATATGTTAGGTAAATACAAAAATATTCCCTATAAGAATACAAAGTTACAATGTATCATTTGTTGTATTGCGTGTATTCGTAAAATCTGTTCGGCTCGTGCAAGGTTTCACACTCAATTTCTAAGTGATAATAATAATAATAATTCATTGTGTTGGGGGACAGGAAGCCAGAGTGTATTCATACACGTTAAGACTTATATCGAGTAATCCCCCCCAGGTCGAATTAACCCGCCCAGGATGCAACCCCACAACAAGCTGACTAACTCCCGGGTACCTACTCACTGCTAGGTGAACAGAGGCATTAGGCGAAAGGAAATGTGGCTAACCATTTCTTTCCTGCCCGGGGATTGAACCCGGAATTCTTGACTGCGAGTCGAGAACGAATCCGACTGTACTACCGGGACCCTAAATGATAATGACGTATCGAGCATCCAAATACCACAGCACCTCATAGGTTTACATAAAATGTAACCAAAATCCTCAGGTATGATTAAAGTTCATTATGTATTCATTTATTTAAACTTCATTGCTTTAGTCAGCCGAATAAAGCAATTAACTACACCTGAACAAAACATCTGTTCACCCGGCCATGGTCCACTCTACAACAAGCTCAAGACACCAGGACGAGTTACTTAAGTCTACCTGGGATATATAACATTACTGTGACAATTATACAACAAGTTTCATAACCTAAGAAACGAGTGAAGGACTCTCACTATGTCCGCTGAGTGCTACATAAGTCTAGCTAGAGTGCCGTTCACAAAGTGTAGAAGGTGTAAATAGTAGTTACAGCTAGTCTAAGTTAATAGAACAGTTGCAACAGGGCTTTAACGTGTGCTCTGGATAATAATTAACATGGTGTATGTTAAATAATAAGAAATACCGCTTACATTCAACAAATAAGGCGGGAGAAGTTTGAGCAGCTGACAGGGATGCGAGTGACGAGTTCTTCCTGAGCGTCAACGGGAGGCGCTTGTGACGTCACTACACAGTACCAGGATAGATAATAATTTTGTTTTATCTGGAATAAGAATATAATATTGTATATTATAATACATTATAATGTATTATATTACATACATTCAAAATGCGTTACAAACAAAATGTTGGATTTCTAGATAGAGCTAGTACATGCTAGGCCTAAAGGTTGCCACACACAGGCTGGCGACGACGCGGTTTAGGCTATTAAGTATTCATTCTTTTTTATATAGGTGGATACAAATCCAACTGTTTTCGATTATTACAAATTTAGAAACAACTTTAAAATCCACCTGAAGAGGATCATCAAGGCAAATGGGTGGGGTGAGGGACCTTTAACAAGCCGCCGGCTTCCTGTCCTCGTCGAGGCCACTAGCGTTATAGTGATCCTCAGGTAAATCAGGAATATCAGGTAAATTACTGGTTGGTCAGTGAACTACGTAATGACCTTAATAACCCTTTAGAGGATGGTAAGCCTTTACGGCCAACACCAAACGCCCGTAGACACTCAGCCAATGAACAATTACCCCTATAAGACCAGGTGAAACTTTTAGCGAACAGTATCAGTGTGAACAACTATCAGTGTGTTCACATTACAGATAATGGACGTTATACGCACTCTGACCAATGACAGTAATGGTCTAAGTCATGTCTTGCCCAATAAGGACTAGAGCAACTTCTAAATGGAGAGTAATGTAATAGAGTTGATCTGTATGGTGCAGTCCATTATCAACCTTATCATATTCCGCGGCAACACAGGTTTGTTTCCTGATACATCTGTTCACAGGATACGTTTGTTTCCTGATACATCTGTTCACAGGATACGTTTGTTTCCTGATACATCTGTTCACAGGATACGTTTGTTTCCTGATACATCTGTTCACAGGATACGTTTATTTATTTATTCATTTACTTATTTATTTATATACAAGAAGGTACATTGGGTTAGAGAGAATACATAGTATAGTATTTACAATCTTGTAAAGCCACTAGTACGCGCAGCGTTTCGGGCGTTTCTGCGTTTCGCAGCACTGCGTTTCGGGCACTCGGAACATGTTCCAAGTAGCACGGGCTATGGTGCAACCCATGGTGAGCCCATAACTTACCTGGCACAGGAGCGGAGATGAGGAAGACTGATGAAGATTAAGCCACCCAAAAGGTGGCACGTGCATGAATAGCCCGTAAGTGGTGGCCCTTTTGAGCCATTACCAGTATCAAGAGCTGATACTGGAGATCTGTGGAGGTGCGAATGCACCCTGCGTGACGGTTGATGTCTCCCGTGGGAATAACAGATTGATGATTGATGAAGATTAAGCCACCCAAGAGGTGGCACGGGCATGAATAGCCCGTAAGTGAAGGCTCTTTTGAGCCATTACCAGTATCAAAAGATGATACTGGAGATCTGTGGAGGCGCAACTGCACCCTGCGTGACGGGAGATGTCTCCCGGACCAAGTGGTGACCAAATGGTGGGAATAACAGCCGCTTCCTTCTATTAATATGCGTGTCTTGCGTCCTGCTGGTTAGGGTTTCCTGTTGACAATTCCTGGGAGTTTGCATCATTGGATTTTCCCGTCGTGGATCACAGCAATTTTTCTGTTGCTTTTTAGACTGATTTTAATAATCAGTTGTGAGTCGTGTGTAAACCGTTTTTCATTTATAAACAGGGGGTTTGGCGGGTGCATGGAATCTCTTTTGGGTCTTTGGAGGACGGGCTGCACGAGTAGGTAAACTTGTTTACAGTGAACAGTAATAAAGTGATTCACTCAAGGTGATGGTGAAGCCATTTAGAGACAAATGGTATACACTAAAAGTGGTGGCGAAACTTCACGCAGTGTCAATATAGTGTGGTGGGGATATTGCAAGATTGTTGAGCACTGTGCACTAATTAATGGTTGTATATAGATAAGGGAATATAGTGATAAAGCTGTACACTTTCGAGGATAGTGGAATATAGTGACTAAATACCAGAACAGGTTGAGGGCCACAGGGCTAACAACACTGCAAACCAGTCATGACAGAGCGGCTCTCATCGAAACGTTCAAAATACTGAACAATCTGGAGGATGTTGACCCGGACAATTTCTTCAAAAGGTCAGATGTAACACAAACAGGGAGCAACGGTGTCAAGCTCAACAAGCCACAATGTAGGACTGGAAACAGGAGATGTTTTTTCACCTACAGGGTTATTAACCAGCCTGTCCTCCAAAGATCCAAAGTCCATTCCATGCACCCGCCAAACCCCCTGTTTATGAATGAAAAACGGTTTACATACGACTCACAACTGATGACAGTCGAACTCTTCCCGAACAAGTGCTTCACTGATGACTTTTGTTCGAATCAGAATGCTGTAAAGGCTTCACCCACATACTACAAATAAAAAATAATCGCCAACAGAACCTAAACACCTAACCTAACCAGTTCCTAAATATGCACAATATGCTAATATATACTAATATTAATCTATATTTGATAAAATTCCTGTTTTAAATGAAAAGCATGTTAAAATTGATGAATGCGTCTGTGGGGTCGACCGCTGGATGGAATGGACTTGGTCCGAGGACGGGTTGAATAAACCCATGGAACAGCCTACCCGCCGAATTCGTAAATGCCAATACTATGCTGAACTTTAAAGTCCAGCTTGAAAAAAAGCATCAGGGCACATGGGAGACCTTTGACAAGCCGCCGGCTTTCTATCCTTATCGAGGTCACTAGTGTTAGTGGCTTCAGGTAAATTAAATTCAGGTAATTATTAATTCAGGAATTAAATTAAATTCAGATTAATTATTAATTCAGGAATTAAATTCAGGTAAATGGTGAATAAGAAGTATAGTTAAGGTTATAGTGCAGCAACTGCATGTATATTTTATACAGCTACTTCACCTGAATTTACATGTGAGCCACTTGCATTTTAGTGGCCTCGACGAGGACAGAAAGCTGGCGGCTTGACTAAGGTTCCCCCATTTGTTAAGATTAGGTAATATAGCTACTAATTAATACCAGCATCTGGGATCAAAACAGCTGAACACACAGCTCATGTAACATAGATCTGATTTCAACAGGATTTAAAATGCTCGACAGTAATGCCTTAATTAAAATTCTAGTGTTTTCTAGAGTTCAACCACAAGTGACGTCATTGTCGCTTGACGTTTTCGTCTCCTTCCAACGCTACGGAAAATAATACGCAAGCAATAGATACTTGTAAACACAAGAGATTATTGCGATAAAACTGTCCTTTGTATAAACTGAACAATATTTACGCATTTTTGCGTAATGTATATATATGTATTATATATATATATATATATATATATATATATATATATATATATATATATATATATATATATATATATATATATATATATATATATATATATTCTAGTAGGATAATTTTAAAATTGAGTTTGAGATTTTACTTGTGGCTACATGTTTATTGACTACATTAATTACCGATGTTAAGTGACTGAATTCTGTGAATATGTTTGTGCCCCACTACGTTTACTAAAGTAGTAAACGTAGTTCTGTGTAGTTAAAGTACATGTTCAGATATTTGAATCCTCGTCTGCGCACGCTTCATTTATCATAATGGCCCAGAGTAATTATAATATAATGAAAGTATGAAACAAGCGTTAGAAACAAAGGTTTGCAACGTCTACTTGAGCGATATTACGAGGGTAATTTTGCCAAGATTCCTCGTGAGATTTGCAGGAATGAAGATGTGTATTTATATTTTTCCCCCCATGGCTACAAGAGAGATACAACACCTGGCATTAATGAATTGTTAGTGTTTAGTTGCAAGATTCAAAAATCAAAATGTGTTTTAAGACATTTATTTGGAAAACACAACTGCTCCATACAAGGGGAAGACTTGACAACTGGCCATTATGTGCCACCGGAGGTAGGGGTCACGACCTTATGTCTGAGACGTGGCAGTGGGCTTATGCTAGCTGAGATGACCTCATGTAGGTAGGCTGTGGTGGTGACCACCCGTGTGGGCCGAGGAGACGACCTCGTGTGGGCCGAGGCGACGACCACCTCGTGTGGGCCGAGGCGACGACCACCTGGTGTGGGCCGAGGAGACGACCTCGTGTGGGCCGAGGAGACGACCTCGTGTGGGCCGAGGAGACGACCTCCTGTGGGCCGAGGAGACGACCACCTCGTGTGGGCCGAGGCGACGACCTGGTGTTGGTTGGAGATCACAACCTTTTTTCAGGCATGGGTTATGTTTTGTGAGCGTAGGTCATGACCTCGTAGGTGGAGGTCACATCATCTGGTCCAGGTACAATACCTCTGTTGGTCTTGTATTATGATCTATTCTTGTGCAGACAAGGAATATTCTTGTACAGGGGCATGGGGGTATTCTTGCGCAGGGGCATGGGGGGAATTCTTGTACAGGAACATGGGGTATTCTTGGGCAGAGACATGGGGGTATTCTTGGGCAGAGACATGGGGTATTCTTGTGCAGAGGCATGGGGTATTCTTGCGCAGGGGCATGGGGTATTCTTGTGCAGGGGCATGGGGGTATTCTTGTGCAGGGACATGGGGGTATTCTTGTGTAGGGGCATGGGGAATCCTTGGACAGGGACATGAGGAATTCTTGTGCCGGGGCATGGGGCTATTCTTGTGCAGGGGCATGGGGTATTCTTGTGCAAGGACATGGGGTATTCTTGGGCAGAAACATGGGGTATTCTTGGGCAGGAACATGGGGTATTCTTGTGCAGGAACATGGGGTATTCTTGGGCAGGGGCATGGGGTATTCTTGTGCAGGGGCATGGGGTATTCTTGTGCAAGGTCCTCCAAGGTGCAAGTATTCCATCACTACCCTCTATGGTCGTAAGGCGTGTTGGTTGTCGTACCTGTAAAGGTACAGAAGTCTTCACAAGTCTTCTCAGACTTCTCTACTGTGGGGGACACAGACCTGGCCTAGCCGAGGTTCTTATTGCTCTTGTGCGTGTCCTCGAACTGGTCGCCCTGGGGGCCCTCTGGGTCTGTGTGGCTCTGACGTCAAAAGGTTCGTGGAGTTCTGATTGGTTAACGTCCGTCTTCAGTTTGAGGGGCTGACAATTCTTGTGCAGGATCTTGGTCTATTCTTGAGGAAGTTGTATGGCGCCTACTTCGTGTATCACACTGCTGTTGCTGTCTGAATTCTTGTTCATCAAGACCTGTCAGTGAGGTGATGACGGTACGTTTTCGATGTGTGTTGATGTGACACCCTCGTCTGTCCCTATTATCATTTCGTGCAGCACCTTTGGCCCTGGAGAGGCAGCGCTCTAGGCCCTAGAGAGGCATCACCCTAGGCACTTGGAGAGGTAGCACCCTCGGCCATAGAGAGGCAGCACCCTAGGCCCTGGAGAGGCAGCACCCTCGGCCATAGAGAGGCATCACCCTAGGCCCTGGAGAGGCGGCACCCTCGGCCATAGAGAGGCAGCACCCTAGGCACTTGGAGAGGTAGCACCCTCGGCCATAGAGAGGCAGCGCCCTAGGCACCTGAAGAGGTAGCACCCTCGGCCATAGAGGCAGCGCCCTAGGCCCTGGAGAAGCAGCGGCCCTTGAGGAAGCCCCAGCCTGTAAACGTGGGTAGGATTGGTACCAGTCGTGTCCAGCTCCATCTGCAATACCAAAACAAATGCCGTCAATCATCATGCATATAGTTTACATACATTCAATATGTTGGCTTTGGCCAACATAAGGTTCATACCCATTCATCTACCCAAAAAGAGGCAAGAGTGAAGAAGATCGTCAGTTCGGTGCCGCTCCGGGACTCGAAGTCTGGGTGACTGCAATAAACCATTACGTCACCTGAATACAATGCGGGAGCAGAAATAGTGTGACATTATGAAAGAACATCTTTGTCTTGAAGAGCACAAAGGTCAGCCACTGAAAGTATGACATCTTCTGAACATTGTCTGCTGTGTGAAGGACACCTACCTCCTGATGGCGTGCATGCCGAAGGGGAGGTCATAGCAGGACTGGTCGAGAGCACCGGCTGTCCCCGGTAATTGTGTCTCCAGCTGAGCCCTCCACTCCACCATCCCTCGCTCCTCCAGCGTCCCTGGAGACACCAGAGCTCATAATAACCGGCTTATGATATGAAAACTCATACAGAGTCATACCTGATCTATTGACATCTGCACCATAACAGATGTATAGGTTGCAGTATATATTTAGGAACATCAGTGTTATTCCAAGTTTACCTTGGAGCAGAGAGAGAGAGAGAGAGAGAGAGAGAGAGAGAGAGAGAGAGAGAGAGAGAGAGAGAGAGGGGGGGGGGGGTACCGACTGATACCTACCAGGTACAGTGTTGTCGAGGAAGAAGCCAAGACAACCACCCACAAACATGGAGGTTTTCAGGAGGACGGACACTACTTGGTCCACCGCTGGCACCGATGTCTGGATGATGGCCGCGTTCTCTGGCTTCTGCATCCACTGTGGACCACGAAGTCACGGGGTTAGTGGGCTAATGTGTGGCCCATATATATATATACATACAGAATTATCTACAATTTTAATACACCCCCACATGCCTAGTTACTCACCATGGGCAAGGCTATGCCGAAGAAGAGGGAAAACCCGAGAACGAAGAGGTTCCTGGAGGAGTTGAGGTCGATGTACTGGAGAGTGGAGAGACCAACGGAGGTGATCATGGCGAAGACGACGCAGAAGATGCCGCCTATGATGGGCTCTGGGATAGTGATGAAGAGGGCGCCCACCTTGCCTATCAGTCCACAGCCCAGCATGATGGCTGCGCTGTACTGGACTACGCGACGACTCCCGACCTGTCAACAACACATCTTACTGTGTTAATCCTTATCAAAGTTATCGAATCACTCGTACCCCGAGCAAGCTGGGGTACTTTATCCCAGGTTCTAGCATAGCTTCGAATCTTCCTTATGGCTACTACTGATTTTCTTTATCACAGTGACCTTATAAAGAAAGTTAGTACATCCTACTTTAGTGACACTGTCAAACAGCTGAAATATTCTTAGTGACACTATCAAACAAGCTGTGACCTCCTACCTTATAAGTGCGGCACTCAAATAAGTTAGGATACACGGGAGACATCTCCCGTCACGCAGAGTGCAGTCGCACCTCCACAGATCTCCAGTATCATCTATTGATACTGGTAATGGCTCAAAAGGGCCACCACTTACGGCCTATTCATGCCTGTGCCACCTCTTGGGTGGCTTAATCTTCATCAGTCAATCAATCAAATTAGGATATGCCACGTGTAAGTGATGCAGTCAAACGAAACGAGCTGGGATAGCGTACCTTTGTGATGCCGATGGCCCCAACGTTCTGGGAATAGGAGGTAGTACCGCTGCCCGTGCCCCAGAGACCGGCTAGGATTGTGCCCAACCCTTCGATCCAGATGCCCCGGTTAATTGCGTGTTTGGGTGGTGGAGGAGCTCCTGTGGGCGAGCAGTCATGAGGAGGAGAAGGGGTTATAAACCACACTAAAACAGCCAATCACACGCAAGGTCTTCAGAGAAGCCTCATGTCTCTTTCACCAGTTTTCAGTCATCGGTCAGCTAACCAGAACGATCGCTGCTGATGCATAATATCCCCAACCAGTCATTGTGCAACAAGTCAGTTCCTAGAGCGTTCAAACATGTAAATATTTGACCAACAAGTGACCCCCATAGGATCTCTAGGAATCCTATGGACATATCGGACCACCATAGGATCTCTAGGAATCCTATGGACATATCGGACCACCATAGGATCTCTAGGAATCCTATGGACATATCGGACCACCATAGGATCTCTAGGAATCCTATGGACATATCGGACCACCATAGGATCTCTAGGAATCCTATGGACATATCGGACCACCATAGGATCTCTAGGAATCCTATGGACATATCGGACCACCATAGGATCTCTAGGGATCCTATGGTGGTCCCATATGATCCTATGGCTAAATCATCCCCAAATCACAACTTTCTGCACAAACAACAGCTATGGTTAAACACAACTTAGTATAAAGAATTAGATATTAATACAACTTACATAGTTTCTTCTCCAATTTTACCAGAATTTACCCGAGCGGTATCATTTCGAGTGGCCTCGACGTGGACAGGAAATCGACGCTTTATCAAAGGCTTCCATGATCCCCAAGAATTTTTCCAGCTGAATTGTTATCTCTAGTATTTACGGCTTTGGAGTACAGGCGATTCAATGGGTCTATTAACCTCTTGGGGGCAAAAGTATCTCCTGTTTTCTGTTCTTCACTGTAGCTTGTTGAGCTTGAAGCTGTTGCTCCTCATGTGAGTTATTTAGGACCTTTTAAAGAAGTCTTGAATAGTATCTTTGAATTTGTTCAGGACTTTTTAAATGTGTCTGGATGAGATGCTTCGTGCCATGTCTGGTGTTGTTAGTCGTGAGGCCCGCCACCGTGCCTGGTGTGAGAGCTTATACTTACCTCTGGTATCACTTTTGTCATTGTCAGCTCAACGCCTTTTCCAAATAAACCTTTTTCAGCTTTTCCTTTTACAAAGTAAGATGTCTATTTGAAGTTGAGGTTTGAATGCTTTGATACCGTAGTCCAGATGGAGGCGCACCGGAGATCTCTTCTTGAGGTTATCTTGAGATGATTTCGGGGCTTTAGTGTCCCCGCGGCCCGGTCCTCGACCAGGCCTCCACCCCCAGGAAGCAGCCCGTGACAGCTGACTAACACCCAGGTACCTATTTTACTGCTAGGTAATAGGAAAGCTAGGAAAGAAACTCTGCCCATTGTTTCTCGCCGGCGCCTGGGATCGAACCCAGGACCACAAGTCCAGCGTGCTGTCCGCTCGGCCGACCGGCTCCCCGCACAGTTGAATAACCAATTTCTTTGCCTTGAAATCAAAGATTTGTTTGATTTTCGCTAAGGTTTGGCGGATTTTTATTTTTCTTTGCAGCTCCCACGAGTTGAGCAACTAGTAGATTCATAACTTCTAACTCCCTTGCTTTATCAATTTCTTGTTTGATCATGTTGTTGTTGTTAAAGATTTAGCTACTCAGAACGAAGTGTCCATGTAGCACGGGCTATGGTGATCCCGTAAATTGTTTGATCATGTTGTGTTTATTATAATGGGTATTCCTATAATCTACATGTACGGTGGATGAGTGTGGGGGTGGTAGGTGTGCGTGGGTGTGGGTAGTGGGTGTAAGGGTAGTGTGTGTGTGTGTGTGTGTGTGTGTGTGTGTGTGTGTGTGTGTGTGTGTGTGTGTGTGTGTGTGTGTGTGTGTGTGTGTGTGTGTGTGTGTGTGTGCGTGTGTGTGCGTGTGTGTGCGTGCGAGGTGTGCACCCGCCAAACACACACCGAAACTACGCCGTTGGTACAACGTTCGAACAAGTTTTAACACCTCCTAACCAGTTATAACAACCAATATAGCAAGTTGTAACAACGTTATAATACGTCATAAACAGGCTAAGCCAAGATGTAACAACTTTATTACAAGTTGTAACAAGCGGAAATAGAGACAGTTTCGGTTTGTGTTTCCAGGGCAGGAGGTGAGGGCTGGAGGGGGTAGTACTCACCAGCGAGCCTGGCGCAGGCGAAGTAGTCTCCAATACTCTCCACAATGCTGGCCAGGACGCCCGCTAACATGCCCAGCGTCCCAGCCACGCTCACGCTCGGCCAGCCCCACTGACCTGTAAGTCATGCCCCTCTATGTTATCACTCTGCAAGTATGTGCACTCTATAGGCGCTCACTCGCACTCTACAGGCACTCACACGCCCTCTACAGCGCTCACTCGCACTCTACAGACACTCACACGCCCTCTACAGCGCTCACTCGCACTTTACAGGCACTCACACGCCCTCTACAGTGCTCACTCGCACTCTACAGCGCTCACTCGCACTCTGCAGGCTCTCACACGTCCTCTACAGCGCTCACTCGCACTCTACAGACACTCACACGCCCTCTACAGCGCTCACTCGCACTCTACAGACACTCACACGCCCTCTACAGTGCTCACTCGCACTCTACAGCGCTCACTCGCACTCTACAGGCTCTCACACGTCCTCTACAGCGCTCACTCGCACTCTACAGGCTCTCACACGCCCTCTACAGTGCTCACTCGCACTCTACAGGCACTCACACACCCTCTACAGCGCTCACTCGCACTCTACAGCGCTCACTCGCACTCTACAGACACTCACACACCCTCTACAGCGCTCACTCGCACTCTACAGACACTCACACGCCCTCTACAGTGCTCACTCGCACTCTACAGACACACACCCTCTACAGCGCTCACTCGCACTCTACAGACACTCACACGCCCTCTACAGCGCTCACTCGCACTCTACAGGCACTCACACGTCCTCTACAGCGCTCACTCGCACTCTACAGGCTCTCACACGCCCTCTACAGCGCTCACTCGCACTCTACAGACACTCACACGCCCTCTACAGCGCTCACTCGCACTCTACAGGCACTCACACGCCCTCTACAGTGCTCACTCGCACTCTACAGGCACTCACACACCCTCTACAGCGCTCACTCGCACTCTACAGACACTTAATATCTACTCGCTCATCTTCAAGATACACTCATTCATTCCATTTTAAAGGTATACTCATTTACCTTCCATAGGTACCCACTTGCATTCAACATATTGACCATACAGGAGTACTCACAGAACCATGACCCACTCAAGAGGTACTCACAAGGCCGTGGCTCACTCAGAAGTACTCACGGGGGCCACGGTCCATTCAGAGGTACTCACAAGGCCGTGGCTCACTCAGAAGTACTCGCGGGGGCCACGGTCCATTCAGAGGTACTCACAAGGCCGTGGCTCACTCAGAAGTACTCACGGGGCCACGGTCCATTCAGAGGTACTCACAAGGCCGTGGCTCACTCAGAAGTACTCGCGGGGGCCACGGTCCATTCAGAGGTACTCACAAGGCCGTGGCTCACTCAGAAGTACTCACGGGGGCCACGGTCCATTCAGAGGTACTAACAAGGCCGTGGCTCACTCAGAAGTACTCACGGGGGCCACGGTCCATTCAGAGGTACTCACAAAGCCGTGGCTCACTCAGAAGTACTCACGGGGGCGCCACGGTCCATTCAGAGGTACTCACAAAGCCGTGGCTCACTCAGAAGTACTCACGGGGGCGCCACGGTCCATTCAGAGGTACTCACAAAGCCGTGGCTCACTCAGAAGTACTCACGGGGGCCACGGTCCATTCAGAGGTACTCACAAAGCCGTGGCTCACTCAGAAGTACTCACGGGGGCCACGGTCCATTCAGATGTACTCACATGGGTAAGGGAAGCGGAACCAGGGAGACTCGGTGATGATGGTGAGTCTGAGATCAGTCCTCGCGGGGCTGTGAGGCGGCAAGACCTCAGCAGCGGTGAGCGCCCAGCAGGTCAGCCACGCCACCACCACCGCCAGCAGCACCTGCACGATGGCGGCAAGCAATCAGGAAGGCCTTATCGGGAGGAAGCGCCAAGCTATTACGACTATATAGCATTGGGAAGGGGTCAGGATAAGGATTTGGGATGGGATGGGGGGGGAGGGGGGGGAGGAGGAATGATGTCTAGCCACTGGGACGGTCGGGGATTAAACGTCGACCTGCAAGACGCGAGACCGTCGCTCTACCGTCCAGGCCAAGTGGTTTGACGGCAGCGGCTGAGAGGCTTCCAGCACCGAGGAGTCAATGTTCTCAGTGTTGATGACCAAACCACACATCACAAAATGGATAAACGACGACGTTTCGGTCCGTCCTGGACCATTATCAATTCGTTTCGGTCCAGGACGGACCGAAACGTCGTCGTGTCTCCTATTTTCTGTGTGGTTTGGTTATCATATCTTCAACCACGTTATTGTGATAGTTTTCAGTATCTTCCACCTGGTCCAACTTCGTTGCCACAAGGAATTAACTGGCAGTTATAACACAAGGCGCTCAGTCACCGATAGTGCATGCTGGCTGTGCATGATAGAACTAATTTAAAACACTGTCACTCAAGGACCTCTAAGGATTATTATTTTCACACTACAACCTATTCATCTCACATCACTCTGCTCGAAGCATTTCAGTAGCCTAACCCGTCCTTTCACAACTTTAGTGTTAATCTATAATAAGTTAAGTAAATGTTATTTAACATTGAAAAATGACTGCTTAGAACATTACATAACACAATGACGTCACTAAAATTAACCAACTGTTGTGTTTCTGAGTCGATGACGTCAGGGTATATAATTACCAAACACATTCAGATATAATTACGAGAATGAACTTAAAGATGAGTTCGTACTTCAAGAGTTTGAACACATGAACTCACACATCCAGAGCAACTCCACATCCAGAGTAACTCCACACAGAGAGCAATCTCACATACATAGCAGCCACAGCAGCCCCACACACCCACAGCAGCCCCACACACCCACAACAGCCACCCACACCCACAACAGCCACACACACCCACAACAGCCACACACACCCACAACAGCCACCCACACCCACAACAGCCACACACACCCACAACAGCCACACACACCCACAGCAGCCACACACACACCCACACACACCCACACACACCCACAACAGCCACACACACACCCACAACAGCCTCCCACACCCACAGCAGCCACCCACACCCACAACAGCCACACACACACCCACAACAGCCACACACACACCCACAACAGCCACCCACACCCACAACAGCCACACACACACCCACAGCAGCTACACATACACCCACACACACCCACAACAGCCACACACACACCCACAACAGCCTCCCACACCCACAGCAGCCACCCACACCCACAACAGCCACACACACACCCACAACAGCCACCCACACCCACAGCAGCTACACATACAAGCAACAAAAGCAACAAAGACTTACTGGGAAAAGTTTGAAGACGTAAACATTGACCCTGGTGAAGCCTCGGGCCCTGGACCACGTGAGGCCCGGGACCCCGACCTGGCTCAGGTACTGAGAGAACACTACCAACAACACTATCGTCCTGGGGGAGGAACACGCCTCAGTGTTGGCACCTCTTGTTGTCTCCCTCATATATATTCAGGCAAGCAAAGCTTAATATACAATTTTAATGTATTATTCAACCTCTGTTATCGTGAAGATACAATATATATTGTACATGAGTATAGCAATTGTGTAGAGTGGAAGCCGGTGACGCAAGAGAGAGTGAAGGAGCTAGTGACTTACAGCGAGGAGATGCCCCAGTGGGAGGCGGCCTTGTCGGCAGCGACTCTGAAGAGGGAGAACCCGATGAGGGTGATGGTGGGCACGACCACCAGAGGGGAGATCCAGCGCAGCAGACCGCCAACAGCACCTGCAACTACTATTCCCGCCTCAATCTCACATGACAAACGCACAATTTCACATCTGATCTATAACACACGGGAGACATCTCCCGTCACGCAGGGGTGCAGTCGCGCCTCCACAGATCTCCAGTATCAGCTTTTGATACTGGTAATGGCTCAAAAGGGTCACCACTTACGGGCTATTCATGCCCGTGCCACCTCTTGGGTGACTTAATCTTTATCAATCAATCTTGATCTATAATAGATCCTAAAACCTACCCATGAACCCCTCACCCCGACCTAATTAACCTCTGCTTAATATATTCTTCGATTATATCCCATAACGTAATCCTGAACAAAATTAATCCACGATATGCTTCTTGTTTGAATTTGCCGCGGCGGTCACCAACGCCATCTATGTAAACAGAGACGTAGGACGCCCGACACGCTTCCTACAGTCATAGTTATGTAGACAATAAGTATTTCACCGCTATAAATATTAATCAAAGCGATATCAGTAGGTGGTGGATTTGTGTGTATCTTCGTCAACTGACCGGTGCAGCCTACGACCACCTGGAAGACGGCGGCCAGACAGATGGCGCCTTGGACCTCCCGCATGCGTATCTGCCACAGGTTGGTTCGTTCTTCATACGTCAGAGAGTCGAGGACCTCGTCAGGCGGACAGGGCAGAAGGGTCAGGATGGCCAAGATGGGGCCCAGGAATCCGTGTGTGGCTCCTTGTACGATGGGCAGTCTGGAGAACACAACAGGTGCGAGAGAGAAAGAGCAAGTAAGTAATATATAGCAAGGTACATCAAATAATTTCAAGTATGAACATTTACTAGATTTTGTAACTTCTGATGACCCAATTTATTACATCAGTTTAGTGACGTTGGTAACGCTTGAGAGGACGGAATGGGCACACATACCTGACGCCGAAGACAGTCTGGAGGAAGGGTGACGATGCCGCTGACGAAGATGACGGTAGAGGCGATGGCGCCTCTGGCGGGGTCGTTAGTGGCCATACACATGAGAGGCGTGAGCAGGTAGGGGATACTAACAGTCGACTCCACCATCATCAGGTAGTGCTTGGGAGGGGGACGGAGAGGCTGCTTAAATATATATATTATACCACTCAACGGTCAGGTCAAAATTATACTCATTTTAGGGAAATTTGTGAGACGGGTTTAGTGATAGTGATTCAGAATTAGCTGGTTGACCAGACCACACTAGAAGGTGAAGGGACGACGACGTTTCAGTCCGTCCTGGACCATTCTCAAGTCGACTGTCTATATCAACAACCCCAACATTAGCAGTATACTAATTCAAATATGTTAATTCACAAACCTACACAAATTCAGCGTTACAATATTTAAACTATAATACTACATTACATGACTATAAGGCATTTCAAAGATAATTTTGAAACGCCTGAGAACAGCTGGTGGTAGCAGACGAGAGCATAAAAGGTTCGGTGAAATTGGAGTCTCGTTGTCGGACACAGGCTTATAGAGATAACCCTAGCCAAGGACTGGCCATTACCCAGGATGCAACCTACAATACGTGACTAGACGAGGAGTCACAATAACGTGGCTGAAGTATGTTGACCAGACCACACACTAGAAGGTGAAGGAATCACAATCTACTTGAGAATGGTCCAGGACGGACCGAAACTTCGTCGTCCCTTCACCTTCTAGTGTGTGGTCTGGTCAACATAGGTGACTAGCCACCGGGTATACCAAGTTACCGCCAGTGAACCCATAGGCACTGGGAGTTAGGGAACGTTCAAACGTCTCAACCTCTGCCAGGGATTGACACACAGGACCAATTGGTCACCAACTCAATGATTGATTGATTTATGAAGATTAAGCCACCCAAAAGGTGGCACGGGCATGAATAGCCAGTAAGTGGTGGCCCTTTTGAGCCATTACCAGTATCCAGAGCTGATACTGGAGATCTGTGGAGGTGCGACTGCACCCTGCGTGACGGGAGATGTCTCCTGTCACAACCCAATGCAATTTCTTTCTTTATTATGCACCCCATACCTATCCCGCGGGCGGTGTTGCAATGGGTTACAGAGGCATATAATCGGTTCAGGAACTGAACCCTCTAGTTGGTTTAGCTAAGCAAATAACAACTCGTCCTCTCGAATGTATACGTCATCGCAATTTGATGTATAAATTCCCAACAGCCAAAATAAGATGTAGTATAAATCACAGCAGCTCGCAGAACAGACGGATTGTCACGTTTTCTACTCGTGGGTCTTTGGTTAGGTTAGGTTAGGTTTGACATTTTAGTACATCATGTTTAAGACGTGAGAGCTGGAGACGACGGGGTGGGTTATGAACAAGCTGCTCAACCTACAGGATTATAACACCTGTGTCAATATAGTTGCCTCTAACTGATCAACAACTGTAATCAGGCGCTAAATTAATGACCTGTGACCCGTGAAGATGACATAATGACCAAGATATCAGCCCCTGACCTAGGGCCGCGGAGGGGAAGGTTGGGGGGAGGAGGGAGGGAGGTAGGGTGTGGTGGGAGGGGGGAAGCACTCACCTGGAGACCAAGGACGAGACAGGTGTACCACGGAGGGTTGTCCTCGACGGTGTAGAGCAGCTGGTTCTGGGAGTCCTCCACCACCAGGGCCTCACTCGACTTGGCAACCTCCGTCTTGCTGGTGGGCGGAGAATCCTCATCCACCTCCTCCCGCCCACCGCCGCCCCCACCGCCCACTGCCACACCCTCCATCTGTAGGATAAATAATACAATAACAGTTATGTAGTAGAGCAACAATGTTCAAAGCACAAATGATCAGTTAAATTGTTATTTCTCGTTTAGTGCAGGGAAGGGAAAGTGAAGAGAAGGTGGTGTAGGGGAGAGGGGGAGGTGGTGTAGGGGAGAGGGGGAGGTGGTGTAGGGGAGAGGGGGAGGTGGTGTAGGGGAGAAGGGGAGGTGGTGTAATGGAGAGGGGGAGGTGGTGTAGGAGAGAGATGACCAGACAGTTTCCTTGACGTTGGGTTCGGAGCTCAAGTCACCATCACCCACACAGCCTTCCAGTGTTGACACACCAACTTGCTGGAGGCGGCGAGACGTGAGTACACACACACACACACACACACACACACACACACACACACACACACACACACACACACACACACACACACACACACACACACACACACACACACACAGTACCCAAATGAGCCACAGAGACATTAGAAAGAACTTTTTCAATGTCAGAGTAGTTAGTAAATGGAATGCACTAGGACGTGATGTGGTGGAGGCTGACTCCATACACAGTTTCAAATGTAGATATGATAGAGCTTGAGAAGCTCAGAAATCTGTACACCAGTAAATTGACGGTTGAGAGGCGGGACCAAAGAGCCAAGGCTCAACTCCCGCAAGCACAACTAGGTGAGTACAAATACATTTTTGTGCCTCGCGGCTGAGTTAACAGCGCTCGGGGGTCTTAGTCCTAAGGGCCCGAGTTCGATTCCCAGCCGAGGCAAAAACAAATCAGCAGTTTCTGTCATCCTGGCGTCCCCTGTTTACCTAACAGTAAACAGGTACCTGGGAGTTAGACAGCTGCTACGGGCTGCTTCCTGGGGATGTGTGTGTGTGCGTGAGACAGAGAGAAATATATGTAGTAGACATAATAGAGGAAAAAATAGATTGGTAAGAAAGGCGGGGTCCAAGAGCTAATTGCTCGATTCTGCAGTCATAAACAGTAAATACAAATAGTAAATACACACACAAACTGCTGTAATTAACTGGCAAAAAATATATTGCACACAATTCTTTGTACTTAAGTGAACCGTGAGTGTTGGGCTGACCCCGAGATCAGCTGACTGGTGGCCTGTGACGTCATGAGTTACATCAGCTGACTTGTGACGTCATGAGTTACATAAGCTGACTGGTGGCCTGTGACGTCATGAGTTACATCAGCTGACTTGTGACGTCATGAGTTACATCAGCTGACTGGTGGTCTGTGACGTCGTGAGTTACATCAGCTGACGTGTGGCTTGTGACGTCATGCACCATGACGTTAATATTACAGTAATTTGTACATTATTTTCCCACTAGCTTATCAATTAGTATAAATTTATTCGGAGAAATCTAGCCAATTTGTAATTAAAGCTAAGAGGCTCAAAGAACCATCTGGCTATTGCATGACATGGAATGTAAACCCATTATCCTCACGCCCAGTAGGTCACAATAGCCTGCTTGAACATAAGCAGCCTAATCCGAACATCGGATAAGGAATTAATATGGCGAGGTTTCTCTCCATTCTGGACGTTGACGCTCCATTTGTTTTTTTCCTGTGTTGTACGGGTAAGGTTTATTATCGTTAGAAAGTTGTAAACAAAGCCGCCAAAGATTGAGAAAAGATGTACAGGTTCGTAAGTGTTTGCGTATCTTCTTCGTGAATCTGGCCCCTGCATACTGCTGATAGTAACCCAGGTGGGTTCGTTCTCCGACTTATAAATCAGCAATTCCGGGTTTGAATCCCGCGGGCGGGAGAGAAATGGTTGGGGGGCATGTTTCCAAGCCTACCACCTGTCGTGGTACGAAATGATAGGCTTGGTTGTGTAAAGACTAATAATAATTAACAACAGCCCTTCAATGACCCTGTTATACCCCAGATCTATAATATTTTACCCCCACATCTAAAATATTTTATGCATTAGTAAAAGACCTATCATCAGTGAATTTATTGTAAATACATAAATGCTGTAATTATTTTGTGTAACCAGCTGACACTATAAGGTGTGCAGGTTAGACGTAACGGTTAATGTAAAACTCTCCGTCAAGGTCTGATAAAGACCTTTTGTGCCCTCTGTATTTTTTTTTGCGCTACCGCTCACAGGATAAGTATGGGGTGCACAATAAACTAGCACTAGCCTCTGACAGAAACAATGAAATGTTGTGTGGGGGTTGCATCCTGGGGAGGGTCAGTAGTTCCACCTTGGGGGAACCCTCCATATAGACCTATAGTTTGTACAGACTCTTCGTTCCAGACAAAATAAATTATTTATTATATTGCAACTACCAGTTATTCTCATGTTGACGTACAGCAGATGTAGTTTACCTCGGCAGCACCGAGTAACTTTGAAACAGAGATTGGCAAGTTTGGCAAGTTGTGAAGGGTTTGAAGGGCCGCCTGGAGCGAAAACTGCGTCTCCAGTGATTGCAGCTCCAAGTCAATAGATCACCGTGAGACCGGCTACTGGAACCAGCTGATTTTCACAAGTCCGACCACTTTTACGTATGTAGCTTAGCCTAGCATTTTAAAAGCACTACACTCATTTTTCTTCTAGCAATGTATTTGTTGTCATTTTATTAATTCTGCTAGAATTTACCTACTTCAATTATCTGTTAGATTAAGGACCTGCCCGAAACGCTGCGCGTACTAGTGGCTTTACAAGATTGTAAATACTATGCTATGTATTCTCACAAACCCAATGTACCTTCTTGTATATAAATAAATAAATAAATAAATAAATAAATAAATAAATCACCTTCTGTGGTTGATTGTTCAATAATTCCTTGAACTGTATGGTTGACAAATCTCTCACCCTGTCCATGGAGGACAGAAGAAAATATATACATGCTGGTTAGCATGGTAAATGTATGGCCACGTCTGTGGTAGAAAATAATAATAATAATAATAAAAAAACTTGGACCGATCGCTTCAGCGACTAACTCCATTCATGCAGGTCGGCGTTCAATCCCCCAACGTTAAGTTGGACAACGTTCCGTATCTCCGTCCACCATATATCCCAGCGCTTATCCTATCCTTTTATCCCTTCCATGTCCTATATAGTCATACTGGCTTAGTGCTCTACGCTGATAATTCTTCTTTTGTTATTTAGTCTCACCTTTTCCTAGAACACGAGCAGATAATAGTTGTATCCAGGTACCCAGTTATTTTGGGGGGCACACGAACAAAACTAGCGAAAAAAAGTGCCCAAGAGTAACCGCCTGCCCGGGATTCGAACCCAGGTCGTTCTCGCTTGTGAGGCAAGCTAGTGAAGGCGCCACACTACAGGGCGTTGTCCCCGGGGCCAGGGAGCTACAGCATAATATATACATGTATTAATACAGTAATAAAGGTCCTTTCTCCTGGTAAGAGGCAGAGAGGGGAATTGGAGTTAATTTTGTTTAATCTCCAGTAAAATTGTGTGTGTGGGTGGTAGTGTTGTGGTGAGGGTGTGTGGGGGTGGTAGTGTTGTGGTGAGGTGTGTGTGGTTGGTGGTAGTGTTGTGGTGAGGGGTGTGTGGGGTGGTAGTGTTGTGGTGAGGGTGTGTGTGGGTGGTAGTGTTGTGGTGAGGTGTGTGTGGGGGTGGTAGTGTTGTGGTGAGGTTGTGTGGGGGTGGTAGTGTTGTGGTGAGGTGTGTGTGGGGGTGGTAGTGTTGTGGTGAGGTGTGTGTGGGGGTGGTAGTGTTGTGGTGAGGTGTGTGGGGGTGGTAGTGTTGTGGTGAAGGTGTGTGTGGGGGTGGTAGTGTTGTGGTGAGGGTGTGTGGGGGTGGTAGTGTTGTGGTGAGGTGTGTGTGGGGGGGGTGGTAGTGTTGTGGTGAGGTGTGTGGGGGTGGTAGTGTTGTGGTGAGGTTGTGTGGGGGTGGTAGTGTTGTGGTGAGGTGTGTGGGGGTGGTAGTGTTGTGGTGAGGTGTGTGTGGGGGGTGGTAGTGTTGTGGTGAGGTGTGTGTAGGTGGTAGTAGTAAGAGGTGTGTGTGTGTGGGTGGTAGTCCAGGACTATTTCTCATGGTAATTAGCAGAAGGAGGGAGGAAGATAATATTTTCCGCCTTTCACAACTCCTACTCCTTCCTCATGGTCCTGCCTCCTGCCTACTCCTGCCTCATGGGCGAGTTCAGGGTAACAATGGCTACCAGCGCCAACACATCTACACACGTACCAGTGACATTACGGGCTCACCATAGCCCGTGCTACATGGACACTTCGTTCTGAGTAGCTAAATCTAAAACAACATCAGCCAGTGACATAGGGATCCAGAGACAAAAACAAAACAAATCACTTGATAATTATCACACGATTTAATAAAGAACGGACCGAAACGTCGTCACTTCTTCCCTTTCTGATGTATGGTTTGGCTGTCATATCTTCAGCCACGTTATTGGGACTCGTCGTCTGCAAATCTCCGAATGGTTACAATTGGCTCTTGTGTTCCTCTCTCTAGTTCCTCTCTCACAGAAGGAACCAAGGAGAGCCAGTCATAGGATTATAACCCGAGGAGGAAGGTTTGAGTCATGATGCAAAGTCATGTGACTTCTCGGTTACCGAACACGTGTCTTGTGGTCTGACACTATACCTGCCACCACCTGCGGTCCGCTCCAAGCAGCAGCCTAGTGGACCAAACTCTCACACGTCAAGCCTGGCCTCGGGCCGAGCAGGGGAGGAGAAGAACTCCCAGAACCCCATCAACCAGGTATCAACCAACCTCTCTTACTCTCCCTGCCACCACCACTCTGCCACCAACAGTCAACCAACAACCAGTCACCGCACCTCTGCCACCACAAACGATCCCACAGAGTGCCAGTCACTGTTGTAATCGACAGTGTTGCAACAACACCAACAAAGACACATTCAAGGAACTGTTTGCAATTTTTGCAATTGCACAGTTACACTTGGCAAGCATAGCAAGTAAGCAACTCTGCAATAGACCTACTAGCCAATTTATGTCAGGTCCTATTTAAATATACAATGCTATGCGAATCCTATTTTTAAATCGTACAAAAACAATTATCTTTAATAATGCCAGCTAGTAATGTATTGCCCTCGTCTTATTACCTTATTGGAAAACCAATTTTTCTATATCGTTTAAATCAGGATTTCTTCTATTACAACCATTATTATAATTTGTGATGTAATTCATGTCCCTGTTGTAACTATACTCTGTCCTCCGCTTCTGGAGAGGCTACTTCAAGTAGCCTCTCCAGAAACTTTGAGAGGCTACTTTGAGTAGCCTCTCCAGAAACTTTGAGAGGCTACTTTGAGTAGCCTCTCCAGAAACTTTGAGTAGCCTCTCCAGAAACTTTGAGAGGCTACTTTGAGTAGCCTCTCCAGAAAGCTCCAGAAATCCTTATAAATCGAGAGGATTTGTGTCCATTATATAATATATCATTCAAATGTCAGAGCATAACTAGCCGAGGCCTTAATATTATTGAAGGATATAATTGAGGAATAATGCCTGCTTCTATATAAAAAAATCAACTATATTATTTGACCTATTGTGTGGAATCATATATTAGTCTGGGTACGTTAACCATAGACCTAGAGTACGATAACCAGCCTCAAGGTTGTGTAACAATCACGTGACGTCAATGTTCGTCTCGACAGGAAGAGAAAGTTGGACAAGACGCTCCAGTGTATAGATCACACAGTTCCCCTCAAGGCTACGAGTAAGCAAGAGAGGACCTGGAAGGTGCAGGCGTCACTGTATACACTGAGGGGTGGAGTGAGGCGCGCCACTGTGGGGGAGGTATACACCTTCACCTCAGTGAGGCGCGCCACTGGGGAAGGTATACACCTTCACGTCAGTGAGGCGCGCCACTGGGGGGGAGGTATACACCTTCACCTCAGTGAGGCGCGCCACTGGGGGGGAGGTATACACCTTCACCTCAGTGAGGCGCGCCACTGGGGGGGAGGTATACACCATCACCTCAGTGAGGCGCGCCACTGGGGAAGGTATACACCTTCACCTCAGGGAGGCGCGCCACTGGGGGGGGAGGTATACACCTTCACCTCAGTGAGGCGCGCCACTGGGGGAGAGGTATACACCATCACCTCAGTGAGGCGCGCCACTGGGGAAGGTATACACCTTCACCTCAGTGAGGCGCGCCACTGGGGGGGGGGAGGTATACACCTTCACCTCAGTGAGGCGCGCCACTGGGGGGGAGGTATACACCTTCACCTCAGTGAGGCGCGCCACTGGGGGGGAGGTATACACCTTCACCTCAGTGAGGCGCGCCACTGGGGGAGGTATACACCTTCACCTCAGTGAGGCGCGCCACTGGGGGGGAGGTATACACCTTCACCTCAGTGAGGCGCGCCACTGGGGGAGAGGTATACACCTTCACCTCAGTGAGGCGCGCCACTGGGGGAGAGGTATACACCTTCACCTCAGTGAGGCGCGCCACTGGGGGAGAGGTATACACCATCACCTCAGTGAGGCGCGCCACTGGGGGAGAGGTATACACCATCACCTCAGTGAGGCGCGCCACTGGGGGAGGTATACACCTTCACCTCAGCTGACGACACCTGCCGCGCACTTGTCAGGTGTCCCTTACTGGCATATTATGAACTTTTAGTTTACTCACCTAGTTGTGCTTGCCACACTGCTTAATTGCGCTTCGCCTCTTTGGTCCCGCCTCTCAACTGTTAATCCAACCTGTCCTCCTTCCAAGAACGTCGCTTTTCGCTGGTATGTGTTGCCCAAGACCAAAAATTGTTGTACTTGAAAATGGAAGCGGCTGGCGAAAGTGACGTACTGTGCTGTTTTCTGTTTTGGGTTCTCTGGTAGGTTAGGATCAGGGGCCAGATTCACGAAAGCACTTACGCAAGCACTTACGAACGTGTAATCTTTTCTCAATCTTTGACGGCTTTGGTTACATTTATTAAACAGTTTACAAGCATGAAAACTTGCCAATCAACTGTTGTTATTGTTATAAACAGCCTCCTGGTGCTTCGGAGCTCATTAACTGTTTAATAATTGGAAACAAAGACGCCAAAGATTGAGAAAATATGTAAGTTCGTAAGTGTTTGCGTAAGTGCTTTCGTGAATCTGGCCCCTGGGCACTTTAAATTTACCGTTTTCTTGACGATGGGCAACCTTAGGAGGACGGGCTGGTCAGTCAACTGGTGTACAGGTTCCTGAGCCTATTGGGCTCTTATCATATCTACATTGGATACTGTGTATGGACTCCGCCTCCACCATATCACTGCCGAGTGCATTCCATTTCTTAACTATTCTGACACGGAAAAGTTGATTTCTAATATCGCTATGGCTCATTTGAGTAGTCAAGCCATCCTCCTGTTTCTATATTGCCTATTGTGACGGTCGTCAATAGTCACGAATTCGTATGTACTTAGCTGTTAGATAGTAGTATACTGACTAGTAAGGAATTCTTTTAAAATAAATGAAGCTAAAAAACAAACTTAAATATTCCTAGGCCTAGTATAGCACACATATGTACTACAGTAGGCCTCAGATATCGTATATTAGGCCTAGGGAGGTTATCAACAATGGGTTCGAGAACACGTCCATTGTACACAAAAATGATTGACTTCATGACGGTTCTTGTAAGCGTGTTCTACTTGCCTAAACGTTCCACATCTTAATTTAATAGATTGTTATGAGCTCCGTCACGATAGCTTAAACCTTTATATCCACTATACTTATACTTCTCATGGCAACCCTTGCTCTACGCCTCTCAAGGGAGATAACGCAACCCGTCCTCTTAAAAATAACGTCACTTTTGGCTCGTAATTTGAAATGAAATCGACTCACAAAAGTGACGTACTGTTCCGTTTTCTGTTTGAGTCGTCCGGCCCTCCTCGGACAGCTTAGAAGAGGAACTTTCAATTAACATTTTTCATAACGTTTTGAAACTTTATAAGAATTTCCTGCCTACCTAACCTATCAGAGGACCCTTAACTTACTGTTGTTGAAAAAAAATCCCCAATTTATTTTCAATTTTTTTTCATTTTCAAATTACGTCCATATTCGGCCATACGGATAAACGGCCAAAAGCGACGTTCTTTTTAAGAGGACAGGTTGCTGCCCAAAACTGCCCAGTATGACTTAGATAAAGTTGACCGTATTGGGGTATACCAACACTGTTCACGTTGCTAGTACGTCTCCTAGATATAAACGGTAACCTGTTGTTCACAAGTAAGTATCAAAAGAAGGCACCACACCGGGAAGGCTATGTAGCACCACTATTGCTCACAAGAAAACACACCAAAGTTTGGTACCTGGGCAAGGTGGAGACATTTGTGCAGTGTTCCTTACCCACAATGCCTCTGTTCACCTTGCGGTAAATAGATACCCTGGAGTTAGTCAGCTGTTGTGGGTTGCATTCTGGGGAAGATCAGTCATTAGCCTAGGGGAGGGGACCTCGATAAGCCTAACACGCTTCCTGTCACAATAAATTACAAATATTTGTGCTATAATCTCTCTAATCCCGAGATTACATTAGAGATCAAAAGTCTCTAATCATTAGAGATCAAGTCTCTAATCATTAGAGATCAAAAGTCTCTAATCATTAGAGATCAAAAGTCTCTAATCCCGTTCTTCTAACAATCTACGAATATAATAAATTCCCAACTAGATAAATAAATAAATTTCTCAACATATTAAGTCAAATATGCTATTGTTTAAAAACAAAAATTAAAATAGCCTACTGCAGTGGCCCTGCCTACCATGTAACATTAGGCCTACTGAACGGAACTTTCCTCCCATGTGCCAGTAGGCCTACTCTAGTATTCCTTATCTTAATGTAAAGCGGTCAAGTCAAATATTAAATCAAACAAAATATTAGTTTAAATTGTGATACATAGGCCCATTAGCGTGTTTTAACTCACCTCAAGTGCTGTTAAATGCATAGTTTAATTAAGACGTTGATGGGAGATACTTTTGAGTATAAGGAGCTGAGATAATGTGTTCCTCAGTGCTGCACAGATGCGATTTGTTGCACAGTTACTCCTTAATGGTGCACAGTTACTCTTTAATGGTGCACAGTTACTCCTTAATGGTGCACAGTTACTCCTTAATGGTGCACAGTTACTCCTTAATGGTGCACAGTTACTCCTCAAGTTCAAGTTCAAGTATGTTTATTGAGACAAGAAAAAAATACATCTCAAAGGGATAGAGTAGCTTAGGCTATTTCTACCCCCCTACCTTTACTCCTTAATGGTGCACAGTTACTCCTTAATGGTGCAGTTACTCCTTAATGGTGCACAGTTACTCCTTAATGGTGCACAGCTACTCCTTACTATTGCACAGATGCTACTTAATGTGGCACAGATATTGCTAAAGGTTGCAAAGATACTACTTAATGTTGTATAGATGTTCCTTCAGTAAATTCTTACGCATTACAGCGATTCCTAATATAGAACGGATTATACATATGCATCAGAGGTGTTCCTTATGCATAATTTATGTATCACAGGTACAATTTAAGTATCACAGTGTTCCTTTGTTAATCCTGGTGTAGTTTTGTGTGGAACAAGTGTTCCTGATGTATTGCTACTGTTACGTAAGTGTTCTAGCGTTCTGTTATCATAGGTCCGTTCTTGTGTTCCTTGGGTTACTTTGACACTCGGTGAAGTTCCACAGTTCCTTGTATCACAATGATGTTCCACAGTTCCTTGTCACAGTGATGTTCCACAGTTCCTTGTGTCACAGCGACGTTCCACAGTTCCTTGTATCACAGTGATGTTCCAAAGTTCCTTGTGTCACAGTGATGTTCCACAGTTCCTTGTGTCACAGTGATGTTCCACAGTTCCTTGTGTCACAGTGATGTTCCACAGTTCCTTGTGTCACAGTGATGTTCCACAGTTCCTTGTATCACAGTGATGTTCCACAGTTCCTTGTGTCACAGTGATGTTCCACAGTTCCTTGTGTCACAGTGACGTTCCACAGTTCCTTGTATCACAGTGATGTTCCAAAGTTCCTTGTGTCACAGTGACGTTCCACAGTTCCTTGTGTCACAGCGACGTTCCACGACGTTCCACAGTTCCTTGTGTCACAGCGACGTTCCACAGTTCCTTGTATCACAGTGATGTTCCAAAGTTCCTTGTGTCACAGTGATGTTCCACAGTTCCTTGTGTCACAGCGACGTTCCACAGTTCCTTGTATCACAGTGATGTTTCAAAGTTTCTTGTGTCACAGTGATGTTCCACAGTTCCTTGTATCACAGTGATGTTCCACAGTTCCTTGTGTCACAGTGACGTTCCACAGTTCCTTGTCACAGTGACGTTCCACAGTTCCTTGTGTCACAGTGATGTTCCACAGTTCCTTGTGTCACAGCGACGTTCCACAGTTCCTTGTATCACAGTGATGTTCCAAAGTTCCTTGTGTCACAGTGATGTTCCAGTTCGTTCCACAGTTCCTTGTATCACAGTGATGTTCCAAAGTTCCTTGTGTCACAGTGATGTTCACAGTTCCTTGTGTCACAGCGACGTTCCACAGTTCCTTGTATCACAGTGATGTTTCACAGTTCCTTGTGTCACAGTGATGTTCCACAGTTCCTTGTATCACAGTGATGTTCCACAGTTCCTTGTGTCACAGTGACGTTCCACAGTTCCTTGTGTCACAGTGACGTTCCACAGTTCCTTGTGTCACAGTGATGTTCCACAGTTCCTTGTGTCACAGCTGACTGTTCCACAGTTCCTTGTATCACAGTGATGTTCCACAGTTCCTTGTGTCACAGTGATGTTCCACAGTTCCTTGTGTCACAGTGATGTTCCACAGTTCCTTGTGTCACAGTGATGTTCCACAGTTCCTTGTGTCACAGTGATGTTCCACAGTTCCTTGTGTCACAGTGATGTTCCACAGTTCCTTGTGTCACAGTGATGTTCCGCAGTTCCTTGTGTCACAGTGATGTTCCGCAGTTCCTTGTGTCAGTGATGTTCCACAGTTCCTTGTGTCACAGTGATGTTCCACAGTTCCTTGTGTCACAGTGACGTTCCACAGTTCCTTGTGTCGCAGCGACGTTCCACAGTTCCTTGTGTCACAGTGATGTTCCACAGTTCCTTGTATCAAAGTGACGTTCCACAGTTCCTTGTGTCAAAGTCAATTATACTTGTGTCAATTATACAAAAGCTCTTGTAAAAAAAGGCCTTGTGTCAATTATACAAAAGCTCTTGTAAAAAATGGCACAAAGTAACTAAATTTGCTCAAAGGTCACTATAAAACACACGCCACGTCGTTTCAAATCATCGAACTTTCCAAATTAATGAAAAACAAAAAGTTACAGTGTTCGAGTTACTTGAAAACAAAACAAAAACAAAGAACCATGTGGAGAAGCGGGAAGGAAGGGAGAGCGCGTGCGTCCACAACCACCGCTTGCACCACACTGACACGTCCTTTCCGTCAGCCGACGCTCAATGCCACCCGTACTCATAATCTCATGTGCCAATTTTTTAAATTAATTTGTTGAAAAACAATATATATTAGGCTGTTTTTGAGCCAAAAAGCATGTTTAGGAAATATATCAATTAACGAAGCAGTAAAATTACAGCAAAAATATTAGTTATCGCAAGCGGAAATAATTTTTTTCTGGTGGTTGGTTCGAAGACAATATGTCGTCATGGGACAGTTCCCTAGCAATGTAGGTACTAGGCATTATCATGAGTCAAAGATAATGTACTCAGGTATCGCTGTAAGCCATTGTGAGTCGCTGTAGGTCTACAGGATTGCTTGCTAGTTTATTCCTTACCTTGTCACCCCCATATTATTAAAGGTAGGATTACAGCCTAGTAATGTAAAATTTAACCCTAGGCAATTGTTACTTATTATTGTTCACTCCTATGAGAAAATATCCCAGTTATCTCCATTTAGACGTTATGGGACCAACCAAACTCAACCAGTCAGCTACTATGGTTGATCCACAGGTTGATCCACAGTCAGCTACTATGGTTGATCACCTGCTGACAAGGCAACTCAGTAAATGTGAAAATTTGTCACAAGTCTCCAGTTGATTATCAGCAGCTGGAAATCTCACCATGGGTGACTGATAACAAATTGGACCAAGTGAAAAGAATGATTGAGTTTTACCCAAATGAGCTCCTTGCTAGTGACACAACAACTGACTATATGGAGCAGATCATGTCTGACCTGGCAATGTAAGAGGATGATACTCAAGCCAGATTGGATCCCTTACTCAAAATATTAACTGTACATAAGGCAGCATCTACTATAAAAGTGTCACAATCTGCACTCAAGTCGATTGTGGACGATGAGAATGGTCCAGGACGGACCGAAACGTCGTCATCCCTTCACTTTCTAGAGTGTGGTCTGGTCAACAATTAATTTACTCCAATGTTATTTAAACTACATGCACATATAATTTAATATTATCGTGACTGAATCGAATCCAACCTGACACTAACTAGAACGCCTACTACTAACACATATTATTCTACTAATACTAATATTGTCCCTTTTCAATATTAATTGAAATTATTTGTTGTTTAAATAATCCACATTTTATATATATTAGTAATAATATAAATTCTCAAGGATTAAACTTCCGTTTAGTAAAATATAACCTCCTCCCCATTTTTGTGAAGTGGAAATTTGATTGGTGGTATAAGTTCTATCTATATACAGCTCACTAGCAAATGAATAATCCATACAGTCCACTCAAAATAATGAAATAGTCATTCAAAATAATAAATCGCTGGTAGAGTTTCCCCACACCGGGGACTCACTAATTCACTGGGGACTCACTAATTCACCGGGGACTCACTAATTCACCGGGGACTCACTAATTCACCGGGGACTCACTAATTCACTGGGGACTCACTAATTCACCGGGGACTCACTAATTCACCGGGGACTCACTAATTCACCGGGGACTCACTAATTCACTGGGGACTCACTAATTCACCGGGGACTCACTAATTCACTGGGGACTCACTAATTCACCGGGGACTCGCTAATTAACCGGGGACTCGCTAATTAACCGGGGACTCGCTAATTCACCGGGGACTCGCTAATTCACTGGGGACTCGCTAATTCACCGGGGACTCACCACCTGTGTCCCCTTGTTCGTGTTCCATCCGTGCTAAATAGTTTGTCTTTGTCCACCCTGTCAATTTCTCTAAGAATTGTGTAGGTGGTGATCATGACTCCTTTTACTCTCCTGTCTTCCAGGGACGTGAGGTTTAGCTCCCGTAGCCTTTCCTCGTAGTTCATACCTCTCAGTTCTGGGACTAGCCTGAAGGCATACCTCGAAATCTTCTCTAACTTTGTCTTGTGTTTAACTAAGTATGGACTCCAGGCTGCAGCTGCATACTCCAGGATTGGTCTGACATATGTGATACAAGGTTCTGAATGATTCCATACGCAAGTTTCTGAAGGAAGTTCCTTTGTTGGCCACTCTAGCATACGCCGCTGATGACTGCGAGTCACCATGGGTGAACACGTAAACACCAATCATGTGACAACTCAGCTGCCCTAAAATGATGACGCTTGTACGTTATTGTCTTCAGTAATGTTACCTTGTGTTTCCCTAGCACGAACACCTCCCCCTCTCCCAGCCCGCCTCCTCGCTCTCTCGGCACGGCGTACCTGGCATTGTGTACGCGGCACTGCGTACCTGGCATTGTGTTCGTGGTGCTGCGTACCTGGGGCGACGACCGTGCCTGGGGCGACGACCGTACCTGGGGCGAGGACCGTGCCTGGGGCGAGGACCGTACCTGGGGCGAGGACCGTGCCTGGGGCGAGGACCGTACCTGGGGCGAGGACTGTGACTGAGGCGACGACCGTGCCTGGGGCGGGGACCGTGCCTGGGGCGAGGACCGTGACTGGGACGAGGACTGTGCCTGCGGCGTCGACCGTGCCTGGGGCGAGGACCATGCCTGGGGCGAGGACCGTGACTGGGACGAGGACTGTGCCTGCGGCGTCGACCGTGCCTGGGGCGAGTACCATGCCTGAGGCGACGACCGTGCCTGGGGCGAGGACCGTGCCTGCGGCGAGGACCGTGTCTGAGGCGTGCCACGGGCAGGGAGTGCGGGATACGACCAACAAGAGGCGACCATGGCGCGTGTCACGTCCTGGACTCTTTGTTATTATGACGTAACCTCTACTGGCCCGCTGCTCTCAACAGCCAATGGCAGCCCAGCGCGCCCATAACCCGGAATTTCTATTGGTTACTTACAATGAACTTCAGTGAAACGGGGTTGTCCCCGGATGCTCCAGATTCTTCATTATTCACAATGTTCTTTTCATATTTATGAGCTGTTTTGTGAGAGACGTTCCGCAGATCTCTCAACAGCCAATGCTTTTTTGTATTTCACTTCAATACAATAAAAACAGCAATCTCACTGTCCTGTTGTCGCTGTATCAGAGGATGACAACGTGTTCATGAATTCTGGTAATATTAATTTGTCTCTACTCATATATAATATAATATATTTACTCATATTTTGTATGTATAATAATGTCAGCGATTATTAGAATATAGATTTGTGTTTCACTAAATATGCAATTTATTTGTTCAAGAAAGATGATAGGTAAGCAACCCGTCCTCGACTCAAGTCCATTACATCCAGCGGTCGACCCCACAGACGCATTCATAAATTTTAACATGCTGTTCATTGAAAACGGGAATGTTCTCAAATATAAATTAATATTATAATATAATACCATATTGTGTATATATAGGCATAGGTTAAGTTAGGTGTTTAGGTTCTGTTGACGATTATTTGTATTTGTAGTACGTGGGTGAAGCATTTATAGCGTTGTGGTTCGAACAAAATTCATCAGTGAAGCACTTGTTCCGGAAGTGTTCGAACGTCATCAGTTGTGAGTCGTGTGTAAACCGTTTTTCATTCATAAACAGCTGGGGTTTGGCGGGTGCATGGAATCACTTTTGGGTCTTTGTTTGGAGGACGGGCTGAGAGCCCAGCTCCACGGTTCGAGTCCTCCTAGAGCAGCCCGTTCTCCAAAGATCCAAAGTCCATTCCATGCACCCGTCAAACCCCAGCTGTTTATGAATGAAAAACGGTTTACACACGACTCACAACTGATGACGTTCGAACACTTCCGGAACAAGTGCTTCACTGACGAATTTTGTTCGAACCACAACGCTGTAAATGCTTCACCCACGTACTACAAATACAAATAATCGTCAACAGAACCTAAACACCTGACCTAACCTATGCTTTCTAGAAAGATTTTTCAAAATTAAAGTGATCTAAGTCTCCCATACTGTAATTATATCGGCAAATTTATTCCATGATGATGAAATAAGCGTGGTAATGGCTTGACAAGAATGTCCCTGTACACATCTTGGCATTTTCTCCATATTAAATATAGCAGTTGCCCGCGGTGCAAATATGGATTAATTGTATGCAGACACACTAAATCTGTGTACATACTTGTAAGTTTCCATATGAATATATATTTTTTTTTGCAAATGTAGTCCATTGTTGCTCTGAAATAACTTTAGAATTATTTGCTTTATTTGAATAACATCGGAAAATTATGCACTTATTTTCTAAATCCTTAACTGCACACGTGTTTAAAATATTAGCTTAGTTAACCAGCTTGAATTAACTATGTTTTATGTTTGCTTTAAGCTAAGAGTTTGTGAACTATTGGTTTTAAATTTGGCTTTGAATAATATTTGCATTATTGCAAGAAGCTTGCACAAAAGTAAGATTCCATGGATGCCAACACAGTTTGCAATGGTGTTCTCCTCACTATTAATGCCCGTTGAAATAGATTATATCTCGTCTGTGGCGAGAACTATATCCAAAGTTTACCAGTGATCCAAAGTTTACCAGTGATCCACAGTTTACCAGTGATCCAAAGTGTACCAGTGATCCAAAGTGTACCAGTGATCCAAAGTTTACCAGTGATCCACAGTTTACCAGTGATCCAAAGTTTACCAGTGATCCACAGTTTACCAGTGATCCAAAGTTTACCAGTGATCCACAGTTTATCAGTGCTCCAAAGTTTACCAGTGATCCAAAGTTTACCAGTGATCCACAGTTTACCAGTGATCCAAAGTTTACCAGTGATCCAAAGTTTACCAGTGATCCAAAGTTTACCAGTGATCCAAAGTTTACCAGTGATCCACAGTTTACCAGTGATCCAAAGTTTACCAGTGATCCAAAGTTTACCAAAGTTTATCAACAGATCTCACTCTATGACTAACCATCCTGTGAAATGAAGATTTTTGTTAGCATCACATAGTCTAATCAACCCTTCATTGTAGTCTAGAGTACCATCATAAACGTATATGTTCCTATGTTGTTAAAAAAAAAATTAAAAATAAAACCTAATGGAAGCCGTTGTGGAATTCCCGGGGTTTTTGTTCAGTATTTTCCTGAAATGAGACGCATTACTGGCGGGAAAAAACGCCTCTCTTCTGGGGCCCCATTTGCGTTAATTTCCAAGACAGAGTGACTAACTTTCCCATAAAACAATATTCATAACGCATAATCTTTAAATGGAAATAATACGCACATTCTTCTGGGATTCCTTTTCCATCAGAATTATTTTTGTAATTGTAGTAATTATTATTACCATATAATATTATTAATAATGCAAATATTATTACTAATTCTAATGCTTTTATTAATATATTCCTTTACGCGCTAGCTTAGTTTGCTTTGTAGTTCGCAAGCTATAACATAATTTTAAGTTATCTGTAGCACTGCGGGGATTCTATATTTTGTTAAACACTATTGTGTGTCGTAAACTATCTATTTACAAGATTTTTAAATTATTGAAACGGCATTGTGGTTTGGTGATCAGCCTCTTGTCAAAATGCCTTCCAAAATTTTGAGTATTTAGTGAAAACGAAGTTTTTATTAATAAAATAATGATAATTATTATTATTGACTTCAAAAGTAATATGGCTCTTAAATGCTAATGATTTCTTAGATACTTAAATAACAAATATAATTTGCGTCTAACCCACGGAAATCTTAATCTAAGTTAGTGACAAATTGCTGTTATTTTAAATTTTTTTCAAAATATCCTAAAGTTATATTTAATTGCTGTTAAAGGATTTGTATAGATTTCTTAAAATTTAATTCTTCTTTGTTAATAAATATATTTTTGTCTTAATATACTCTTTCTTAACTAATCTTTGCAATACCCATTATAGACACTCAAACGAACTCAACCTAACATATCCTAATTCCTTCGTTACCTAAAACCTTACCCAGCCTACCCTAACTTTCTTAACCTTACCTCTCTAAGTGTACGCCAACTATCGTCTCTCCTACACTATCCTGTCTTAGTCTAAAACTGACTAAACTTATACACACTCAAATATTTCTAACAAAATCTAAGTTACCCATCCTTACCAAACGTATTGCATCCTAATCATTCATAGCCAATCATAACTGTAGCCTAAATCGAGCAGAACCGATGAAAACCTATTGTTTCTAACCTATATAGTCTATTCAACCTACAAAGACTCGTTAACCTATACACAGAGTATATGAATCTGACTAATATAAATATATCCTAAGCCCATTCTGTCTACATCCTGACCTAATGGAACCTGCTGAGACCAAATCTTACTTTCCCAGTCCTGGTTTATCTTTGTGCTAACTTAGCTATATTCCTCGCTCCTGTCTCTGAACGAGAAACATGAAGTACTTTAGGACGTGAGTATAGAATCTGGATCTTGGGTAGCGGGGCATCTTAAGACAGATGCTGCACGCACCAAAATGGTCTCGGGTGGGTATAGGCGGCATCATAAAAACTGGTGCTTCAGGAACCAGCTCATTCAAGGATTCGGTTCCCCACCAAGTGTTGCCTGTCCAGTATATACATAAACCGCCATTGGATACCCAGCAAGCTATTTCTGGAAGAATGCGACTCCTGGCGAGTTAGTGTGATCTGAGTAGTCACGGGGAAGATTGTCTTTATATCTGCTGGACAACATCAAGCAACTGTTGCTTGTAAACCTCCACTATTATTAACATCCAGAGACGACTTGATAATGGTCCAGGACGGAGCGAAAAGTCGTCGCTTCTCAATGTTCCTTTGATATTATGTACTCTCTTACTTCTGAGTTGAGGTTCGGTAATCATATTAACATCTAGATTTACCATGCTAGAACGCTGCATTTGTCTACATTATATGTCAAGGTCGAGGTCACTAATAGTGGACCACATCAGGGGACCAAGGTCACTAATGGTGGGCCACATCACCAAGGGGGGCCTCGTAGCCTGGTAAGGGGGCCTCGTAGCCTTGGCAAGGGGGCCTCGTAGCCTGGTGGATAGCGCGCAGGACTCGTAATTCTGTGGCGCGGGTTCGATTCCCGCACGAGGCAGAAACAAATGGGCAAAGTTTCTTTCACCCTAAGTGCCCCTCTTACCTAGCAGTAAATAGGTACCTGGGAGTTAGTCAGCTGTCACGGGCTGCTTCCTGGGGTGTGTGTGTGTGTGGTGTGGGGAAAAAAAAAATAGTTAGTAAACAGTTGATTGACAGTTGAGAGGCGGGCCGAAAGAGCAAAGCTCAACTCCCGCAAAAACACAACTAGTAAACACATCAGGGGACCAAGGTCACTAATGGTGGGCCACATCAGGGGACCAAGGTCACTAATGGTGGGCCACATCAGGGGACCATGGTCACTAATGGTGGGCCACATCAGGGGACCAAGGTCACTAATGGTGGGCCACATCAGGGGACCAAGGTCACTAACGGTGAGCCACATCAGGGTACCAAGGTCACTAATGGTGGGCCACATCAGGGGACCAAGGTCACTAATGGTGGGCCACATCAGGGGACCAAGGTCACTAATGGTGGGCCACATCAGGGGACCAAGGTCACTAATGGTGGGCCACATCAGGGGACCATGGTCACTAATGGTGGGCCACATCAGGGGACCAAGGTTACTAATGGGGGACCAAGGTTACTAATGGTGGACCAAGGTTACTTATGGTGTGCCACATCAGGGGACCAAGGTTACTAATGGTGGACCACATCAGGGGACCAAGGTCACTAATAGTCAACCACATCAGGAGGCAATTCATCAACAAAATAACCAACTTTGCTCTATAAATATATTAAGCGGTATGTTCAATTTTGTATCGAAATGTGATTTAATACTGTATGTTAAATGTTAAAATCGGATAGTTGTATGTCCGATTTAACATTTAATGCAGTAGTGAGGGTTTTTGATGCAGGTGCAATGAGCCATTTGTGGCTCAAATAAATATCTCTGATATTCCTAGAGTCAGACTAAATCTATGCAAACACTCCATGCAAATATAAATACCCAGTCTATGGAACTTTCTTCCCAATGAATTTAACAACTGGCCAATCTATACTCTATTCAAAAGTAAAACTAAAAACTAATGTGACTAAGTTTAACATCATAGTTTTCCTACTTGGTGCTCCAAGCCTAAACTGTATCTTGTGTTACCTACTGACCTAACTTCGTACTTAATACATGCAACTCCACCAGTGTCATCAGTGCTATCAATTTATTCTGTAGGTATTGTGTTGAACTCAAATTCTGCTACAATGTACCTATCATTACTTTTACTTTTGTATCAGTCTAAGGACCTGCAGGAATATAATGCTCAAACCCCAGTGTTATGTACTCTTATAACCCAATGTACCTTCTTGTATATAAATAAATAAATAAATAAAATAAATAAAACAATTCAGGCCTCCTAATGTTTATAATATTGTGAATGTGCAAATATTATTGGTAAATGTGGGATCTACAAAACATTAATTGCTTTAAGTACAGTAATGAACTTTATATATCTTACTGATAGTATTGTACCACATTAATATCTGTACTGTACTCCAGTACATTGGTCCGGATGTGGTTAGGTAAGTCTTACCTAACCTTATTTAGTGTTTACCTTACCTTATTTAGTGTTTACCTTACCTTACCTTATTTAGTGTTTACCTTACCTTATTTAGTGTTTACCTTACCTTATTTAGTGTTCATCTTACCTTACCTTATTTAGTGTTTACCTTACCTTATTTAGTGTTCATCTTACCTTACCTTATTTAGTGTTTACCTTACCTTATTTAGTGTTTACCTTACCTTACCTTATTTAGTGTTTACCTTACCTTACCTTATTTAGTGTTTACCTTACCTTATTTAGTGTTTACCTTACCTTATTTAGTGTTCATCTTACCTTACCTTATTTAGTGTTTACCTTACCTTATTTAGTGTTCATCTTACCTTACCTTATTTAGTGTTTACCTTACCTTATTTAGTGTTTACCTTACCTTATTTAGTGTTCATCTTACCTTACCTTATTTAGTGTTTACCTTACCTTATTTAGTGTTCATCTTACCTTACCTTATTTAGTGTTTACCTTACCTTATTTAGTGTTCATCTTACCTTACCTTATTTAGTGTTTACCTTACCTTACCTTACTTGGTGTTTACCTTACCTTACCTTATTTAGTGTTTTATATTTGTGCACATATTATATGGGTAAGCAGTTTTACACTATAAACAGCATTTGAATGCGGCAACTATTAAGAAAGTTTGGTAATACTTATTCTGATTCAAATTCATTAGCCTAGTCTTCAGTTTTAATATGCTATTAATAATTTAATATATACGCCTCTAATTACTAGAATACTTTACAACTTTAATTATGGGTAAGCCATTTCTATTAGCAAAAAAAATGGTATGTTGAAAAAGCACATTGACTACTGGCTTCTTATAGATTTAAATGAATAGCAGTTAATATTGATTTATTAAGTGTGTAAATCACGAAAATTACCGTGATAAAAAAAATGTGACAGTGTCAGATCACGGAGGAAGAATTGAAACAGGAATTTCCTTAAGCATTTTCGTATATTAATACATCTTCAGAAGGAATCTTCTTATTTATTGATTTATTAAGTATTTATTTAATAACTTGCTATCGAAATTTGTATTTGTCTTTAAATAAAATACAAATTTAATACGAGTTAGAGACACACAGAGCCAATATTGCTGGCAGGACGGGCCCAGACCTCATCAAAAGTACTATATTTTGAGTTGCCATTTGCGTACGTATTAGTTGAGGAAAACCTTAAGGAGCCGGTCGGCCGAGCGGACAGCACGCTGGACTTGTGATCCTGTGGTCCTGGGTTCGATCCCAGGCGCCGGCGAGAAACAATGGGCAGAGTTTCTTTCACCCTATGCCCCTGTTACCTAGCAGTAAAATCGGTACCTGGGTGTTAGTCAGCTGTCACGGGCTGCTTCCTGGGGGTGGAGGCCTGGTCGAGGACCGGGGGGACACTAAAGCCCCGAAATCACCTCAAGATAACCTTGACTTATGAACTGCTTGCGTAAAGCTACGACTGCTCTGGAGGTGTCGCAGCAGAAGGCGGTGTTCCTAGGAAGATCGGCGATCGTAAATGTCATCCTGAAACACGACGTATACGCCACGACGGCGGTAAGAATGTAAAGGTTTCCTAGAGTACTTGTGTAACTGCGGCCCTCCCACGCGGCCTGCTGGCTGGGCGGCCTTGAAGCCCACACAGCCTCCTTCCTCAACACCTTCACTATTTTTACAGTTTCAGTGTGATTATTACTATTTTTATCATTATTGATATTGTTATTATTTATATTTATTATTATTTATATTCAAGTTCAAGTACGTTTATTGACATAAGAAAGAAATACATCTCAAAGGGATAGAGTAGCTTAGGCTATTTCTACCCCCTTATTATTTATATTTATTATTATTATCTTTTATATATAACCTAATATAACCTAAAAGGGGTACCACCTCTGGTGCAAGTGTAGGGACCCATAGCCTCGGAGAAGAAAATATTGAGTACTCAGAGAAGACCTTGTGGATCCTCACTGAACACTTTGATTGCTTTAAGTACAGTAATGAGCTTTATATATCTTACTGATAGTATTATACCACATTAAAATCTGTACTGTACTTTATTATTATTTATATTATTATTTGTATAATTATATATAATAATATTATTATATATTATGTGTATTATATTAATATTTTTATTTGCGTTAATAGTATTGTTGTTTCTCTTTATTGAGTGTTAGTATTAGTACTGTTTCCCCAGGAAGTGTAATAAAATGCAATATACTCCTAACCTTGGACTGTCGAGAGAGAGAGAGTGAAAATACCAACAAAAAATACAACATTTCTCTGTAGCACTGTGTTGGGCAGGTGTATGTGGGAAGGTCCCGTGCAAAGTGTGCACACCTTTATTTCATTAATAATACTTTTCTGTTCAACATATTGACTGAGAGACGACTTCGTTACAATTTTAACTTGTAATTATATATAATATACAATGATTATAATTTGGTGTTTGGAACAAAGAGAGGAAAGCGAGATGGTGGCCATGGCTGTGGCCTTACAGAGGTCGTAGTTGTGTTTCAAGATTCCGGGGTGTGGAGGTGCGTGCGTCTCCTACACGTAGGATGTACTGAGTAAAACTGGGAACCATGCGGAAGGTTTTATGTTGAAGCCTGGCAGGAATATGTTGCGTTAGTTATTTTAGGTGTGGCAGTAAGATGTAGCCTATGACCTCTGAGTGTGTACTGCTTGCCTAACTGTGACAGTGAGAGCGAGAACTAGCTCTTAGGCCTTCACCTGATACATATGGTTCCTCGTTCATTTACTTCCTGCTTTTACTGGTTAGTCTATTACTATATCGTACTTGGTCCTGAAGCAATAAATGGAGGAGGCTTCCTTGACCTCTGCTCGAAGCTCGGTCCTCGTGTTCACAAACCTCACTACGCAGGCCGTCCGCCTAAGGTTCCCCAACGTCAAGAAACTGTCGTGCTAAAGTGTCCTATCCTAACCTACCAGAGGACCCTAAACAAAAAAATGGGACAGTGTGTCAATTTCGCGAGCCGCTACCATTTTCTAGTACGACGATTTTTAGGCAGGTAGTATATAGCCTTAAGTAGAGTATACGTCAAAATGCGACGTTCTATTAGGAGGACAGGTTGCACTGTCTTGAAGCTCTGTAGGTTTGTTCCATGTCCGTCTCAATTATTCCTCTTGGTATCTCATGCTGTGATCATAACTCTTCTGGTCTTTCTGTCTCTTAGTGTCATCAGACTGAGTTCCTTGTATGCAGTCGTCATAGCTCGGCTCTCTTATCTTGTTGTAAATGTATTTCATCACATTCTCAAATATTTACACATATTTCAGTACGTCAATATGTGTCATCACATCTTGTTTATCAGTTGTCGACCTGCACCAGAGCTCTCAAGGACACCGTACTCCAGAACACAATAACAGGATGTAGTAAACACTAATTTAGGCTATACATTGAAGTTTCCAACACCACCCGGTGTCCTCAATAACCTTTATAACCTAATTTCCTAATTATATAACATAATAACCTAATATAACCTCAATAACCTAATTTCCAGGGTCATATTCTAAATAAAGCAAAAAAAGATTTTAAAACTGTTGGCATTCTTTCCAAGATCAGATATTATGTACCTCGCCCTGCCCTGGTGACGCTCTATTACTCCCTCATCTATCCTTATCTCAACTATGGTATTTGTGCTTGGGGTTCTACTACCCAAAATCATTTACGTCCTCTAATTACCCAACACAAAGCTTCTATTAGAACAATATCTAACTCTGGCCCCAGACAGCACTCGGTACCCTTACTCAAATCTCTGAACATGTTAGATATTAAATCACTGCACATTCTCTCATGTGTACTCTATATATTTAAAACTCTGAATTGTAATGTCAATCCTGACCTTAAAAGCTTCTTAAAAGGATGTAACAGGACCCATGGGCACCACATCAGAAACAAATGCCTATTTGACATTCCAAGAGTACTACTTAATCAAACTAGGAATGCTCTACAAATCAAGGGACCCAGAATGTGGAATGACCTTCCCAATCATGTCAAAGGCTGTACCTCTCTCAATCAGTTTAAGATGAAAACTAAGTACTACCTAATTAACTCCCTGTAACCTACCTTACCCCTAAATGTCAACCCATGTCTTACTATTTTTAAACAATGCTGTTTGTTGACCAACTTGTATATTGGCTATTTTCTACCATGTTCCCCCCCCCCCTCCTTTTTTATCTTTTTTTTCAACGCAATTTATACTTGAAGCTCAATTACTATTAAGTTTTAGTGTAAGTGTTTTTCCCCCATCTCACCTTGCCCGAAACGCTATGCGTACTAGTGGCTTTAGGTATTGTATGCACAAGCTCTATCCATAAATCCAACATTATGTTTGTAAATCAACTATGTATGTACTTTCCTGAATAAAATTTACTTTACTTTAAAGCTTAACCGGCCTCCATGTGCGGTACCAACACAAGCCTACTCTTGAGGCTCTCTCAGATTACCGGCTTAAATATTAGTCTTTTCATTACAGCACACAGCTTCTACTTACGATTCCTTGCGAGTTTTCACCTCTTGTCAGCTTGCTCGAATAGTGGTATCTTTGTCCTCTTACAAAGAACGTCGCATTTTGCTCGTTTGTATTACATGAGGCCAAAAATGGTCGTACTAGAAAATGGAAGCGGCTGGCGAAATTGACATACTGTCCCGTGTTTCTGTTTTCGATCCTCTATTAGGTTAGGATAAAGGCACTTTAAATTGACCGCTTTCTTGACGTTGAGAAACCTTAGCAGGAAGCGCTACTTTGTCAGCTGTGGCGAGTTACACCAGAGCCTCGTTAGTCAACTTACCTTGTCAAGGTCCAGGGCAGAACTGGCTACGCCCGCCCAAATGTATGATATCCTCTCTCTTGGCAGCTCTCATGACACTCTCCAGTGTGCCTCAGCTTGTCGTAAACTACTTCCGGACGCACGGGGGTCTCTCCAATAAATGCGGAAAAGTAAGTAATTATCAATAGAAGGCACCAAACCGAAATGCGGAAAAGTTTTCATAAAAGCTTTAGAGGATGCGACATACAGTACACTGACGTCCCAATTACTGTCTCATCTTTACCCATATAATCAGCTCAGTCATATAGCAGCCATACCATACTTCCACCAGCACCATACTTTGAGCGAGCCATGCATGAATGTATTTATATTCCCGAAGGGTCAATAATCTCTGGTTCCAGTCTTGTAGAAACAGGTTTTTCAAGTAGAATTCGTATGTTTCATAAGAGAATCTATGCTGGCGCTGCATATTCTAGATCTGGCGTAATATATGTTGTGTATAATGTTCTGAATTTGCTTATTTTTCTAAATGTAGCCCTTATGCTTGCTTCTTTCACATGCTGAGGATGATATTTTGTTTACATGTTCCTCTTTTATATTTAATTTTCCCCGAGAGGCCGAGTTTATCGGACAGCGCCATTCATCCTGTGAGTGGTCATACCGCCAAAGCAGCATGTACAACACTCCCCAATAGGAAGGAACCCTGCTGGGTTGTTCATCCTGTCACTTGTACCCAGACACAGCTGGGACTTGCTTAACTGTCCTAAGTGAACAGTTCCTCAAACAAGAAGATTAACATCTGTCAACTCTTAAAATCTTACGTTATCTTCCTCTGTTGTCCAGCTGTTGTTTCCACTCTCGGGTCCTTTTTCCCAGAATACTGCAGCTGCATTTTATTTGTAATATGGTTCCTGATTCCCTTTCCGTCTCCTAAAGTTCATTACATTATATTTTTAGGGATAACTATATTAGTAATTTGTCTGCCGGATATATTAAATTGTTCAGTTTCTTCCGTAATATTAGGCAGTCATATTATTTCTTTGGATTTCTAAATCAGTTAAGCATCATCACAAGCATTAGTCATTGAAGTAAACGAAAAACAGTTGGGAGCCAAGGACCGCATCCTGCATTGCCTCGCTTGTCACATCCTTCACTCCGACAGTAACAGTACCTAACCCCTTGTCACATCCTTCACTCCGACAGTAACAGTACCTAACCCCTTGTCACATCCTTCACTCCGACAGTAACAGTACCTAACCCCTTGTCACATCCTTCACTCCGACAGTAACAGTACCTAACCCCGTTTTCCAGTCTGCTTTTGCATCCTACGCAGAATAATTTTTTTCGGGTACAGTATCTTAACACTTTTTAGCGGTCAATGAAGATGTAGTATATCCAACGTTCTCTCCCCAGTCTTATCTTGAAGACAATTGTCTAACTCTGTCAGCGCTGGGATGGGGTCATGTTTAGGTAGTAATCGATCTGTATGGCCTGTGACTTTTTTTTAGTTTAATTATATATCCAAGAGTAAATGAACAAATCCACAAGGGCCGTGACGAGGATTCGAACCTGCGTCCTGGAGCATCCCAGACACTGCCTTAATCGACTGAGCTACGACAGGGTTAAAAAAAAAAAAAAAAAAAAATTGAAACCAAAGTTCTACTGAATATATTGGATCCCGTAGCCTCTCTGAGGCACAAACCTCGGCCCTTGTGGATTTGTTCATTTGATGCATCACGTTAGTGTGATCTGTGTGTGTAATATCCAAGAGTTATTACATTCTTGTACAGTCACTAGCACGCATAGCGTTTCGGGCAGGGCCTTAATCCTAACTTTCCCCGGAATACAACCCGCCAAATCGTTAAACAACCAGGTACCTGTTCACTGCTGGGTAAACAGAACTGGGCGTCAATCTTTAACCTATTGTTAAGGATCCTTAACTCATTGTTAAGGATTGGCGCCCAGTCAATCCTTCCCGGCCAGGCTACTAACCCAAGCTAAAGCGTTCGCGAAGAGCAGAGTGAATACTTTACCACTGTGCCACTAGGTGTAACATCTGATGGTGTTTGGTCTGGGCTTCACTCGTCCTGTGGCCAACTGGGAGCTGTTGATGTAGCAACCCGTTCTCACACTAGGCTGTTTAAAGCAGCGGCCGTCCTCCCCACACGCATTCATCAATATTAACATACTGTTTATTAAAAATTGGTTTGTTCTCATATATAAATTAATATTATATACATAAAAATTCGATGTATAGTTAGGCGTAGTTTAGGTTAGGTGTTTAGGTTTTGTTGGCGATTATTTGTATTTGAAGAACGTGGGTGAAGCATTTACAGAATTGTGGCTCGAACAGAGGACATGAGCAAAGCAGTTTTTGTTTTTTTTTGCGATATACACAAGAGTTGTTATATTCTTGTAGAGCCACTAGTACGCGTAGCGTTTCGGGCAGGTCCCTGGAATACGATCCCCGCCGCGAAGAATCGTTGTTACAGCCAAGTACACATTTTACTGTTGAGTTAAACAGAGGCTACAGTTAAGGATTTGCGCCCCACAGGATACGAACCCACGACAAAGCGCTCGCGGAACGCCAGGCGAGTGTCTTACCACTACACCACGGAGACTGGTTCTGGAAGTGTTTGGACGTCATCAGTTGCGAGTCGTGTGTAAACCGCTTTTTTAATAAACGGGGGGTTTGGCGGCTGGATTAACGAGCTTCGATCTTTGTAATCTTGGATCGTTCTTTGATGCGAGAACGGGTTGGATGAAGCCCGTCCTCGTATACAAAGAGCCAAGCTCGTTAATCCAGCCGACAAACTCCCTGTTTATGAATGAAAAGCGGTTTACACACGACTCACAAACTGATGACGTCCGAACACTTCCGGAACAAGTACTTCACTCACGTCCTTTCTTCAAATCAGAATTTAATAAATGCTTCACCCACGTACTACGAATACAAATAATCGCCAACAGAACCTTAACACCTAACCTAACCTAACCTAACCTAACCTAAACACCTAACCTATGCCTGTATATGCTAATATATTATAATATTAATTTATATTTGAGGAAATTCTCGTTTTGAATGGACAGCATGTAAAAATTTAAGAATGCGTCTGTGGGGTCGACCACTGGATGTAATGGACTTGAGTCGAGGACGGGTTGAAAAATCGCCAACAGAACCTAAACACCTAACTATATATATAATTTTTATGTACAATAATAATTTATATATGAGAACAAACCAATTTTCAATACAATGTTAAAATTGATGTATGTGTCTGTGTTTACTAGTTGTGTTTACTAGTTGTGTTTTGCGGGGGTTGAGCTTTGCTCTTTCGGCCCGCCTCTCAACTGTCAATCAACTGTTTACTAACTACTATTTTTTTTTTCCACACCACACACACACACACACCCCAGGAAGCAGCCCGTGACAGCTGACTAACTCCCAGGTACCTATTTACTGCTAGGTAACAGAGGCACTTAGGGTGAAAGAAACTTTGTGTAGGACGGGCGTAGCTGTACATAGCCTAGTGTGAGGACGGGTTGTAGCGATCATTATCTTGTGTGTAGCTGGGTAAGGTGGTGGTGGTGGTGGTGTCTGTGGTCGGGGTTCAGGTTATTTGGTTTCCCATTGTCGGAGACAGGAAGCCTGATAGATTTATCAAGTGACCTGGGGAAGGTCCCTGACCTTTCACTGGATGCAACACACAGTTGCCAATCTCTCGAGTAGGGAAACCTGCACAAACGTTTCGCCCTGGGCAGGAATTGAACCCAGGTTCGTTCATATGTGAGCAGATTGCGCTAAGTGCCTTCCCAATCACGCTAAAGACTCTCTCTTTTAACTAATCAACTCCATGTAACCGTCCTTACCTTCTAAATGTTAATCTATGTTTTGCTATTATTGAACATTAATGTCTGAACCTGTAAAAGTGCCGATATCTTCCGTGTAAAAATTAAGAAAAGAATCGTATTTCTTATGTTTATTTAGTGAAGAATACTGTCTGCTATTCTGTTGCATTTTCTGCCTTTCAATTCAACATGTAATTATTGTAATTTTTATTATTATTTATCTACTTCAGTTAATTTTTCCCTTTAATCTCAGTTTTAAGTCTTAGTTTTTAAGTTTATTTTTACCACACGATGGGGAGGGGGGGGGGGAGGACGCTGAGCGTGTTAGTGGCTTTAGGCATAGTATATATTAGCTCTATTTAGATCTCCAACATTCTTCTTGTATCCCATCTTGTATGTATGTACTTGTTCATAAATATTATTATTCTAGCACAACAGGTTCTGGTCAACTGAGCTGCATGTTGTACCACGTCTCATCCCTCTAAGAGAGAGAGAGAGAGAGAGAGAGAGAGAGAGAGAGACAATTATTGTGATTGGATTCTTTGTTCTTCAGTATGTAACAAATTATGAAAAAATATAAGGCCTTTGTTGTGTTACTCATAACGAGCAGTACGTGATCATGAATCAGTCTGGTGTAGCCTAGTGGCAGCCTAGCCAACACAACCATCTAGTCCAACCGTGGCAGTCTAGCCAACACAACCACTAGTCCAACCGTGGCAGTCTAGCCAACACAACCACTAGTCCAACAGTGGCAGTCTAGCCAACACAACCTCTAGTCCAACCGTGGCAGTCTAGCCAACACAACCACTAGTCCAACAGTGGCAGTCTAGCCAACACAACCACTAGTCCAACCGTGGCAGTCTAGCCAACACAACCACTAGTCCAACAGTGGCAGTCTAGCCAACACAACCACTAGTCCAACAGTGGCAGTCTAGCCAACACAACCACTAGTCCAACCGTGGCAGTCTAGCCAACACAACCACTAGTCCAACAGTGGCAGTCTAGCCAACACAACCACTAGTCCAACCGTGGCAGTCTAGCCAACACAACCACTAGTCCAACAGTGGCAGTCTAGCCAACACAACCACTAGTCCAACAGTGGCAGTCTAGCCAACACAACCACTAGTCCAACCGTGGCAGTCTAGCCAACACAACCTCTAGTCCAACCGTGGCAGTCTAGCCAACACAACCTCTAGTCCAACCGTGGCAGTCTAGCCAACACAACCTCTAGTCCAACCGTGGCAGTCTAGCCAACACAACCTCTAGTCCAACCGTGGCAGTCTAGCCAACACAACCACTAGTCCAACCGTGGCAGTCTAGTCAACACAACCACTAGTCCAACCGTGGCAGTCTAGTCAACACAACCTCTAGTCCAACCGTGGCAGTCTAGCCAAAACAAGTGCAGACGATGCGTCACAATAACGTGGCTGAAGATATGACACCAGAAGAGGTTGATTGTGATGTGAGCGAGGTTGTTGTTGTTGCTGCTTTAGATTTAGCTACTCAGAACGAAATGTCCATGTAGCACGGGCTATGGTGAGCCTGTAATCAAGTTCGATTATTCGCGATAACCTTGTTTCTCTGATATTTAGGTCAAAGTATTAAATAGAGGTGGGGTTTCCTCCTTTTACCCTGTTTCTTTTTCGCTTCTGTTTTAGTCTTGTTTTAATAACATTATCTTGGTGGCGGATGTAGGCGCAGAATGTTCACTAGTGAGTCCCATTCTTTAACGGCTTTTCTAATCATTGTAGTCGCTGTGGAATGTACATCTAATGCAGCTGCTGTCGTTGGATTAATGTTGAGTTTGATGGTCAGGGCTTCAGTAGCTTCACATTCTAATAAGTAGTGCAATAGTGGCTCCTCTGCTTCTGTTCCACAGATATGACACTCTTTAACTATTGGGTTTATTACCTCCCAGCAGCACTTGTAACCAAGTCTGAGTCTGTGTATGGCTACTGCAATGTCTCTGGATATATTTTTGTCATGCTTTGAAAGAGTAGTACCCAGTGGCTTGTTCGTACCATATCGCAGTGGATCTTCCTTCCGCTACTTTGGCTCTGTGGCGACTTTTGATAGTTGGGAATATTTTCTTCTTGATTTGCTCCTTAATCTGTGGAAAAACTTGGAGATATTTGAACCTGTACAACAGGTAGAGCAGTGACAGTTTTTGCTAGTGAGTCTGCCTTTTCATTACCATCTATGCCAATGTGACTTGGTATAAATTTAGGTGATTGACAGCCCTAGATTATGGGCTTCTTTTCCTATATGTTGGATTTGTGTGTGGGTGAGCGAGGGAGGTACGGGCAATAAGTAGGTAAGAGAGATGTGGAGAAAGGTGAGGAGGAAAAAATTCCTAGAGGAAGGCAAGAGCAAGGCGGAAGGTACGGATGGGGTGGGTTGTAATAAAGTGGGGAATAATAAGGGGGGTAATAATTGGTATAATAATGGGAACGTAAGAATAAGAGGAGAAAGAAAAAGGCTTATGTTAGGTCACGTTTGTTAGGTTGAAGAATTTGAGTATGTACTGTGAAAGGGAAGAGTCAACAGCAACAAAGCCAGGACTCAGGTTCATGTTGGGTAGCTTGTGTATCAGAGCCGATTCCACAAGACGGCGTCTGTGAAGAGTAGAGACAGGAAAGATTATTTTAGAAGATCAATCAATAGGATGACCAGAATCCCTAACATGACAGAAGAGAGCATTGTCTGTGTCTGCAGACTTAACACTTCTTTTGTGTTCCAGAAGTCTGTCATTTAATGTACGGCAAGTTTCACCAAAGTATTGGAGAGGACAAGACGAAAGGAAATAGAGCAGACACCAGCAGCATTAGGAGCAGGAGCAGCAGTAGCCAACACAACCATTACAAATATAGTCCACTAATCAAACACAGTTTTCTCTCTAGATTAAACTTTTTGTTGACCACAACAAAGCTAAACAGATGTCAAAAATAAAATAAATTTAAACTTGATTTGATGTTGGGCTTAAGGCCTATCAACATTAGGAGGATTATTCAGGCCAACATTAGGAGCATTACTCAGGCCAACATTAGGAGCATTACTCAGGCCAACATTAGGAGCATTATTCAGGCCAACATTAGTAGGATTATTCAGGCCAACATTAGGAGCATTACTCAGGCCAACATTAGGAGCATTATTCAGGCCAACATTAGGAGCATTACTCAGGCCAACATTAGGAGCATTATTCAGGCCAACATTAGGAGCATTACTCAGGCCAACATTAGGAGCATTATTCAGGCCAACATTAGGAGCATTACTCAGGCCAACATTAGGAGCATTATTCAGGCCAACATTAGGAGCATTACTCAGGCCAACATTAGGAGCATTATTCAGGCCAACATTAGTAGGATTATTCAGGCCAACATTAGGAGCATTACTCAGGCCAACATTAGGAGCATTATTCAGGCCAACATTAGTAGGATTATTCAGGCCAACATTAGGAGCATTATTCAGGCCAACATTAGGAGCATTACTCAGGCCAACATTAGGAGCATTACTCAGGCCAACATTAGGAGCATTATTCAGGCCAACATTAGTAGGATTATTCAGGCCAACATTAGGAGCATTACTCAGGCCAACATTAGGAGCATTACTCAGGCCAACATTAGGAGGATTATTCAGGCCAACATTAGGAGCATTACTCAGGCCAACATTAGGAGCATTACTCAGGCCAACATTAGGAGGATTATTCAGGCCAACATTAGGAGCATTACTCAGGCCAACATTAGGAGCATTACTCAGGCCAACATTAGGAGCATTATTCAGGCCAACATTAGTAGGATTATTCAGGTCAACATTAGGAGCATTACTCAGGCCAACATTAGGAGCATTATTCAGGCCAACATTAGTAGGATTATTCAGGCCAACATTAGGAGCATTACTCAGGCCAACATTAGGAGCATTATTCAGGCCAACATTAGTAGGATTATTCAGGCCAACATTAGGAGGATTATTCAGGCCAACATTAGGAGCATTATTCAGGCCAACATTAGTAGGATTATTCAGGCCAACATTAGGAGGATTATTCAGGCCAACATTAGGAGCATTACTCAGGCCAACATTAGGAGCATTACTCAGGCCAACATTAGGAGCATTATTCAGGCCAACATTAGGAGCATTATTCAGGCCAACATTAGGAGCATTATTCAGGCCAACATTAGGAGCATTATTCAGACCAACATTAGGAGCATTATTCAGGCCAACATTAGTAGGATTATTCAGGCCAACATTAGGAGCATTATTCAGGCCAACATTAGGAGCATTACTCAGGCCAACATTAGGAGGATTACTCAGGCCAACACCATAGCCTACTGACCAACCAGCAAGCATACATTAGTCCATAATATAGTCCTGGACTAAAGTGAAGCGAGTGTATACACACACAGCGAGAAACAGGGTCCATCCCTCATCATATCCCCCTTCAATTAAACCAACTTGTTGATAACTGCTCTTTTTTGGTGAATGATCATTTTGAACCCCTTTGGCACCGGGTACACGACCTTCATCCATATGTGTTGACCAGACCACACACTAGAAATTGAAGGGACGACGACGTTTCGGTCCGTCCTGGACCATTCTCAAGTCGATTGTGAATGCATACATTACACAATCGACTTGAGAATGGTCCAGGACGGACCGAAACGTCGTCGTCCCTTCAATTTGTAGTGTGTGGTCTGGTCAACATACTTCAGCCACGTTATTGTGACTCATCGCCTTCATCCATATGTGCTACTGGCGTCCCGTCGAGAGCTACGGCCACTAAATTGGCTTATATTGTTTAATTGGCTGGTCATCGTAGCTGAGAGGACTACAGGAACTAGATGGTAAGATGATCTTGCTGTGAGAGATGTCTCAGAGGGGCGGAGGTCCAGCACCTCGGTGGACTGAGGTATCTGTGTCATGGTCGCTACACCTGTGTTATGGTTGCTACACCTGTGTCATGGTTGCTATACCTGTGCCATGGTCACCACACCTGTGCCATGGTCACCACACCTGTGCCATGGTCACCACACCTGTGCCATGGTCACTACACCTGTACCATGGTCACTACACCTATACCATGGTCACTACACCTGTGTCATGGTCACTACACCTGTGCCATGGTCACCACACCTGTGCCATGGTCACTACACCTGTACCATGGTCACTACATCTGTGCCATGGTCACCACACCTGTGCCATGGTCACCACACCTGTGCCATGGTCACCACACCTGTGCCATGGTCACTACACCTGTACCATGGTCACTACACCTGTACCATGGTCACTACACCTGTGCCATGGTCACTACACCTGTGCCATGGTCACTACACCTGTACCATGGTCACTACACCTGTACCATGGTCACTACACCTGTGCCATGGTCACTACACCTGTACCATGGTCACTACATCTGTGCCATGGTCACTACATCTGTGCCATGGTCACTACACCTGTGCCATGGTCACCACACCTGTGCCATGGTCACTACACCTGTACCATGGTCACTACACCTGTGCCATGGTCACCACACCTGTGCCATGGTCACCACACCTGTACCATGGTCACCACACCTGTGCCATGGTCACTACACCTGTGCCATGGTCACTACACCTGTGCCATGGTCACTACACCTGTGCCATGGTCACCACACCTGTGCCATGGTCACTACACCTGTGCCATGGTCACCACACATGTGCCATGGTCACCACACCTGTGCCATGGTCACTACACCTGTACCATGGTCACTACACCTGTGCCATGGTCACCACACCTGTGCCATGGTCACCACACCTGTGTCATGGTCACTACACCTGTGCCATGGTCACTACACCTGTACCATGGTTACTACACCTGTACCATGGTCACGACACCTGTGCCATGGCCACCACACCTGTGCCATGGTCACCACACCTGTGCCATGGTCACCACACCTGTGCCATGGTCACCACACCTGTGCCATGGTCACCACACCTGTGCCATGGTCACCACACCTGTGCCATGGTCACCACACCTGTACCATGGTCACCACACCTGTGCCATGGTCACTACACCTGTACCATGTAACCATAGGGGTGTACAAACCAGAGTGTAGCCGCCGCCTCCGTCACAGAACAATTGTTGAATTATCCGTATAACTAGGTCATAAAAGTATTTGTGTACGTCTGATACCATACCACTTGTGAAGGAGGAAATGTACATGTTTATCTCTCAGAATGTTTGGTAACAGGTTTATTGTTTGTGATGTGTGTCTATGTATGTACTAACACGTTGTACTGAACGGGGTGAGAATAGCTTGAGCTACCTCATCCCTTTGTGTGTATTTTACCTCAATAAACTTATTTCAATTTCAATTTCAATGACACCAGCTGCAACAGAACGAATCAACAGTGTTGCATCTTCACTTATTGACGTATCAGATCTCAATCCTTTAACTGAATGGGGATTAAATAATGCAATAAAGATGGGCAAAAAGCTGCTGGCGAGGATGGCATCACTTATAACTTATAAAAATATCTTTATTTAGTTACTTAAGGTTGGGTGGTTATATGCAGAATAACTCCTAAAAAAAATAGGTTAAGTGCAGAGTGTCTTAATACTATCTATAAATTGTGTGAGGGGCTGATACCAGTGTTATTGAATTGTGCTGTAATTTGATTTCAGTGACATTATTTACTAGCCGAATTTAAAGCTTGGCAATTTCGACATACAAGGGATTGTGTGCGTGAAGGTCGCTCTGGTGTGTTGAGCCAGTTGCAGACACTGAAATGCATCCTGCAATTTTTTTTTTTGAGATGTATACAGAGTTGTTACATTCTTGTACAGCCACTAGTACGCGTAGCGTTTCGGGCAGGTCCCTGGAATACGATCCCCGCCGCGAAGAATCGTTTTTACAACCAAGTACACATTTTACTGTTGCGTTAAACAGAGGCTACAGTTAAGGAATTGCGCCCAGTAAATCCTCCCCGGCCAGGATACGCATCCAGGAAAAAGCGCTCGCGGAACGCCAGGCGAGTGTCTTACCACTACACCACAGAGACTGGTTCAGTTCAAGGTAAGTAGCCCGGAATACACCGTGGTGCTCTGCTAGCGGCAGATTAACAGACACATATGAGGATAAAACATTCATTCATGCAGACGAGTACGACTGTAAAACACAGACAAGCAAGAGAGACAGATGCACACACACTGTAGAGAAAGATGCACACAAACAGGAATACAAAACAACATTCGTATAGCAATTGTTTATTAACACACTGGCACACTACTGCAACCCTTGGGTGCAGATGTCAGGGCTCCACACCTCATCACACTCTTAGTTACCTTCTTATAAACTTAATTGCTGCAAGCCAACATTTCCTACGTATTTTATCCAATTTATACAGGTACAATATAGAACAAATGTTATTATCTAGCACATAATATAAACATGTATTCACAAGAAAGGCTTAAATTTATAACATATTAAAGCTCTGGGTATTATTATAAAATTAAAATAATCTCGTATGTGATTATCTAGTAACAACCTTCAGGTTTCGTTGCCAGCCGAACAAGTAACCCACACATTATGTACACCAGTTGACTGACATTTGAGAGGCGGGACCAAAGAGCCGAAGCTCGACCTCCCCCTCTCCCTCAAAGCACAACTAGGTGAGTTTCCGTGTGTGGAGCAGCTTACTAAGCTTTGCAACATCTCGGGATATATTAGAAAGATAGTCACCAACTGCATTAGTATATTTCAGGATAATAGTATTACAAAAAATTTACACACAAAGTGAATGGGTCTTGGATACCTTCTATACATTATCAGAAATGTGTAATGGATTTAGCAGACGTTATTCTGTACATTTCCCGTTCACTCGATCATACTGTTAAGGTTACGACACAAAACCTACTAATTTGGGTTGAAATCGGTCAGAGATGAAACTCCCAACTAATACCAGTCATTATATTTCATCTTTAAACTAATGGATTTTACTGAGTAGCGTCTTATTATTGTAGTAAGAAAATAAATGCCAACGTTTCATCAAGAATCATCCCAATGAAAGCTTTCATTGTAATTTACAACCCAACATTGTATTTGGCATTCCTGAAACTCTATTAAATGAAGCATACATGCACATAACACTAATGTTTATAAACAAGCTGTAGTATGAGAGACCCCCGCGTGGCAGAGGAGGTCGAGAAGAGTGCGTGGTGCGAGGCGGCGTCACAGTGCCGAAAGCTGGTGGACGGAGTTACTGGTTAACAGCAGCAATGGGGTTACTAGTAGCCTGAGTTGCAAGTTATTAATAGACTGAAATGCGTTGGTTCCCAGTAGCTCGGGGCTGCATTAGTTACCAGCAGCCCGAGCTGCATTGGTTCCCAGTAGCTCGGGGCTGCATTAGTTATTAGCAGCCCGAGCTGCATTGGTTCCCAGTAGCTCGGGGCTGCATTAGTTATTAGCAGCCCGAGCTGCATTGGTTCCCAGTAGCTCGGGGCTGCATTAGTTACCAGCAGCCCGAGCTGCATAGGTTCCCATTAGCCCGAGTTGTCATGGGATGCAATAATTATCTGCGAGTTATTTAAGTAACATTATTGTCCTTTTGCCTCAAGTGTACAACATTATTTTCAGGACAATAACAGGATTAAGATGACTCGGGGCCATGAAAGGTATAAAGATACCTTTGGCCAACACAAGTCGTCACTTGGGTTGAAGGACCCAGTTTCCCAAGGAAAATGCGTTTCTCTTTCCTGTAGCCAGAATGCTGTCAGGATGCTCACTGACTTTAACATTGCTTTACCATCTTCAACTGGAGGTACTGTACTGATTAAGCAAGTATCATTGAGAATCTGGGTCCAAGAGGGAATAAGACACCCTCGAGAAGACAACACAGCCATACATAGAGCACCTACACCTGTGTGTGCAGTAATACCTGTAATCAGCACCGATAAATACAACTTGGTATCGACCACTGTGTGTGGCTTCAGGTATTCACATCAAATCCCCAAAAGCTCTCATTACCATAAACCTAAGAGGAGGAGGAAATTCGTATATACAAAACTAAAGTTATTTACAGTATACACTTTTGTTATTATGTCTTGAGCCGAGAGATGACACAACTTTAGGCTCCACTTACTTAGCTTCAAAGGCACGGTGAACCCGGACATAACCAAGAAATAATACTCATATTTCCATTTGAGAGTTATGTATGTGGGTCGCCAGCTATCATGTACAGTGCTCACACGCCATAGTGTGATGACTCTCTTGATCACATGGTTAAGGAGGGTGTAGGGAGGCAGACGAGAGGTGCTAGTAGCCATGGTGGAGAGCCGTGGAGAGGAGAGCGAGCAGGGTGAGGAGGATGGCGGGGTACATGGTCATCCCACTGGACACCTCCGTCACAGTGGCTGGCCGTGCAACGTCCTCAGGGTCCTGCAATGGCAAGCCAATTATCAGCAGAAAGCACCAAGCCATTACGACTATATAGCACTGGGAAGGGGTCGGGATAAAGATTTGGGATGGGACGGGGGACAGTAATGGTGCCCACAACCACTTGGGCGATCGGGAATTGAACGCCGATCTGCATGAAATGAGACCGTCGCTCTACCGTCCAGCCCAAGTGGTTGGGCAGGGTCCTGGAAAGGTTAAGTCAACTTTACAGTTATCGTGGGTTTATGAGTGAGGGCTGCGTCTACACCAGTAGGAGCTCAGTAAGGTCGGAGAGCTGTGTTGACAACGGGGAATATAACAGTAGACGGTGTAGACAATGTTGCACTTCTCGTGGCTTCACCAGGCCAAATATTACCTCCAAATTATATTTTCAGTCTCGTCTTCTATATAAGATAATGTTACAAACATTCACTGATTTGCTAATTTTATATAAAAGATAAAATTATATAAACTACTGTACCAGTATTGAGCATTAAATAATTGTAACTTCAATATACAATACATAAATTTGGCTTAATGTATAATATGCAATTTGTGTGTGTGTGTATAGAGCATCAGCTCGAGGAGTATATGCATAGTCTCACCTGTTGTTGACGATTAAGTTCAATGATCTGCCGTTCGCACTGGCCGGGGTCACATTCGTCCAGGTCGCAGATATCACAGAGTGTGGCTGGCAGAGCCTTGTAGAACTGGCGGGCCTGGCGAGCTGCAACACACCGTCACAATATGTACATTGTTTACTGCTCAATATACTCGTCAGTCCTTACAACACCGGGGTACACAAGAAATGTTGTAGTGTAAGGTCTACTCAGTGCCCAGTACACCATGACAACAATACACAAGGTTACTGTCCAACAATACAGAAGGGTACTGTCCAACAATACAGAAGGGTACTGTCCAACAATACACAAGGTTACTGTCCAACAATACACAAGGTTACTGTCCAACAATACACAAGGTTACTGTCCAACAATACACAAGGTTACTGTCCAACAATACACAAGGTTACTGTCCAACAATACAGAAGGGTACTGTCCAACAATACACAAGGGTACTGTCCAACAATACAGAAGGGTACTGTCCAACAATACAGAAGGGTACTGTCCAACAATACACAAGGTTACTGTCCAACAATACACAAGGTTACTGTCCAACAATACAGAAGGGTACTGTCCAACAATACACAAGGGTACTGTCCAACAATACAGAAGGGTACTGTCCAACAATACAGAAGGGTACTGTCCAACAATACACAAGGTTACTGTCCAACAATACACAAGGTTACTGTCCAACAATACAGAAGGGTACTGTCCAACAATACACAAGGGTACTGTCCAACAATACAGAAGGGTACTGTCCAACAATACAGAAGGGTACTGTCCAACAATACAGAAGGGTACTGTCCAACAATACACAAGGTTACTGTCCAACAATACAGAAGGGTACTGTCCAACAATACACAAGGGTACTGTCCAACAATACACAAGGTTACTGTCCAACAATACACAAGGTTACTGTCCAACAATACACAAGGTTACTGTCCAACAATACACAAGGTTACTGTCCAACAATACACAAGGTTACTGTCCAACAATACACAAGGTTACTGTCCAACAATACAGAAGGGTACTGTCCAACAATACACAAGGTTACTGTCCAACAATACACAAGGTTACTGTCCAACAATACACAAGGTTACTGTCCAACAATACACAAGGTTACTGTCCAACAATACAGAAGGGTACTGTCCAACAATACAGAAGGGTACTGTCCAACAATACAGAAGGGTACTGTCCAACAATACAGAAGGTTACTGTCCAACAATACACAAGGGTACTGTCCAACAATACACAAGGTTACTGTCCAACAATACACAAGGGTACTGTCCAACAATACACAAGGTTACTGTCCAACAATACAGAAGGGTACTGTCCAACAATACACAAGGGTACTGTCCAACAATACACAAGGGTACTGTCCAACAATACAGAAGGGTACTGTCCAACAATACAGAAGGGTACTGTCCAACAATACAGAAGGTTACTGTCCAACAATACACAAGGGTACTGTCCAACAATACAGAAGGGTACTGTCCAACAATACAGAAGGGTACTGTCCAACAATACAGAAGGGTACTGTCCAACAATACACAAGGTTACTGTCCAACAATACAGAAGGGTACTGTCCAACAATACACAAGGGTACTGTCCAACAATACACAAGGGTACTGTCCAACAATACACAAGGTTACTGTCCAACAATACAGAAGGTTACTGTCCAACAATACACAAGGTTACTGTCCAACAATACAGAAGGGTACTGTCCAACAATACAGAAGGGTACTGTCCAACAATACACAAGGGTACTGTCCAACAATACACAAGGTTACTGTCCAACAATACACAAGGTTACTGTCCAACAATACAGAAGGTTACTGTCCAACAATACACAAGGGTACTGTCCAACAATACAGAAGGTTACTGTCCAACAATACAGAAGGTTACTGTCCAACAATACACAAGGGTACTGTCCAACAATACAGAAGGTTACTGTCCAACAATACACAAGGGTACTGTCCAACAATACACAAGGGTACTGTCCAACAATACAGAAGGGTACTGTCCAACAATACACAAGGTTACTGTCCAACAATACACAAGGTTACTGTCCAACAATACACAAGGTTACTGTCCAACAATACACAAGGTTACTGTCCAACAATACACAAGGTTACTGTCTATATTTATGTTCATCGATCAAAGAGAAGCTCACTTAATAATTATTAACAGAAAAAGACTGGCTTAAAACATTTGATTCATAAAAAATTGAGTGTCGTAATAATTAAATAAAACTTATTATATAAAAAAAACCCAGCCCATTCTCTTGTTAGGCAGTACTGATGGTAAGAATAAGGACCATTGTACATATATTGACGTAAAAGCCAAATAGGAAGTAGAAATCGGTGCTATTGAATAAGATTTTGTATTAATGTTGCAAAGAAAACGTAACCTAACCTTCCTAGGACTTAATACACGCAATGTGAGACCTAATATAGTACATATATGTGCTATACTAGGCCTAGGAATATTTAAGTTTGGTTTTTATCTTTATTTCTCCGGTTTCTTATAATGAGAACAGTACCAAATTCTCCCATATAATTGTTCATTACAACTATATATGTATGATGGTGCACATAGCTACAAAAACTGTTATGTAAACAGGAGGCAAATATGTAAACAGGAGGCAAATATGTAAACAGGAGGCAAATATGTAAACAGAAGGCAAATATGTAAACAGGAGGCACATATGTAAACAGGAGGCAAATATGTAAACAGGAGGCAAATATGTAAACAGAAGGCAAATATGTAAACAGGAGGCAAATATGTAAACAGGAGGCAAATATGTAAACAGGAGGCACATATGTAAACAGGAGGCAAATATGTAAACAGGAGGCAAATATGTAAACAGGAGGCAAATATGTAAACAGGAGGCAAATATGTAAACAGGAGGCAAATATGTAAACAGGAGGCAAATATGTAAACAGAAGGCAAATATGTAAACAGGAGGCAAATATGTAAACAGGAGGCAAATATGTAAACAGGAGACAAATATGTAAACAGGAGGCAAATATGTAAACAGGAGACAAATATGTAAACAGGAGGCAAATATGTAAACAGGAGGCAAATATGTAAACAGAAGGCAAATATGTACAGTAGAGTGTCTATGTACCCATACCGCTATTACCAATTATTGCCTTCAAGAAATGTTAAGTGTACAACATTATGGTTATATTTCACTTTTCAAACCACTCAAAGTGTTTGATTTGTGTTCATAGAGTTGTGTGGTGCGGCGTGAGTGTTGCTCTACCGTCCACCAGGTGGCGGCGGGGTTCAAGTCTTCAAGTAACAAGTGCTACAGTAGGTGGGACTCTTAAGAAAAACAAAGAAAAGCGAGTTTTCCCATAAAGGTAAACAAGACCAAAAGTGTACAATCTATGAAGTTTTCAAGTTATTCATATATATACATAATTTGTGGTTACTTTGTACTGTACTGTAGTTTTATCAAGATATAAAAGCAATAGGTGCAAAATCTTACCAAATAACCGCCAGGATTGGATACTGTACTGGAAGAGAACATTAGCATGAAGGAAGGAAGGAAGGAAGGAAGGAAGGAAGGAAGGAAGGAAGGAAGGAAGGAAGGAAGGAAGGAAGGAAGGAAGGAACTATCAGGGGGGAAAGCGCCAAGCCATTACGACTATATAGCACTGGGAAGGGGTCAGGATAAGGGTTTGGGATGGGACGGTGGGAAAGGACATTAGCAAGAAGAGTTGTAATGTTTGACAACTTACACGTGTCGTAGTAGTCGTAGACACGGACGGCAGAAGCCTTCTGGAAGGCCACCTTGTTGATCCTGTAGGCTGAGACCGTCGGGCACACCTCGGCTGGCGTGAGGTAGTCGAAGTACACCACCACCCCAGAGTCGTCCGCCTTCTTCTCCACTAGCTTCACCCCGGTGTAGTCGTACAGACCTGCCGGACACGTATGTCTATTACACACCACATGTTATACTCAAATTCTGTCAGTTGAAATGTAACCAATCACAGGCAAGTAGGCCTCTGACGTCATGCCAGACAGAGGAGCATCAAGCCATGCTCCCAGCAGCCTCAGTTATCCTCACAGACTCAGAGTAGAAGGACCTCGGCTAGGAGCATCAGCCATGCTCCCAGCAGCCTCAGTTATCCTCACAGACTCAGAGTAGAAGGACCTCGGCTAGGAGCATCAGCCATGCTCCCAGCAGCCTCAGTTATCCTCACAGACTCAGAGTAGAAGGACCTCGGCTAGGAGCATCAGCCATGCTCCCAGCAGCCTCAGTTATCCTCACAGACTCAGAGTAGAAGGACCTCGGCTAGGAGCATCAGCCATGCTCCCAGCAGCCTCAGTTATCCTCACAGACACAGAGTAGAAGGACCTCGGCTAGGCAGATATATACCTTGCTATCTCAGTCAATAAATATATACAGAAGCGACTACTGTGTCTACCTTCTACCCGAACAAGGCAAACGAATACACATAACATACACTCTTCATATCTACAACAGTCAAGTCTTGCACTTATATATTTTTTAACGGCACTGTATATAAAGCCAAACAGAATTTATCGATACTTAATTGCACTTTACTAACAAAACTTCCCATCAATAAACATTCAATAATCATGTGCTTTCCGTCTTCGTGCCATTCAAAACAAAAAAGAAATTGCATGAACGATCTGGATAATAAAGCTTATACACAGAGCTCTGTGACCAACTGTGTGAGGCTGATAACAAGGCCTGATAACAAGGCCTGATAACAAGGCCATGTGCTGGATATGAAGGAGCAGAGAACACACTCCACAACTATAATAGAATCGGGGACTATTGACTTACCAGGAATAAGGTCATTATCCACAATATAACCAGAGGGCAACGACACATCCATGACGGCCATGTTGCTCATGTTCCCTGCAATATATCTGCAATAAAGAAGTCGACCTCATATTACCACCAGAGGAGCGGAAAGTCGACACATTGTAAACTTAAAATAATGTTTAAAGTGGTGTTTGTGTAACTTTGTTTTGGTGGCTTCTCACGATCCCACTCAAGCTTACTAGTTATCTATAGACTTAATTGGAAGATATTAATCCAGACCACTTCATCGAAAGACCCAATGTACTTACTTTTACTTTTATACTTTTATAATACTTATCTTATTTTAATATTTATCTTTTAAAGAGATACTTTTCACCAAAGGCTAATAAATCCATGGAATCGTCTACCCGCCATTGCCGAAACATACTGTACTTGAGTTTAAAATTTAGCTTGAAAAAATCATTGGAAAAATTGGTGGGGGGGCCCTCTGACAAACTACCGGTTTCCTGTCTTGGAGATCTCCCTTCTCACAACTTACCTGAAGCCTTAGCCTGCTGGTTTTCCCTGTAACACGATATGCTAATTGGTTTACAACCAGATCCTTGTCTGAATAAATACCTCTACTTTAGTTGTGATGAAACTAGCAGTCCTAGATCATGCATAAACCATAACTTCACTAATAATGTCTCATGTGTATAATACATAGTATTCCTTAATATAAATAATGTTTGTGCCTTTTATCTGTTTCCATCTTAATACATTTATAAAATGAACTGTCAATGGCTGGTTGAATGGTATGATTCAACTCTCTAGTATAAACCTGTGACCAACTCGTTCTCGCAAATTCGTAAAGTCAATATTGACTTATTAAATAAGTGCATAGGTGACATACTAAACATAATACCCTTAAAAAGCTTCATAGAAAACACCGACCTTACCTAACCTTGTTAGTATCTTAAGATAAGCATCTTATAGCTTCGTAATTACAATTATTACTTAACCTATTATAGGTATAGGTTAAGTAATAATTGTAATTACGAAGCAATAAGATGCTTATCTTAAGATACTAACAAGGTTAGGTAAGGTCGGTGTTTTCTATGGAGCTTTTTAAGGGTATCTATTATGTTTAGTATATCACCTATGCACGTAGTTAATAAGTCAATATTGACTTTACGAATTTGCGAGAACGGGTTGGTATGGGTTGTAGTGAGTGAAGATACAGCTGCGAGATATGAATGAAGGGTAAACTGACCCGGTACAAGTGGTGAGTCTGAGGCGGTTGGCGTCGGTGGTGACGTCGAGCTGAGGGTCGAGGGAGAAGGCTGGCTTGGGCCCCGTCACTCTGACGTTGTAGTGGTAGGTCACCTGCAGCACTGCCACCCCGGCTCCTGACGCTGTCACCTCCACCTTCTCTGTGTCGCTCGCCAGCTGCAGGCATACCGGCATGGTTAGTGGTGTAGTCATACCGGCATGTTTAGTGGTGTAGTCATACCGGCATGCTTAGTGGTGTAGTCATACCGGCATGGTTAGTGGTGTAGTCATACCGGCATGTTTAGTGGTGTAGTCATACCGGCATGCTTAGTGGTGTAGTCATACCGGCATGGTTAGTGGTGTAGTCATACCGGCATGTTTAGTGGTGTAGTCATACCGGCATGTTTAGTGGTGTAGTCATACCGGCATGCTTAGTGGTGTAGTCATACCGGCATGCTTAGTGGTGTAGTCATACCGGCATGGTTAGTGGTGTAGTCATACCGGCATGTTTAGTGGTGTAGTCATACCGGCATGCTTAGTGGTGTAGTCATACCGGCATGCTTAGTGGTGTAGTCATACCGGCATGTTTAGTGAATCACTATAGTTATCAATCTTGCGCACTTGTAAAGTAATTGAGGAATAGATGTCATTCACCCGTTTAGTCAGGTTTATAGATGTGAATGTTGCCGGGTGTTGGCTACTGCCTTCATTTAGCAATGTTTTAGTAAAAATAATGAAAGACGGTTTTAAATTTAGTGCTCCTAATTATTCTCCTTGTAATAATACATTGTGGTGGCTGTGGGTGCCTGAGACTGACCTCAATACGCTGGAGGAGCATGATGTTGGACCTGGTGACCTGGATGTTCTTGCCGCGAGCACCATAGATGAGGCGAATGTTGACCTGTGGATCAGTTGTGGAGAGCTTGCCTGCCAGCGCCGCCAGCCCCGCCATGCCCACCACCGTGTCCTGCAACACGTATTGTGCTTTACACCCTCAGCTCAACATGTTAGTGCATATACCAGTCTTTTGTAACTGGTCTTACATGCATGGATTGCTGTCTGCTCTAGGGCCTAGTGTTACCTTTAGACTGTAACTGTACCCAAGGGGGGGGTATTGATTTAGCTGTACCCATGGGGGGACTGATGTAACTGTACCCAAGGGGGTCTTTATGTAGCTGTACCCAAGGAGGGACTGATCCAACTGTATCCAAGGGGTGGACTGACGTAGTTGTACCAAAGGGAGATCTTGATGTAGCTGTTCCCAAGGGAGGGGGGGGAGTGATGTAACTGTACCCAAGAGGAATCTTGGTGTAGCTGTACCCGAGGGGAATGGTGTTTCATGATAAAGTAGTTACCTGTGTAGACTGGAAGCCACCGTACTGGTTGCGTTGCCTGACGAGCCAGTTCATAATGGGGAGGGCGTCTCGGGTGAGACCACGGTGAACATACGTGAGGAGAGCATAGCTGGTGGCTTCCACGTCCAGGGGCCGAGACTCGACCGCCGTCTCCTGCGTCCTTCTCATCTCCCCAGACTCCCACCACTTCTCCTTCTCTGATACACACACAGGAAGGAAGCTGTAGAAGCTCTATTGGTCCATACCAGGCAGTGCCTCGCACTAACACGACGGGTTGATTCCCCACAACACAAGATCACGTGTTTGTCAAGGCAAACACGTGTTCTTGGATAATACACCATTAGATGATGTAGCTTATTTAGCAAGTATAAACAATAATCAGCAATAGCTCTTAAAAGTATGGCTTCTTTCTAGCTTTCAAGTGTAAAGCTTAAGCCTGGCTTTATATTGCAACATCAATTAATTACTTGCTTTCTGATGCTCATTTGTGTTTTGGACTAATTACCAAACACTGTAGGTCTATGAACGGGGTAGATGATGATAATGAAGGACTGCCTGAAACACTATGCGTGTTTGTGGCTGTGCAAGAATGTAGAAATATCAATGTTATGTAATCTCACATACCCATTGTACCTTCTTCTGAATATATATTATTATTAGTAGTATTAAAGAAGATGATGAGTGAAAGCTAGTGAGAGAGTAAAGAGGGAGTATATTTATGGCGCTCTGATGATGAGTGAAAGCTAGTGAGAGAGTAAAGAGGGAGTATATATATGGTGCTCTGATGATGAGTGAAAGCTAGTGAGAGAGTAAAGAGGGAGTATATTTATGGCGCTCTGATGATGAGTGAAAGCTAGTGAGAGAGTAAAGAGGGAGTATATTTATGGTGCTCTGATGATGAGTGAAAGCTAGTGAGAGAGTAAAGAGGGAGTATATTTATGGTGCTCTGATGATGAGTGAAAGCTAGTGAGAGAGTAAAGAGGGAGTATATATATGGTGCTCTGATGATGAGTGAAAGCTAGTGAGAGAGTAAAGAGGGAGTATATTTATGGCGCTCTGATGATGAGTGAAAGCTAGTGAGAGAGTAAAGAGGGAGTATATTTATGGTGCTCTGATGATGAGTGAAAGCTAGTGAGAGAGTAAAGAGGGAGTATATTTATGGTGCTCTGATGATGAGTGAAAGCTAGTGAGAGAGTAAAGAGGGAGTATATTTATGGTGCTCTGATGATGAGTGAAAGCTAGTGAGAGAGTAAAGAGGGAGTATATTTATGGTGCTCTGATGATGAGTGAAAGCTAGTGAGAGAGTAAAGAGGGAGTATATTTATGGTGCTCTGATGATGAGTGAAAGCTAGTGAGAGAGTAAAGAGGGAGTATATATATGGTGCTCTGATGATGAGTGAAAGCTAGTGAGAGAGTAAAGAGGGAGTATATTTATGGCGCTCTGATGATGAGTGAAAGCTAGTGAGAGAGTAAAGAGGGAGTATATTTATGGTGCTCTGATGATGAGTGAAAGCTAGTGAGAGAGTAAAGAGGGAGTATATTTATGGTGCTCTGATGATGAGTGAAAGCTAGTGAGAGAGTAAAGAGGGAGTATATTTATGGTGCTCTGATGATGAGTGAAAGCTAGTGAGAGAGTAAAGAGGGAGTATATATATGGTGCTCTGATGATGAGTGAAAGCTAGTGAGAGAGTAAAGAGGGAGTATATTTATGGCGCTCTGATGATGAGTGAAAGCTAGTGAGAGAGTAAAGAGGGAGTATATTTATGGTGCTCTGATGATGAGTGAAAGCTAGTGAGAGAGTAAAGAGGGAGTATATTTATGGTGCTCTGATGGCAAGGTTGGTGATGTTAAGGTGTGGCTGATTGGCTGGGTGTCTGTTTACTGATATTGATCCAATAGCTATAATTAAGCGGCAAGTCCTCCTAAACGGAATAGAATGTGACTGTACGAAAGTGGAGAGGCGAGTACACAGGGTATCCATTTAAGGGATCACACCATTTGTACACTACATCCTTGATATGGTTGGTGACATCACAAATAAGGTCATCAGCTGTGTAGATACAAAGATAATGTGTATGGGGAGTAGTAAGCGAGACATTTAAGCTTAACAAGACGGCTTGCAGTAACCTCACGTTGCTGGCACTGTATGTGTCTGACTCTGGAGCATGGGGGTCAGGAGCAGGAGCACGACCTCCTACTATTATCATTTTGCCCAGAAATTCATTCCATAAATCAACAATCGTATTTCCTATCTAGTATCTACCTAGGTCTTTCCTGAATTTAAACTTGTCTAATTTATATACAGTATACTGTATCGTATTAGATTTTGTGTTAATAGATTGAAAACCTTATCTAAATCTCCCATCTGTATATTTCAGGTATGTCACTCTTCACTCTTCGTCTTTCTAGAGAATGTAAATAAACTTTTTGTTTTGTAATCAGGTTTCAGACGGCGATGACCGAGAGAGTGTAGGAGGGTGACGAGGGAGGGCAACGAGAGAGTGTAGGAGGGTGACGAGGGAGGGCAACGAGAGAGTGTAGGAGGGTGACGAGGGAGGGCAACGAGAGAGTGTAGGAGGGTGACGAGGGAGGGCAACGAGAGAGTGTAGGAGGGTGACGAGGGAGGGCAACGAGAGAGTGTAGGAGGGTGACGAGGGAGGGCAACACATTTATGGCAGAGGAAACAAGTCATGATGATGAAGACTGGAGAGAGAGAGGCCTTGCAGCAGCAACATGATCAACGAACATGCTGGGTGTAAGACTTAAATTTCACATTATTGATGTTGCAATATAAAGCCAGGCTTAAGCTTTACACTTGAAAGCTAGAAAGAAGCTATACTTTTAAGAGCTATTGCTGATTATTGTTTATACTTGCTAAATAAGCTACATCATCTAATGGTGTAGTATCCAAGAACACGTGTTTGCCTTGACAAACACGTGATCTTGTGTTGTGGGGAATCAACCCGTCGTGTTAGTCCATCAGGTCAATAATTAACCAACATTCAGAGGTGAATTAACAAATCTTAAAACAAACTTGATCTTGGCTTCTTTACTTAACGTCACCATAAACACCAGCTTCCTCGAACGTGTTCAAAAGTTGATCAAAATGCTTACTTTCAACCTTGGCCTTCCCTTCGAGCTTGTAGAAGGCGGCGTCCCTGAGCGGGTTATCGGCCAGATGGAGAGCGTAGGTGGTGATGGCCAGGCTGTAGAAGTCGTCCATGGTGTCCAGACTGGAGCCCAGGAACTCCAGCGCTCGGCTGGTGACGCTGCGCACCTTGGCTGTGGCGGGGCGCTGTTACCAGTGTACATTACGTTAATGTTAATGTCTACTGTATCACCACTCATACTCATCATCATCATCATCATACTACTACTACTACTACTCATGTCTGGAGTCATGCAAACCTACGACAACTGGAAGTGTTCCAACCTGCTGTAACCACTATACAGAGAAGATATATTCACAATATACAGAGAGAAATCACATTATCTCTATATATCAATGAGTATATTCACAGGAGCCGTCGTGGGTATAAAGCATTTAGGAACACCCAGCGCTATAGGTTCGAATCCTCATACTACTACACATTACCTGGGCTGTGAGAAGAGCAATAACGACGTAGGCAGTAAGAGGGATGCCTCTGGAAGTTCCTCCCTGCATGGCCTCATTGTTGACGGTGCCCACCTCGGGGAAGGAGCCATCCGCCGCCTGCTGCTTTATCAGCCAGTCTATGGCAGCCTTCACCACTGCCTCCTCCACATCGATGTGCCGCCCGGCCTCCACCAGAGACTTGATCACGAAGGCCGTCAACCTATAGGTAAATGTAACAGTTGTTGGATCTTGTCAACGCTACAAAAATAGTTATTACTGTGATTAAATAACACAAATCGATCCAATTATCACCACGATCCAATTACCAAATGTTATCATTACCCACCACAGACTGTAATCTTCACGTCAGACACACACACACACCTATTCAACCGCATGTCACAGTAACTCACCATGTGCTTCCAGAGTCATCTCTACTGCCAAAAGCGCTGAAGGAACCGTCGTCACGCTTGTAGTTGAGTTGCTGCTGGTAGCCTGTCTCCAGGTGGCGCCTGGCCCGCCCTTGTAGTGCCTCGCTCAATTGGTTCTTATTCTGGGAAAGCAAAGAGATGTAAGTTAGTCAAGAAGTTAGTCATGTAGAGTGCCTCCTGCTGGTGTAATGTGGAGTGCCTCCTGCTGGTGTAATGTGGAGTGCCTCCTGCTGGTGTAATGTGGAGTGTCTCCTGCTGGTGTAATGTGGAGTGTCTCCTGCTGGTGTAATGTGGAGTGTCTCCTGCTGGTGTAATGTGGAGTGTCTCCTGCTGGTGTAATGTGGAGTGCCTCCTGCTAGTGTAATGTGGAGTGCCTCCTGCTGGTGTAATGTAGAGTGTCTCCTGCTGGTGTAATGTAGAGTGTCTCCTGCTGGTGTAATGTGGAGTGTCTCCTGCTGGTGTAATGTAGAGTGTCTCCTGCTGGTGTAATGTAGAGTGCCTCCTGCTGGTGTAATGTAGAGTGCCTCCTGCTGGTGTAATGTGGAGTGTCTCCTGCTGGTGTAATGTAGAGTGTCTCCTGCTGGTGTAATGTAGAGTGTCTCCTGCTGGTGTAATGTGGAGTGTCTCCTGCTGGTGTAATGTAGAGTGCCTCCTGCTGGTGTAATGTGGAGTGCCTCCTGCTGGTGTAATGTAGAGTGCCTCCTGCTGGTGTAATGTAGAGTGCCTCCTGCTGGCGTCATGTGGAGTGCCTCCTGCTGGTGTAATGTGGAGTGCCTCCTGCTGGCGTCATGTAGAGTGTCTCCTGCTGGTGTAATGTGGAGTGCCTCCTGCTGGCGTCATGTGGAGTGCCTCCTGCTGGTGTAATGTGGTTCATCAAGGTCATGAGGCCGAGGGAAGCTTATGTGTGTGTATGGTACTTGTGTATTATATCGCTCAACAAGTAGAGTAGTCGATCAAGTTCAAAGAGGCAGTGTGCGTCAGTCTGGTTCAAAGAGGCAGTGTGCGTCAGTCTGGGTCAAAGAGGCAGTGTGCGTCAGTCTGGTTCAAAGAGGCAGTGTGCGTCAGTCTGGTTCAAAGAGGCAGTGTGCGTCAATCTGGTTCAAAGAGGCAGTGTGCGTCAGTCTGGTTCAAAGAGGCAGTGTGCGTCAGTCTGGTTCAAAGAGGCAGTGTGCGTCAGTCTGGTTCAAAGAGGCAGTGTGCGTCAGTCTGGTTCAAAGAGGCAGTGTGCGTCAGTCTGGTTCAAAGAGGCAGTGTGCGTCAGTCTGGTTCAAAGAGGCAGTGTGCGTCAGTCTGGTTCAAAGAGGCAGTGTGCGTCAGTCTGGTTCAAAGAGGCAGTGTGCGTCAGTCTGGTTCAAAGAGGCAGTGTGCGTCAGTCTGGTTCAAAGAGGCAGTGTGCGTCAGTCTGGTTCAAAGAGGCAGTGTGCGTCAGTCTGGTTCAAAGAGGCAGTGTGCGTCAGTCTGGTTCAAAGAGGCAGTGTGCGTCAGTCTGGTTCAAAGAGGCAGTGTGCGTCAGTCTGGTTCAAAGAGGCAGTGTGCGTCAGTCTGGTTCAAAGAGGCAGTGTGCGTCAGTCTGGTTCAAAGAGGCAGTGTGCGTCAGTCTGGTTCAAAGAGGCAGTGTGCGTCAGTCTGGTTCAAAGAGGCAGTGTGCGTCAGTCTGGTTCAAAGAGGCAGTGTGCGTCAGTCTGGTTCAAAGGGGCAGTGTGCGTCAGTCTGGTTCAAAGAGGCAGTGTGCGTCAATCTGGTTCAAAGAGGCAGTGTGCGTCAGTCTGGTTCAAAGAGGCAGTGTGCGTCAATCTGGTTCAAAGAGGCAGTGTGCGTCAGTCTGGTTCAAAGAGGCAGTGTGCGTCAGTCTGGTTCAAAGAGGCAGTGTGCGTCAGTCTGGTTCAAAGAGGCAGTGTGCGTCAATCTGGTTCAAAGAGGCAGTGTGCGTCAGTCTGGTTCAAAGAGGCAGTGTGCGTCAGTCTGGTTCAAAGAGGCAGTGTGCGTCAGTCTGGTTCAAAGAGGCAGTGTGCGTCAATCTGGTTCAAAGAGGCAGTGTGCGTCAATCTGGTTCAAAGAGGCAGTGTGCGTCAATCTGGTTCAAAGAGGCAGTGTGCGTCAATCTGGTTCAAAGAGGCAGTGTGCGTCAATCTGGTTCAAAGAGGCAGTGTGCGTCAATCTGGTTCAAAGAGGCAGTGTGCGTCAATCTGGTTCAAAGAGGCAGTGTGCGTCAATCTGGTTCAAAGAGGCAGTGTGCGTCAATCTGGTTCAAAGAGGCAGTGTGCGTCAATCTGGTTCAAAGAGGCAGTGTGCGTCAATCTGGTTCAAAGAGGCAGTGTGCGTCAATCTGGTTCAAAGAGGCAGTGTGCGTCAATCTGGTTCAAAGAGGCAGTGTGCGTCAATCTGGTTCAAAGAGGCAGTGTGCGTCAATCTGGTTCAAAGAGGCAGTGTGCGTCAATCTGGTTCAAATGTACTATCATTAGGTAGATGCATGAATGTAAAATAGCCAGTTATATTAACAAATTAAATGTGCTGGGCATAGACACGGACACACGCGTGTATGTAAAGGAGTCAGTCAAGGACTGTTCTTAAAGTGATGTTGCAGAAAACTCAAGACTCCTGTACCCAACCACTGGGGCTGGACGACAGAACGAAGGTCTCGCGGCATGCAAGTCGGCGTTCAATCCCCGACTGTCCCAGTGGTTGGGCACCATTCCTTTCCCCCGTCCCATCCCAACTCCTGATCCCGTCCAAGTGCTATATAGTCGTAATGGCTTGGCTGGAACAACCTGTCCTCTTAAAAAGAACGTCGCTTTTGGCCGTTTGCCCGTATGGCCGAATTTGGACGTAATTTGAAAATGAAAAAAAAATTAAAATAAATTTGGGATTTCTTTTTTCAACAACAGTAAGTTAAGGGTCCTCTGATAGGTTAGGTGGGCAGGAAATTCTCATAAAGTTTCAAAACGTTATGAAAAACGTGAATTTAAAGTGTCCTCTTATAACCTCTGCGCGTAAGGCGGGACGACTCAAATAGAAAACGGAACAGAACGTCACTTTTGTGAGTCGATTTCATTTCAAATTACGTCCAAATTTAGCCATATCGCGCATACCAGCCAAAAGTGACGTTCTTTTTAAGAGGACGGGTTGCTTTTCCCCCCTGATAACTTCTTTCACGACTCGTCTTCAGTTCATTTCATAGAAAATGTCGTAACGACCCGTCATACCTTGAGGTACTCCATGAGGACAATATTGGGGACGAGCTTGGCCATGTTCTGCTCCCCGCAGCCCGTCGGCAGCTCCAGCAGGTTGTGGAGGTCCGTCACCGCCGGGCCCAACACGTCCCCTACAGAGATCAACACACATTAGGGGCGTCGGGGAAGGGCAGGATTGATTACGTCCACTACATGTTTCCATTCCACTAGAAAATTAGGCTACGTCTGACCTGTAGATACAATTCAAGTCACCCAGAAAAGACATAGTAAAGATACACCTTGCTATAAAGAAATAGATCAGATGACCACCAGTACACACTATTCACATTCATAAATATTAGCATTAGTTTATTATTATTTTACACACACACACACATATTATATATATATATAATATATATATATATATATATATATATATATATATATATATATATATATATATATATATATATATATATATATATATATATATATATCTATCTTTACCCACTTACCTTAATGCTTCACCCTGTAATATAAATGTCATTCGTTTACCAAGCTGCAATAAGTATTTGCTATGTTTTATATTCCAGTATTTATGAATATAAATATGACTATTTTTATACGTAACTTTTGCATAACAATAACTATATATGTGTAACTCTGGTAGGACATAAGGCATAGCACATGCTAGGTAATGTTAAGATAGAGAGCGCACTGCATCACACAACAGTTTGCTTGTTTTGTTGGCCATACAGCGTGACGAAGAGCAAGTAGGATTTTTTTTAATTAAATTTTTTAATTGAATTTGAATTGAATTTGTTTTTAATTTTTTTTAATTTTAAATTTAGGCACGGAAGACGTCAGTGTTCACAAACAATGGTTAAATGCTCGTTAATCCCGGCGCCAAACCTGCCTTAATCCCGGAGACAAACCTGCCTTAATTCCGGCGCCAAACCTGCCTTAATCCCGGCGCCAAACCTGCCTTAATTCCGGCGCCAAACCTGCCTTAATCCCGGAGCCAAACCTGCCTTAATCCCGGAGCCAAACCTGCCTTAATCCCGGAGCCAAACCTGCCTTAATCCCGGAGCCAAACCTGCCTTAATCCCGGAGCCAAACCCGCCTTAATCCCGGAGCCAAACCTGCCTTAATCCCGGCGCCAAACCCGCCTTAATTCCGGCGCCAAACCTGCCTTAATTCCGGCGCCAAACCTGCCTTAATTCCGGCGCCAAACCCGCCTTAATCCCGGCGCCAAACCTGCCTTAATCCCGGCGCCAAACCCGCCTTAATCCCGGCGCCAAACCCGCCTTAATTCCGGCGCCAAACCCGCCTTAATTCCGGCGCCAAACCCGCCTTAATTCCGGCGCCAAACCCGCCTTAATCCCGGAGCCAAACCCGCCTTAATCCCGGCGCCAAACCCGCCTTAATCCCGGCGCCAAACCTGCCTTAATCCCGGCGCCAAACCTGCCTTAATCCCGGCGCCAAACCTGCCTTAATCCCGGCGCCAAACCCGCCTTAATCCCGGCGCCAAACCTGCCTTAATCCCGGCGCCAAACCTGCCTTAATCCCGGCGCCAAACCCGCCTTAATCCCGGCGCCAAACCTGCCTTAATCCCGGCGCCAAACCTGCCTTAATTCCGGCGCCAAACCTGCCTTAATTCCGGCGCCAAACCTGCCTTAATCCCGGCGCCAAACCCGCCTTAATCCCAGCGCCAAACCCGCCTTAATTCCGGCGCCAAACCTGCCTTAATTCCGGCGCCAAACCTGCCTTAATCCCGGAGCCAAACCCGCCTTAATCCCGGAGCCAAACCCGCCTTAATCCCAGCGCCAAACCCGCCTTAATCCCGGCGCCAAACCCGCCTTAATCCCAGCGCCAAACCCGCCTTAATCCCAGCGCCAAACCCGCCTTAATTCCGGCGCCAAACCCGCCTTAATCCCAGCGCCAAACCCGCCTTAATTCCGGCGCCAAACCCGCCTTAATCCCGGCGCCAAACCCGCCTTAATTCCGGCGCCAAACCCGCCTTAATCCCAGCGCCAAACCCGCCTTAATTCCGGCGCCAAACCCGCCTTAATCCCAGCGCCAAACCCGCCTTAATTCCGGCGCCAAACCTGCCTCTTTACAAGTAGAAAAACAATTGGTACATGACTGGTTACGTTCGAAATTTCCTTGACCTACGCCATACTCTTCTTGTGTTCGAATCGCACCTCTAATAAGTCACTCGCCCAACGTACTGAAACAAACTAATGACTGCCAACAAAACCTAAACGCCTACTCTAACCTAAGACTATTAATACACAAAATTCTAATATATATTAGTAATTTATATATAAGAAATATTAATGTTGAATACAGAGTACGATAAAATTGCTGAGTGCTTCCTTGGGGGGGGCATGGACGAGCCACATCTAATGATTTTTTTTGCTTTGCAGGGATATTCCTGCGCGGGCCCTAAGCCTCTGGCTGGCCCCACTGCGCGGGCCCTAAGCCTCTGGCTGGGCCCACTGCGCGGGCCCTAAGCCTCTGGCTGGCCCCACTGGGCGGGCCCTAAGCCTCTGGCTGGCGCACTGGGCGGGCCCTAAGCCTCTGGCTGGCGCACTGGGCGGGCCCTAAGCCTCTGGCTGGCCCACTAAGTGTTGTGTGTTTCTGTTTTACTTGGGCGGAGTATGAGTATTTATGACTCGTATGGTCGCTTTAGTAAGATTTTGCCATGTGTGTTTAACAACTTCTTCTGCTCTGTTGAATCTAAGTTGAAATCTTAATGGGTTTGTAACTGTGCACTGTGATGGGTTGTGATGGGAAGACCTTACCAATGACGGAGACGGCGACGTGGCGGGAGCCGTTGACGATGTTACGTGGGGTGGTGACGTTGATGGTGGTGCTGAAGGTGGGCTCCGAGCGCAGGTCCACAAGAACCGCTTTGTTCACCGTTATCCTTGTTCCTTCAGGCTGTGGGCATGAGGAGGGAGGGGATGAGTAGTGATCAAAGGCACCAGTGCGGGTGTTGTAGCCACGAACAATATTGACATTTATATACAAGGTTAAACCAGTTGAGAAGCCAATACGAATAAGTCACTGTTCGTGGAGAGAACATGGAACTGAACATCGATATGACGCAAGAGATAAGAGAAGGATGAGGCCACCTTGACGAGGAGCTTCTTAGTGACGACGTCAACGTTTGGACCAGCTGTGGCGGTGACGGTGATGTCAATGTTGCCCAGCGTCTGCGGCACCACCATGAAGCTTACGGGCACCCCGCTACCAGCCGCCACCTTCACCTCTCGCTGCTTGCGCCCTGACGGTGCTGTGGACGAGCTCGCGTCACTAGGTGCTTCTATACGCTAAGCTTCTCACAAGTGTTATATCATGGTATACATGTATGCTATATGATGGTACACATGTGTGTGATGTGGTACAAAAGCGCAACTCCCAATCACTGTGTGGACAAGTAAATATATTTTCATTGAACACCTCCGGTACACTGACAGTGTATACTCACAACCCTGGTCGATCTCGTTGGCGAAGTCAGCGAAGATGAAGTCCCCTTTAGCGTTGTCGAGAGTGACGTCGGCGGTGAGGTCTTCGTCGCCATAGTTGAAGACGACCATCTCCACTGCCACAGCTTCCCCCCGCACCACCCCGGCCTCCGGCAGGTGCACCGACGTGAAGAATGGACGGAACACCTGCAGCTGTAGTGGACCAAGGTAACGGCCGGTTACAGGTGTTGGTAGAATAGTGGAGGGGGTAAGCGGGAATAATGATACAGAGTGCACACGTAATAACCCAAAAGTTAGTGATGGAAGAAGAGGAAAAACAAAGAAGCCGAAAATACAAATGGGGGAAGTTAAAACAAGTGTCGCTCGCTGATTGATGATTGATGAAGATTAAGCCACCCAAAAGGTGGCACGGGCATGAATAGCCCGTAAGTGGTGGCCCTTTGGAGCCATTACCAGTATCAAGAGCTGATACTGGAGATCTGTGGAGGTGCGGCTGCACCCTGCGTGACGGGAGATGTCTCCCGTGGTCGCTCGCTGCAAGAGTCCTCAATATGACCAAGGAAGATGGAAGGTCAGGCGACACACTGAGGCAACACGCAGTCAGCTTTTACATCTGACTTAGCTTAGCAGGGGCTTAGGGGCTCAATTATCTACTCTTAAGTATTATAGCGAGTCACACACACAACCCTTCACCAATGTTAAATAGTGGTCAAACATGCTCAGGGGGACTTCTGAGCAGGTGGGCCAGGGGTTCCCCTGAGCAGGTGGGCCAGGGGTTCCCCTGAGCAGGTGGGCCAGGGGTTCCCCTGAGCAGGTGGGCCAGGGGTTCCCCTGAGCAGGTGGGCCAGGGGTTCCCCTGAGCAGGTGGGCCAGGGGTTCCCCTGAGCAGGTGGGCCAGGGGTTCCCCTGAGCAGGTGGGCCAGGGGTTCCCCTGAGCAGGTGGGCCAGGGGTAAATAATCCGAGCCTCCCCACCAGTGGCACAATATCTAAGAGCAGTGTTAGTTCGACTTTGAATCAGCTACGCTAATTCAACGTTGATTTAGCGTAGCTCTTGGGTATTGTGCCCAGCGGGGACCAGGGGCGGCACTCACCTTGGACGGCTGCTTGGTGACGCCCAGGCCGAAGAAGTCGTCGATGGCGAAGGCGGAGATGACGTACGAGGTGATAGCGTCCGGAGCCTTCTCCCGCAGGGTGACCACACCGTTGAACCTGTCGCCAACCACACACTTAGTATGTGTCCGCTTTCAACAACCTTATCCCAAACAATGGCCAGTTTATCCCAGCAAAGGTTCAGCACATGGAGAGATCGAGTGAACACGGCTGCACCGAGTTAGATCAATGCAACCTATTACACGAGGGTATCATTCATTTGGCCTTGATATCATGAATTTTAAGAATTAATATGGTGTATATTTATCTCAGAGGGCATATTTACGTAAGTGGGTAAAATACTCTTGCAAGTTCATTAGTTTACATTAAATATTTAAATACTATAGACAGTGTTGACACTGATTATGCTGACGGAAGATGACTGCCACGACGCGTTCATAATCCTGACAAAGGTCAGCTGGTACTCCAGCTGTCAGTAGGCTCCACTAGAGGACACAGCCCATAGTCGCCCTCTGCAGATGTAATTGACAAATACATGTGTGGGCCCTAATGAGAGGGAAAGGGAGGCGAGGGAAAAGCTGCCAAGGGGAGACAGCGATACAGGAGAAGGGGGGATACACACGTGGTCTGTGCATCACGGAAGAGCCAGGTTGGAGGGACTGCTTGGTTGAGGTAGACTCGCGGGCGGCTGTCTGGGGGCGGCGGTAGGTAGGAGAAGGCGTAGGGTCCGGCCAGGGGCGGCCGGGTGGGGGCGTTATAGGCCAGCCCGGGCCCCAGGTCAGGTCGCACCGTCGACGCATCCACGGGGGCAAACTCTCGCCCGAAGGAACCGTTGAAGGCGGCCGGCCGGTGTTGGGGATCCCAGGACGAGCCGTCCACAGGACCGTCGCCCAAGGGCTGCATGCTGGCTACTGTGGGGGCAGTGGGGGGCACTCTCCTTACTTATACTGCTCCTCCAGGGCAACGCTTGCAAGCATTCACTCATCTTCACACAGACACACACACACGCACTTACACACACACAAACATCCCTTGTGGTTTGTTAGTGAATGTTGCAGTAGTCAAATACGTCCGAGGTTGTCTGGTGTCGAGCAGTGGCAGTGACTGACCGACGTCGCAGTGGGCTGTCTGCCACCCCACACAGTGTGTCACTACCACACCTCAGGCCCTCGCCCATCACACACCCTGGTGTTATCCTCCACAAACCGTAGTCACCCATAACCTATCACACGTCATGTCACCCGTAATCCAGTACACCATTGTGTCACCCAACACAGAGCATGGTGTCACCCGGAAGGTCAAAGAATCGCATTTGGTAACACTGGACCAGTTCTCTAGTGATAATGCCATAACATAACAGCCATGTACCTCTATGACGCTGCTCGATTCTTAGAGTTAGTCAAAAGTCGGTAACAACAGCTAGCCATATTTCAGAAAGATACTGGCACCACCACCAAAGATTTCCATCATTTAATGAGGCTCATCGGTTGTCTTCATTTCACAGGCACCCGCCGCCACGGTACACTGAGCTGTGTGGTGCTCAAGGGTAAACTTTCCTGTACAATTGTTGTCCTTAGTGTACAGACATTTACAGCCTGGTATTGCACACATGTTTTTCGTGGCTTCAGTCCACTGCCTTCACTAACTTTAAGATGTGTGGTTGATATCGTGTGTGAGTGAGGCGTAGAGCTGTCCATGTTGCTTCTCCATAGACGAGTATCGTAGTGGTGTGGTGCAGACACACACACGAGTGTTGTTGTTGCTGTTTTCGGGACGACAACGATCAAGGGATCGGATGTGCCCCAGCTGCCCGATAACGGGAAATAGCAGAGGGATGGGGTCCCTACAGTCTCTTCAGGCCACAGTCCCTAAAATCTCCTCAGACCACATACTTTACAGTCTCTTCAGGCCACGGACATGACGGATGAAGTGGAAGGTATGTCGAAGGATGTCATAACGGACGTCTTCGTCTCTCACACCTGCCCCGTCAAGGAGAACGGGAACTGTGTGGCGGGGAATATTCAATCTACGAACGGCACTCTGCAGTCTGACGCGAGCGCTATGAAATCGAGGGCAGTGAAGAAGAAGGTGTTCCACTGTATCGTCTTGGGTTGGACACCACTATATGATCGATATCCAACTGGAGGGCCTCAAGATATACCGGGGAACTCTTGGACGTAACCTTGTGATGGCCATGGCATAATAGGCAGCTAGGTGCAGCAGAGAACCCACCGTTATCTCTGTCTGTATGGCCTGTTTTACCACAGTTTACACAGCGTGGTGCATTATGGCAGGTGAGGCGACTGTGGCCCAATAGATGACAAGCATAGCATCGTAACACAGGAAAGTTGTAAGGCTGAACCTGATACGAGGGCCTGAGTAGTGCCACCCAGTCAGGGAGGGGCCCATCGAACTTTACATGGACCATGGATGTCGGCCCTGCTGCTCCACGAATCCTGGTAACTTCTAATAATCCCGCTGATGCACCGCCCTAACACCTGCAGAGCGGCCTGGATGTCAACCCCTTCAACACTCGGGTCAATTGGGCCAATCTTCCCATACCGGGTCCGACCGAGACTCTTCCTCCTGCGACAATACCTGTCGGCACCTGACAGGCCAGTCCCCCAACTTAATAATGTCGGATACACAGACGTGCGATAGAGCCTCCGTTCTAATGTGTAGCTTCAGTGCTGCACCCCTATCCAGGGTATGCACGGTCTCAGGCAGACAATGTGGCCAAAATACCGAAGCCTCAACTGCTGCACTTAAGGTACGAGGATTCGCAAACACACACTGTCCTGTTGCTGACCGGATTAGGACAACCACAAACAAGGAATGAGATACCACAAGAGGAAGGTCTTCTGAAGGCAAAGACATCCTCGTAGCATCTTGCTCTGGGGCAGCATCAGCCGACTCATTTTCCAACAGACGTTTTTCTCTCTGGGACTTGCTGTCAACGTTCATGACGCCCCCGCTCGGGGAGGCGTCCATTAGGGAGGCTCCGGCCTTCCCCGGTGCTGGGAGTCCCTGGGTAACTGCAGTGAGCACACACTGGCTCAAAGAAGCCAGCCGAGTTCAAAGATGAGCTCCAAATGAGGTGAGGAACGAAAACCTAGCCAGAAGCGTTCAACCCGCACGCCAAGATGGCCAACCCTCGATCGGGATGACCCACCTGTTCTGACACACATAGTTGTAGCGGTGTGTTGTAGCGGTGTGGCATGGACACACACACACAAGACGCGCCCTGCAAGTAATTCTTGGTCGCTGCTACGGGGAATTATCCTTCCTCGCTCACATGGTTCTCTCCTGCTGCATCATCTTGTAATTACCCCGAGTGTGACGAAGCGCTGCCACTACGAGACATCTTTCACGTGTGCAAGACATTATACATTTGAATTTGAGAAGCTATTATCTTCTCGGCTTGCCGCCGCCTTTTGAAAATGACTCCCTTACTCAAAACTACTATGACGTATTAGAGTCCAACAGATAGAACAACAAATCAAAACGAGTGAGTAAAATAAAACGCCGTTATCTGTTGTGGACGTGAGTGTGAGCCTCAGAGCTTCCGCCTTACTCTGCGGGTTTTACAGTCTTCAGATAACTTACATCTACAGTTCTACAGAGAAGACTCGTTACCCTCATTCTAAATGTAAGCTACGGGGTTACGAGAGACTTAAGGGAGAGCTTAGGAACAGAGGAGACAGTCCAGGAGGAATATTGTCTGTAGTGCCCCAGATACAAGAGTCTGACAGTCAAGACTGGTTCTGTAGTAATGAGAGTCAATCAGTCATGCTCAAAGTATGAAGTGCTAAGAGACATTTACAAAGAAGATCAAAATAAGAGCAGGGAGAACTAACACAGGACTCTATAATGAAGGGATAAGAGCAGGGAGAACTAACACAGGACTCTATAATGAAGGGATAAGAGCAGGGAGAACTAACACAGGACTCTATAATGAAGGGATAAGAGCCATTCTCAAAGTGCTGGAGTCCATATTAGAGGTGCACAAGGCGGAAATAAGTGCTAGAGCTCGAGACAGTTGACACACATAAGTCCCTAAGTGACAAAGAAGTCGAGAGGTGGCCTACTGCTAGAGGGGGGTGTGGAGGGTGCAGCCTACAGCTGTGTAGGGGGAGGGTGCTGGCATACCCGGAGTCGACGGAGGCGAAGACCCAGGTCTCCGGGAAACGGGTTCGGGCGGCTACTTTAGGGTTGGGCACCAGGGTGGCCTCCGGCACCTGTGATTCCATGGCCCTAAGGTCCCGAGGGTCGTCCAGTATCGTCCGGTAGTACACTAGAGCCAAGCAGGAGTTAGTACAAAGGTTAGTACACCACAACACCACCGTCACACACATTAGTACAAAGGTTAGTACACCACCGTCACACACATTAGTACAAAGGTTAGTACACCACAACACCACCGTCACACACATTAGTACAAAGGTTAGTACACCACCGTCACACACATTAGTACAAAGGTTAGTACACCACAACACCGTCACACACATTAGTACAAAGGTTAGTACACCACACACACACACACACACACACACACACACACATTAATATCAACCACAATGCTGGTGGTGGAGCCTCCACACGAGGCTCGGGGTTAACAGTGTAGTAACATGGCAGAACACGAGGGATACAATGTCATGTAGTGTCATCCTACTGTATCTTCTAAACTACAGTGTTACTGTGTTAGTATACTTCAGCATCTAATCACACACACACTCATCGTAACTAAATTTACCAGTACCCAAGCGGTAGATTTGATGCCTAGCTTCCATTAGGTACAAGTGCCTGCAGGCGAGGCCCTCGAGGCGTATGAGGCAAGACCCAATATAACAGCACAGAGCCTGTACACACTCGGAGCCTCAGCCTTACTCAACAACACCCAAACTGACCTAAACACTCGCCGTTGGTGCCTCATTCCTCCTCATAACTCACAAATGGAAGGAGCAGTCCCACCTTTTGTTTATAGTTGAAATTCTTAGTTTACACAACACAAGAAAACCCTAGCATTTCACCTGCATTTTAAGCTTTATTTGAACAAAAATTAAGTATATATATTTTAATTGATAGTATCAATGACAAGAGGGCTCACAATATGACAATACTGAGAGGTGCCGGCCATTCTCCTATTATTGTATACTATGAAAACGTTGAACATAAACAGATTTAATAAAGGTGACGAGAGAATATATATATATATATATATATATATATATATATATATATATATATATATATATATATATATATATATATATATATATATATATAATATATATATATATATATATATATATATATATATATATATATATATATATATATATATATATATACAATTATTTATATAATTTTATATCGTGAAGAAATATTAAGAATTTTTGCGGTGCATTTTTTGGGGCAGAAAAATTTATATTTCAAAACATCATTCATGGGCTTAACTCCTAATTAATTTCCTTCCATCCGATGTTAATTAAATTGTCTAATAGGCAGTCCAATAATATATGTGTTTTCTAAATACTCAACATATATAACTTTTCTTTATATTTAATACAAATCTAGAATTTTAGTTTTTCTTTATAACACGTATAATCAAATTAGGTTTTTACAATCGATAGACAAATATTTATATTATCATAGAATCTGCCTTTATATATTAGATATATAAATATATTTGCAAAAATTCTCTAATATCTATAACGTATCTTGAAAATAATTAAAATTATGTATCAAAGGTGGGAATGCCCCATCAAGTGGGATTTGTTTGTTCAAGTCGAAACTAATTGGGTTTGTATGTCAGTGTATTATTAGTGAAGTTGCTTGAAGGTTAAGACAAGCAAAGATTACAACATTCAAGCAGAGTATATGCTACTACAACACTCTGTTTCCAACATGCCACCACACATACATCATGATACACTACACCACACTTAGGCTACACTACACTACAACACTCACTAGGCTGCCATACAACACACTAGCTTATAATACAACACACTCAATAGACTACACTACATCACACACACAAGACTATAATACAACACACTAGGCTACAATACAACACACTAGGCTACAATACGACACACTAGGCTACAAGACACTCACTAGACTATAATACAACACACTAGGCTACAATACATCACTAAGCATCAATACATCACACTCACTAGACTACAATACAACACACACAAGAATACAAAACATCAGACTCACTACGCTACAACACAAAACACTAATAAATCAAAATTTTGCTACTTTTGGTATAAATTAGACTGAAATCTTAAAAGAAATCTATCTTTAGTTAGGTAATATTAACTAACACAAGACTTTTTGAGCTAATATTTGCTAGATGAACATTCCGAAAAAAGGAGAAAACCCTTTTTTCTTCAATATTCAGCCAAGTTTTTTTTTTAAGGTTACTATACAATATTTCAGTTCAACTTTTGCAACAGTGGGAAAAAATAGTCAAAACGGCCCAGCTTGAGTAATATAACTCACGTTTGCAACAGTTTATGCAACTTTAAACAGGGCTTCGTTTCGTCAGATATGGCTGTTAGTGTAATTGGGATATTTGAACCAGTCGACAATTAAAGAGTTTAAAGAGCTAGGACAAACCATCCTTCTGTTTAGATAGTGCCTATTGTGACATTCGTCAATAGTCACGAATTCGAGCATTCTTAGCTTTTATAGTAGTATACTGACTAGTAAGGAATTCTTTTTCAAATGAAGCATATATAGTGTACAATGTTTATATTTTGGGTCACGTGGTGCACAATGTTTATATTTTGGGCCACGTGGTGCACAATGTTTATATTTTGGGCCACGTGCTGCGCAATGTTTATATTTTGGGCCACGTGGTGCACAATGTTTATATTTTGGGCCACGTGCTGCACAATGTTTATATTTTGGGCCACGTGCTGCGCAATGTTTATATTTTGGGCCACGTGGTGCACAATGTTTATATTTTGGGCCACGTGCTGCACAATGTTTATATTTTGGGCCACGTGCTGCACAATGTTTATATTTTGGGCCACGTGCTGCACAATGTTTATATTTTGGGCCACGTGCTGCACAATGTTTATATTTTGGGCCACGTGGTGCACAATGTTTATATTTTGGGCCACGTGCTGCACAATGTTTATATTTTGGGCCACGTGCTGCACAATGTTTATATTTTGGGCCACGTGCTGCACAATGTTTATATTTTGGGCCACGTGGTGCACAATGTTTATATTTTGGGCCACGTGGTGCTTCAGCTCTGCCACTTGTATCAAGTCTGACCTCGAGGCACCATAGTTACAGCTGCTAAACATTCTTCCAGCGTTTTATGCTGCCATATACTACCTTACCTTGAGGTTACCTTGAGGTGCTTCCGGGGCTTAGCGTCCATGCGGCCCGGTCGTCGACCAGGCCTCCTGGTTGCTGGACTGATCAACCAGGCTGTTGGACGCGGCTGCTCGCAGCCTGACGTATGGGTCACAGCCTGGTTGATCAGGTATAGATTACTAGCCTGTAATGCTGCAATATACTAGCTCGTTATACTGCAATATCCTAGCCTGTAATGCTGTTATATCCTAGCCAATAATGCTGCTATATCCTTGCCTGTAATGCTGCCATATTCTAGTGTGCATTATTGCTCTAATGTAGCTTGAAGTATCCTCATTCTAGCCTGTCCATCAACCATGGATGGACAAAGGGAGAATGAAGCAACTGTCTTCCCAAGCCGTTCTCCATCAACTCTTCCTAATTATAAGCATGTGTGCTCTTCTTGGGGCAAATTTTTAAGACGAACATATTCATCACAATTATCAGTACTAAAATCCATAGGAGCCGTGATGAGGATTCGAACCTCAGCGCTGGGTATGCCCAGCTGGCGCATAGGTTTGAATCTGTATCACTGCTCCCTCGGATTTTCTCATTGATACTTATGTTAATGTGATTTCTCTCTGTGTAATATCAATAATACAACACAAACATTACATAACAGCCATATGTGACTCTGTACCCACGCCGAGCAAACATTCATCTTGTACACTACTGTTTAACTACCAAGGTTGTCAAGCAACCTGTCCTCTTAAAAATAACGTCGCTTTTGGCCGTTTACTCGTATGGCCGAATATGGACGTAATTTGAAAATTAAAAAAAAATGAAAATAAATTTGGGATTTTTTTTTTTTCAACAACAGTAAGTTAAGGGTCCTCTGATAAGTTAGGTGGGCAGGAAATTCTCATAAAGTTTAAAAACAGTATGAAAAACGTTAATTGAAAGTTTCCTCTTCTAACCTTACCGAGTAAGCCGGACGACTCAAACAGAAAATGTAACAGTACGTCACTTTTGTGAGTCGATTTCATTTCAAATTACGTCCAAATTTGGCCATAGTGCGCATACCAGCCAAAAGTGACGTTATTTTTAAGAGGACGGGTTGTGTCAAGAGGCAAGTGAAGAGAGGCGGACGGCGGTAGGTGAGGGCCAAGCTGGCGCTCACAGGACAACCTGTCCTCTTAAAAAAATTACGTCATTTTTGGCTCGTATGCGCACTATTGGCCTAATTTGGACGTAATTTGAAATGAAATCGACTCACAAAAGTGACGTACTGTTCCGTTTTCTGTTTGAGTCGACCGGCTTACTCGGTAAGGTTAGAAGAGGAAACTTTCAATTAACGTTTTTCATAACGTTTTGAAACTTTATGAGAATTTCCTGCCCACCTAACCTATCAGAGGACCCTTAACTTACTGTTGTTGAAAAAAAAATCCCAAATTTATTTTCATTTTTTTTTCATTTTCAAATTACGTCCACTTTCGGCCATACGGGCAAACGGCCAAAAGCGACGTTATTTTTAAGAGGACAGGTTGGCCCTTGCTCACAGAAAGGGGCTGGTGCTCACAGAAAGGGGCTGGTGCTCACAGAAAGGGGCTGGTGCTCACAGAAAGGGGCTGGTGCTCACAGAAAGGGACTGGTGCTCACAAAAAGGGGCTGGTGCTCACAGAAAGGGACTAGTGCTCACAGAAAGGGGCTGGTGCTCATAGAAAGGGACTAGTGCTCACAGAAAGGGGCTGGTGCTCACAGAAAGGGGCTGGTGCTCACAGAAAGGGACTAGTGCTCACAGAAAGGGACTGGTGCTCACAGAAAGGGACTGGTGCTCACAGAAAGGGACTAGTGCTCACAGAAAGGGGCTGGTGCTCACAGAAAGGGACTGGTGCTTACAGAAAGGGACTAGTGCTCACAGAAAGGGACTGGTGCTCACAGAAAGGGACTGGTGCTCACAGAAAGGGACTAGTGCTCACAGAAAGGGGCTGGTGCTCACAGAAAGGGACTGGTGCTCACAGAAAGGGGCTGGTGCTCACAGAAAGGGACTAGTGCTCACAGAAAGGGACTGGTGCTCACAGAAAGGGACTGGTGCTCACAGAAAGGGACTAGTGCTCACAGAAAGGGACTGGTGCTCACAGAAAGGGGCTGGTGCTCACAGAAAGCAATGATACTCACAGAAGGGGTTGAAGTCGTATACGAGGCCATTGGTAAGGACAACTACACCAGCGTTCTGCAACAAAAGGGTCTCCTATTGACTATCGCGGCTACTCCAACCTTACAGATATCTACGTTACAAATACCTGTTAGTACAGAATACTAACACGTGGTCACATTCACGGGCCACGTTATCCGGGAGCTACAGAAGTCATCAAATATAGCAACGCTAAAAATACAATACTGTATTCTAAAAATAGTTTCCTAAATGGTAGTATATCAATATTACTTGCATTACAATCCTTGTAGGGTTTACACTACATTTATTACAACTATGTTTTCTAAAATACATCAACGTCCATATGCAGGCGATGAGTCACAATAACGTGGCTGAAGTATGTTGACCAGACCACACACTAGAAGGTGAAGGGACGACGACGTTTCGGTCCGTCCTGGACCGTTCTCAAGTCGATTGACAATCGACTTGAGATCCAGGACGGACCGAAACGTCGTCGTCCCTTCACCTTCTAGTGTGTGGTCTGGTCAACATATCAACTTCCACTATGTATATATGCAGTGAGACTGGTTAGTTACGAGAGTACCATCACTGTTATACACGACGGTACCTTAGCTGCCTGGTATGGCAGTAGCATCACTACCAGGTACTCACTGTTATACACGACGGTACCTTAGCTGCCTGGTATGGCAGTAGCATCACTACCAGGTACTCACTGTTATACACGACGGTACCTTAGCTGCCTGGTATGGCAGTAGCATCACTACCAGGTACTCACTGTTATACACGACGGTACCTTAGCTGCCTGGTATGGCAGTAGCATCACTACCAGGTACTCACTGTTATACACGACGGTACCTTAGCTGCCTGGTATGGCAGTAGCATCACTACCAGGTACTCACTGTTATACACGACGGTACCTTAGCTGCCTGGTATGGCAGTAGCATCACTACCAGTCAGTACAGGGAAGCAAGGTGGGTACCAACACTGCCCTTGACCATGTTGTTTAAGAATCGCTACCTGAAACAAAAAGTTCCAAGTAGCACGGGCTATGATGAGCCCGTAGACTTTGAGAAGTGTTCTCAACTGACCTTGAAGACATCATTGGCTGTGGTGGTGCCGTGCCAGTTGAAGAGGGCTCGCTTGCGGCGACTGAGGGTGTACCACGGGCCCTCCAGGTTCCTCCTGCCGGGGTCGTACTTCTCCAGTTCCTCCACAACCTCCTCCTGCAACACACGTGTGGTAACAACTCCCGCGCCACGACACACCCACCCTACATAATTATACCCCTCAACGCAAAGTGATGCCGCCATCCTATCTTTTCTCTGACCTCTTCCTGCCCTCAAATTCACTTTCTACGTCAATCATTGGTGTTTAAGGATTAAACCGTCTCATTATCCTTCACCCGCTCAATCTTACAAATGACGCGTGGCGTCTTTCCCCTGACATTTGTTACAGTTAGTCTACCCATGGAGCACCACATATTCCTGTTAGTTCGTTTAGCATGCCTCAACTGCCTTATGATGCCACGCTAGCACTCCGCCTGTAGACACGAGGCTCCGGCCCTACGGCTCCTCAAGCCCAGTAGCCTAGCCTTCTCCTCCTCCACCTTCCCCAACGGTGCTTTCAGAAGAGCTCGAAACATCGAGGATGCTTTCAGATGCATCCACCGACTATACCCTACAAATATATGCAAAATAACAATGCATTTTTTATTTTAAAATCTATACCATAAAATTTTGAATCTTTTGAGAGAATATTTGTTTAATGTATGGTTCCTATATGCACTGACTAGGTCACTTTGGGTCTCCCGGGTGACCTGGTGCCTAGAACGGGTCTCTTGAGACACAAGTGTGTGACGAAACAGTGGTCACACTGACATACGAGTGATGTAGCCCGTCGCACTCACCTGCGAGAGGTGGTTAGCATTGGCCAGCAAGAGCGCCCTCTGGTCGACGGCAAGGAGCCCGACGAAGGCGTTGGGTCTGGTGGTGACGGTGATGGACACGTCCTCGCCTGGCGCCACTGAGGCTGGTGTCAAGTTCACAGATACCTGTAAACACTGGTGTGTTAAGTCTCTGCAACACTGGTCGGTTAGTCTCTGTAAACACTGGTTGGTTAGTCCCTGCAACACTGGTCGGTTAGTCCCTGCAACACTGGTGTGTTAGTCTCTGCAAACACTGGTCGGTTAGTCCCTGCAACAATGGCTTTTTAATTCCTCACTTTTAATTCATTTTTTCACGATACAAGTATACAATGGAAGGGTGGAGTGCTTAGGTGGTTGGGAAGAGCAGGAGGCAGCCGAGGACACATCACCTCGGCAGTTGATTGACAGTTGAGAGGCGGGACCAAAGAGCCAAAGCTCAACCCCCGCAAACACAACTAGGTGAGTACCTGCTGGTGAATCCTTGTGACAGACAAGTACCGTACATGACTTGAGTGCCGATGAGTGCCAAGCCTGTGTCAACACCTGACTGCTTGCAACACCATGAGCTCTTCATCAAACATGTGTCACAGAGTCCAATAACTGTGTTAGTGTATGTTTATGTGGTATATATACATCCTTCTCTGTAAATGCCTATGACTTACCTATGTTTGTATGATATACACACATACTTCTCTCTAAATGTGTGTGCGCTTGTACGACATGTTTGTGTGTGAAAAGACACTTGCTAGTGTGCAAACATGCAAACAATTCGATATAAAACTGCAGAATGAATATATTATATATGACAATGTCAGACCACGGAGGAAAAATGAAACAGGAATTTCCTTAAGTACTTTCGTATATTAATACATCTTCAGAAGGAGTCAAACTTCAGACTCCTTCTGAAGATGTATTAATATACGAAAGTACTTAAGGAAATTCCTGTTTCATTTTTCCTCCGTGGTCTGACATTGTCACATTTTTAATCACGTGTTTATTTTCGTGATATATACACACATATTATATATGTATATATATGCCCTAAGGTAACTGCAAGTATATAACGTGCGAAGTGGAAAGCCTACCTCATTCTGGATGGCTCCAGCAACAGCGAAGTGGAGGGAGTCTGCCACAATTTCTCCGTCGTCTCGGACGTAGTAGACGAGCAGGCGCGCCCTCGGAGCCATGGACGCCGTCGCTACGAACCTGTTCAAGGCGAGAGGCGTCATCAACGTTAGTGGGCTGTGTCAGTATCATCAACGTTAGTGGGCTGTGTCATTAGCATCAACGTTAGTGGGCTGTGTCAGTAGCATCAACGTTAGTGGGCTGTGTCAGTATCATCAACGTTAGTGGGCTGTGTCAGTATCATCAACGTTAGTGGGCTGTGTCAGTAGCATCAACGTTAGTGGGCTGTGTCAGTAGCATCAACGTTAGTGGGCTGTGTCAGTAGCATCAACGTTAGTGGGCTGTGTCAGTATCATCAACGTTAGTGGGCTGTGTCGGTATCATCAACGTTAGTGGGCTGTGTCGGTATCATCAACGTTAGTGGGGCTGTGTCAGTATCATCAACGTTAGTGGGCTGTGTCAGTATCATCAACGTTAGTGGGCTGTGTCAGTATCATCAACGTTAGTGGGCTGTGTCGGTATCATCAACGTTAGTGGGCTGTGTCGGTATCATCAACGTTAGTGGGCTGTGTCGGTATCATCAACGTTAGTGGGGCTGTGTCAGTATCATCAACGTTAGTGGGCTGTGTCAGTATCATCAACGTTAGTGGGCTGTGTCAGTATCATCAACGTTAGTGGGCTGTGTCAGTATCATCAACGTTAGTGGGCTGTGTCAGTATCATCAACGTTAGTGGGGCTGTGTCAGTAGCATCAACGTTAGTGGGGCTGTGTCAGTATCATCAACGTTAGTGGGCTGTGTCAGTATCATCAACGTTAGTGGGCTGTGTCAGTATCATCAACGTTAGTGGGTTGTGTCAGTATCATCAACGTTAGTGGGGCTGTGTCAGTAGCATCAACGTTAGTGGGGCTGTGTCAGTATCATCAACGTTAGTGGGCTGTGTCGGTATCATCAACGTTAGTGGGCTGTGTCAGTATCATCAACGTTAGTGGGCTGTGTCAGTATCATCAACGTTAGTGGGCTGTGTCAGTAGCATCAACGTTAGTGGGCTGTGTCAGTATCATCAACGTTAGTGGGGCTGTGTCAGTAGCATCAACGTTAGTGGGCTGTGTCAGTATCATCAACGTTAGTGGGGCTGTGTCAGTAGCATCAACGTTAGTGGGCTGTGTCAGTATCATCAACGTTAGTGGGGCTGTGTCAGTAGCATCAACGTTAGTGGGCTGTGTCAGTATCATCAACGTTAGTGGGCTGTGTCAGTATCATCAACGTTAGTGGGCTGTGTCGGTACTGTGCTTGCATAGTGACAATACGCACACTATTCACATCACTTAACGGGTTGGATATACGCATGTGTGTGGCTACACGCAAGACTTCACGCCCTGGGGAGGACCCATCTGAAATGTGTGAGTGGCACCATGAGGACCCACCTGAAGGTGTGAGTGGTGACCCATGAGGACCCACCTGAAGGTGTGAGTGGTGACCCATGAGGACCCACCTGAAGGTGTGAGTGGCACCATGAGGACCCACCTGAAGGTGTGAGTGGCACCATGAGGACCCACCTGAAGGTGTGAGTGGCACCATGAGGACCCACCTGAAGGTGTGAGTGGCACCATGAGGACCCACCTGAAGGTGTGAGTGGTGACCCATGAGGACCCACCTGAAGGTGTGAGTGGCACCATGAGGACCCACCTGAAGGTGTGAGTGGTGACCCATGAGGACCCACCTGAAGGTGTGAGTGGCACCATGAGGACCCACCTGAAGGTGTGAGTGGCACCATGAGGACCCACCTGAAGGTGTGAGTGGCACCATGAGGACCCACCTGAAGGTGTGAGTGGCGCTATAAGGACCCACCTGAAGGTGTGAGTGGCACCATAAGGACCCACCTGAAGGTGTGAGTGGCACTATAAGGACCCACCTGAAGGTGTGAGTGGCACCATAAGGACCCACCTGAAGGTGTGAGTGGCACTATAAGGACCCACCTGAAGGTGTGAGTGGCACTATGAGGACCCACCTGAAGGTGTGAGTGGCACTATGAGGACCCACCTGAAGGTGTGAGTGGCGCTATAAGGACCCACCTGAAGGTGTGAGTGGTGACCCATGAGGACCCACCTGAAGGTGTGAGTGGCACTATGAGGACCCACCTGAAGGTGTGAGTGGCACTATGAGGACCCACCTGAAGGTGTGAGTGGTGACCCATGAGGACCCACCTGAAGGTGTGAGTGGTGACCCATGAGGACCCACCTGAAGGTGTGAGTGGCACTATAAGGACCCACCTGAAGGTGTGAGTGGCACCATGAGGACCCACCTGAAGGTGTGAGTGGTGACCCATGAGGACCCACCTGAAGGTGTGAGTGGCACCATGAGGACCCACCTGAAGGTGTGAGTGGCACTATAAGGACCCACCTGAAGGTGTGAGTGGCACCATGAGGACCCACCTGAAGGTGTGAGTGGCACTATGAGGACCCACCTGAAGGTGTGAGTGGCACTATGAGGACCCACCTGAAGGTGTGAGTGGCACCATGAGGACCCACCTGAAGGTGTGAGTGGTGCCCTGGTGAGCCTGGAGAGTGTCAGCAAAGAGGACGTCTCCTCGACCGATAACCTCGTAGACGAAGTGGATCATATTCTGCGTGGCGTTGAGTTCCACCTCCACGGCATCTCCCACCTGCAAGTTAACAACATCAACAGTTCACTTGGTCATGGTGCCAAGGGCCACTCACCAGGGGGCAGGGGATACGAAAGGAAGGTCGGAGCTGTAAGGGGGGGGGGGAAGGGAACTATGAGGAGGAAGCGCCCAGCCATTACGACTATATAGCACTGGGAAGGGGTCAGGATAAGGATTTGGGATGGGACGGGGGGGAAAGGAATGGTGCCCAACCACTTGGACGGTCGAGGATTGAACAGCGACCTGCATGACGCGAGACCGTCGCTCTACCGTCCAGCCCAAGTGGTTGAGCAAGGGGTGGGGGGTGGGGGGGGGGGGTATGGGAGTAGTCCTTAGAGGTCAACTCATATCACGTCATGGGTCAACTGATATTGACATCCTGATGTCAGATAATAGCCCGGATAGAGCAGGTGGTTGTACTCACTGACACTGAGAATAAACCTTAAACAAATGCTATTTTGTTAACTTATCTTCCACTGTCTGAGGTCATCAAAGGTCAAACCAATTCATCACAAGAAACTACCCGCCAAACACACACCGAAACTACGACGTTGGTACAACGTTCGAAAACGTTTTAACACCTCCTAACCAGTTATAACAACCAATATAGCAAGTTGTAACAACGTTCTAATACGTCATAAACACGTTAAGCCAAGATGTAACAACTTTATTACAAGTTGTAACAAGCGGAAAATAGAGACAGTTTCGGTTTGTGTTTCCAGGGTAATGACCTACAGCCAAGCTTGCCCCATAATGTATCCCGGATATCAACACATATTGACCCCCAGTGAAGGGTCAGTATATGTGTCGGGTCTGGGGGATCACTATATCTCCGTCGGTGGGTCAGAGGTTAACACATGTCACAGGTCAAGACATGTCACAGGTTCAGGGCTAACACGTATAATTGGTACGGAGTGCAACAGAGGTCAGAGGTCAACAGCTGCCAATAAGATCATCCATGGCCACAAATGCGGGTCATTACTAACTTTCCTGACAAATGAACGCTTAACAAATCACTAATAATAATGATAATATAATATATAATATATAATAATATAAAATAATATAAATAATAATATATAATATATAATTAATATAAATAAATATATAATATAATAAATAATATAATAAATAGATATTATATAATAATATAAATATTTCAACCCATATTAAAATACTATATTAAAGGCAGTATTAATTTCAGTGGTCATTCAAATCCTTAAATGAAAGATAAATGCCGAGAGGAGCCATGTTAAGGGTGTGAAATATAACATGATTACTGAACATGATGAAGAGGTAATGAGGAACAGGTTAGTGCTGGGGTCTGGCGAGTGTGGGCTGGGAGGGGTCCAGGTAGTGTGGCACTACAGGGGTCTAGGGTGTGGCACCAGGAGGGCCAGGGGAATGTGGCGCCAGTAGAGGGGGGGGGGCAGAGTAATGTGGCTCAAGAGGGGGGGGTGGCAAGGAATAGTGTGACACCAGGAGAGGGAGAGGGCCAGAGTAGTGTGGCACCACGAGTGAGGGAGGGACCAACCAAGATGGTGTGACACCAGGAGAGGGAGAGGGCCAGAGTAGTGTGGCACCACGAGTGAGGGAGGGACCAACCAAGATGGTGTGACACCAGGAGAGGGAGGGGGCCAGAGTAGTGTGGCACCACGAGTGAGGGAGGGACCAACCAAGATGGTGTGACACCAGGAGAGGGAGGGGGCCAGAGTAGTGTGGCACCACGAGTGAGGGAGGGACCAACCAAGATGGTGTGACACCAAAGGAGCTGGAAGCACCAACGTACCAACACCGAGGTGTTGAGGGAGACTTCGACCACCACCACCACCACCACCACCGTCGTGCTGGTGGTGTGTGCCGAGGCGCCACACACACACAGGAGGAGGAGGGTGGTGCCAGGGGGCAGGAGAAGCAAGCCGTGCAACAATAACAGATCACAGTGCAGTTGCAGCGTGCGGCCAGTGAGACAGTGACACGCCCTCGTGAAGCTTACCAACTATGGAGGCTCTTCAACACCTTCACGAACACTCAACAGGCTAACTTGTTGCTATTATGTCACTTGTGAGATGCTTGTCGAGCCATTACAACCACACATGTTTAGTAATTATTACAAGTGTTGAGTTAGGTCAAAATCATGCTAGTTAACTCGTTAAGGGAAGCTACTCCATCTTGAGAAGCAAGGTATCAGTAAAATTGCAGTTTTCGTGGTGTAGTGGTAAGACACTCGCCTGGCGTTTAGCGAGCGCTTTGTCCTGGGTTCGTATCCTGGCCGGGGAGGATTTACTGGGTGCCAAGCCTTAACTATAGCCTCTGTTTACCCAACAGTAAAATGGTTATCTGGACCTAGATTCACGAAGCAGTTACGCAAACACTTACGAACCTGTCCATCTTTTCTCAATCTTTGACGGCTTTGGTTACATTTATTAAACAGTTTACAAGTATGAAAACTTGCCAATCAATTGTTGTTATTGTTACAAACAGCCTCCTGGTGCTTCGGAGCTCATTAACTGTTTAATAATTGTAAACAAAGCCGGCAAAGATTGAGAAAAGATGGACAGGTTCGTAAGTGCTTGCGTAACTGCTTTCGTGAATCTAGCTCCTGGTTGTTAAACAATTTGGTGGGTGGTATTCCGGGGAACACAGGAAGAAGGACTTGCCCGAAACGCTACGCGTGCTGGTGGCTGTACAAGACTGTAACAACTCTTGTGTATGTAAAAAGCTTTACTAGACAAGTCTCAAGACATTTAATAGACAATTTGGTCAATAATTTCTTAAAAATATTTTTGAAAAACAGGCAAGGATAAGAAAGTAATGTAGTAGGCATCCATCAGTCTCAGGAGACTATGGAGTTGCGCTCTGGTTGTCGGTGAGGAGTGGCCTCTCCAGGGCGCAAAGCCAGGGTAGGTTGATACGGGGGAGAAGCTGTTACCCATGCAGCAGGTCCCCCCCCCTTCTCCACGGCGCTGAAAGTCTCCAATGGAAAGACATACGCCAATACAATACGAGTGCCAATACAATACGAGTGCCAATACAATACGAGTGCCAATACAATACGAGTGCCAATACAATACGAGTGCCAATACAATACGAGTGCCAATACAATACGAGTGCCAATACAATACGAGTGCCAATACAATACGAGTGCCAATACAATATGTCAATATGAGTGACATACAACTAGTGTTATTCTTGAACACCCAAGAATTTAAACTACCTGCCATGTATAACAGGTTGTTTCATACGCTACCAAGAAGCAACCTTATTGCAAGGAGGGAAGTTAAGACGCAAGTCCAGAAAACAAATAATCAATACGAGGAAAACCCGTTCTTGTTGTCTGAAAATTAGAAGATAACCTCGACCCTGTTATTAAGACGGAAGCGAGCTCCTTTGTGTAGCGGAGAGCTGGAATTAGATTGTCTTAACAGCAGCACTATAAGGGGGTTGTACACCATGCTCCAGGTTCGATCCCCGGTGGAGGCGGACACAAATGGGCAGAGTTTCTTTCATCTGATGCGCCTGTACATCTAGCAGTAAATAGGTACTTGGGAGTTAGACAGCTGCTACGGGGCTGCTTCCTGGGGGATGTGTAACAAAAAAGGAGGCCTGGTCGAGGACCGGGCCGCGGGGACGCTAAGCCCCGAAATCATCTCAAGATAACCTGAGAATAGATCTCCTGTGCCGGGTGAGTACGACGGGGCTCGCCATAGTCTGTGCTGCTAGCAACTTGTTGTTGGCAGCAAAGGGGTGATGATACACAGTGTGGCAGCAAAGGGGTGATGATACACAGTGTGGCAGCAAAGGGGTGATGATACACAGTGTGGCAGCAAAGGGGTGATGATACACAGTGTGGCAGCAACAGGGAGAAGCTACACAGTGTGGCAGCAAAGGGGTGATGATACACAGTGTGGCAGCAACAGGGAGAAGCTACATAGTGTGGCAACAAAGGGGTGATGATACATAGTGTGGCAGCAACAGGGGTGATGATACACAGTGTGGCAGCAACAGGGGTGATGATACAGTGTGGCAGCAAAGGGGTGATGATACATAGTGTGGCAGCAACAGGGAGAAGCAACAGTGTGGCAACAAAGGGGTGATGATACATAGTGTGGCAGCAACAGGGAGAAGCAACAGTGTGGCAACAAAGTAGTGTAGAGGTTGTAACGTACCAATTCCGTAGTGGTGAGGGAGACCTCTACCTCGTCGCCGACCTGTTGACGCCACGAGGAGCCATGCAGTGAGGAGGGAGGGAGGGAGGAGGTTGACAGGAGTGAGAGAGAGAGAGAGAGAGAGAGAGAGAGAGAGAGAGAGAGAGGGAAGAGGTTAACCATGCATCATTATAAGAGGTCATACTGCACCACCAACATGCAGCAACTGGTACAATGACATTTCCGCTTCTTGGAAACAAGGAATCTGAGCTGCCGGCCGTTATGAGGAGTAATAAGTTATTACGAGTCATTTAGAGACATTAGAAAAGTCATTAATAAACAAGATCAAATACAAGACAAAGATCATTTGGTTAAAAGGTTGATTGAAACTATTTGTTGTTTATAATTACATAATGGAAGATCTTGTATTAACAAAGGAAATGTTGACTCATTTGCATGCTAATTATGGCGTCTTGTTATTCATTAGTTTATTTAATATGAAAAAAGATAGTTCTCTGAAGTACGGATATACATTTTGGATTTGGAAAATCATGTTTTTTTTACGAGCAAAGAATTTTTGAAAAGGGGGGGGGGGTATTTAATTAGAAGATTGGCTGCTTATCTATAGAGATTTCTCATAAGTTATCATTTTTTTATATTTAGTAATGGATAATTTTAGATATCAAACTTTCTAAAAGATGGAGAATAGGTCTATCATTATATCATGAACATTAGAATGTATTTTGTATTATGGGGAAGTGTTTGGGGAATGGGTGGGGGGGGGACCTAAATTGTGCACCCTCATTATGTCATCACATTCATTCCATTCCACGTGTGGGATGACCCATTCCACGTGTGGGATGACCCATTCCACGTGTGGGATGACCCATTCCACGTGTGGGATGACCCATTCCACGTGTGGGATGACCCATTCCACGTGTGGGATGACCCATTCCACGTGTGGGATAACCCATTCCACGTGTGGGATAACCCATCCCACGTGTGGAATAACCCATCCCACGTGTGGGATGACCCATTCCACGTGTGGGATAACCCATCCCACGCGTGGGATAACCCATCCCACGTGTGGGCTAACCCATCCCACGTGTGGGATAACCCATCCCCACACATGGAATGAAACGAATACGAATGAATGTTTCAGGCACGTTGTGACATTCTCCATAAATTGTAATTTTTTCCAAGTACTTTTAACATACATAGAGCTCTATTGGAGTGACTGACTAGAGCGTCCTCTATTGCCCCAACTACTGCCTCCCTGGAACTGGAACTGAATAACAAGTCGTTCTGTCTTCAACTAACACGATCCATTATATTAGAATTCAGTGTTAAAGGTTTTTGTTAAAAGCTCTACTTATGAGAAAGTTCACGTTGACTCCCAGTACCGATGACAGAAGGTTGTCCTCTGTAGGGAAAACGTCCCAGTGTGGGACTTGCCAGTGTTGGACTTGCCAGTGTGGGACTTGCCAGTGTGGGACTTGCCAGTGTGGGACTCTTAGGCTGCAAGCGAGTCCCCAACTGAGGTCAGTGTGAGGACTAACACTCCAACCCGTTCTCGCACTTGCTTATAGTCAATATTGGCTTATTTAATAAGTGCATATATGACATACTAATTGGTTGTGAATATTTTAGTTTACCTTGAAAAGCTTCATAGAAAACACCGACCTCACCTAACCTTCTTAGTATGTTAAGATAAGCATCTTATTGCTTCTTAACACTCAGGGGTCACACATGTCGTAATACTTCACCCATTAGCAGGTACGGTGACCTACGGTATTATTTTAAACAAGTTCTGTAACACAGGAAGCCTTCTGTTCTAAGGAAAGTACTTGGATCAACGTTAAGTTCTTTCTCAAGAGAGTTCTTTGCGAGGTCTGGGATGTGTGTGTGGGGTTCCCGGAGGTGTAGTTGGGACTATATAGGAATTATAGGAACTAAACTAAATTTGGAAACTTTTACAGGACTCCACAGAATTAAAAAAAGATAAATTAACAAAAGACTGAGCTATAAGGAAAGAATTGACACCACTTGGGGCAGCTTTAAGCATCTCTAAGATATACTAAAGCTTCTTGGAGAAGAGTCTGAAGGTGACTGAAGACGCCGAGGAAGAAGCAAGACCTACCTTAGGGTTCTGGGTGATAAGGGTGGCCTGCAGGAAGGCGTTGGTGGGACTCTGAGCTCTAATGATGTCCCCGAGCCACTGGGTGAGCTCGAGGTAGCGAGCCTCCAGAGCCAGGCTCAACACGTCATCGTCGAGGGGCGGGAGGAACTCCAGGGTGATGATACCTGTGGGGGGGATGACGTGCACCTTCTCGGTGAAGTCCTCCTGGTTCCTGGTGAAGGTATGTCTCACCGTTACCTCCCCCGATGTCACCGGCGTGTCGTCCTGGTACGATACTTTTAACTGCCGGAAGACAATAGTAATTACCTAAGTGTAATTACCTAAGTGTAATTACCTAAGTGTAATTACCTAAGTGTAATTACCTAAGTGTAATTACCTAAGTGTAGTTACAAGATGAGAGCTACGCTCGTGGTGTCCCGTCTTCCCAGTACTCTGCTTTGAAACTACAACTAATTGAAACTAGTGTAGACGATGAGACACAATAACGTCGCTCAAGATACCGTGACCCAGCCACACATCACAAGATGGAGGGAATGACGACGTGTCGGTCCCTCGTGGACCATTCTCAAGTCGTATCAAGTCAGATACAACTTGATAATGGTCTATGGGGAACCAAAACGTCGTCGCTTCGCCATCTTCTAAGTTGTTGTTTGGTCATCATTTTGTTATAGATAAATTACGGCATCGTAATTTCCTGGTATATTTGACGGGAAGGGAAGGGAACTATGAAGAGGAAGCGCCAAGCCATTACGACTATATAGCACTGGGAAGGGGTCAAGATAAGGATTTGGGATGGGACGGGGGAAAGGAATGGTACCCAACCACTTGGACGGTCGGGGATTGAACACCGACCTGCATGAAGCGAGACCGTCGCTCTACCGTCCAGCCCAAGTGGTTGGACGATATTTGACGGGAACGTTTGGTTTCAAAAATATATTGGTTAGGTATACGAGTGAGGAAGGTGGATTACAATGGGACGTGGCTAGTACGGGCCATCCGGCTACCTGCCGACCTCTAATGTTGTAATGTTTACAGAGATGTGTTCCACCTGCTTGTTGAGGCAGGCAGACAAGACATGAACACGAGTGTCGTGCAGGAAGCTGACAACTTACGAAAGCTGTGTACTTGAGGCCCGGCTTGAAGCTGTCGGAGGTGCGGATGAGCTTGAGGGCGTACGGGTAGCGGTAGACGGTGAGCCGCGAGGTGGCGTTCTGCACGCGTCCCGTCAAGCTCCTCCTCCACGTAGGCCGTCACCTCCAGCTCCCGCGCGTAGTCACCCTTCAGCCTGCAACACGTCAACACGTCAACACGTCAACAAGGTCATATTCACTGATTGATAAAGATTAAGCCACCCAAGAGGTGGCACGGGCATGAATAGCCCGTAAGTCATATTCACTAACATTTACTCTCGTAAATATAACCTGCACCAGTTCATTATATGTCACCCTTCAGCCTGCAACACGGCCCACGTCACCAAGGTCATATTCACTAACATTTACTCTCGTAAATATCACCTGCAGCAGTTCACCATTATATTTATCATCGCAAAATGAAATTTAATGTGTCTAGGACATTCGGCAGCAAGTGGGCGTGAATCTGTGTCCCATAGACACAGATGTGTTGACCTCGGGACACAGTGCATCTGTGTCTCACCTCCGAGGAGGGCAGAAATTACCTGTTACTCTAGCCTTTTGGGATACATGTTATTTTCTCAATAGACTTACTTTTAATTGACTCTCACCGTGGGATGGCGTCAGTTTGTCAGACTTCCATGGGAGTCACCTAAGATTAACGAACTCACCCGAGGTCCACCTTGGGAGGCGACACTCACCCGAGGTCCACCTTGAGAGGGGAAGACTCACCCGAGGTCCACCTTGAGAGGGGAGACTCACCCGAGGTCCACCTTGAGAGGCGACACTCACCCGAGGTCCACCTTGAGAGGGGAAGACTCACCTGGCGTCACCTTGGAGGTCGATGACAATGTCAGCCTTGCCCTTCATCTGCTTCACCACTCTGATGGGGTCGTCGTAGGGCGCCTGTAGGTAGCCGTACTTGTAGGTGGGCGTCACCTGCAGGGTGACCTCCCCCTTGACCGGCCGCCCGTAAGTGTACCTGGCCGGGGAACATCACATCAGGTCACCACAAGGTCACAGTCATCACTTACAACACCACAACACATTCCCTCAGGCACGAAAGTAGACATTATTTGTAGATAAAGTTTGGTCTGTGAGTCTTTAACATTATTTGTAGATGAAGTTTGGTCTGTGAGTCTTTAACATTATTTGTAGATAAAGTTTGGTCTGTGTGTCTTTAACATTATTTGTAGATGAAGTTTGGTCTGTGAGTCTTTAACATTATTTGTAGATGAAGTTTGGTCTGTGAGTCTTTAACATTATTTGTAGATGAAGTTTGGTCTGTGAGTCTTTAACATTATTTGTAGATAAAGTTTGGTCTGTGAGTCTTTAACATTATTTGTAGATAAAGTTTGGTCTGTGTGTCTTTAACATTATTTGTAGATAAAGTTTGGTCTGTAAGTCTTTAACATTATTTGTAGATAAAGTTTGGTCTGTGAGTCTTTAACATTATTTGTAGATGAAGTTTGGTCTGTGAGTCTTTAACATTATTTGTAGATGAAGTTTGGTCTGTGAGTCTTTAACATTATTTGTAGATGAAGTTTAGTCTGTGAGTCTTTATCAACTCGAGCGATTGTTACGTGTATATGTTACTGAAGAGGAGAGATTATGTTTGTAGTCCCTCATCCAGCCCGGCCTTATCTATCCACTAGGGTTATAGCGGTCTAGCAGCACTGTAAATGTGTGGCCACGTCTGTGGTAGAAAATAATAACAAAACAGAAAGCGACACGTACTTTGCCTCGACGGTGGCGACCATCTCCTTCTGGTCAAAGGTGGCGTACTGGGGCAGGGAGACGATCACCTCAAACTTGGGGAGGACATAGTAGGCGACGGTGATGGCGCGCGAGGTGGTCTGGCCGAGGACGTCGACGGTGATGTTCCAGCGGCCCAAGACGGGTTCGTCGGCCAGCTGCAGCTCTCCCGACCACACGCCCTTGTTGGTGAACACTCGCCGCCACTCCTTCACGCGGTGGCCCGCCCCGTCCTGACCCACACACCACACACACACAAGCATAAATATAACATTACAATGAACACGCCACTAGGCCTAGAGATGCACTAGGCCTACAGGGGCACTAGGCTTACAAGGGCACTAGGCCTACAGGGGCACTAGGCTTACAGGGGCACTAGGCCTACAGGTGCACTAGGCCTACAGGTACACTAGGCTTACAAGGGCACTAGGCCTACAGGGGCACTAGGCCCACTAGGCCTACAGGTGCACTAGGCTTACAGGTGCACTAGGCCTACAGGTGCACTAGGCCTACAGGTACACTAGGCTTACAGGGGCACTAGGCTTACCAACCGCGCCTGCGAGGCACGGCCTACTAACACTATGTTCACTTTAAAAAAAAAAAAATAGTAGAGAGATACTCGAGTGTTTCCTTGAGTAAGGGTACTCGGAGCTCGTCTACAAGTACTGGACCCGATGTTAGGAGTTCCGTCTTCAATATACACACCAAGAACACAAGTAGGATTTTTGTAGCCTCTTTGGCGCGTTCATTCAACTGAGTGGGGGTATAACTAAATATTGATAAAGTATTAAGTTTGGGAAGGTTTACTGTGGTATACTGAGGTATACTGGAGGAGGAGGAGGGTGTGGGGCTCCCGGCTGTTACCATCGTGTGTTAAGGTAACAATGTTTGTCACACTCCTCCGTTACTCTCACTTGCAACCACCGTGAACTTTGTGTGTTATTGAAAGTAACATTACTGAAGGAAACACTCATCAACTCTTCATCACGGGGGTAAATGGCCCCCATACTCCCCCTCCCACAGCCCCCCCAGCTCCCCTCCCCCTGCCTCTCCCACAGCCCCCCCATCTCCCCCCCCCTGCCTCTCCCACAACCCCCCCCCCCCACCTCTGCCGTGCCTTACCCTAATAAAGACGTCGATGGCGCCGGTGACGGTGGGCCTGAGCATGGGGTTGACCACCACCACCCTGAACCTGAGCAGGTCCCCAGGCTTGTACACCGCCTTGTCCGACTGGATGAACACCGAGTACGACTTGTGCACGTACTCCAGCATGGTGGTGTTGTGGAAGCTCAGCCCTCCAGTACCCGCTCACCGTCAGGTTGTACTCGCCCGGGCCCAGCTCCCCGATCTGTGGGAGTACACTTGTGTACTACAGGTGTGTGTGTGTGTGTGAGTACAAGGTGATGATGACAACAATTCAGGTTGTACTCGCCCGGGCCCAGCTCCCCGATCTGCGGGAGTACACTTGTGTACTACAGGTGTGTGTGTGAGTACAAGGTGATGATAACAATTCAGGTTGTACTCGCCCGGGCCCAGCTCCCCGATCTGTGGGAGTACACTTGTGTACTACAGGTGTGTGTGTGAGTACAAGGTGATGATGACAACAATTCAGGTTGTACTCGCCCGGGCCCAGCTCCCCGATCTGTGGGAGTACACATGTGCACTACAGGTGTGTGTGTGTGTGTGAGTACAAGGTGATGATGACAACAATTCAGGTTGTACTCGCCCGGGCCCAGCTCCCCGATCTGTGGGAGTACACATGTGCGCTACAGGTGTGTGTGTGTGAGTACAAGGTGATGATAACAACAATTACAGCAGCATAGGTGACACGTGGGTACACACACAGGTCTAATACCTGTCTCTGAGTTCAGATAATGTTGGATGCAATCAGTAAGGCAGGTGTTAGGATAAAGGTATGGCCTGAATGACACGTGTTTGGACCAACACGTGTTCTAGGATGGTAAATTGTGTGGGACACCAAAATAGCACTGTAGGCTTACCTGGAAACAAGGTCTGGGATTACCTGGAAGTCTAAGAATACGAAACAAGTGCCTGTCTGGAAATCCATACCCTGGAAGTTAAGGACCTGGAGCGGGGACTTCCTGGAAGTTGAAGACCTGGAGCGGGACCTATCTGGAAGTTAAGGACCTGGAGCAGGACCTACCTGGAAGTTGAGGACCTGGAGCGGGACCTACCTGGAAGTTGAGGACCTGGAGCGGGGACTTCCTGGAAGTCGAGGACCTGGAGCGGGACCTACCTGGAAGTTGAGGACCTGGAGCGGGACCTTCCTGGAAGTTGAAGACCTGGAGCGGGACCTATCTGGAAGTTAAGGACCTGGAGCAGGACCTACCTGGAAGTTGAGGACCTGGAGCGGGGACTTCCTGGAAGTCGAGGACCTGGAGCGGGACCTTCCTGGAAGTTGAAGACCTGGAGCAGGACCTACCTGGAAGTTGAGGACCTGGAGCGGGGACTTCCTGGAAGTTGAGGACCTGGAGCGGGACCTTCCTGGAAGTTGAAGACCTGGAGCGGGACCTACCTGGAAGTTGAGGACCTGGAGCGGGACCTTCCTGGAAGTTGAGGACCTGGAGCGGGACCTTCCTGGAAGTTGAAGACCTGGAGCGGGGCCTACCTGGAAGTTGAGGACCTGGAGCGGGACCTTCCTGGAAGTTGAGGACCTGGAGCGGGACCTACCTAGAAATTGAAGACCTGGAGCAGGGACTTCCTGGAAGTTGAGGACCCGGAGCGGGACCTACCTGGAAGTTAAGGACCTGGAGCGGGACCTACCTGGAAGTTAAGGACCTGGAGCGGGACCTACCTGGAAGTTAAGGACCTGGAGCGGGACCTACCTGGAAATTGAAGACCTGGAGCGGGGACTTCCTGGAAGTTGAGGACCCGGAGCGGGACCTACCTGGAAGTTAAGGACCTGGAGCGGGACCTACCTGGAAGTTAAGGACCTGGAGCGGGACCTACCTGGAAGTTAAGGACCTGGAGCGGGACCTACCTGGAAGTTGAGGACCTGGAGCGGGACCTACCTGGAAGTTGAGGACCTGGAGCGGGACCTTACCTGGAAGTTGAGGACCTGGAGCGGGACCTTCCTGGAAGTTGAAGGACCTGGAGCGGGACCTTCCTGGAAGTTGAAGACCTGGAGCGGGACCTACCTGGAAGTTAAGGACCTGGGTGGAGTCCGGCTGGAGGTCAGCCAACTGACGGTTGAGGATGACACCGCCAGCGTCCTGCTTGCCGCCAACCTCCACGTTGACCTTGACGGGGTCGGTGGTCCCGTGGGTCGACACCACCACATGGTAGTCCCTATTCGGTCGCAACAGTCGCGACCCCATCACGCTGTAAGTCCTGCAACACCACACAGTGTGAGTTATCCATCTTGCAAAACCATGTGATTCCTTGCACTATTCTGCAACAGCCCATCACATTACCTACTGACCTTTATGGATGCCTTTTTTTTTTGGTAGTTCCAGGGGGTCATTGCCACCGAGGTCCGGTCTCTGACCGGCCAGACTGGGACTCGATTATAATATACAATATAAAAGGTTTTCGAATTTGCATTTGAGTTGGTCCTTAATTCTTCGATTCTCCATTTCCCAACCGTCCCTTTCAGATGTCCCGTTTTCACGTTCGCGTTATTTGTTTTTTTTCCATTTTTAAAGTTGGCTTTTTGTACTAAATTGTTTAATTAGAAAACTGACTATAATATGTTCATATAGCTACGGCCCAAGGATGAGTTGTGTACATATAGATATACATGAGAGAGGAAGAGTGTCAAGAGAATATGTTTTACTAACAGGCGACATAGGCTACCTTACCTTGAGGTGCTTCCGGGGCTTAGCGTCCCCGCGGCCCGGTCGTCGACCAGGCCTCCTTGGCTATGTTGGTTATAATGACTTATTTACTCATAGGCTATGTTTGTTATGTTGGTTATAATGTTGGTGTATAGCACGGCAGTGCTGGTCAACTGCTGACACACTAGTGAAAGAACACTTACGTACACAAATGTTGGCGTGGGTACGGAGCCTATCGGGCTACAGGTCACACAAGGTCGGCTCGCCACGCCCCACCTATCAAGGGATTAGGAAACTTTCTCCTGTTTTCTTGATCTTGGGTGGGTGGGGGTGAGATGAAGAGGATTGATGTAGCCTCAAGAGGCCAGGTGTAGCCCCCAAGAGGCCAGGTGTAGCCCCCAAGAGGCCAGGTGTAGCCCCCAAGAGACTAGGTGTAGCCCCCAAGAGGCCAGGTGTAGCCCCCAAGAGGCTAGGTGTAGCCCCCAAGAGACCAGGTGTAGCCCCCAAGAGGCCAGGTGTAGCCCCAAAGAGGCCAGGTGTAGCCCCCAAGAGGCCAGGTGTAGCCCCCAAGAGGCCAGGTGTAGCCCCCAAGAGACTAGGTGTAGCCCCCAAGAGGCCAGGTGTAGCCCCCAAGAGGCTAGGTGTAGCCCCCAAGAGACCAGGTGTAGCCCCCCAAGAGGCCAGGTGCAGCCCCAAAGAGGCCAGGTGTAGCCCCCAAGAGGCTAGGTGTAGCCCCCAAGAGGCTAGGTGTAGCCCCCAAGAGGCTAGATGTAGCCCCCAAGAGGCTAGGTGTAGCCCCCAAGAGACCAGGTGTAGCCCCAAGAGGCCAGGTGTAGCTCCCAAGAGGCCAGGTGTAGCCCCCCAAGAGGCCAGGTGTAGCTCCCAAGAGGCCAGGTGTAGATCCCAAGAGGCCAGGTGTAGCTCCCAAGAGGCCAGGTGTAGCTCCCAAGAGGCCAGGTGTAGCCCCCAAGAGGCCAGGTGTATCCCCAACACCAGGTATAGCCCCCAAGAGACCAGGTGTAGCCCCCAAGACACCAGGTGTAGCCCCCAAGAGACCGTGTAGTCGAGGCAGGCACTTACCCACACACACACACACTCACCCACACACACTTACTACGACCCTCCAGCCACCCATTGACACGTGTCGAGTTTCAAGTGCCTCACCACTTAACTTACACAACAGTTCACTAATGTAAACACACACACTTAGCTACACGTCTTGGATGACTGTCCTGGCTATGTATCAAGTGTTGTACATGCCACCAACGCACAGGGGTTGATTGATTGATTGATGAAGATTAAGTCACCCAAGAGGTGGCACGGGCATGAATAGCCCGTAAGTGGTGGCCCTTTTGAGCCATTACCAGTATCAAAAGCTGATACTGGAGATCTGTGGAGGTGCGAATGCACCCTGCATGACGGGAGATGTCTCCTTTGTGAATGTGTTAAGATGAAGATGAAGCCACCCAAAAGGTGGCACGGGAATGAATAGCCCGTAAGTGGTGGCCCTTTTGAGCCATTACCAGTATCAATAGAAGATACTGGAGATCTGTGGAGGCGCGACTGCACCCTGCGTGACGGGAGATGTCTCCCATGAGCACAGGGGTTGATTGATTGATTGATGAAGATTAAGTCACCCAAGAGGTGGCACGGGCATGAATAGCCCGTAAGTGGTGGCCCTTTCGAGCCATTACCAGTATCAAAAGATGATACTGAAGATCTGTGAAGGCGCAACTGCACCCTGCGTGACGGGAGATGTCTCCCGGACCAAGTGGTGACCAAATGGTGGCACAGGGGTTTGTAACCCGGGGTATCTATACCCCCGTCGGGGGCATGGGCACCAATTAACGAGGGGTATGGGGATCTGGAATTGTAAAAACTAGTTGCTACATATCAGAATGGACATCATCGTCAGCAACTATCCCGATTCTATGTTTTGTTTTTTTTTGAGATATATACAAGAGTTGTTACATTCTTGTACAGCCACTAGTACGCGTAGCGTTTCGGGCAAGTCCTTAATCCTATGGTCCCTGGAATACGATCCCCTGCCGCGAAGAATCGTTTTTTCATCCAAGTACACATTTTACTGTTGCGTTAAACAGAGGCTACAGTTAAGGAATTGCGCCCAGTAAATCCTCCCCGGCCAGGATACGAACCCATGACATAGCGCTCGCGGAACGCCAGGCGAGTGTCTTACCACTACACCACGGAGACTGCTGTATAATTACTGGTTGTATAATAACGATAAAAGTCTCATTAGTTGTACTTATTGTATTTCTAATTTGCCGATTTTCTATGGAAATACAAATGTAAATGTTCGTTTTGTTCAAAATCGCTAATTTCCGAAAGTTCTTCACCGATTTTGAAATTAGCATTGAAACTTCATTGGAATTTTGACACAACGTTGCATTCGAATATGCGTGTTTTTATATGCCTACTATATACATGCCACACCTGTGATAGGTAAACACATGCTTTTTTTGCAAAACAGCGCCATCTGTTGGACGTACAAGCAACACACGCTATACTAAATATCTTACGATTCAATTTCAATGTTTCCGACTGCATTGTTAAATTGAATTTTCATAGATTTCGATTTATTCTCATTTTGATTTAATTATTTCGTGTGACACTGCGTTGGAATTGAGCTGTGTTGTTTACCATACTGTTCATTTCGCGAGTATAGTTTATTTTTTCCTTTTTTCATTGTTTTTCATTTCATTTAACTGTTGTTCTTATTTTTCAGTGATGGGAACATCAGATCATTTGGGAATGCAACGGACGGGGAAGTGAGGAAGACGAGGGGACGTGGGAGTGGGGGATGGTGGGGAGGACGAGGGGACGGGGGAGTGGGGAATGGTGGGGAAGACGAGGGGACGGGACGGGGGAGTGGGGGATGGTGAGGAGGACGAGGGGACGGGGGAGTGGGGGATGGTGAGGAGGACAAGGGGACGGTAGAATGGTGGGGAGGACGAGGGGACGGTAGAATGGTGGGGAGGACGAGGGGACGGGGGAGTGGGGAATGGTGCGGAGGACGAGGGGACGGTAGAATGGTGGGGAGGACGAGGGGACGGGGGAGTGGGGAATGGTGGGGAGGACGAGGGGAGTGGGGGATGGTGGGGAGGACGAGGGGACGGGGGAGTGGGGAATGGTGGGGAAGGACGAGGGGATAAAGAAGGGATGCTGTGGCTCAGCAACGCGTGGCCGGGTAGAGCTAGTAAATAATAAAATCCTTATAGTATTCATTCAGCTGTTGTGTTCTCGCTTGGTTTTACTTTACATATGAATAGCTACTGACCTCCTCTGCAGTCATACAGGTAACTAATAGTGGTGTTGGGGACATTAGGTAGAGCATATGGGGTCTGTTGTTGTATACAAGGTCAAGAACCCCTCAAGTAGTGTCGTGTTGTGTCAATCACGACTGACCTTGTTTCCCAGCTGCCCTTCCTCGCCTCCTCACGCCCACGCCCACGCCCCCAGCCTCCAGGGGCTGGCCTCACCACGCCCCCAGCCTCCAGGGGCTGGCCTCACCACGCCCCCAGCCTCCAGGGGCTGGCCTCACCCCGCCCCAGCCTCCAGGGGCTGGCCACACCACGCCCCCAGCCTCCAGGGGCTGGCCTCACCCCGCCCCAGCCTCCAGGGGCTGGCCACACCACGCCCACGCCCCCAGCCCCCAGGGGCTGGCCTCACCACGCCCCAGCCTCCAGGGGCTGGCCTCACCACGCCCCAGCCTCCAGGGGCTGGCCTCACCACGCCCCAGCCTCCAGGGGCTGGCCACACCACGCCCACGCCCCCAGCCCCCAGGGGCTGACCTCACCACGCCCCAGCCTCCAGGGGCTGGCCTCACCACGCCCCCAGCCTCCAGGGGCTGGCCTCACCACGCCCCCAGCCTCCAGGGGCTGGCCACACCACGCCCCCAGCCCCCAGGGGCTGGCCTCACCACGCCCCAGCCTCCAGGGGCTGGCCTCACCACTCACCCGTCTTGCCTCCTGACATTATCTCCCAAGTGCCGCGGTGTGGCCGGGTCAACTGGTGCTCTTTCCTCACCCCTTCCATTCCCTCCGCCACCACCACCGCCGCCGCCTCCCACATGTCTACCCAAAGGTTGTACTGTTCTTCACTCAGATGTACTGGTTCCGTGCATTATAATGTACGCACACGCGTACAATGACACTCGCGCATGTACACACACCTTCCCGCATAGATCTAATACGCGCACGTAATGTTTTTTTTTTTTTTTAGATATATACAAGAGTTGTTACATTCTTGTACAGCCAATAATGTATTGTCCTGGCACGCGCACACATCTCGCCTCACAGCTCTAACAGAATTCTACCACCAGCAGGCGATGCGTCACAATAACGTGGCTGAAGTATGTTGAACAGACCACACACTAGAAATTGAAGAGACGACGACGTTTCGGTCCGTCCTGGCCCATTCTCAAGTCGATTGTGAGAATGGTCCAGGACGGACCGAAACGTCGTCGTCTCTTCAATTTCTAGTGTGTGGTCTGGTCAACAATCTACCACCAGATAAAGATTACAAAGATAAAGCAAGAAAGAAGGGCGGACAGACTGTATTTTCTTGGACTGTCGGAAAGCCTTTGACACAGTACCCCACAAGCTGGAGAAACAGGCAGGAGTAACTGGTAGGCTGCTCCAATGGATAAGGGAGTACCTAAACAATAGGAAGCAGAGAGTTACTGTGAGGGGTGAGGTCTCGGGATGGATGATGCCACAAGCGGAGTCCCACAGGGTTCTGTACTCAGACCTATCCTGTTTTTGATATACGTAAATGACCTTCAAGAGGGCTTCGAACACTTTATGTAGGGCATACGTAAATCTGTGTATCTATGTATTTACGTATGTATGTTAGTTTAGCATTTTAAAAGCACCGAATCACCTTCTGTGGTTGATTGTTCAATAAATCCCTGAACTATATGTTTAACTGATCTCTAACCCTGTCTATGGAGGACAGAAGAAAATGTATATATGCTGGTTAGTATTGTAAATGTGTGGCCACGTTTGTGGTAGGAAAAAAAAACCGGATATCATCAGAGGCATATGTCAAGTTGGCTAACATAGGAACTGTCTTTAGAAGCTTGTGTAAGGCATCATTTAGGATCTTATATACCACATATGTCAGACCAATCCTGGAGTATGCAGCTCCAGCGGGAGTCCATATCTAGTCAAGCATAAGAATAAATTGGAGAAGGTTTAAAGGTATGCTGCCAGACTGGTACCCGAGCTGAGGGGTATGAGCTACGAAGAGAAACTACGGGAACTGAACCTCACGTAGCTGGAAGAGTTAGGGGAGACATGTTCACGACAATCATGATTCTGAGGAATTGACAGGATACATAAAGACAGCTTATTTAACACAGGTGTTACACGCACTAGGGGACACAGGTGGAAACTGAGTACCCAAATGAGCCACAGACATATTAGAAGGAACTTTTTCAGTGTCAGAGTAGTTAACAAATGTAATACATTAGGCAGTGATGTGGTGGAGGCTGACTCCATACACAGTTTCAAATGTAGACTTCCTAGCACCCAATAGGCTCAAGAATTTGCACACCAGTTGGTTGACAAATAACAAATTCACAAGAGCCTCGATGAGGGTTCGAACCTACGCGCTGGATGTTCCCAGACGCGCTCTAGAACATCCAGCGCATGGGTTCGAATCCTCATCACAGCCCTTGTGAATTTGTCCACTGATATAATACGTTAGTGTGATTTCTCTGTGTATTGATTGACAGTTGAGAGGCGGGACCAAAGAGCCAAAGTTCAACCCTCGCAAGCACAACTAGGTGAGTACACACCTAGAAAAGGATCTGGACCCGAAAAAAGTCTTTTGAGACAGTCCCACACAAGAGGTTGGTTTGGAGAGTGGAACATGCTGGAAGAGTGACAGAGAGACGCTGCACGCTGGACTTGTGATCCTGTGGTCCTGGGTTCGATCCCAGGCGCCGGCGAGAAACAATGGGCAGAGTTTCTTTCACCCTATGCCCCTGTTACCTAGCAGTAAAATAGGTACCTGGGTGTTAGTCAGCTGTCACGGGCTGCTTCCTGGGGGTGGAGGCCTGGTCGAGGACCGGGCCGCGGGGACACTAAAAGCCCCGAAATCATCTCAAGATAATCTCAAGAAGGGACTGTTGACATGGATGACAAATATTCTGACAGACAGATAAGGGCGGTAATCAGGGACAATACATCTGACTGGAGTAATCAGAGACAATACATCTGACTGGAGTAATCAGAGACAATACATCTGACTGGAGTAATCAGTGACAATACATCTGACTGGAGTAATCAGAGACAATACATCTGACTGGAGTAATCAGAGACAATACATCTGACTGGAGTAATCAGAGACAATACATCTGACTGGAGTAATCAGAGACAATACATCTGACTGGAGTAATCAGTGACAATACATCTGACTGGAGTAATCAGAGACAATACATCTGACTGGAGTAATCAGAGACAATACATCTGACTGGAGTAATCAGAGACAATACATCTGACTGGAGTAATCAGTGACAATACATCTGACTGGAGTAATCAGAGACAATACATCTGACTGGAGTAATCAGTGACAATACATCTGACTGGAGTAATCAGAGACAATACATCTGACTGGAGTAATCAGTGACAATACATCTGACTGGAGTAATCAGTGACAATACATCTGACTGGAGTAATCAGTGACAATACATCTGACTGGAGTAATCAGAGACAATACATCTGACTGGAGTAATCAGTGACAATACATCTGACTGGATTAATCAGACAATACAGCTGACTGGAGTAATCAGACAATACATCTGACTGGAGTAATCAGAGACAATACACCTGACTGGAGTAATCAGACAATACATCTGACTGGAGTAATCAGTGACAATACATCTGACTGGAGTAATCAGAGACAATACATCTGACTGGAGTAATCAGTGACAATACATCTGACTGGAGTAATCAGACAATACATCTGACTGGAGTAATCAGAGACAATACATCTGACTGGAGTAATCAGAGACAATACATCTGACTGGAGTAATCAGACAATACATCTGACTGGAGTAATCAGACAATACATCTGACTGGAGTAATCAGACAATACATCTGACTGGAGGAGTTACTAGCGGAGTACCGCAGGGTCCAGTTCTTGCACCAGTAATGTTTATCGTCTATGTAGACCAGACCACACACTAGAAGGTGAAGGGACGACGACGTTTCGGTCCGTCCTGGACCATTCTCACAATCGACTTGAGAATGGTCCAGGACGGACCGAAACGTCGTCGTCGTCCCTTCACCTTCTAGTGTGTGGTCTGGTCAACATACTTCAGCCACGTTATTGTGACTCATCGCTTGCTTACGAACCTGTAAATCTTTTCTCAATCTTTGGCGGCTTTGTTTCCAATTATTAAACAGTCATTGCTTCGGGGGGACAGGCAGCCAGTGTGTATATATCCATGTTAGGCTTATATTGAGATCGTCCCCAAGGTCAAATGACTGATCCCTCCCTCCTAGGATTCCACCCCGCAACAAGCAAAACCTGCCTGATTGCCAGGTGAAGAGAGGCATTAGGTGAAAGGCAGGGCGCCAGTGACCCCGAACGCGCCGCCGCCACCCCATGCAGAAACAATCAACGCGAGGTGAAAGCCAGCGCCAATGAACGGACGTAGCTGACTTTCAAAACAGAGTAGGCGTTAGTGGTGATTTGTGTGTGTGCATTCACTCATTGAATCTCTCCATCCTCATTTCCCTCTATCTACCTCACGCCATTTATGTCCCTCTCCATCTATCTACCAGTTCATCTACCTCTCCATCTATCTACCAGTTTATCTACCTCTCCATCTACTGCTTCGGTGATTCGCTAACTGTTCCTTCTTGGTTTGCCAGCCATATATTTCTCATTTCCTCATTTCTTCCCAGCCATACCTGTCAGTTGTGACACCCTACACCTGTCACACCCTACACCTGTCACACCCTACACCTGTCACCTATGGCACCCAACATCTGTCACCTGTGACCCCCCCACACCTGTCACACCCTACATCTGTCACCTGTGACACCCTACACCTGTCACCTGTGGCACCCTACACCTGTCACCTGTGGCACCCTACACCTGTCACCTGTGGCACCCTACACCTGTCACCTGTGGCACCCTACACCTGTCACCTGTGACACCCTACACCTGTGACACCCTACACCTGTAACACCCTACACCTGTGACACCCTACATCTGGCACCTGTGACCCACACACCTGTCACCTGACCCCCCACACCTGGCACCTGTGACCCCCCACACCTGGCACCTGTGACCTCCCACACCTGCCCCTCCCCCTCTCACATGAGAACTACCCCTAGACAGCAACCACCCCCACTAACACAGGTGAAACCAAAGGTGAAGCCGACCACAAAAAGGGAGCAAACCGTGAAGAACCAAAGGTCTTGACTGGAATGAGAGTATGGAGGCGGGAGATTGAAAGGGCAAGACGACGGAGGCGGAGGAGGAGACACTATTGCAGAACTAACAAGCTCCCTGTTAATGGAACACAGCCATTAGGTTCCATTAACATGGAACATGAGATAATAGGTTATCTTGAGGTTATCTTGAGTTGATTTCGGGGCTTTAGTGTCCCCGCGGCCCGGTCCTCGACCAGGCCTCCACTCCCAGGAAGCAGCCCGTGACAGCTGACTAACACCCAGGTACCTATTTTACTGCTAGGTAACAGGGGCATAGGGTGAAAGAAACTCTGCCCATTGTTTCTCGCCGGCACCCGGGATCGAACCCGGGACCACAGGATCACAAGTCCAATGTGCTGTCCGCTCGGCCGACCGGCTCCCTTCTAGGATCCTGTAGTCAGAGCAATAATTGTTCTGATGTTGGCCAGAATGTAATGAAGATAGGTGTAGGGAGCAGGAGGCCAGATACAAGGCATCATCTGGGAGATGAAATTCTTCAAGAATCAGAGAGAGAAAGACTTGGGGGGCTGATATCACGCCATGCGGGCGTGGGGGGGGGGGGAGACGGCGACTTGTAATATAGTCAGAGCAATAATTGTTCTGATGTTGGTCAGAATGCAATGAAGATAGGTGTAGGGAGCAGGAGGCCAGATACAAGGCATCATCTGGGAGATGAAATTCTTCAAGAATCAGAGAGAGAAAGACTTGGGGGGCTGATATCACGCCATGCGGGCGTGGATGGGGGGGGACGGCGACTTGTAATATAGTCAGAGCAATAATTGTTCTGATGTTGGTCAGAATGCAATGAAGATAGGTGTAGGGAGCAGGAGGCCAGATACAAGGCATCATCTGGGAGATGAAATTCTTCAAGAATCAGAGAGAGAAAGACTTGGGGGGGTTGATATCACGCCATGCGGGCGTGGGGGGGGGGGACGGCGACTTGTAATACTTCAGACTTGTATAACGTCTCAGACGCGGGGGTGGTGTTCGTTAGTGTTCACGGGAGTGTTTATATTGGTCCACACTAACTAATAATTACGTTCATGTCCGGCTGGTAACGAAAGGATGCCCATTCCACCTTTTTTTCCGAGCCCCACTTACTTACTCCGCCCCCCCCCCCTCACTTGGCAGGCACATACAGAAAGCATGGGAAATGTCCAAGAGCCAACAGCAAAGAAATGATGTGGGTTGCCAGACGAGGTCAGCCAAAGACGGCCTCTCAAAATGTCAACACAACCTCAACTTGACACACACACACACACACACACACACACACACACACACACACACACACTAGCTAAACACAGATGCCGAAGAAATATAAGAAAATTCACCTTCGCAAATAGAGTGGTAGACGGTTGGAACAAGTTAAGTGAGAAGGTGGTGGAGGCCAAGACCGTCAGTAGTTTCAAAGCGTTATATGACAAAGAGTGCTGGGAAGACGGGACACCACGAGCGTAGCTCTCATCCTGTAACTACACTTAGGTAATTACACTTAGGTAATTACACACACACACACACACACACACACACATACACACACACACACACACACACACACTCCCGGACCCGGATGTAAATGATCTCCCAGAGGGTATAGACTCATTCCTCTCAATGTTTGCTGACGACGCCAAAATTATGAGAAGGATTAAGACAGAGGACAGCTTGAGGCTTCAAGAAGACCTGGACAAGCTGCAGGAATGGTTGAAGAAATGGATGTTAGAGTTGAACCCAAGCAAATGTAATGTAATGAAGATAGGTGTAGGGAGCAGGAGGCCAGATACAAGGTATCATCTGGGAGAGGAAATTCTTCAGGAGTCAGAAGGAAAAAGACTTGGGGGTTGATATCACACCAGACCTGTCCCCTGAAGCCCATATCAAGAGGATAACATCAGCGGCATATGCCAGGCTGACCAACATAAGAAAGGCATTTAGAAACTTGTGTAAGGAATCATTCAGAACATTGTATACCACATATGTCAGACCAATCCTGGAGTATGCAGCCCCAGCATGGAGTCCATATCTAGTCAAGGATAAGACTAAACTCGAAAAGGTTCAAAGGTTTGCCACCAGACTAGTACCCGAAGTGAGAGGTATGAGCTACGAGGAGAGACTGCGGGAATTAAACCTCACGTCGCTGGAAGACAGAAGAGTTAGGGGAGGACATGATCACCACAATAAAGATTCTCTAGGGAATTGATAGAGTAGACAAAGACAGGCTATTTAACACAAGGGGCACACGCACTAGGGGAGACAGGTGGAAACCGAGTGCTCAAATGAGCCACAGAGATATTAGAAAAAACTTTTTTAGTGTCAGAGTGGTTGACAAATGGAATGCATTAGAAAGTGATGTGGTGGAGGCTGACTCCATACACAGTTTCAAGTGTAGATATGATAGAGCCCAGTAGGCTCAGGAACCTATACACCTGGTAGCCAGGTGGATAGTGCGCAGGACTCTTAATTCTGTGGTGCGGGTTCGATTCCCGCACCAGGCAGAAACAAATGGGCAAAGTTTTTCACCCTGAATGCCCCTGTTACCTAGCAGTAAATAGGTACCTGGGAGTTAGTCAGCTGTCACGGCCTGCTTCCTGGTGTGTGTGTGTTTGGTGAAAAAAAAGGAGTTAGTAAACAGTTGATTGACAGTTGAGAGGCGGGCCGACAGAGCAAAGCTCAACCCCCCCGCAAACACAACTAGCTGAATACAACTAGGTGAATACAACTAGGTGAATATACTCACACATACCCACAAAAACAGTAGCCATCACGCGTATCCGTTATATGTATGTAATAACTATTAGCGAGTAGCTATTTGACAGTGGCTGACAAGGAGGCCAGTATGGCGCAGTAGGCTACACGAGGTGAAGCCTACTGCCTGGGACTACACCCACATCTCGACAAATATCGCGCTTGAGAAGTAAACAGCTTTAGTAAACAGCTACCATGAAGACCAGTGAGACTCCCCAATACTGTATAATCCGGGAGGACTGATGTAAACAAGTTTAGTACACAATGAAACAGTAAACAATGTACACGTATATGTATGAAATTGAAATAAGTTTATTGAGGTAAACTACACACAAAGGGATGAGGTAGCTCAAGCTATTCTCACCCCGTTCAGTACATCGTGTTAATACATATATACACACACATCACAAACAATAAACATATTACCAAACATTCTGAGAGAGATGTAGCGTTTGTCTGAAACGCTACGCGTACTAGTGGCTTTAGGTATTGTATGTACTATCTGTTTAAAAAAATCATTATGTAACTCAATGTATGTACCTTTACCTGAATAGAAAATCTAAATATATATACATACAAGTTCAGATATAGACGGTGGGGGTGGGGGAGGCGGTTACGACAGGAGATGCCTGTCTTCCTGTATATAGAGAGACCTGCGTGACAGTGTTGGGAACGTGAATCATTGGGCGTGACATACAATCACAAGGACATGTCGACCGTCATGTGTACAAGGACGCCACTTCCCTAAACCACACACACACACACACACACACACACACACACACACACACACACACACACACACACACACACACACACAGCTTTTGGTGGTGGAGGCTGACTCCATACACAGTTTCAAGTGTAGATATGACAGAGCCCGATAGGCTCAGGAATCTGTACACCTGTTGATTGACGGTTGAGAGGCGGGACCAAAGAGTCAGAGCTCAACCCCCGCAAACACAACTAGGTGAGTACAACTAGGTGAGTACACACACACACACACACACACACACACACACACACACACACACACACACACACACACACACACACACACACACACACACGCAGAGGGAGGGAGGAGAGCCGTGCTGGAGGCTCGCATCCAAATCTGCGCTCTCTTGGCGAGTATTTGTTTTTGTAGTACGTGGGTGAAGCATTTACTGCGTTGTGGTTCGAACACGAGTCCTCGGCGAAGCACTAGTTCTGGAAGTGTTCGAACGTCATCAGTTAGTCGTGTCAGCCCGTCCTCCAAACATGTGTGTGTATATATGTATTAACACGATGTACTGAACGGGGTGAGAATAGCTTGAGCTACCTCATCCCTTTGTGTGTATTTTACCTCAATAAACTTATTTCAATTTCAATTTCCTCCAAACAAAGACCCAAAAGTGATTCCATGCACCCGTCAAACCCCAGCTGTTTATGAATGAAAAACTGTTTACACACGACTCACAACTGCTGACGTTCGAACACTTCCGGAACAAGTGTTTCACTGACGAATTTTGTTCGAACCACAACGCTGTAAATGCTTCACCCACGTACTACAAATACAGATAATCGCCAACAGAACTGAAACACCTAACCTAACCAATGCATATATGTGCAATATGCTATCATATTATTATTTTATATTTGATAAAAATTCCTATTTTAAATGAAAAGCACGTTAAAATTGATGAATGTATCTTTGGGGTCGACCGCTGGATGGAATGGACATAGTCTGAGGACGGGTCGTGCGTAAAACGTTTTTCTTTCATAAACAGGGGGTTTGGCGGCTGGATTAACGAGCTTCTGGCCTTTACTGACGAGGACGAGCTGGCTCGGAGTATAGAAAACGTAATTGTTAGTGAGCCACTATGACTTATAGGACTCTAATTTCGCCCATGGGGGTATTTTAGCGTCAAAATACAATGTATTATTTGAGCGGGCAGGATCGCATCCCTTCAGACAAGCACGACTCCTCCCCTCTCCTACCCTCCACCTATTGTTTAAGATTTGCTGCCTGGAACAAAGTATTCCAAGTAGCACGGGCTATGGTGAGCCCGTAGTGGACTTTTTTATTTCCCCCCCGTCCACCATCCGCGACCACACGTGTGGGGTACACATACTCACGTCATCTTGGTGAAGGGTGCGCTTGAAAGTGTGAATGTCAGTGTGGAAACTGTGACCATCGACTGACCCATTAACCACCACCCCCCCACTTGCAACAGTAACCTTAGATGGTGACACACCTGCCTCAACACACCGGAAATTTAACACACACACATGATACAAAGGTTGCAGAGGGGGGGGCGGGGGAGGGATTGAAGGAGTGGAGATTAGAACAGGTCAAGACAAGTCATCCTCCAGGCCAACACGAGACAGGTCACCCTCCAAGTCAAGCTGACTTGCGACAGTACCTCCCCTAGTCGCTGACAACCTACCCCGGATAGGCTTTCACCACACACCTATCACACCCACACATACCCCCTCATACTCCCCCTACATACCCCCCCCCCCCGTACTCAGAGTACACTAGTGTGTACAAGTATAGGAGTTAACAAAGAGAGGAAGCATGCTTGATCCAACAGGCACAAGGCAGAGGTCAGGACGCTAGGAGCACACACACACATACACACACACACACACACACACACACACACACACACACACACACACACACACACACACCCACACCCACACACACACACACACACACACACACACACCCACACACACACACACACACACACACACACACACACACACACCCCCACACACACACACACACACACACACACACACACACACACACACACACACACACACACACACACCCACACACACACACACACACACACACACACACACACACACACCCACACACACACACAGCTCTCTACCTGGAACAAGAAGTAGGTAACATCAGACACGGACGGCTGTCACCCCATCCTCACTCCTACTCCGTTTCTCACACTTTCTCTTCAACCTATTTCCTGGGCACCGGCTCTGTCTACCGCCCCCGGCAGGGAGAGATGGCTGGCGGCCAGGCAGACGGGAACCATTGAAGAAATGAAACACGTTTTAGGTAATTGTGCCTCAAGTCGAGGGAATATTGAGCACCGTCACTCATCCTGTGAATGAACACGTCGCCATATGAACACGTAGTAGAACACGTCTCAATAGCAGGAAGAAACCTCACTGGGTGGTTCATCCTGTCACTTGCAGTCACACGCAGTTAGCACGGCCCATCGTCTGAGACTATCACAGAAGCACACATCTTGTCTTTTCTTGGCTTCATCGCCAGAAATTAAACTTTTTATTTGAAATTTTGATCCATTATGGGAGCTAATTTATTACACACACACACACACACACACCATATCCTGTACAGGACGCGAGGGACACTATACCAACCTGTTATTCCATTACAGCACCGCTCCTGTGCCAGGTAAGTCCACTACGGGCTCACTATAGCCCATGCTACTTGCAACTTTTGGTTCCCAGTAGCTGAATCTAAAACAACATCCCTATTGTTGGTCCCGGGGATCAACGTCTCCACGACCCGGTCTCTGACCAGGCTTCCTAGTTGGTGGTCTGGCCAACCAGGCTGTTTGAAGCAGCAACACGCAGTCTGATGTATGAATCACCCACAGCCTGATTGATCCGATATCCTACGGAAGTGTTTATCAATTTCTCTTGAACACTGTAAAGGTCGGCCAGCTATGCCTCTTACACGTCAGCCAATCCTGTTATGGTAGTACTAATAGTGACGATGAGGACTATAGTGTATAGACCCACCTACATCGACATTAGAAAGTAGAAATCTGAACTATTGAGTTAGACCAACCGGAAAGCTATTTTTTACTTGTGTTGCTTTGACAAACAAAACAAGCCTCCCTAGGCCCAATACACAATATCTGAGGCCTAATATAGTATATATGTGTGCTATACTAGGCCTAAGAATATTTGTTTTTAGCTTCATTTGTTTTAAAAGAATTCCTCACTAGTCAGTATACTACTAACAGCTAAGTACGTACAAATTCGTGACTATAGGTACTATCTAAACAGGAAGATGGATTGTTTATGTGTAGGGGAAGTGTTGAATAGTCTTGGTCACTTGATGTGATAGTATTCTCTCTCTCAGCACACCTATTGTACCTCTACCTTTTTAAGGTGGCTATATTGCACTTCCTGCCATGCCTCCTGGGCTCGTCTGGTGTTATTTTCCTGTGTTTAGTTGGAGCCTGTCACTCTAATATTTCCAAGTTCAGATTATGCATTTCTCGCTTGTATGGCTGGAGAAGATGTGAAGGCTAGGGGCGACACCAGTGTCTGACGTTAGTATGTATCTTGGGGCACCGGTGACACATCCCACACACCTGTCCTACACCCACACACCTGTCATACAAATACCCAGGTCCACCTCCCCGCCCACCACCTGGTACAGGCAGCCCGCCCACCATCACCACTGGATCCCGCCTCAAGATCCAAATTATGGCTTTCCTATGGCATCAACATATAAATGTTCCAAGGTCGCTATAAAGTCAAGGCCTTGACAGCATGACGGAAATGACACATTAGCCTTACGAATTACTCAAGATTGGCCACCGGAATTATTTTGACTGCGTACTGGATTTTCATCCTGTGGTGTTATCCACATCCTCCAGCAGTTATCACCCACGTGTGGTAACTTGTCAACATAACTGGATGTAAATGTCAGTGGTAATATGTAGCGTGGTATATAATAGTGCAGGTGACTGAAGGAGACTTAGAGTGTGTGTGTGTGGGCGTGCACACCCAACAGGCCTTGAGCAAACAGGTCATAATGTGTGTGTGTCCCTCAGGAGCCGGCCTGGCCTAGGCAACAATACCCAGCAAAGAGCACTAGGCTAGTTCTAGTTTATTGGTCTTGGTGTGTGTGTGTGGGCGAGGCTACAGGCCCACGCAGACTCACGCACGCCAGAATCAAAACTCCTGTGCCTGAGTTATGGCGTGCTGCAGTCCAGCATTGTATGCGCACGGATGCACGCATACGTACGTGTATTCATGCGTGTATACTGCTCTAGCGAGGACCCAGCTGGTCTAGAGAGGGATCTTAGGGTTCTGGCAAAACTTTGCTTCCATTCGCCCAACAAAAAAAAAACGTTAAATTATTCACAGCATCAAAAACACTTAACTTTCTCAAATTGGTTTGTCTCTGATAAATGGTATTAAATTAGTTGTTAACATATAACGTCATCATTATGCTAAATACAAAATTTGGACTAAATACTTAGTCCAAAATAGGCTAGGTAGCCTAATTAGTCAAACTTTTACTTTCCATCGATATTCAACTTCCGCCAAATTTCACCGAGTACTAAACTTCACCTAATACCCAAAGTTTTATAGTGTACAACAAATACGCTTATGAGGCTACGAGTCTATCATCCCCATTAATGCCTATTTAATCTAATAAAATAACTTAAAACTGCGTTTCTTTCCAAAACATGACAAAAACTTATAAAATCATGTAAACTCGTGTTTAGTTATGTATATCTACAGTCACGTATATAATAAATAATAATTTATTTAGGAGAAGTACATACATAGTTACAGCGTTACAGTACATACATAGTTACAGCGTTACAGTACATACATTCTGTTAGCTTTAAAGATGGAGGTAGTACATACAATACCTAAAGCCACTAGTACGCGTAGCGTTTCGGGCAACCCTGTGCTTAATGTACAACCCCTGTACAAGCCTGTACTTAATGTACAACCCCTGTACAAGCCTGTGCTTAATGTACAACCCCTGTACAAGCCTGTACTTAATGTACAACCCCTGTACAAGCCTGTACTTAATGTACAACCCCTGTACAAGCCTGTACTTAATGTACAACCCCTGTACAACCCTGTACTTAATGTACAACCCCTGTACAAGCCTGTACTTAATGTACAACCCCTGTACAACCCTGTACTTCGGATAATAACTGTACTTTAGACTAAAATATTACTCGTTGTTTAAGCTGTGGTGAGAACAGGTTGAAGAATAGACGGGCACAGTCTCATGTTAACATTCCATACAGCCGTCTTGTGGAACAGACAGACACTAACACCTTTCAACAGACAGACACATTTTCAAGAGGAAACTAGATTTATTCCTCCAAGGAGTGCCGGACCAACCGGACTGTGGTGGGTATGTGGGCCTGCGGGCCGCTCCAAGCAACAGCCTGGTGGACCAAACTCTCACAAGTCGAGCCTGGCCTCGGGCCGGGCTTGGGGAGTAGAAGAACTCCCAGAACCCCATCAACCAGGTATCAACCAGGTAACCAGGTACCTCTGTCACATTCCACCAACAATAACAATGGCCACATGTCGCCAACGGTGCGAGAGAGCTAGGAAGGTATGGGGGGGGGGGATGTGGAGGAGGGGGGGGGGGTGAGAAGAAGCACTGACTCACAGGAAGAACTAGTTCTGCTACGATGCCTCATCAAACACTTCCTCTAACAGAAGCCCTCACACTTCTCTGACGTTTCCCACACGCCTCCAAATAAGCCCTCGAAAAGAACACAAATTATAGCTACCCGAGGCCGGGGCTGATCACAAGAGGCAGTTTTTTTTTTTTTTTTTATTATTTTCTACCACAGACGTGGCCATACATTTACAATGCTAACCAGCATATATACATTTTCTTCTGTCCTCCATGGACAGGGTTAGAGAAATGTTAAACATAGAGTTCAAGGGTTTATTGAACACTCAACCACAGAAGGTGATTCGGTGCTTTTAAAATGCTAAGCTAACCTACAGTGTGGCAGTAGCCTCCTGCCGCTCCCCATGTTGTGTACGCGGTGTTATAAATACATAAATAAATAAATAAATAGTTTATTCTGGTAAGGTACATACATACAAGAGGTTTTACAAAAATTTATAGATTTATAGATAGAGCTAGTACCGGGGGAGCCGGTCGGCCGAGCGGACAGCACGCCGGACTTGTGATCCTGTGGTCCCGGGTTCGATCCCAGGCGCCGGCGAGAAACAATGGGCAGAGTTTCTTTCACCCTATGCCCCTGTTACCTAGCAGTAAAATAGGTACCTGGGTGTTAGTCAGCTGTCACGGGCTGCTTCCTGGGGGTGGAGGCCTGGTCGAGGACCGGGCCGCGGGGACACTAAAAGCCCCGAAATCATCTCAAGATAACCTCAAGTACATACAATGCCTAAAGCCACTATTACGCAAAGCGTTTCGGGCAGGAAAAACACTAAATCCACAAATTAAGTGTTAGTGTGTGACCAAGTAATCAGGGTCGTAGAGCAACCCGTCCTCCTAATACAACGTCGCATTGTGACGTATACTCTAAGGCCGAAAATTGTCGTACTAGAAAATAGTAGCGGCTCGCGAAATTGACATAATATTCCGTTTTCTGTTTTGGATCATCTGGTAGGTTAGGATAAGGGCACCTTACTACGACAGTTTCTTGACGTTGGGGAACTTGAGAGAACGGGCTGCGTAGTGCCCCCCCCCCCGCCAGCGTCCTGGTAAGCGTGGTCACTCGTAAACTACCAACCATTGTACACACACTGTACCGGACGTAGATTCGAACCCTCATCACGGCCCATTGTGGATTTGTTTACCAACCATTGCTTTCTCTCCCGCTCTCTCCGATCAATAAAAAAAGGTTGCCTGTTGGAGGCAAGACAACCTAAATATATTTGTACTCCGGACACGTCTCTAGTAACTAGACGACGATTGCCTGACAACCAGCATCATAACCTTGTTGGGCAGCTAGTTAGTTAACTAGTCACTATAACTCCTCAACATCCTCATTTTAAATTAAAGACCAGCTAGGAAGCTAGCCAGCTAACCAGCTAGCTAGCCAGCTAACCAGCTAGCTAGCCAGCTAACCAGCTAGCTAGCCAGCTAACCAGCTAGCTAGCCAGCTAACCAGCTAGCTAGCCAGCTAACCAGCTAGCTAACCAGCTAGCTAGCCAGCTAACCAGCTAGCTAACCAGCTAGCTAGCCAGCTAACCAGCTAGCTAGCCAGCTAGCCAGCTAGCTAGCCAGCTAGCTAGCCAGCTAACCAGCTAGCTAGCCAGCTAACCAGCTAGCTAGCCAGCTAACCAGCTAGCTAACCAGCTAGCTAGCCAGCTAACCAGCTAGCTAGCCAGCTAACCAGCTAGCTAGCCAGCTAACCAGCTAGCTAGCCAGCTAACCAGCTAGCTAACCAGCTAGCTAGCCAGCTAACCAGCTAGCTAACCAGCTAGCTAGCCAGCTAACCAGCTAGCTAGCCAGCTAGCCAGCTAGCTAGCCAGCTAGCTAGCCAGCTAACCAGCTAGCTAGCCAGCTAACACAATGGTAAAAAGCAACGTGTGTTCATGCCCTTGGAGTGTATGGGAATCAAAATCACATCCCCGTGCCACCCGTGTTCCCGGGAACGGCGCAAAACGTATTATGTATACACGTATGTCACTGTAGAACACCCAGACGATTACAGTACAGGATATAATCCAACAGTCTGGCTACTTCCTGGTGGGTGGTTGCCCCCTAGTGTGTGACCACAGACCTTGGTGGGTGTTTGCCCCCTAGTGTGTGACCCAGGTGGGTGAAGACTGTGGGGGGAGGTGACACCAACGCGTCCTCACCACCTAAATGAACCAGAGATACACAAAGCAGTTTCTCCTGAGGGAAGGGAGTGGGGGGAGGCGTGGGGGAGATGACCCGGGAGACCATACAAGGCGTCAAGTGTAGGTACACTGTGAGGAGCGAGAGACAGGAGGAGGCGTAGTGCGAGCAGCAACAGGTGTTGTGGCTGGGAGCACCACCACCAACCATGACGCCTAATTCCTCTTACCCAGCCACCACCCACCTGACTCACCTTCCTCCTTACTTCCCTGCACCACCCTCTCCTTATCCTCACGCCCTCACACTCAACACCTCATTACGTCCCCTGGCAACCCGCTCAAGACAGTACATATATGACTTATTGCTTATAGTCACTATTTGGCTAATTAATAAGTACATATGTGGTATATGCCAAGTTATATTTTGTTTTTAAGGTATAAACTCTATTTCCTTCCTGGGTTTGAGCATTTCTAAGTGCCCTAGTGGGAGGATTAGTGTGGCAGTGAAACGTGCAGCATCTCACTCTAATAAGACCTAATTGAATTACACGGATTAGGCAAAGTTGCATATTAATTTTGTCAATAATGTTAATAATATCATGCGTAAGTAATTAGCATAAGGAGCTAAGCTTTATAAGTTTAAATGTGACCATTTAAGTCACAAGTAAAAATAAAGTCCTTACATATTTCCTTAAGATAATCATACGAGAGTAGAAAGACGTATGATTAATTACGTCAAGGAAATCAGAGGGAAATTAATGACAGTTGATATACAAACAAAATCAGTGTCTTAGAGAATAAATAAAGTGCGCTACGAAATGAATTTGCTAAGGTAAATATATAAGTACTACATATATGTATGACATATACATACATACACATGTATATTATATTTATTAAGAGAGAGAGAGAACCAACAATGCTCTAGAATCTGTCAACCAGTCGACTGTATGATGAGAGGCAGGACACAGGCGCTGAAGCTCAATCCCAGCATGAGCACAACTAGGTGACAACACCACCATGTTTACAAACACGAGGCTGCGTAATGTCACAGTGAATGGGTATGTGGCCGACACTCCCCCCATTCACACATTGTCAGTAGGGATATTCCTGCACGGGCCCCGACCCTCTCTGTCTGGGCCTCTGCCATGCATACCGTTATGCCTTTCAAATCTATACTAGTTTATGAATTGCAGTCATTAATTACTCAATTGTAAACTACTTAGTCTCAGGAGACTATGGAGTTGGGCTCTGGTTGTCGGTCTGGAGTGGCCTCTCCAGGGCGCAAAGCCAGGGTAGGTTCATAAGGGGAAGAAGCTGTTACCCATGCAGCAGGACCCATCCCCCAACCCCCCCTCTCTCCACGGCGGGTGGTTACCCATGCAGCAGGTCCCCTCCCTTTCCAGTGAAGTGATTTGGTGGTTAAAACCACTAAACTACTTCAGTTAAAACAAAAATGAACCTCATTCACAGGTCCATGGGGACATTTAAGTCAGTCTTATATTTGCAGCACTGCAAGCGGGCATCAACAAAGCGAGTTGCCAAGTCATATTTTTCGTTTGGCATATAACTAATGTTTATGAAGGATAAACCAACCAACCATTGGTCTATGTGATATATACAGCAAATCACCACAAGATACACCTTTATAAGACACATTGCATAGTGTTACGATATATCGTATCGTGTTATTTCATCGCATAAAGGCACGATTATTTAAGTCATACGTTCATTATTACAGGAAGAACGAGGTTAACAACCATGGAGGTCGTTAACGGTCAGCACGGTATGGCTCGTCCGGTGGCGGGAATTTCTGTTAGCCAATCAGAACCACCGGGCGAGGTAACGTGTGCTGGCCGGAGCATGTGGAGAGACAGACATCTACTCCCCTCCATTGAGTCAACATGCTGTCGTCGCGTTTGGATGTGTGACCAACGGACCCAACTGTTAGTGTGCTCCACCCTCATGAAGGAAGAGGACCTCGAGGCATGGTCGACGTTCTTGAAATATATGGAAGATAACAGCTTTGAGATTTAGAGGTCGGCATGGAGGTAACGCGCTGATTTTCCTGATAGCGGTACAAATTGCAGGAAAGTAGATGATTTATAAGTGGGAAGATCAATCGGACCAGCGACGACCGTAGCATGGTCGTAGTATCTCTCTATATATATATATATATTTAACTGTACTTGTGTACAATGCACACATATATATATATACATGTCACTGATCATTTTATGCGGAAAATCCACAGAGAAATATGAAATGAGGTGAACGTTTCGGCTTTGTTAAAGCCTTTGTCAACACCAGACTGACTCAAAGCAGACAAAGGCTTTAACAAAGCCGAAACGTTCACCTCATTTCATATTTCTCTGTGGATTTTCCGCATAAAATGATCAGTGTTTTGTGATCGTCAATTGCATATATACATGTAAAATATTGTATATAAGGTGATTAGAGATATATCACAATATATCCATGATGAAGTTTTATAGCATCTTATTTTCTTGGTCTTTGTCAGACCTCAGCACAGTGTGTCGCACCTGACAACAGGTCCGGCTGAGGCTGACACCTGTTCTGATTCATGTACCCCGTTGTAGTACAACGAAGCATTAGGATAAACATTCAGAATAAACCTAAATTAAATGTGTTGGGTTGTCAACAGTTCGATCCCAACAATACACGTAACACACAAAACACACCGTATCCTCGCGACATTACAAATGGCGGAAGACTTATTAGATTATAATTACAGATAATGTACTCAGTAAAGAGGGTGAATGGAACAAGATAATGGCAACATTGTCTGACAGTTAACCTATTTATGTATGAGACACGCTGACTTATTTATTTATATATATACAAGAAGGTACATTGGGTTTGTGAGGCTACATAGCATGGTGTTTACATTCTTGTAAAGCCACTAGTACGCGCAGCGTTTCGGACAGTTCTTATGATCACTGTTTATGTTTAAACAGATTACAGTGTAATTTCCCTTACGTATTTAATGCATTCCTTACGAGCAATTATTAAACATTGTGGGGAGATATCTTAATCAAATTAATCCTTCTAAATTATAATTAACCTTCGGAATGAAATCAACCAATCATGAGAAACCATCGGATTCAAATCAACCTATCATAAAGACCCATTGGATTCAAACCAACCAATCATACGCTGGAGGTAGGCGAAGCCTACAACACAATAAAGTCGCACCATAATAATAATATTATTATTATTATTAGGCTATTATTTTGTAATAATAATAATTATTGTTATTATTATTAACCAGAGTGATCACACTAAGGGGGTTGCTTCTACAATGTGTGTGTGCTCACTATTTGTGCCTGCAGGATCGAGCTCTAGCTCTTGGACTCTTGTTTTTGTAGCTGCCAGTTGTCTAATGCAATGACGTCTGACTTATTTCCCAATCATGCCTGCTTTTAAAGTTGTGAATTGAGTTTGTCTCTACAACTTGCTCATTAGCTCATTCCATTTACAACCTCACGCTAAATAAATACTTTATAACATCTCCATGTCCCATCTGAGTGAGTGAGTGAGTGAGTGAGTGAGTGAGTGAGTGAGTGTGTGTGTGTGTGTGTGTGTGTGTGTGTGTGTGTGTGTGTGTGTGTGTGTGTGTGTTTGTTTTCACCAAATTGTGCCCGCGGAGGTTGTGCTTCGGCTCTTTGGTCCCGCCTCTCAACCGTTAAATAACTGGTGTACAGATTCCTGAGCCTATTGGGCTCTATCATATCTACATTTGAAACTATTAATGGAGTTTACCTCCACCACATCACTGCCTAATGCATTTCATTTGTTAACTACTCTGACATTAAAGAAGTTCTTTCCTAATGTCTCTGTGGCTCATTTGGATACTCAGTTTCCACCTGTATCCCCTTGTTCGTGTACCAACTGTGTTAAATAATCTGTCTTTACTACCCTATAAATTCCTCTGAGAACCTTGTATGTAGTGATCATATCTCCTCTAACTCCTGTCTTCTGTGCATGTGTGTGGTGTGTATTAGTGTTTACTATTTGTGCCTGCAGGATCGAGATGTTAGCTCTTGGACCCCGCCTTTCTAAGCGTTGGTTGTCTAATGTACTGACTCCCGACCTATTTTCCTCTATCATATCTACTACATATATTTCTCTCGCACACAACTATCCTCGGAATGCAGACCACAACAGCTGACTAACCTGGGAGTACATATTTACTGCTGGGTGAACAGAGGTAACAGGTAAAAGAAACAGCCCATTTGTTTGTGTGCGCGTGTACGATTACATTACCGAAATTCATTTTCTAGAAAACATAGGTAACAAATAAACATGGGGTGGGACATGGTTACCAGTCCCACAGGTAACCAGTCCCACAGGTAACCAGCCCCTCAGGTAACCAGTCCCTCAGGTAACCAGTCCCTCAGGTAACCAGCCCCTCAGGTAACCAGCCCCACAGGCAACCAGTCCCACAGGCAACCAGCCCCTCAGGTAACCAGTCCCTCAGGTAACCAGTCCCACAGGTAACCAGTCCCACAGGCAACCAGTCCCTCAGGTAACCAGTCCCTCAGGTAACCAGTCCCACAGGTAACCAGTCCCACAGGCAACCAGTCCCTCAGGTAACCAGTCCCACAGGTAACCAGTCCCACAGGCAACCAGTCCCACAGGTAACCAGTCCCACAGGTAACCAGTCCCTCAGGTAACCAGTCCCACAGGTAACCAGCCCCTCAGGCAACCAGTCCCACAGGCAACCAGTCCCACAGGTAACCAGTCCCACAGGTAACCAGTCCCACAGGTAACCAGCCCCTCAGGCAACCAGTCCCACAGGCAACCAGTCCCACAGGCAACCAGTCCCACAGGCAACCAGTCCCTCAGGTAACCAGTCCCTCAGGTAACCAGCCCCACAGGCAACCAGCCCCACAGGCAACCAGCCCCTCAGGTAACCAGTCCCTCAGGCAACCAGTCCCTCAGGCAACCAGTCCCTCAGGCAACCAGTCCCTCAGGCAACCAGCCCCTCAGGCAACCAGCCCCTCAGGCAACCAGTCCCACAGGCAACCAGTCCCACAGGCAACCAGTCTCACAGGCAACCAATCCCTCAGGCAACCAGTCCCACAGGCAACCAGCCCCTCAGGCAACCAGTCCCACAGGCAACCAGTCCCACAGGCAATCAGTCCCACAGGTAACCAGTCCCACAGGCAACCAGCCCCACAGGCAACCAGTCCCACAGGCAACCAGTCCCACAGGCAACCAGTCCCACAGGCAACCTGTCCCACAGGCAACCAGTCCCAAAGGTAACCGTGTTCTCAGAACACTTCCCGGCAGGACCTCACCTCTTGGGTTGAAGACAATACTCGCCCATCCAGGAAATATTTCACAAAATTACCGGAAATCCCTTCCTAACGGATCATGTTTCTTGTCCACGATAATTACGTTTAATCGGAAACCAGCCCAAGATTATTCTTTTGTGCTGTTAACGAGGGTTATAAACACCGAATTTTCTTTAGGAATGTGCTAAGTAACAATTCCTTAATACACATATTTATGCACATAAAGATGGTTTGGCTTGGGGAAACAAAATCTTCGAACGCTAGAGAAAAGGAGGCACAGGGGAGACTTAATTACGACATATAAGATACTTGAGCATTGTCACGAAGCGAAACAGTCTCACACTGCAAGAATGAGCACACTTTCGAGAAGACAATGACGATCTTGCCATTGTGCAGTGTGAAGTTTTCTCCATCTTGGGAACATGGCCGCCGGGTGAAGTGAAAGAACGCCCCCTCATTGTTATCCTGCCCGGGGGCCGCCAACCCCCTCTCTCACGCTCTCCTGGGGGATCGATTCCCGGCGATGGCGGAAACAAATGAGCAGAGTTTCTTTCACCCTGATGCTTTTGTTCTCCTAGCAGTGAATAGGTACCTGGGAATTAGACAGCTGCTATGGGCTGCTTCCTGGGGATGTGTGTGTGTGTGTGTGTGTGTGTGTAAAAAGTTGATTGATTGACAGTTGAGAGGCGGGCCTAAAGAGCCAGAGCTCAACCCCCGCAAGCACAACTAGGTAATACATCTGCTACCCTATTCTTTATGAAGAATTACCGAGTCGTCAAAAGCTAGTCACCAGTTCATCTAATATCGCCATCTCACAGGGGATATATAGTTTCCTGATTTTTTTTTTTTTTTTTTTTATGATATACACAAGAGTTGTTACATTCTTGTAGAGCCACTAGTACGCGTAGCGTTTCGGGCAAGTCCTTAATCCTATGGTCCCTGGAATACGATCCCCTGCCGCGAAGAATCGTTTTTTCATCCAAGTACACATTTTACTGTTGCGTTAAACAGAGGCTACAGTTAAGGAATTGCGCCCAGTAAATCCTCCCCGGCCAGGATACGAACCCATGACATAGCGCTCGCGGAACGCCAGGCGAGTGTCTTACCACTACACCACGGAAACTGCTAAGATAGTGCGGGTTTTAACAAGAGAGATTGGAATCCCCAGGTCTAGCTTCTGTCGCCTTGTCCTTATCATCATGCTGGTCACCACCTATGCCAGACGGTATCCATACAAATGAGTCAGAAAATCTTTCAGTGTAGCTAAAGTGACTGCCTCCATACTAAGACCACCCAAAAATACCGCCCACTCTGCCTCATTAATTAATAAAAAGTTAAAGAATCAACAACGGTCCATTATATTTGCTGGCTAAGAACATTCCTCTAATAACCTAATTATCAGGAATTACACAAATGGAAATTATTAATAATTTCACTTTCACTATAAACTGTTACCTTTCTTGAGATTATCTTGAGATGATTTCGGGGCTTTTAGTGTCCCCGCGGCCCGGTCCTCGACCAGGCCTCCACCCCCAGGAAGCAGCCCGTGACAGCTGACTAACTACCCAGGTACCTATTTACTGCTAGGTAACAGGGGCATTCAGGGTGAAAGAAACTTTGCCCATTTGTTTCTGCCTCGTGCGGGAATCGAACCCGCGCCACAGAATTACGAGTCCTGCGCGCTATCCACCAGGCTACGAGGCCCGAGAATTGGGATTTGTTTGGTCAATTACTACAACCCGCCCCACACCAAACACCCGCACTTAACCTTTAAAGGTGTCAAACACGCGGCCCGCTGCTTCCCCTACACCTTTAACACAAATACTACGGGCTCGCCATAGCCCGTGCTCCTTGGAGCTTTGTTCCGGGTAGCGAATCTTTAACAACAACGTCCTACCAGTGGGCAAAGAGGAAACTAGATAGTTTCCTTCAAGGAGTGCCGGACCAACCGGGCTGTGGTGGGTATGTGGGCCTGCGGGCCGCTCCAAACAACAGCCTGGTGGACCAAACTCTCACAAGTCAAGTCTGGCCTCGGGCCGGGCTTGGGGAGTAGAAGAACTCCCAGAACCCCATCAACCAGGTATATGTGGGCCTGCGGGCCGCTCCAAGCAACAGCCTGGTGGACCAAACTCTCACAAGTCAAGTCTGGCCTCGGGCCGGGCTTGGGGAGTAGAAGAACTCCCAGAACCCCATCAACCAGGTATATGTGGGCCTGCGGGCCGCTCCAAGCAACAGCCTGGTGGACCAAACTCTCACAAGTCAAGTCTGGCCTCGGGCCGGGCTTGGGGAGTAGAAGAACTCCCAGAACCCCATCAACCAGGTATATGTGGGCCTGCGGGCCGCTCCAAGCAACAGCCTGGTGGACCAAACTCTCACTAGTCAAGTCTGGCCTCGGGCCGGACTTGGGGAGTAGAAGAACTCCCAGAACCCCATCAACCAGGTATCAACCAGGTATCCTTTAACACACAATTTACACACTTTAACATCAAAGTAGTGCCTCTGTATTGGCAAATTATTGTGATTGTATATGGCGTGACCATTCACAGAGAGGCACTCTTGCCTCTAGAGCAGCAAGGCCTTATTCAAGTTCAAGTTCAAGTATGTTTATTGAGATAAGCAATAAATACATCTCAAAGGGATAGAGTAGCTTAGGCTATTTCTACCCCCCTCAAGGCCTTATCATGGTCAGTATCATGCAGAATCATACATCAGCACACCCGTTATTCCAACAGTTTAACGCCCCGTTGCTTTAAGCCTCGTCAATTCATGTATACAAATGCAAGTTTGTTATCACAGATCTACACCTGTTCACTTCAGACATAACTGTAACGATTTGTATAAATAGTTATGAACAAAGTCTAGGTGATTCTGGACATCAACTCAAGACGAGTGTAAAATATTTGCTCACACAAGAATGCGAGAAAGCGTCGTGAATTTGGCCGCGGAGTTTGTTTAAGGCTCGAAGAGTTAATATTTAACAGCCAAGAATCAGTGGAACCTAACTTATCCCTCTGCACCCTAACTTGAGGTTATCTTGAGATGATTTCGGGGCTTTAGTGTCCCCGCGGCCCGGTCCTCGACCAGGCCTCCACCCCCAGGAAGCAGCCCGTGACACCTGACTAACACCCAGGTACCTATTTTACAGCTAGGTAACAGGGGCAAAGAGTGAAAGAAACTCAGCCCATTGTTTCTCGCCGGCGCCCGGGATCGAACCCGGGACCACAGGATCACGCGTCTAGTGTCCTGTCCGCTCAGCCACCGGCTCACAAGACTGTCACTCTACCCACCAGTCTAAGGGTATGAACATCTTAATGCCCCACATGTTCGGTTACCAATGTTTAGTTTGTTCACCAAGAAGCTGTACTATTGTACAGCTTTCTAGTACGGCCAAAGATTGTCGTACTAGAAAATGGAAGCGGGTCTCGAATGTGACGTACAGTCCCGTTTTCTGTGTTGGGTCCTCTGGTAGGTTAGGAGAGGACACTGCCTGTTTTCTTGACGTTGGTAAACCTTAGGAGGACGGGTTGGTTTGTCAGGGACCATATATTATATTATTATATATATATATATAACTGTAAACTCACACCCCAGAAGTGACTCGAACCCATACTCCCAGAAGCAACGCAACTGGTATGTACAAGACGCCTTAATCCACTTGACCATCACGACCGGACAAAATGAGGTGATAGCCGAGGCTATTTGAACCACCCCACCGCCGGCACTCGGATAGTAATCTTGGGCATAGCATTTTACCAAATCACCTCATTCTTTGGGGCACACGTGAGGAACACAAATGCGAACAAGCCTGAATGGTCCCCAGGACAATATGCAGCTGAAAAGTTGCATATTGTCCTGGGGACCATTCAGGCTTGTTCTCATATATATATATATATATATATATATATATATATATATATATATATATATATATATATATATATATATATATATATATATATGCGCATCATGAGGTCTTCAATTTCGAACAGTGAGCTTGATGTAGTATATTAGGATGCAAATGAATTAATTGACCAGCATTAAAAGTAAAGGTGCCACCTTGCCTGCCACACCCTCAAGTGACTGAAGAGTAGGCTGTACCCATGTGGCAAGATGTTTAGGCAATCACGGAGGGACATTTAAGCAATGTTGCCATTGGTGGTTGCCATATAGGGACACCTGCCCCCCCCCCCCCCTCCAGACTGGCGTTGGGGGAGATGGGCCCAAGGGCGGAGGAGGCTTGGCTCCTCCACCACATCCTCCTCCATCTCTTTCTCCACCACAACATCCATTCTCCAACACATTAGTAATCACCTACATCACCAAGAACTCAGGGTTGAAGGCTCATTAGTTTGTGATAAGTGGTTGATAACCTTGGTAGGGGCGGGAGTATGAGGAGGGAGGTGATAAGGGAGATGACGAGGAGTGGAGAGAAAGGGATGGTAACGGTAGTATGAGGGAAGAGAAGGTGGATAGATAAAGTCCGACGAGGAAGTTCACGAAGCGATAACTCGGGCAGGGAAGCAATGATGGCGGGGGCTAAGAGAGGGCGGGAGGCAGGGGCTGGGTGTGGCGGTGTAGCTGAGGGCGGGAAGAGAGAGGGCGCGCGCACACACACCTGAGGGAGGGCAAACCAGTTGTGGTGGATATGGCGTGTGTGCCCACACCTTGCCGGCATGTCCTTGGATCACACACCTACGCCTAGTTCCTCCCCCCGAGCTGAACATCACTAGCTGGGTTCTCTGGCTCTGTGGTGTGAGGAGTCACAGCCAGGCGGCGAGACGCCCGCAGGTACCCAGGAGACCAGGGGCCAGATTCACGAAGCAGTTACGCAAGCACTTACGAACCTGAACATCTTTTCACAAACTTTGGCGGCTCTGTTTACAATTATTAAACAGTTAATGAGCTCCGAAGCACCAGGAGGCTGTTTATAAAAATAGCAACAGTTGATTCTGAAGTTGTAATGCTTGTAAACTGTTTAATATATGTAACCAAAGCCGTCAAAGATTGAGGAAAGATGTACACGTTCGTAAGTACTTGCGTAACTGCTTCGTGAATCTGGCCCCTGGTGCAAGCGCTCCACTAACTGGCTGCCCCTCGCAACAGGCCTCTACCCTCACCCTCCACAATGAACCGTAACAATATATCACATTTTTCCCACGAATGATCCTTAAACTCAACTTTTCGGCCCAGATGGCCACGAGAAAACACTGCTGGCTGCGGGGGGAGGGGGAGAGGGGGGGGGGGTGGGACAAGGCTGATAGAGAGGAGGGACAAGGCTGATAGAGAGGAGGGACAAGGCTGATAGAGAGGAGGGACAAGGTTGGTAGAGAGGAGGGACAAGGCTGATAGAGAGGAGGGACAAGGCTGATAGAGAGGAGGGACAAGGCTGATAGAGAGGAGGGACAAGGCTGGTAGAGGGGAGGGACAAGGCTGATAGAGAGGAGGGACAAGGCTGATAGAGAGGAGGGACAAGGCTGATAGAGAGGAGGGACAAGGCTGATAGAGAGGAGGGACAAGGCTGATAGAGAGGAGGGACAAGGCTGGTAGAGAGGAGGGACAAGGCTGGTAGAGGGGAGGGACAAGGCTGATAGAGAGGAGGGACAAGGCTGATAGAGAGGAGGGACAAGGCTGGTAGAGAGGAGGGACAAGGTTGGTAGAGAGGAGGGACAAGGCTGGTAGAGGGGGGGGGGTGGACATGGTAGGTAGACGGGGGGGAGGTGGACATGGCTGGTAGCAGATCATAGATCATTCCTAAGGTGTGTGTAAGACTACAGTATGACGTCACCAACCAGGGGCTACGCCAACAACTGTAAAAGGGTGAATCAGGTAGTTAACTACACCGGAGTAACGGATCCCCAGCAGACATTTAACACAACTTGCCACGCCACACTGCTAACATCATAATAATAATAATAATAATAATAATTTTTATTTAGGTAAGGTACATACATAAAGAGATTTTACAAAGTTTGTTGGCTTTATAGATAGAGCTAGTACATACAATGCCTAAAGCCACTATTACGCAAAGCATTGTATGTACTAGCTCTACTAGTATTACCCGAGACCCAACACCTATCTAGAGGCCAGGACGGGGACAGATGCCAGCAGTTGTTCAGAGGTTCTCCCATTTTCCCGATAAATTTTCAAAGTAGATTTTGAATTGCAGAAGCTGTGGCATTGAAGGCTTCGGCGGGTAGGCGGTTCCACGGGATTATAACCCTGTGGGTGAAGAAGTATCTGGTGTTTTATGTCCTACACTGTGGCTTGTTGCGTGTGATGCTGTTGGCCCTTGTATGTGTTAAAGCTGACCTTTGGAAGACGGGGTCTGGATTACCATCAGCAAGTTGGTTCAGTATTTTGGATGAGATCAACCCTATCATGCCTGGTTTGCAGTTTTGTTAGTCCTGCGGCCCTCAAGTGTTCCTGGTATGAGTCAACTTAGTTCTGGGAAGATACCTGGTTGATGGGGTTCTGGGAGTTGTTCCACTCCCCAAGCCCGGCCCGAGGCCAGGCTCGACTTGTGAAACTTTGGTCCACCAGGCTGTTGCTTGGAGCGGCCCGCAGGCCCACATACCCACCACAGCCCGGTTGGTCCGGCACTCCTTAGAGGAAACTATCTAGTTTTCTCTTGAAGATGTCCACGGTTGTTCCGGCAATATTTCTTATGCTCGCTGGGAGGATGTTGAACAACCGCGGACCTCTGATGTTTATACTGTGTCACTATGCCTTGTACTTTCTCTAAGAAAGATATATCCTTTTGAAGGGGAGGTGTCCATGCTTGACTGCAGTAGAGAGGGGGGGGGCTCACCAGATGTTTGTACAGGTGTTCAACCATTTTAGACACCCAGCCCACAACTCTCTAAATGACGAACTGACGACCTTTCGTCTTGTCTTCTCTCAGGTTATTGTGACTCATCGTCTGCAATAACCACTTTCTTTCCCTTGAAATTAAAGGATCGTTTGAGAATTCCCAGGGTTTGGTTGGCTTTATTTACTGCAACTCCCGCTTGTGCAACTTTCAATGACTGGTGATGTTTTACCAGTCATTACCAACTAGGCCTTTTAGGTAACTTTATTCATCACTCTGCTGTATTGTAGTGTCGATTTGATTGTTGTGATGAGCAATGTTATGCCCTGTGTGCAAGGTACATTTTCAATATTAAAAATTTGATGAAAGATGTACACGTTCGTAAGTACTTGCGTAACTGCTTCGTGAATCTGGCCCCTGATCCATAACTAGACTCGTCACAGTAAAGTGTATGCCTACTCCTCCACAGCCGCTGAAACCCTTCCTCGAGCTCGATTATGACCACAAAGATCGTCGTAGCCTCGTGCGGGACTTCTATCGGGTTGAACCCCAAGCATAGTGACGAGTTACAAGGCTTCCTGTCTAAGGTTGGCCGGGGCTCTGGGGGCTACTGTTGTGACCCCTCCACAGCCGCTGAAACCCTTCCTCGAGCTCGATTATGACCGCAAAGATCGTCGTAGCCTCGTGCGGGACTTCTATCGGGTTGAACCCCAAGCATAGTGACGAGTTACAAGGGTTCCTGTCTAAGCTTGGCCGGGGCTCTGGGGGCTACTGTTGTGACCCCTCCACAGCCGCTGAAACCCTTCCTCGAGCTCGATTATGACCACAAAGATCGTCGTAGCCTCGTGCGGGACTTCTATCGGGTTGAACCCCAAGCATAGTGACGAGTTACAAGGCTTCCTGTCTAAGGTTGGCCGGGGCTCTGGGGGCTACTGTTGTGACCCCTCCACAGCCGCTGAAACCCTTCCTCGAGCTCGATTATGACCACAAAGATCGTCGTAGCCTCGTGCGGGACTTCTATCGGGTTGAACCCCAAGCATAGTGACGAGTTACAAGGCTTCCTGTCTAAGGTTGGCCGGGGCTCTGGGGGCTACTGTTGTGACCCCTCCACAGCCGCTGAAACCCTTCCTCGAGCTCGATTATGACCACAAAGATCGTCGTAGCCTCGTGCGGGACTTCTATCGGGTTGAACCCCAAGCATAGTGACGAGTTACAAGGGTTCCTGTCTAAGGTTGGCCGGGGCTCTGGGGGCTACTGTTGTGACCCTCGACGGCATCTTGCAGAGTAGGCGTCCTACTTGGCCAGGGGGTAAACTTTCAACATCCGGTGACTAAACTGGAGTCGTGATCGGTCGGATTCTCCTGGTCGCTATCCCCCCAAAATAAAAGAATTGACGTAGGCCAGGGGCTTAAATTGACGCAGGCAATAGGCTTAAACTGGTGCAGTCCATAGAGCTTAAACTGGTGCAGTCCATAGAGCTTTAAAGTGGTGCAGTCCATAGAGCTTAAACTGGTGCAGTCCATAGAGCTTAAACTGGTGCAGTCCATAGAGCTTAAACTGGTGCAGTCCATAGAGTTTAAACTGGTGCAGTCCATAGAGCTTAAACTGGTGCAGTCCATAGAGCTTAAACTGGTGCAGTCCATAGAGCTTAAACTGGTGCAGTCCATAGAGTTTAAACTGGTGCAGTCCATAGGGCTCAGCTCTTCGAAGCAAGCCAGTGCTCAGCTCCAAAACACACTTGGAACATTCAAGACATAAACATGAGACTATTCACAAATTATATTCAGCTGGAAAATAATCCTCAGGAATAATAGGTGGGACATTTGACAAGCCGTCGGCTTCCTGTCACCATTCAGGTCACTAGAGATGGTGGTCCTCAGATAAATTCAGGTGAATACTTAGTTCTAAAAAGATAAATGCAATACAGTAATAATATATTGAAATTTACAAGAGAGAGAGAAAGAGAGAGAGAGAGAAAGAGAGAGAGAGAGAAAGAGAGAGAGAGAGAGAGAAAGAGAGAAAGAGAGAAAGAGAGAAAGAGAGAGAAAGAGAAAGAGAAAGAGAGAGAGAGAGAGAGAGGGGGAGAGGGAGAGAGGGGCTGTATGTATAGAGGTCAATATGTATATATGTGGCTGTACGTATAGTGTTCAATAGGCTCCAGAATCTGTACACCAGTTGATTGACGGTTTTAGAGGCGGGACCAAAGAGCCAAAGCTCAACCCCCGCAAGCGCAACTAGATGAGTACAGACACAGACATACAGACGGATATATATAGAGACAGAGAGAGATATCCAAACTCAGGTGGTTGAATGCGACGTCATGAGGCTACTCACCCTTGCCCGGCAGCAGCGCCCACTGCCACCACGCCCACCAGGAGCACACACGCCCACATCCCTCCTGCTCCTGCTGCTGATGCCTGCAGGAAAAAAGGTTGAGTTTGGTTAAAGGCTTAAGGATCTGCAGGTTGTTTACTGGTCATGTTAACCGGTTTGGTTCATCTCACCACAAAAACACTTCTCAGCATGTATTATTAATAGTATTAATCAAACCTTATCATCATCATTAAAAACAAAACACGTCAGCTCAGTCTCACTGCTGTCTCACTAGCCCAAGCTCTGTGTATCCTCAAGTTAATTATATCTTCGTAATCTATGATTAATTATTTGGGTTAGAATAATTATTGGGTTCATATTCGTTTTTATTTCATTATAAACATTACGTTCGTAGCGGTGTACAGAAACTGACGGTGTTGCCTGCTGTCACCACAATTATTCGCACACCGGGAGCCGGTCGGCCGAGCGGACAGCACGCTGGACTTGTGATCCTGTAGTCCCGGGTTCGATCCAGGGCGCCGGCGAGAAATAATGAGCAGAGTTTTTTTTACTCTATGCCCCTGTTACCTAGCAGTAAAAATAGGTACCTGGGTGTTAGTCAGCTGTCACGGGCTGCTTCCTGGTCGAGGACCGGGCCGCGGGGACACTAAAGCCCCGAAATCAAGATAAACACCTGCGTCACTGTGATGGTATGTGAACAAAATATCGGAATTTAGATAAAGATATCACACATGTTCAAAAATGTAAACTTATTTGTTAAAAAATGTAAACTTATTTGTTAAAAAATGTAAACTTATTTGTTAAAAAATGTAAACTTATTTCCTTCAAAATTAAATACTAAGAAGCCTAAGTAAAGTATCCCAAGGTCGCCTACTACGGGGCAGAGCATGTTTTTGTGACTTAACTTTCCCCCGCCGCCTACTGGACGAGTATCCGGTGCATAATAGGCGAATTGAAATTATTTGTAAATATGCCAACACAATTTTTAAATGGCCTGAAGAACATTGTTGGCCGGTTCCTGAACCCATTATGTAACTGTAACCTTAACTCCCACTTGCCAGCAGGATGGGCATAGGTTTTTTTGTTAATAAATTATAAAAGTAAAATTTTGCAAGCCTCGTCAGTGAAAGGTCAAGACTCCCATAGGGAAAAAAACCATTCATTATGTTCAACGCTAATTATCCAAATCAACGCGCCTGAAAAGTATTGATGAGAGCACATGTCGCGTGGAGGAAGTTTAGCAGTATAGCGGTTAGGTCCGAAACGTTATGTTTACCTGCCCGAAACGCTGTGCGTACTAGTGGCTTTACAAGAATGTATATACTGTACTATCCAATGTATTCTCACAAACCCAATGTACCTTCTTGTATATATATAAATAACTAAATAAATGTCCAAGGTCCTCCTGCCGTGGGGGAGGCAAGACGGGTGATTAGCCATCACTTCACTTACCCAGGATACAGCCATGTCCCGGGCTGACACCTAGGAGGACAACCTGCTCCTCCGGACACACAGCGGTGGTCACACAAGGTTCCCTTTCTACACTACCCCCCACCCGTCATCCCCCCCACCCCCCACCTTGTCCTGCTTTCACCCCTTGACCCCGCTTTACCTCAATGCCGCCCACACCACCACCACCAGCTGCCACCGCCGCTACCACAGCTACCGCCATCACCAGTTACCACCACCGCCACCAGCTACCACCACCAGCTACCGCCACCACCAGCTACCACCACCGCCAGCTACCACCACCAGCTACCGCCACCACCAGCTACCACCACCGCCAGCTACCACCACCAGCTACCGCCACCACCAGCTACCACCACCGCCACCACTACCGCCATCACCAGCTACCACCACCGCCAGCTACCACCACCAGCTACCGCCACCACCAGCTACCACCACCGCCACCACTACCGCCATCACCAGCTACCACCACCGCCAGCTACCACCACCAGCTACCACCACCTCCAGCTACCACCACCAGCTACCACCACCGCCAGCTACCACCACCATCCAGTGCAACTAAAGTATTAAAATGTGAAACTCAATACTTCCTGAAATTCTGTCCTGCCCGAAACGCCAGCGTGCTTTACAAGCATGTAAGAGGTAACGTAATTATCAGGGGAGAGCGCCAAGCCATTAACGACTATATAGCACTTGGAAGGGATCAGGATAAGGATTTGGGATTGAACAGAGAGCAAGAATGTAAGGACTCTTGTATATATCAATAATAAACAAAAATAATCCCATAATTTTCCCGGTTGATTGCAATAATTCATTTTGTCGAGGACATGCAGCAAATATGTGTGCGTGTTTATATATATATATATATATATATATATATATATATATATATATATATATATATATATATATATATATATATATATATATATAATGTATGTATGTGTGTGTGTACTCACCTAGATGTGCTTGCGGGGGTTGAGCTCTGGCTCTTTGGTCCCGCCTTTCAATTGTCAATCAACAGATGTACAGGTTCCTGAGCCTATTGGGCTCTATCATATCTACACTTGAAACTGTGTATGGAGACAGCCTCCACCAGTGTGTGTGTGTGTGTAAATCACAAAAATTAACACGTGATGAAAAATGTGACAGTGTCAGACCACGGAAGAAGCATTGAAACAGGAATTTCCTTAAGTACTTTCGTATTTAATAATCCATCTTCAAAAGGGTGAGTTACAAGTAAAACGATGTGGACATATATAGGCAGGAGAGAGGTGAAGTGAGGTACACTGATAAAATTTTCTTTATGACTGGGATTGGGTGGGTATGAATAGGAGCAGCATCCTATGGGCCAATAGGCCTTCTGCAGTTACCTGTAGATCTCTGCAGAAATCTACTTCCCTGAATTATAGTCTTATATAAAAACATCCAATTATCAATTATACATTTAAATATTAAGAATGCAAAAAAAAAAGCACCAGCTTTAAGATGTTATATAAACAAAAGAGGGATAGCAATAGCCTCATCTCTTAGTACAGAGACATGGTGGCTGGGATCTACCAGCCTTGAGGAAATACCTTTACAAGAACAGTGAGTCAAGTCTTGTAATGACCTGACTCACTGTAATCACTGTGAACCTTGCCCTGTGCAACCCGTCCTCCTAAAAAGAACGTCACTTTTGGTTCGTATGCGCGATATGGACTAAATTTGGACGTAATTTGAAATGAAATCGACTCACAAAAGTGACGTTCTGTTCCGTTTTCTATTTGAGTCGTCCCGCCTACGCGCAGACGTTATAAGAGGACACTTTACATTAACGTTTTTCATAACGTTTTGAAACTTTATGAGAATTTCCTGCCCACCTAACCTATCAGAGGACCCTTAACTTACTGTTGGTGAAACCGCCACGCGCGTCTCTATCTACAAGTTAATATAACTCCCAGATTGTGTCCTATTCTATACTAGAAAACTGCAGACCGTTCTCCTAACATGGAAGTATTTATAGATGTGGTAGAAAGTAGTGTATTATAATGTGATGGAACAGCAGAAAGTAGACGTTTGTAAGTACTGAATTTGGACAACCCGGAAAAGTTGGTATATTTCTGTTGCCAATGAAAGCTAACCTCATCATCCTATCTATCAGCCTTGGGGAAATAACTTTACAAGAGCAGTTATCTTGAGGTTATCTTGATGATTTCGGGGCTTTTAGTGTCCCCGCGGCCTCAGATAACGTGTTTCTAACACGTTATCTGAAGCCTACTATATAAGTGGTATGCTAGGCCTACGAGTATTGAGGTTTAGTTTTAGCTTTATTTTCTCCTCATTCAATAAAACAAAAATTACAATATATGGCATACTGGGGCTCCATTACTACATGTTGGTACGATCGACAACAGTTACAAAAAGAACTATCAAACCAGGAGAATAGGAGCGTTGCCCCCTAGTCAGACTGGCCGCACCCCCCCACCCCCAACCCGCCCGCCCCTTGTGGATGTCAGATATGACATCTTGCCCGAAATTGCCCGAAACGCTAGGGCAATTCCTGTATATATATATATATATATATATATATATATATATATATATATATATATATATATATATATATATATATATATATATATATATATGTCGTACCTAGTAGCCAGAACGCACTTCTCAGCCTACTATGCATGGCCCGATTTGCCTAATAAGCCAAATTTTCTTGAAGTACTATATTTTCTCTAATTTTTTTCTTATGAAATAATAAAGCTACCCATTTCATTCTATATGAGGTCAATTTTTTTTTATTGGAGTTAAAATTAACGTAGATATATGACCGAACCTAACCAACCCTACCTAACCTAACCTAACCTATCTTTATAGGTTAGGTTAAGTTAGGTAGCCGAAAAAGTTAGGTTAGGTAAGGTTAGGTAGGTTAGGTAGTCGAAAAACAAATAATTCATGAAAACTTGGCTTATTAGGCAAATCGGGCCTTGTATAGTAGGCTGAGAAGTGCGTTCTGGCTACTAGGTACGACATACATATATATATATATATATATATATATATATATATATATATATATATATATATATATATATATATATATATATATACAGTAGAGTAAAGCCTAGTACACATGCGTGCTAGGCTTTACAACAATGTTAATTCAACTTACTTTCTATATTCTCTGTTAACCCCCAATATAACTTCTTATATATATATATATATATATATATATATATATATATATATATATATATATATATATATATATATATATATATATCTTCTGATAATTAGTCGTGAGATTTTGTCGTCAGATGCCTGTTTCTGACGTAATATTACTTAATATTACGTAATATTTATTATTATAAAACATAATAATAATAATAAATTATTATTATTATTAATTATTATTACTGATGGTGTTAAAACAGTAGAGTAAGCATCCACACGCACCTACAGAGAGATATGAGTGTGTGCTCACGTTTGGAAATGAATGAACACGTGCATACGCGTGAGAAAATGAATGACTGTGCAGATATGTTGCAAATAGGTTCCTTGAACGGGGTTTGGACACGGTATATATATTATATATATATATATATATATATATATATATATATATATATATATATATATATATATATATATATATATGGGTTAAGTGGGTTAAGGCGTACCTGTTATGCCAGTTGCTGGAAGGCTTCTGTGCTGGCTAGGGTTCGAGTCTCCATGGTGGGAAAGTGTTCTAAAGTTATATATATATATATATATATATATATATATATATATATATATATATATATATATATATATATATATATATATATATATATATATATATATTGGTCTCAGACCAATAGGGTCTGAGACCCTAGGCCCATGGGGAGAGAGTGCAAGAAGGTTTCTTAAGGATCTTGGTTCCAAGCTCATTGACACCACAAGAGACCCTAGAGCAGCAAGTTTTCTCTTTCAGCGCCTCAGTGTCGCGATCCAGAGGGGGAATGCTAGCTGCATCCTCGGTTCATGCCCAGCGTCGGAGGAGTTCGAGGAAATCTACAGCCTCTAGGAAGCGAAATTTTTTTTTGTGTCCTCTTAATGTTAATTTTTTGTATAAAATCAGATATGTAACTGTATAACCTTGCATAATAAAACTATATATATATATATATATATATATATATATATATATATATATATATATATATATATATATATATATATATATTATATATATATATATATATATATATATATATATATATAGAGAGAGAGAGAGAGAGAGAGAGAGATTAAGCCTGCTCTTCCCTTCAAAGTACGTAACAACAACAGATAATATAGAAGATATATCCAGCAAGTATCTCCAAAACGTTTTGCCCAGAGAGCAAAACGTATCCAGCACACCGGCACACCTGCTACCGCCCCCGCCACCGTAAACCGGCAAACTGCTTGTCCATTGCCTGCCTGTCGCTGATTGGCTGGTGTCCCGTCGCACCTGCCCTCCACCCTCCGCCACAAGTTGATGTCTGGGCTGCAGTGGCCCAGAGTAGTCAGAATATTCCAGTGCTCCTTGCAGTTGACATCTCTCATTGGTAGACTAAGCCTTGGCTTTCGTGTACTAAGGGAGGTGGCAGCTCGAAGCCAATATTCCGGCATCATTATTATTTATTTTGCTATTACTCACTTGTCTTAACGTAACTTTTCATTTGCCAGTGATTATTCTTATTATTTTGTTTGTTGACCTGCCTTGTATATTTTATGCTTAATTTTATTCATGTCTTGTTTTTCTAACGTAATTAAAATTTCATTGTTAAATTTACTTGTGTTTTGTGTGTCTTCCCATTACCTTACCACAGACGAAAGTTCCAGCTTTTTCTCTTTTTTTTCTTTAATGTGACGAGGCCCTGCCCCTAGCTTTTGAAACAACCGAACACCAACGCTTTACCGTCACAATATATATATATATATATATATATATATATATATATATATATATATATATATATATATATATATGGCACGAAGAGCATATACTAATAGGCTTATATCGCGGTCCCCCCCACCCCCCGAGGGCAGGCCTTCTACTCCCCCCCCCCCCAAGAGGCAACGCACAAGAGTTCACTAACTCTCGGGTAGAAATGTGCAGCAAAGTGAACAGACGCACCAGGTGAAAGGAAACTTGCCGAACCATTTCTGTCTGGCTTAGGGATCGAACCGGGGATCGTCATACTGTACTTAGTGTGTATGTGCTCGTTTGCGTTTGTTTGTGCATCCTGACAGCCTGGATCACACTCGTCTCCTACTAGGAGACTAGTGTGACCCAGGCCTAAGGCCTAGACCCGGCCTGGGGTCTAAGGAAAGACTGGGGTCTTCCAGTCTTAGGGAAGGCCTAAGACTGGAAGGAATGCCCTTGGAAACACAAACCGAAACTGTCTCTATTTTCCGCTTGTTACAACTTGTAATAAAGTTGTTACATCTTGGCTTAACGTGTTTATGACGTATTAGAACGTTGTTACAACTTGCTATATTGGATGTTATAACTGGTTAGGAGGTTTTAAAACTTGTTCGAACGTTGTACCAACGTCGTAGTTTCGGTGTGTGTTTGGCGGGACCCCAGACACAACCGGCCTGGACAAGGTGCCAGGGGTCGTCACCCTAGCTTATACATAAGCTGCAATAGTTGACTTAGCAAGTCTCTCACTCCCACAACCTGCAGGCGGTCACCCCGACAACACCTCCACCGTCCCGGGACCCCCAACACCGGGGACCAGTGTGGGGTGCTGGGGGACAGGGAGGGGGATAGCGTGGGAAAATTACCTCCCCCGTGGGACAAACCTCCACACCTCGTCCAGTCACCCGTGAGGACGTCGACACCAGGTAGCCAGGACAGGAAATAGCAAATAAAATAAACGTGAAGGAACCGAGGAAGGAAGAAACTATCAGGGGGGGGGAAATCGCCAAGCCATTACGACTATATAGCACTGGGAAGGGGTCAGGATAAGGACTTCGGATGAGACGGGGGGAATTGCCGGTCAGGAATTAAACCCTGATCTGCATGACGCGAGACTGTCACTCTACCGTCCAGCCCAAGTAGTTCGGCAAAGGAACCGGGGAGACAAATTATAAGATGGAGGTTCAAGGACGAGGCGTCACACATGAGCACTATGAACACCTAAATGAGCCAGAGAGATACAAGAAGAAAGTGGCTGAGTGGAGAAGTGTACAAGTGGAGTTCACCGAGAGATAGGAAGAGGTGGACATAAACTCCATACATTGGTTTCCATGTAAACACTGATAAGTCACTTGGACGAATGAGTGGCCTCCACTTTCAAATATAATTATTACATTTACGACTCCTAGAGTACCAGATTCTAAAGATTTGTTAAGTAAACAAATTCACACGGGCCGTGACGAGGATTCTAACCTGCGTCTGGGAGCATCCCAGACACTGGGATGACCTTAATCGACTGAGCTACGACCCTTGTAGGGGTCGTAGTCCCTTGTGGATTTGTTTGTTCATTTGATGCATCACGTTAGTGTGATCTCTGTGTGTGATTTGTTAAGTAGTTAAAATCAGCTCTAAGCTCCATGTACATGGTGTTAGGATCGACGCGCGCACACACTAACCTCAGTCAGATTGTGCCAACGCCGCAACTGTCATTTCAATAATGGCGTGCAGGCAGGTCACGTCCTGAAACACGCCGTGACACACAGGCGCGTATGTGTCAACCCCCAGCTGACATTGAGCACAGTGGCAGCCTAGCCGTGTCCAGGCAAGCTGAACTGTGCTTGCCTTCCAATCCGTCCATTGATTCATTGATGAAGATTAAGCCACCCAAAAGGTGGCACGGGCATGAATAGCCTGTAAGTGGTGGCCCTTTTGAGCCATTACCAGTATCAATAGATGATACTGGAGATCTGTGGAGGTGCGGCTGCACCCTGCGTGACGGGAGATGTCTCCCGTATCCAACCCGTCCTCACACTAGGCTGTTTACAGCTGCAGCCTTGTCCTCCCCAGACGGATTCATCAATTTTTAACATACTGTGTATTAAAAATTGATTTGTTTTCATATATAAGTTAATATTGTTATACATAAAAATTCTATGTATTGTTAGGCGTAGGTTAGGTTAGGTGTTTAGGTTGTGTTAGGGATTATTTGGATGTGGGTGAAGCATTTCAACTCGTCCTCGATTCAAGTCCATTCCATCCAGCGGTCGACCCCACAGATGCATTCATAAATTTTAACATGCTGTTCATTCAAAACAGGAATTTTCTCAAATATAAATTAATATTATAATATATTAGCATATTGTGTATATATAGGCATAGGTTAGGTTAGGTTCTGTTGGCGATCACTTGTATTTATAGTAAATGTTTCACCCACGTACAACAAATACAAATAATTCCCAACAGACCCGAAACACCTCGCCTATCCGTGCTACTTGCCCCGCTCCTGTGCCAGGTAAGTTACGGGCTCACCATAGCCCGTGCTACTTGCCCCGCTCCTGTGCCAGGTAAGTTACGGGCTCACCATAGCCCGTGCTACTTGCCCCGCTCCTGTGCCAGGTAAGTTACGGGCTCACCATAGCCCGTGCTACTTGCCCCGCTCCTGTGCCAGGTAAGTTACGGGCTCACCATAGCCCGTGCTACTTGGAACCTGTTCCGAGTAGCTGAATCTATAACAACAACAACCTAGCCTATCGTATCCTAGGACCGACTATACCAACAATTATAATATACATTACTATTAATTTACATCTGAGAAAATACTGTTTTTTGAAGACAAGTACATTAACATTGACGACGGCATGAAGGCGCTTTGGGGAGAGAGAGGAGATGGGGAGGGACAGAGGATCGAGAAAAAGAAAGGAAGAGAGGAGAGCACAAGGAGAGTGAGAGACAGTAAGAGAGGAGAGTACAAGGAGAGTGAGAGACAGTAAGAGGGGAAGAGTACAAGGAGAGTGAGAGACAGTAAGAGGGGAAGAGTACAAGGAGAGTGAGAGACAGTAAGAGGGGAAGAGTACAAGGAGAGTGAGAGACAGTAAGAGGGGAAGAGTACAAGGAGAGTGAGAGACAGTAAGAGGGGAAGAGTACAAGGAGAGTGAGAGACAGTAAGAGGGGAAGAGTACAAGGAGAGTGAGAGTCTTACATATTTGGCCTTATATGTATTTTGGAACCTGTCGTATGTTGCAATGGCTCCCAACTCTCTTGTCCCTTGTTCTCTACTACCTCTCCTTGTTCTCTACTACCTCCCCTTGTTCTCTACTACCTCTCCTTGTTCTCTACTACCTCCCCTTGTTCTCTACTACCTCTCCTTGTTCTCTACTACCTCCCCTTGTTCTCTACTACCTCTCCTTGTTCTCTACTACCTCCCCTTGTTCTCTACTACCTCTCCTTGTTCTCTACTACCTCCCCTTGTTCTCTACTACCTCTCCTTGTTCTCTACTACCTCCCCTTGTTCTCTACTACCTCCCCTTGTTCTCTACTACCTCACCTTGTTCTCTACTACCTCACCTTGTTCTCTACTACCTCACCTTGTTCTCTACCACCTCTCCTTGTTCTCTACTACCTCCCCTTGTTCTCTACTACCTCCCCCTTGTTCTCTACTACCTCCCCTTGTTCTCTACTACCTCCCCTTGTTCTCTACTACCTCACCTTGTTCTCTACTACCTCACCTTGTTCTCTACTACCTCACCTTGTTCTCTACTACCTCTCCTTGTTCTCTACTACCTCCCCCTTGTTCTCTACTACCTCCCCTTGTTCTCTACTACCTCCCCTTGTTCTCTACTACCTCCCCTTGTTCTCTACTACCTCCCCTTGTTCTCTACTACCTCCCCCTTGTTCTCTACTACCTCCCCTTGTTCTCTACTACCTCCCCTTGTTCTCTACTACCTCCCCCTTGTTCTCTACTACCTCCCCTTGTTCTCTACTACCTCCCCTTGTTCTCTACTACCTCCCCTTGTTCTCTACTACCTCCCCTTGTTCTCTACTACCTCCCCTTGTTCTCTACTACCTCCCCCTTGTTCTCTACTACCTCCCCTTGTTCTCTACTACCTCCCCTTGTTCTCTACTACCTCACCTTGTTCTCTACTACCTCCCCTTGTTCTCTACTACCTCCCCCTTGTTCTCTACTACCTCCCCCTTGTTCTCTACTACCTCCCCTTGTTCTCTACTACCTCACCTTGTTCTCTACTACCTCCCCTTGTTCTCTACTACCTCCCCTTGTTCTCTACTACCTCCCCTTGTTCTCTACTACCTCACCTTGTTCTCTACTACCTCCCCTTGTTCTCTACTACCTCCCCCTTGTTCTCTACTACCTCCCCTTGTTCTCTACTACCTCCCCCTTGTTCTCTACTACCTCCCCTTGTTCTCTACTACCTCCCCTTGTTCTCTACTACCTCCCCCTTGTTCTCTACTACCTCCCCTTGTTCTCTACTACCTCCCCTTGTTCTCTACTACCTCCCCCTTGTTCTCTACTACCTCCCCCTTGTTCTCTACTACCTCCCCCTTGTTCTCTACTACCTCCCCTTGTTCTCTACTACCTCCCCCTTGTTCTCTACTACCTCCCCTTGTTCTCTACTACCTCCCCTTGTTCTCTACTACCTCCCCTTGTTCTCTACTACCTCCCCTTGTTCTCTACTACCTCCCCTTGTTCTCTACTACCTCCCCTTGTTCTCTACTACCTCCCCTTGTTCTCTACTACCTCCCCTTGTTCTCTACTACCTCCCCCTTGTTCTCTACTACCTCACCTTGTTCTCTACCTCCCCCTTGTTCTCTACTACCTCCCCTTGTTCTCTACTACCTCCCCTTGTTCTCTACTACCTCCCCTTGTTCTCTACTACCTCCCCTTGTTCCAACAGTGCTACACAGCTCGCAACAATGTTTATGTATAAGGGGGCATAACTAGCCGACCCCTCGCAGTGTTCAAGAGAGAACTTCCAAACGACACCTGATCAACCAAGCTGTGATACACACGTCAGGCTTCGAGCAGCCGTATCCAACAGCCTGGTTGAGCAGATCATCAACGAAGAGGCCTGGTCAGAGACCGGGCCGCGGGGACATTGACCCTAGGAAGGTAGCCGCAAGGCAAGGTATGCTTCTAATTACTTAATTCACCCTACACTCTACTTGTGTAGGGTGTGATATATGCTCTTCTCTTATCTTATCTTTTGGGGTAATTTGGTGCTCAGTTCTATTAGTCTATCCTTGTATCATGTCATAATGCCACAGCTCAGCTTGTCCTCGCACCCTTGCGAGTGGCAGGATTACACACACAGATCACACTAACGTGATGCATCAAGTGAACAAATCCACAAGGGCCGTGACGAGGATTCGAACCTGCGTCCGGGAGCATCCTCAAACATTCACTTTCCTGTTATTACAAGTGCCACACCACCATCCCTGCCTTCCCCCCCCCTATATTTCCTTATTATCTAATATCACCTGGAAATACTGCATCAGAAATCACAGTGATTTTCGTTTCCACCGATGCATCAATTTCTTTTTCATTTATTCTTTTATTTCAACTGGTTTGTTGGTGACTCCATCAGCGTTGGTATACCAGGCGTTGAGGCTCGTCTTGGAGACAATGTTTACTAAATCCTCGGAACACTCATATATTTGTGTTTATCACGGCGTGGGTTGCAGGTAGGAGATGGATCCAATACTGGTAAGGCGGAGGGGAGAGATTGATAGGAAGGGCTGTGGAATATGCAGATTTAGAGAGGAATATAGTTGAGAGGTGGAGAGAGGCTGGCGCTTACTGGGGGACTCGGAGAGGGACTGAGAGGCAGTGAAGTTGAAGGATAGAGAAGTGTGGATAGAGAAAGGGGATACGAGTTTTCTTGACGTTGGGAAAAATAGGAGGACGGGGCTAGGTGGAGAGGAAGTGGTGATAGACAGGTGTGAGTGTATGACAATGTATATCCAAGAAAACAATACCACCTCCAACACTCCCCCCCCCACAGCCCACCTCCCCAACACCACACAGTAACAGTGTATTAACCCCCCCCTCCTCAACCCCCCGCCCTCACCGGTTACCTACACATAATTGCTTCCGGTTTCACAGTCGCGTCTACTCGACCAGGAACTTAACCGTAAACACGAAGGAAACATCGCGAACCTATAAAACAGGAGAGGCTCTGGGCTCGTGTTGATGACACTAGCCAGAGCCCAGAGGGAAGGCACACAGCACCGCTCCTGTGCCAGGTAAGTCCACTACGGGCTCACCATAGCCCGTGCTACTTGCCCCGCTCCTGTGCCAGGTAAGTCCACTACGGGCTCACCATAGCCCGTGCTACTTGCCCCGCTCCTGTGCCAGGTAAGTCCACTACGGGCTCACCTTAGCCCGTGCTACTTGCCCCGCTCCTGTGCCAGGTAAGTCCACTACGGGCTCACCATAGCCCGTGCTACTTGGAACGTGTTCCGAGTAGCTGAATCTATAACAACAGAGGGAAGGCTCAGTGCCTGGCCTGACAACGTTAAACCGTTCTCGGCTACCAAGTTATACCGATCAAAACCCGGTATTAACTAGGCTGCGACCTGGCGGAAAGCGGCGGTGTAAAGGAGCACAGAATAGTAGGATAAAGCAGACAAAAGCAGTAGAGGAAGCAAGCAGGAAACACCAACATACACAAGCAGAAAGCGGCAGTATTAACTAGCCTACAAAGTTATTTAGTCTCCGCGGTGCAGTGGTAAGACACTCGCCTGGCGTTCCGCGAGCGCTTTGTCATGGGTTCGTATCCTGGCCGGGGAGGATTTACTGGGCGCAAATCCTTAACTGTAGCCTCTGTTTAACTCAACAGTAAAATGTGTACTTGGATGTAACAAGGATTCTTCGCGGCGGGGATCGTATTCCAGGGACCTGCCCGAAACGCTACGCGTACTAGTGGCTGTACAAGAATGTAACAACTCTTGTATATATCTCAAAAAAAAAAAGAAACAAGGAAAACCAGCAACAATTAGAAACGACAATCAGTAAATTATAATTAAGCAGAAAGGCCAGATGAAACGAGGGAAAAACGGTTGTGCAAAGAAGCACAATATTTTTATGTTTGTTCATGCATAATACTAATTATTATTATTATTATGAAAGCCATTTTGAGGCAATGGAATGACCTGAACCCGCGTTCTGGTGATTCATAGACAAATTGAACGCGGGTTCAAGTCACCCCCATTGCATCAACATGCTTTGCCTTGATATATCATGCCTTTGTGATTTCACTACACTGTGATGCGAGGCGTAAGAGTGTGCACGCCATCACCGTAAGCCAGTGTGTGGTCAGGGGTCAGATTCACGAAGCAGTTAGGCAAGCACTTACGAGCCTATACATCTGGTGAACTTTTCTCAATATTTGGCGACTTTGTTTACAATTATTAAACAGTTAATGAGCTCCGAAGCACCTGGAGGCTGTTTATAACAATAACAACAGTTGATTGGCAAGTTTTCATGCTGGTAAACTGTTTAATACGTGTAACCAAAGATTGAGGAAAGCTGTACACGTTCGTAAGTACTTGCGTAACTACTTCGTGAATCTGGCCCCAGGGCGACTGTAAACCCCTTTATGGGCTCCGGTTTGGGGCCTCCAGAACCTCCCAGTGAATTCAGTAGAGTTCCGGGTTGGTCGACTTCTGTATCATCGTGGCCAAATCGCTTAAGGCAGGTGTCTGGGAATTACCAGAACCCGGGTTCAAGTCACTCCATTGCCTCAAAATGATTTCCACCGATATATCACACCACTGGGATTTCATTGCAATTACTTTTTTATAGATGAACAAACAGCAGAAAAGGGATGACACCCCACAGATGCAGGCGATGAGTCACAATAACGAGGCTGAAGTAGTTTACAACAATTTACAATATTACAATTTTATTTAGGTAAGGTACATACATACAATAAATATTTACAAGGTTTGTTTAACTTATAGGTATAGCTAGTACATACAATGCCTAAAGCCACTATTACGCAAAGCGTTTCGGGCATAATCATCAATCAATCATGTTCAGTTCAGTTTAGTTCAGCCACAATGAACTTGAGAATGGTCCAGGACGGACCGAAACGACCTACCATTAATGTATGATGAATTACTGTAAATATGTACCTCTTGAAATAGCACTTTCTCTGTAACTAGCTGACATTGTAACTATAAGGTGTGAAGGATAGATGAAATTGTTTATGTAATAATCTGAGATGAGGTCTGATAAAGACCTTTTGTGCCCTCTGTAATGCTTTTGCGCTACCGCTCACAGGATGAGTATGGGGTGCACAATAAACTAGCCGCCTTCGGCGGCAACAATCAATCAATCGTCATCCCTTCACCTTCTAGTGTGGTGTGGTCAAACCCCACACATGTAGACCGCGCGCGGACACAATAACAAATTGTATTTGTTATTGTAGTAACAATCAAGCATTTTCCTTATTAAAAATCTCTGCGTATCTTATTCTCACTGAGAACCATCTGCTTCGTTCGTGACAATAAGAATTGACCAATCATTATTACAGAAATACTGGTTATCTTGAGTTATCTTGAGATGATTTCGGGGCTTTAGTGTCCCCGCGGCCCGGTCCTCGACCAGGCCTCCACCCCCAGGAAGCAGCCCGTGACAGCTGACTAACTCCCAGGTACCTATTTTACTGCTAGGTAACAGGGGCATAGGGTGAAAGAAACTCTGCCCATTGTTTCTCGCCGGCGCCTGGGATCGAACCCAGGACCACAGGATCACAAATCCAGCGTGCTGTCCGCTCGGCCGACCGGCTGGTTGATAAGCTCACATCAGTATTTCTGTAACACTGATGTGAAATTATCTTCATTGGTTTTGATGTAATTTTCTGAATTTTATAACAAATGATCAATGATGATAAGTGGGTGTTGTGAGGGTGTAGTGAGGCGACGGAGGTGACAGGTGGGTGTGTATATAAAGCGACACAGGACAGAGCTTCCCACGGGCTCACCATAGCCCGTGCTACATGAACACTTCGTTCTGAGTAGCTAAACACACCACTTGGTCCGGGAGACATCTCCCGTCACGCAGGGTGCAGTTGCGCCTCCACAGATCTCCAGTATCATCTATTGATACTGGTAATGGCTCAAAAGGGCCACCACTTACGGGCTATTCATGCCCGTGCCACCTCTTGGGTGGCTCAATCTTCATCATCAGTAGCTAAATCTAAAACAACAACAACAACATAGCTTCCCTCGCAGTCTCTGCCGTAAGTGCTATGATATTCCATGTGAAAATCACCGACTACAATTAATAAGAATATTAAAAAAACGACTACTGTATTTCCCCTTGTCTTAAAATATAAAAGTTTCACTTGGTGAACGTCGCTTTAACCAGACCATATTAAAACAACAGGGGGGGGGGGTAGAAATAGCCTAAGCTACTGAACAAATCCACAAGGGCCGTGACGAGGATTCGAACCTGCGTCCGGGAGCATCCCAGCCTAAGCTACTCTATCCCTTTGAGATGTATTTCTTTCTCGTCTCAATAAACATATTTGAACTTGAATTAAAACAACGTCCTCCTAATGGAACGTCGCATTTTGACGTACAGTATACTCTACCTAAGGCCAAAAATCATCGTACTAGAAAATGGAAGCGGTACGCAAAATTGACATACTGTCCCGTTTTCTGTTTTGGGTCCTCTGGTAGGTTAGGATAAAGGCACGTTAGTACGACCGTTCCTTGACGTTGGGGAAACCTTAGGAGGACGCGCTGATTTAAAAATTAACATTGGGAGACAGGTAATGCTCATCATTACCTCAGATAAAAGGTTAAAAATGCCTCTCAACTACTTGTCAATTTTAGAAGCTGTCATATTTTTTGTAAGGTGATCAGTATTTACACGAATACGTTAGTAAACTTGTTTCAGTTTACAAGTGTTGCAGCAGACGCCGGCAGCCTCACCCTGGGCGTCGTACACACCTGCTACACAGGTGCAGCCTCACCCTGGGCGTCGTACACACCTGTTACACAGAGGTGCGGCATATACCGTTAATTATTTAATTTTAATTTTCGTCAGTAGGAAGTAATTAATAGTGCACTAGTTTTATTTATAACAGATGGAAGCAGCACAATTGTATTGTTAAGTATGTCGTGTAGTTATCTATATCTTTAAAGTGAGAGAGAGAGAGAGAGAGAGAGAGAGAGAGAGAGAGAGAGAGAGAGAGAGAGAGAGAGAGAGAGAGAGAGAGAGAGAGAGAGAGAGAGAGAGAGAGAGAGAGAGAGAGTGAGAGTGTGTATGAGTGTTTATGAGAGAGAGAGAGAGAGAGAGAGAGAGAGTGAGAGTGTGTATGAGTGTTTATGAGAGAGAGAGAGAGAGAGAGAGAGAGAGAGAGAGAGAGAGAGTGAGAGTGTGTATGAGTGTTTATGAGAGAGAGAGAGAGAGAGTGAGTGAGTGAGTGAGTGAGTGAGTGAGTGAGTGAGTGAGTGTGTGTGTGTGTGTGTGTGTGTGTGTGTGTGTGTGTGTGTGTGTGTGTGTGTGTGTGTCTCTCTCTGAAGCCACGCCGGGTACCCGTGGGTATAATATTCGTGACTATCGTAACAAAACCCTGTATGCACATTTTACGAAGCTTTTGGAAGCTGAAGTGGATAAGAAGGAAGGCAACTACCAGCAGGGGAAAGCACCAAGCCATTACGACTATATAGCACTAGGAAGGGGTCAGGATAAGGATTTGGGTTGACACGCTGGAAAAAGGAATTAGAGAAAGCATCGTTAGTTAGTTTAGCCCTTACTGGAGGCTGACCTTCGAGGCAAGTTCTTGAGAAGCACTTGTATAATTATATTCCTCCTCGGGGAAATAAAATGTTTACACATTACCAGACGAAGGAGCGCAACGCGGACCAGGAAGTGTAGCAGTGGGCGTCGCGTGGGCCGCTCTCGGTCTATACTGTGGGCGTGGGCGTCGTGTGGGCCGCTCTTGGTCTATACTGTGGGCGAGGCCGCTGCCCTATCCCGCCCACACCTGTATACTGTGTCTCTTACTACCCGCCCACACCTGTATACTGTGTCTCTCACCACTTGCCCACACCTGTACACTTCGTCTCTCAAAGTGTACAATCTACCAATCTACACACGTCTCCCTACACCACCTCTCACCGCCCCACTTTCCGCTCCAGCCATAACTACACACTTGGGCTGCCTTCTCCCCCACACACAATGTTACTATCATAAGAATATGATAATCACTATCGTAATCTAACTGGGACTATGAGGGCAAGATGACCTGAGAAATAGCATTACATGTTTTATTGCTAAAGCTTCCAGATATCAATCTAAAAATCCTATTCACCGGGGAGCCGGTCGGCCGAGCGGACAGCACGCTGGACTGTGATCCTGTGGTCCCGGGTTCGATCCCGGGCGCCGGCGAGAAACAATGGGCAGAGTTTCTTTCACTCTATGCCCCTGTTACCTAGCAGTAAAATAGGTACCTGGGTGTTAGTCAGCTGTCACGGGCTGCTTCCTGGGGGTGGAGGCCTGGTCGAGGACCGGGCCGCGGTCCATGTAACAAACATGTAATCATCTCAAGATAACCTCAGGATAACCTAGATCCCAAATCCTTCTTCTGACCCTTTCCCAGAGGTATATAGTCGTAATGGCTTGGCGCCTTCCCCACGGGAGACATCTCCCGTCACGAAGGTGCAGTCGCACCTCCACAGATCTCCAGTATCAGCTCTTGATACTGGTAATGGCTCAAGGCCACCACTTACGGGCTATTCATGCCCGTGCCACCTTTTGGGTGGCTTAATCTTCATCAATCAATCAACGATTTCTCGACAATTCCCTTCCCTTCAGAGACACAAATTAGGGTTTTACACATGCAGGCGATGAGTCACAATAACGTGGCTGAAGTATGTTGACCAGACCACACACTAGAAGGTGAAGGGACGACGACGTTTCAGTCCGTCCTGGACCATTCTCAAGTCGATTGGTCCAGTTGACTTGATGGATTGAAATTGAAATAAGTTTATTGAGGTAAAATACACACAAAGGGATGAGGTAGCTCAAGCTATTCTCACCCCGTGATGGATTGATTGGTTCAATCGACTTGAGATGGATCGATTGAATGGATCAATCGACTTGAGAATGGTCCAGGACGGACTGAAACGTCGTCGTCGTCCCTTCACCTTCTAGTGTGGGGTTTTACACAATTCCCCCGTGCACCCGGGCTCTGTCAATAACCTGTTCTGCGATTGATGAAGATTAAGCCTTCCAAAAGGTGGCACGGGCATGAATAGCCCGTACCTGTTCTACCTCTTCGCCCCTTACTTCAATACAACTTCCTCATCACGGCCCTTGTGGATTTGTTCATTTGATGCATCACGCTATTGTGATGATGATTGATAAAGATTAAGCCTTCCAAGAGGTGACACGGGCATGAATAGCCCGTAAGTGGTGGCCCTTTCGAGCCATTACCAGTATCAAGAGCTGATACTGGAGATCTGTGGAGGTGCGACTGTACCCTGCGTGACGGGAGATGTCTCCCGTGGTTATTGTGATCTCTGTGTGTATATATATAAATGATTTATGTATTATAATATGGAGAAGAGGCGAGATGGTTGACCGCGGGCACTCCACTTGAGACAGTTGGCGGTCATCTTCCCCCAGTTGACCGGAGTTCCCTGCCTGTCAACCCTCTTATTATTACCACTATCACAACACCATTACCAATCACCATCACAGCAATAGTATCACTAGTCACTATCACAGCACCACCAAAGTCACCATCACAGCAACAACATGCCTTTCATGGGAGGGTGAGTTGATAATGAGCTCACCATCCGCCACAGGAGCGGCCTGGGGGGGGGGGGACTCACCATCCTAGTCAACAGGTGGGTCGGCCCCCCCCCCCCTCCAAGTCAGCTAAGTAAGGCCCAGTCGTGCCTCAGCTCCCCAGCCCCGCCTCTCACCTGTGCCAGCGTCGTCCCCAGCAGCCTTATAGTCCCTCGGGGGAGTGCCAGCCCAGTAAGACAGGTGGCGGGGATGGTAGTGTGTAGAGAGAGAGAGACGGCGAGCGTCCGTCCTCGAGCACGGCTAAGATCACACTGACTGCGGCTCCCGCCTCACACTCCCTCCTAAACCACACTTGGTGACGTCACTAATACGTCATCGAGGCCCCAGCACCTATACCTCATATATACTCATGGTCACTATATCGTCATAGCCACCTACGCCTCACTAATCACTCACCATTACTCTAACTCAAACCGAAAGACTAATTCGGTTTAGAAAATGGCTCCCTAGAAGGTGCTGAAATGAGAGGTTGTAGCCTAAAACTTTCACTTCGGGTCCCCACCAACTTGTTCATTTCTATTTAAGGCCAAAAGTGTCATCATGGCAAATAATTCCACGATAATTATCACCCAAATAAATGGTAGTTGATGCTAGTTTGGACAAGTAGACGTCAATATTAAGATGACAAGTTGATTACCGTTATTGTGGAGGTGGATCACTACTTGTTGCTTGATCAAGTCTCCTTCTCCCAAGGTGAGTGAGTTTACGGCCGGGTACACTGTGTGTGTGGGGTACACTGGTACAGTGTGAGGTACACTGGTACAGTGTGAGGTACACTGGTACAGTGTGAGGTACACTGATACAGTGTGGGGTACACTGGTACCCCAGTGTACCCCACTGCACCCCACAGTCCATACCTAGTTAAACACAAGACAAAGTTAGAGAAGATTCAGCGGTATGCCACCAGGCTCGTCCCAGAACTGAGAGGATTGAGCTACGAGGAAAAGCTAAAGGAGCTGAACCTCACATCCCTGGAAAACAGAAGAGTAAGGGGAGACATGATAACCACCTACAACATTCTCAGGGGAATTGACAGGGTGGACAAAGACAAACTCTTCAGCACGGGTGGGACACGAACAAGGGGACACAGGTGGAAACTAAGTACCTAGATGAGCCACAGAGACGTTAGAAAGAATTTTTTCAGTGTCAGAGTAGTTAATAAATGGAATGCACTAGGAAGTGATGTGGTGGAGGCTGACTCCATACACAGTTTCAAATGTAGATATGATAGAGCCCAGTAGGCTCAGGAATCTGTACACCTGTTGATTGACAGTTGAGAGGCGGGACCAAAGAGCCAAAGCTCAACCCCCGCAAGCACAATTAGGTGAGTACTGGTACAGTGTGGGGGTGCACTGGTACAGTGTGAGGTACACTGGTACAGTATGGGGTACACTGGTACAGTGTGGGATACACTGGTACAGTGTGGGGTACACTGGTACAGTATGGGGTACACTGGTACAGTGTGGGATACACTGGTACAGTGTGGTATACACTGGTACAGTGTGGTATACACTGGTACAGTGTGGTGTACACTGGTACAGTGTGGTGTACACTGGTACAGTGTGTGGTACACTGGTACAGTGTGGGGTATACTGGTACAGTGTGGGGTACACTGGTACAGTGTGGTATACACTGGTACAGTGTGGTATACACTGGTACAGTGTGGGATACACTGGTACAGTGTGGTATACACTGGTACAGTGTGGTATACACTGGTACAGTGTGGTGTACACTGGTACAGTGTGGGGTACACTGGTACAGTATGGGGTACACTGGTACAGTGTGGGATACACTGGTACAGTGTGGGATACACTGGTACAGTGTGGGGTACACTGGTACAGTATGGGGTACACTGGTACAGTGTGGGATACACTGGTACAGTGTGGGGTACACTGGTACAGTGTGGGATACACTGGTACAGTGTGGGGTACACTGGTACAGTATGGGGTACACTGGTACAGTGTGGTGTACACTGGTACAGTGTGGGGTACACTGGTACAGTGTGGGGTACACTGGTACAGTATGGGGTACACTGGTACAGTGTGGGGTACACTGGTACAGTGTGGGGTACACTGGTACAGTATGGGGTACACTGGTACAGTGTGGGGTACACTGGTACAGTGTGGTGTACACTGGTACAGTGTGGGGTACACTGGTACAGTATGGGGTACACTGGTACAGTGTGGGATACACTGGTACAGTGTGGTGTACACTGGTACAGTGTGGGGTACACTGGTACAGTATGGGGTACACTGGTACAGTGTGGGATACACTGGTACAGTGTGGGATACACTGGTACAGTGTGGGGTACACTGGTACAGTGGGGCACACTAGTAGTGTGGGGTACACTGGTACAGTGTGGGGTACACTGGTACAGTGTGGGGTACACTGGTACAGTGTGGGGCACACTGGTACAGTGTGGTATACACTGGCACAGTGTGGTGTACACTGGTACAGTGTGGGGTACACTGGTACAGTGTGGGGTACACTGGTACAGTGTGGGGTACACTGGTACAGTGTGGGGCACACTGGTACAGTGTGGTATACACTGGCACAGTGTGGTGTACACTGGTACAGTGTGGGGTACACTGGTACAGTGTGGGGTACACTGGTACAGTGTGGGGTACACTGGTACAGTGTGGTATACACTGGTACAGTGTGGGGTACACTGGTACAGTGTGGGGTACACTGGTACAGTGTGGGGTACACTGGTACAGTGTGGGGTACACTGGTACAGTGTGGTATACACTGGTACAGTGTGGGGTACACTGGTACAGTGTGGGGTACACTGGTACAGTGTGGTATACACTGGTACAGTGTGGGGTACACTGGTACAGTGTGGGGTACACTGGTACAGTGTGGTGTACACTGGTACAGTGTGTGGTACACTGGTACAGTGTGAGGTACACTGGTACAGTGTGGGGTACACTGGTACAGTGTGGGGTACACTGGTACAGTGTGGTATACACTGGTACAGTGTGGTGTACACTGGTACAGTGTGAGGTACACTGGTACAGTGTGGTGTACACTGGTACAGTGTGGTGTACACTGGTACAGTGTGGTGTACACTGGTACAGTGTGGGGTACACTGGTACAGTGTGGTGTACACTGGTACAGTGAGGTACACTGGTACAGTGTGGTGTACACTGGTACAGTGTGGGGTACACTGGTACAGTGTGGGGTACACTGGTACAGTGTGGGGTACACTGGTACAGTGTGGTGTACACTGGTACAGTGTGAGGTACACTGGTACAGTGTGGTGTACACTGGTACAGTGTGGTGTACACTGGTACAGTGTGGTGTACACTGGTACAGTGTGAGGTACACTGGTACAGTGTGGTGTACACTGGTACAGTGTGGGGTACACTGGTACAGTGTGGGGTACACTGGTACAGTGTGGGGTACACTGGTACAGTGTGGTGTACACTGGTACAGTGTGAGGTACACTGGTACAGTGTGGTGTACACTGGTACAGTGTGGTGTACACTGGTACAGTGTGGTGTACACTGGTACAGTGTGAGGTACACTGGTACAGTGTGGTGTACACTGGTACAGTGTGGTGTACACTGGTACAGTGTGGGGTATACTGGTACATGGAGGTACACTGGGGTACAGTGTGAGGTACTGTGGTACAGGGAGGTACACCGGGGTACAGTGAGGTACACTGGTACAGTGAGGTACACTGTTACAGCGAGGTACACTGTGGTACAGTGAGGTACACTGTGGTACAGGGAGGTACACCGGGGTACAGTGAGGTACACTGGTACAGTGAGGTACACTGTTACAGCGAGGTACACTGTGGTACAGTGAGGTACACTGTGGTACAGGGAGGTACAGTGTGAGGTACAGTGGTACAGGGAGGTACACCGGGGTACAGTGAGGTACACTGGTACAGCGAGGTACACTGTGGTACAGTGAGGTACACTGTGGTACAGGGAGGTACACCGGGGTACAGTGTGAGGTACACCGGGGTACAGTGAGGTACACTGTGGTACAGTGTATGGAACAATAAGATACAGGGTGTGCCTACCTTCTTGAGTTTGTGTGGAACAAGATTTAGCTCTAGAGCCCCACTTTAGCGTTGTGTTACCTAGTTTAAGTCCAAGTTCCTGTATTTGTTGTTCAAGCTGTATTTACTATTTGTGCCTGCAGAATCGAGCTATTACCCCTTCTAACCAATCTATTATCCTCTATGTCTACTGCATATATTTTGTTACACACGCACACATCCCCAGGAAACAGCTGTATACCAGGTACATATTTGCAGGTAGGTGAACAGCTGCATCAGGTGAAAAATGCTATTGTTCAAGCTCTATTTACTATTTGTGCCTGCAGAATCGAGCTATTAGCCCTTCTAACCAATCTATTATCCTCTATGTCTACTGCATATATTTTGTTACACACGCACACATCCCCAGGAAACAGCTGTATACCAGGTACATATTTACAGCTAGGTGAACAGCTGCATCAGGTGAAAAATGCTATTGTTCAAGCTCTATTTACTATTTGTGCCTGCAGAATCGAGCTATTAGCCCTTCTAACCAATCTATTATCCTCTATGTCTACTGCATATATTTTGTTACACACGCACACATCCCCAGGAAGCAGCTGTATACCAGGTACATATTTACAGCTAGGTGAACAGCTGCATCAGGTGAAAAATTCTGCCTATTTGTTTCTGTCTCGATCGGGAATCAAACCAGATTCCTTAGGAATACGATCCCAGAGTGCTGTCCATTCAGCCATGAGGCCCCCTTGTGAGTTGTTGTTTCTACCACAGACATCATAGATGAAGACCTTTTCTTCCGTCCTCCGTTATCAGGGCAAGAGATCTGTTAAACATATAGTTCAATGAGTTATTGAACAATTAGCCACAAAAGGTGATTGGAGTGCTTATAAAGTGCTAATCTAACCTACATACATAATACATACACTGACCTACATAAAGTGTTTGTGAATAATGAATGTCACCTGTGGTCCCTAATGCAGTGTATGGTAGTGGCTTGTGTCACCTGTGGTCCCCTGATGCTGTGTATGGTGGTTGCTTGTGTCATCTCTGGTAGAGCGCAGACCTGGCATCTTGCCTCATGGTTTGATATACAATCGCAATGTTTTAAGGCGAGGATGACACGTTCAAATTTCTTTCTTGTGCACATGCGTGCACAAGAAGGCAGGGTAGCCTCACTGTAATTAATGCACGAAGCTTGGGGAGAACAACCACCTCTCCTCGTAAAGTCAGGTGCCACTACCAAAGGGGTCAAAGGGATATCTTGTTATTGCACCTTGAGGAACCATGTCCAAATTTTTAACAGCTATTGCAGCGGGGTTGTACAACTGAATGGAACAACTAGCACAGGTAAGAATTACAGAAAACGGATGGGTCCTACCATCAAAAGTGATCTTGACTACTTGAAGGGGCCGATGATGATGACAATCCACGAGGGTCAAATGAACGTACAGTATTAATCTGCAGGACAGAATAACCTTAGGCCTCAAGTATATTTTAATATCCTCAGACAGCGAGTTCCCAGTTTCCAGTTACAACATCGTGCAGGAGAATGACTGCTAATGCTGTCATTTATTTGACATTTTTAGAAACCCAAGTTGTGATCTCATTAACAAATTCAACTCATTGGAATCTCACTGCTGTAATAAAGCAGTGCCCATAGAATATACTGTACCCATACACTGTGCACTGGCAGTGCCTACAGTGTATCGAAATGATGAAATATATAGTTCAGTATGGTTGCAGCTGGAGCAGTGTTTAAGGGATGTGCCAATGCAATACCCATGGCTGGAATGTGTCAGTTTGGAAAGATGCTTCTAGGATCAAAACAGCGTATTTTTGAGGATTCTTGACAGTATTTATTACTGAACATATTAATCTTTACACACACGTTTTCAACAAACAATTATATAACAATTATAAATCCTATTTATAAATGATAATACTGCGGCAAAATTTAAAATCTTTTATTAAAATTATCTTCATCACTTAAACTTTTCAAATTCATAAAAAAACAATTAAAAGGTTTTAATCAAAATTTATAAAAATCCACTGTTGTATGTACAATGGAATGATAAATTTTTCCAGGAAACTATCTATTAAGTCTATAATATAATATCAATATCATTTATTATATGCACTTTATTTGGATTACTGTATTGCCATTCTCTGAAAGGTCAGCTTGACCTTTCCCCTACTCATTTTACAAGAAACTTAATGCCTCTTAAAATCAATGTGTTATCAGACTGTCCTCCTAAACTAGCATATTCGTGAACCTTCTGTTCACCTTGTACAGAGTTCACTTTCAATTTGTGCCCAATGATCATTCACAATCTACAGACCAAGAGATCCCTCTCCCGTCTTAAAACTTGCATCCTATCATCCCCTTATTTTCTTTTTTATAATGCTTTGTTATTGACATTAGTTACCATTGGGGTAAAATATAGAAGGGGATAAATTGACTGTCAATGTGTGTGCTAAATATATATAGTCAAAAATATTTTGTATATGCATCACATTTGCAAAACTTAAGTAGATTCTCAAAAATAGGTTACCAATATGTCAAAAAAACATTAAATAAATTGATTTGGTATCTGATTTCATCTACAGCACCAACAGCTGCAAGAAATTGGGAATATATAAGTAAATTGGAGAAAACGTATGCTTCCATAAAGAGATCTGTCATCAACAGCCTTGCACACTGAATACAATAAATCTTTCATACACAACACATTTTCTTTAATTACCAGAGATGTCAAACGTCACATTATTTGTTCATAATCTTCCTGAAACTATACAAGACATCACGAACCGACAATATGCAATTTGGTAAACTGAAGCCGTTAATAGCCACATAAAACTTTCCACATTATAAATGTAAATATTTAGCATAAAATATACAATGAGACTTGCCATTAGAATGTCGTCATTATTATGGGGAAACTATTACAATAAGACAACCATTGCACTCCCCAAAACGCTACACTGGGAAAATATACACTTTGTACACTTTGATCGCACCATCACGCAGGGAGACAACCTGGCATGAAACTGTGTTATCTTCTGAAGATCACCATTCATCTATCAACATGATAGGCACACAGAGCGATGTTTTCTGATCAGTTTGCTGAATTTTATACAATGGTCTAGTCCATGTACATTCTGAAGTGAAGTTCTGGCAGCCAATCTTCACTGGAATGACCACTAGTCCAAATTAGATGAAATAAATGAGGTTCATCCTAAGATGCTTGCATAATTTATGAGGGGTAACCTTTGCTCGAAGTTTCCCACTCTTGTTTTAAGGGAATGTTTAGTAAAAAGGCATTAATATTTTATAAGGCAGAGAGGAGACTAGGTATGCAGAAAAAGTTCTCACGTGGATGGCTTAAGTTTAGACTAAGTTATATAATGTATACAGATGGTGAGACTCAAGCCAACATCTGCAAACAGAGCAGACATCTTAAGCATTGTTAATCCAGTAAACTTCCATCTAGATTTAATGACAAGGACCCTATGCAAAGTAATTAAGGTTTACTTAATCCAAATGCCAATGTAAAACATGTTGTACAAACACATGCTTTTATAATTATTAGGTTGAGGTCAAATAATAGTGCAGACTTACATCAGTGCACTTATTCATTACACAAATTATTAAAAGCATAAATTAGAAAAATCCAAATTTAAAAAGATATATCCGAAATGTATAAGAGTTCAGAAGCAGAAGTTGACAAATTAAGAATCTTACACCTCACCTATATGGCACATTGATATTCAACAATTACAGTTGTCAAACGAAGAGGATAGTAGTGTGTGGTCTGGCATTATGATAATGTGGATTGGCAGGTATATATAGCACAGGGAAGTCAGTGGTACGAGCGACATCGGTCTACTGTATCTGATCAGTGTGGAGAAGCAACCGAGGGTCTGTCAGGTCAGTCGGGAGAATGTGGTGGCTCAGAACTGAAGTATGGAGTGGCATCTTGCACCAGAAGTGTGTGGCAGACATCGCACACTCTAGATGTACGGTTATGAGGTCCGCTCTGAACAGTTTTGCTTACACACTCATTGCAGAAGATTTTCCCACAGTGACGGCAATGATGCTGAAAAAGTTATAAAAATATTAAATATAAAAACTTTGTACAAATGTAATTGATCACAATCTAAATTGAGTCTGGAATATAATGAATTTTTAATCATATCCCAACTAAAACAACTAGATTAGACACTAAAACAACTTGTACTGGCCTTTATCTAAATCTGATGCCATCAAACATGTTGCTGAAACCACCATGCTTCTATTTTGTCAAAGTTGTTTTAGAGTGGCAGTCCTTTAGGTCATTTTCTTAACATTATCTATATTTTCATGTAGATCTGTATCTCTGCAGTTAGGTTTTATGTATACTATGAACGTTGCCATGGGCATGCACAAAGACATATGAACCACACTGGTAACAGTCCTTGAGTCCAATTTATGTCTAATCGCCTCCACTCCTCTTTCGGCTCTTTACAAACATTGTCATTCTAGTAGTTTTCCCATTACTGTACAGTTAACATTTTTCAACTTTCAGAACAAACTCATAGAGGTGCTTTATCAAATGCCTGCTTTAAGTTCACACAGATGTAAGCTGCCCAATCTTTTAGTATATCTCAAACTGTCATAGAAGCAAAGCAATTTTGATATGCTATGTTCCTATCCTAAACTAAACTGCCAGTTCATTATTATGTCACTTCATTAGATATATTCCATTATATGTGTATTATCTTTTCAAGTGATTTAAGTGTAAAACTCAAAATGAATGCTGAACACTTCCCAGAGATGTGATGTAGGGGAAAAGGAGAAAGCATTAGTATATAACCCTTGGAATCTTACCTTTCTCCGCCCAACAGCAGAAAATCTCTGTTTACAACTATTGCACTCTTCCTGGTCCTCTTCGTGCTGCCATCGTACCTAAAAAAAATGTTAAATGTCAGAATAATGATCACTATACAAGTCCACATTCTAATTTGTCAGGTTTCATAAAGGATTACTACACCATTAATGTATGCACGAGCCCGAGTATTATAATCCGGCTTGCTCAAAACCAGAACCTACCCAACTTTACTACAGTAATTAGTCTTACTCTTCATAATTAAGAAAATGTTTCAAGTGCAAACATTAGGTAAAGAAGAAATTTAACACAATATAAAATATTCCTCTTTGTGTGTCAACGTAAGGAAAATAGCAAAGCAAAGTAATTGGTATAAAATGAGAACTTTTTAATACTCTTACTGAAGAATATCCTACATTTCTTCTTTTATGGTTAAAAACACACATTTTAAAAGATCGTTAAATTGTCTATTTATACGGGAGTTAACAAAACAAGGAGTAAAGCATATCTTTAAAACCCACGGCTTGCAACATGCCTACAAGAAGCCTTATGTTATGGCATCGAAATTTAGGTGCATTGATACAGATTGGTTAATGAGCAAACCATTACAGTTATAAGTTCTTTGTTACTTCACATATCAAATGGCAGGAACCTCACATGGGAAAGCTTTATAGTACTTATTATTTGGTTACTGACCTAACGACTACTATTTTTGAGGTTCAGGTCACAAACCTCTATTACTTTTCATAGCTCAGTAGAATTAAACAAAAATACTTCACAGAAAGCACACGTACCTCTTTCTCTTGTTGTCTTATCTTCTCGAGCTGAACCTGCAAGGATTGTGATAACCTCACAAAATCCCGCTGTACTGCCTCAGACGTATCCAGGTCGTGCTGTAGTGTTGACACCCTGCCACGGAGCTCTACTACTTCTGCCTCCAATCGAGCCTACAGAACGGATTTTTCTATTTTAAGCATTTCATCAATATATAAATCTTCCCTAACATTCTTGTCATAAAATCCAAACTGTTACATCTTCCATGTATTTGAAGGTGCAGTAGTTAGTAAGCTTTCAGTCTTGTTATCGGCCTTTTCATTGTCAACAACCAATATCAATTCATGAAATAGTTACGATAGAATTTTCTGTATTTGAATTTCAAAGTTTAATGATAAAAACAATAGACTAAGAATATACATGATGTAAAGATTCAGGAAGACAAAAAATAATTGTCAATAACTTGTATAGACAGTACCAATTTATTAACGATGATAAATACGAACTTAAAAAATGTTTTCTTTTCTCAAGAATTTGTACGAAGACAATTGTTGTAACTACAATTATAGCAAAGTACATAACTGAAGTGTTGGAGACAATCTAAAAGTGTCGTGCATGATTAACAAACCCTGGCCTGTGTCTGCTCTGCCACTTGTGTTTTGAGGGCAGATATAATCTGCTGATTCTTGAGTTGGGCCTCAGATTGTCTGCTCTCCATCTCTTTCAATTGAGCATCACTCTCAACTCTGCTTCTCCGCTCCATATTCATTTGACTTTCTAAACTCTCCAGTAACCCAACTTTCTCTCTAACGATAAAAGAAAATTAGAAATTTAGACATCTTCTCATAAATGTACAGCTGTCTACATAATTGTTTTCATCAGGCAAAAGATAATTATCTACCTATCTAATCTATCTATTATAGATTAGATACTCTAATTATCTGTATTTGCCAGCATAAAAGATGCACCCTCACATAAGACACCCCCCAATTTTACAAGGATATTTTGTGGAAAAAACTATTTTAGTACATTTCACCATGCATTTATTGTATTTTAAAGTGGTTTTTGTATCCCAACTCTTACCTCCTCTAAGATCAGCTGTATAGTTTTTTATATTTTGGGCAAAAGAACTGTTATACAGGATGAGAAACTTGTATTTCTGGACGAGATGCTTTGTTACCTTGACTGGCCACCAGGGCGGCACACCCGGTGGTGGTACACCATTTTCCCTTCACAGATTTCACTGCTCCTGTTATGCAGCAAGAAGTCAGAGCTAGTTACAGTCACGACCATGGCTGCTGCTAACTGGTCAAGTCACAGTCAGTCAGTCAAGCATTCAGACACAAGTCGCAGTCAAAACCAGTAAAAGGCAGTTATATCCCTATATCAGTTATAGTAAGGTCCTCATATCCCAGTACAATCACAATTCCTTGGTGATGCTGTGAGGTATTCCCAGCACACTGCAGGTCCTCATATCCCAGTACAATCACAATTCCTTGGTGATGCTGTGAGGTATTCCCAGCACACTGCAGGTCCTCATATCCCAGTACAATCACAATTCCTTGGTGATGCTGTGAGGTATTCCCAGCACACTGCAGGTCCTCATATCCCAGTACAATCACAATTTCAGTGTATATATTTACATATCACTTGTACTGGTAACAGCTTCCCATAACACATGTCACAAGTCTTCAGTACTTCAACACCGTGGTCTGTTTCATCAATCTGTCCCTCTGTCAATGTTACCATGCCTCCTTATATCCAAATGCCATCCTAGTTTTTTCTTCTAGCAAGTGTTTTATACTAAATTCACAGGTATCATACCCCACATACCCACAGGTATGTGGGGTATAATACTTTATATTTATTATTTAATAGTGCTACACAGTAAGTAAGTAATTATCAGAAGAAGGCACCAAACCGGGAAGGCTATGTAGCACCACCAAACGTGCGGAATAATCAGAAGGCGCTAAATTATCACCAAGGAAGCCAATACGAGAACAGAAACGCATAGTGCTACACAGTAATCACACTGATTACATCTCCCCCCCCCCCCTCCAGTCACATTGTGTGAATAGTGACTACTTGACGTGACCAGTTCAGCCCACAGCTTCCAGCGTACCTAGCAGCTCATCTCTAACACTTCTACAACTGTGCCATCTCTTGAGAACCAAAAAGAACTTAGGGTAGGTATTCATTCATAACCGACAAAAAGTCTGTTATCTATTTGCTCTTGGGCCCGACCTTTGTAAATATAGTACATATAAATTATATGGTGTTACTGTGCCTCTCTCTAAATGACTGAAGATTAACATTCGTAACAATTCCCCATTTTAAAATGTAAGAAAATATTTCTCATAGCTCAAGTATTCAACTCATAAATTTGGCAATTAAAAATAATAGTTATAAAAGAAAACATGCTTTGAAGGCCTACCTTAATTGGTCTATTTCTGATGACAAACGATCTTCAATGGTGTTTTTTTCATGTTGCTCAGCTAAAACCTGTACAAAAATGTCATTGTCTGTAAAATTTATCATTTCATAATTAGGCATTTCCTTCATCCTTTAAAAGGAAAATAATGTACACATAAAATGTCATTAACACATGTCAACCCAAGGTTCAAAGGTTCAAAGTCCACCACTCAAGCAGTGCATGAAACTATTAATGACTCCTAGCACAATCACCATTAATCACAAGCCCTCTGACCATCCATTTGCAAACATATCAACAAATTTACTACTACTACTACTAGTATTTAGGTATATTCACCCTTCACATCAATTTTGTACAGATAGCTCAAGTCTGCTCTACAACCTGACGTACAAGGCATCACCAACCCGCAGCAACATTCAGGATATGAATAATGTACATTAAATGTACAAAGGTAACGATAACTTACTTGATCTTTAAGGAACAAAATTTCAGATTTTAGAGTCTCCTCTAGATATTCCTTCGAGACCTTGGCAGCGATGATATCTTCCCGGTACCTCAGCAAGAGAAGCTGCATCTCCTGAGACCAGAAAAATAATTTCTTACAAAAATGTGCATAATTACATTTTGAGTAAAAGTTCCATATTCTAGAGCTTCTTTTCCTAAGAATATACAATATGTCAAGAATATTTGTATCTGAAAATTATTATTGTAAATTTTATTTTAAAATGTGTTATTCTCTAAATTCACAGCAAGATAGGAGAAGCTGTAACTGTCCAAGGAACTTTGATATGTATTCAATACTACATACTCCAGTGCCTAATAGGGAAGCAATTACCATACGAAAACAATGTATATATATAAAGGATCTGTAAGAGATACAGTACTTATTGACATCCAAAACTGGACAGACTCGCTCCTCCTGAAAACTTGGAAACTCAAGAGTCATACAAAATACTTCAGACCCATTCTATAATAGTCCAAAAATGGAATCCTCTTAGGAGGCCTAGGATGACTAATAAAGTCCAGAGGTTTGCAAAAGACTGGTGCCTGAAGTGGGAGAACTGGGAGAAGCAAGCTGTGAAGATAAGTTAAGGAACTCAACTTCGGTGAAGGAAAAGACCAGAGGATACACTGTCAAAAGCTACTAAACAAGAGAAGTACAACATGAACAGATATCATTTTGTCAAAGTGAGGATTAACAGGAGAGGACATGGAGATTGAAATTTGATGGAAATTAACCGGAGATTTATATAGAAAAATGCTCGTGCAGTGCAAGTGGTACGCCAGTGAAGTGCAATGATAATACTGTGTAAAGGAGGAACTGTATATGTTTATCTCTCAGAATGTTCGGTAATACGTTTATTGTTTGTGATGTGTGTATTAACACGATGTACTGAACGGGGTGAGAATAGCTTGAGCTACCTCATCCCTTTGTGTGTATTTTACCTCAATAAACTTATTTCAATTTCAATAATAATACTACTGCTAACATTTTCAAAAGCAAGTATGATAGTGAGCTAAAGGGCAAAAATTGCCTAGTACAAGAGCTAGAGTCCCTCCAGAGCCCTCCACATTTCCTAATATATAAATGACATAAAATGGTGTGTCCATTTTGGACACACCATTTTGTGTCGTCGCTGCTACCACTTTGTGTCGTCGCTGCTACCACTTTGTGTCGTCGCTGCTACCACTTTGTGTCGTCGCTGCTACCACTTTGTGTCGTCGCTGCTACCACTTTGTGTCGTCGCTGCTACCACTTTGTGTCGTCACAGCTACCACTTTGTGTCGTCACAGCTACCACTTTGTGTCGTCACAGCTACCACTTTGTGTCGTCACAGCTACCACTTTGTGTCGTCACAGCTACCACTTTGTGTCGTCACAGCTACCACTTTGTGTCGTCACAGCTACCACTTTGTGTCGTCACGGCTACCACTTTGTGTCGTCACGGCTACCACTTTGTGTCGTCACTGCTACCACTTTGTGTCGTCACATACATATCACTGCTAGGCGACTACACAAAGTTAAGAAGAGTAGAGATCTTTAAGGGGCCCAACAAAGTTAATAACCTAAACATGGCTTTCAAATTTAAACCAAAATATCAAAGAAATATAAAACAAGGTGGTTACTCAAACATTAAGAAAAAACAAGAAAATATTTAATTCCAAGGTTTTACAATCATTTGAACAAGCATATATATGTGCATATAATAACAAAAGTTAGAAATTTCTAACTTGTTTCCTAATAATAAAATAATCATGAATCCGATTAAAAAATTTTTTTTAGGTCATTTTTAAAAAAATGCTACATTAGTCTTGAAAGTCCATCTGGTTGTGTAATCCTGTTTCAAATTTCATAAAATCCATTGACAACTTTACAATCTAGGAATAAAAAGCACAAAATTGGCTATGTTTAATAAAAAAAATTCCCCACCCAAGATGCAAAGCCACAAATTCTCAACAATATCCATTTTAATTAGGTAATTTACTTCACATAGCACAGTATATACTTTTATATAACTTCTATATATTTAATTGGAGAACATTTAAGGTTCAATATAAAAAATTGAATAGTTGGACACTCGCCATTATTCCTAAAATCTTTTAGGTAGTAGGTGCAACTTTAAACTAAAAAAAAAAAAATTACCCAAGAGTTGACCAATTTCTTTCAAATAAAGCTAAAAAGTAGCAAATAACCTTGGCTATCTATTGAAATATACTTAAAAAATAAACAAAACATGATTTAGGCCCCTTAATTATGAGCGGACAAATTTCTGCTACAATTCAATCCCAGCAAGTATAAGGTAATGAAGATTGGAAAGAATTTGTAACAATTTGTGCCAGGTGTCGTCTATAGAATTCAAAGTGTGACCACACCCCCCACACACTAGCTCTAATACATGCCAGGAATCGACTCACCTCCATATTGTCAGGAAGGTTAATTATTTCATTCTGCAGCTGTTGAGAATGCTGACTATGTTTGCCAACTAAATCATCATTTTCCTTCTGTAGTCTGCCAAATAGAAATATCACATTAATTTCATGATAGTTTTAATTTGAAAAAGTCTGTTGAAGGCAGTTTTTTTTTTTCTTAACCTATCTACAAGTACATAACATGCCAACAAATTATTACACACGACCCCCTTTTAGGCATTCCTTTACTTCATGGCGATTGTAGGTGTATTTACTAATACAATACTCTACTTTCTTATGAGCACTTCAACATTTCTATACCATCTCGGTCTTCACCTTCAAGGTGGTCTACAAGGAAGGTCTTCACCTTTAAGGTGGTTTTCATGGCAATATTATGTCTCTAAAAATCAACTCGATCATTCTCTCTCTTTAGATGTCAAAATTACACAGCTTGTCATTAGTAGTTTACTTATAAACACATTGTACACTTAGTTCCTTTCTCTGAAGTAGAGAGAAATCCTTACACTAAAACCTTGTCTTGGCAGTACATTTGTTTCTAAACTTAGCCAACATGCACCTTGTGTCGAAACACACGGACAACCCATAAAAATTATATCTGTACAATTCAATTCCAAAAATGATAAAAAGGTTAATCTCTGACAATAGTGAATATCTTCAGAACATTAAATAATATGCCTCATTGCCGACCAATACTACCTGGAAATACTAAAGAAATCAGTAAAGTTACTTTCTTTTCATAAATTCCATTCACGCATCACCTGGTAAGTTCGTGTTGAACCGCTTCTCTTCGTTCCGTCAGCACTTTCAACTGATCGTGTAGATTTGTCACCGTGGCTCGGAATCTTGCCACAACTTCGTTATGTTTCCCAGTAGCTGCATCTATTATGGTGGCTACACCTGCCACCTGCAAGATCAAACTATTAGATGCACTGCTTAATATTTGCAATGACTACTTGCAATGTTCTAAATGTAAAAATCTGAATTCTGCAGCATTTACTAGTGGAAGTTATAACTTGCCTTCTTCTCATATTCTTCTGCCATGACTCGCCATTTTTCCTCCATGACGTGTCGATAACGTGCCTCTCTGTCTAAATCATCCTTATATCGTGCAAGTGCTTTATCCAGCTCTAAACGCTGCTTTTCTGTCTCCCGATGCTCACTCTGAGCCTAAAAATTAACAAAATTAAGCTCATTTTTTATTTCATAGAAGAAAAATATATTAATTTAAATTCACATTTAATATCTGTATCACCCATGTAAATTAAAACATTTTCTGATTCAAAGTGATAAGCATACAGTACATGAAATTGTTTAGTTTACAGCTGAGGTAGTTTAGCAGACTGATGAAATACTGTCTTGGGCAACAGTTCCAGCTAGTTAACTCAAATTAAACTCAAGGGTCACCAAGTTTCACTGTACTGTACAGTAATAATGATTACACATTGTGTTCATTATGTCAATTGCTAAACATTTTACAATAATAGCTTCTAGAAAAATATAAAAAGCTCCACTAAGCAACCACTAGACTGTTCCATAATGCAAGAAAATATATCTGTCAAGACAAGACCAGTGGTAGATGGCAAAGGCAGTATTCAGAGACCAGTGTCCCATGGAACTTTTCAGCCATCTCCTAACAAACGTGAAGGTGTTGAGGAGCACTGGGGAACACCCAATCTAGCCTACCATGACACTATATTATTATAATGTACAGTACATAAAAAAAAAAAATTGCATCTGACAATCTCTGCACTGGTGACTGGGCGATGAAACTGGTAGTTAATGAGTACTATCAGTCGTCATTTGTGATGCAATGAAGGGCTTGGAAGGACTGAATACAGTACAGTATTACAAAAATCTCTAGAGAACATTTCATCAAGCTGGAATGATCTGTGCTCTCAAGACCAATGTGACCTGCAGAATACTTGAAATGTATGCAATTTTGGTGTCAATGTCATCAAGCATAACTTCCTTATACTCTCCCATGAACATGGCAGATCTTACATTAGGGAGCAACCAAATAGATTAGCCAGCCAAGCAAGAGCTGCAGAATAACGTCGACTACCTGTAGACTACTTTGATAGTTTGTCTGACGCTATAGCAGCCTTTAACAAGGCATCAAAATAGTTTTTACCTTGCATAAACACCATTAAACAGTACTGGTAAAGATCTCCTACCTTCTGCATTTGTGTCTGATAGGTGGCACACAGCTGGCAAGAGCGACCCATGCGACTCCTGGCACGACGAATCTCATCATTCAGGAGGTTCCACTCTGCCTCACTGACAACTCTTCTCCCACCTGCCACCCCTAATGTCCCACTGTGCATGGCATTATAGCTCGGTGTAAATTCAATAGCCATGTAGTCGTCTTCGCCCGGAGACATTAGTGACTCGCTCTGGGTTATGCCTTCAGAATCTGGAGTCATATCTGAAATACATTATAAGAATTGGATACAAAGATACACAAAAGGCTACTAAAGGAGGCTGTTGACCAGACCACACACTAGAAGTTGAAAGGGACGACGACGTTTCGGTCCGTCCTGGACCATTCTCAAGTCGATTGGTCCAGGACGGACCGAAACGTCGTCGTCCCTTTCAACTTCTAGTGTGTGGTCTGGTCAACATACTTCAGCCATGTTATTGTGACTCATCACCTGCAAAGGAGGCTGTAATTCTGTAATCTGCTAACTAGGTTCTTTATGCCAACATTCAAACCCTGGAAGTTCCAGATCTCAGGGATGATGTGACCTTCATCCATAGTTTCACCGACAGTTAACTAGTACATCTAGAGACTTAAAAGGTATGAGGAGGCAGGGCACAAGAGCAGCTCTTGCTCCCCATAGACACTACTAAGTAACAACTATACTCTACTTGCCCACTAAGTGCATGCATTACATAACATTTATGAACAAAAATTAAATTATTACTTCCATTTTCATGATAGAGACAGTATGAAGTTAAATTAAAAAATTGAAGTTTGACAGATTCACTTTATTTGGGTTTTACAGTATAACATTGTAATTAAATGAAACTTATCAATTTGTAAACAATTTCTCTAATACTCAACACACTTTAACAAAATGTTAATAGCATACAAGTGAAAATTGAGAAATTTATAATGTCAAAATTCAGAATGGGTTATAAATGCAATAATGATAATTGCAGTGCACCAATCTCCAGCTGATGTAATCCTGATCTGGCAGCATCTGAACAACACCGTCTAATCCAAAGCAACAGCCTGGCATGTGATGGCATACTTGACTGCAACAACTGCAATGTTTATATTTACAGCATTCACAGCCAACATTGCTAGAGCATAAGCCTCACCTGCAAGAGCTTTCTGCTGATCGTGCGTCAACTGGGGCATCTTGTCTGGACTAAACCGCTCTGCCAATAAATTGTCTGGAGCAAGACTGTCAGGTCCAAGACTGTCTGGGGCAAGGCTGTCGGGAGGGAGGCTGTGCGTCTCTGCCTCGCTGCTCTGATCATCACTCTGCTCACTCCTATGGTATTGACAATTCATAAATACAAAACATTAAAAAGATTGAACAAATCCACAAGGGCCGTGAAGAGGGTTCAAACTTACGCCTGGGATGATCCCGGACGTTGCCTTAGTCGACTAGGCCACGACATGGTCAAAAGAATTTTAACTGGGAATTCCACCGAATTCACACGGGTCCTGCAGCCTCTCCGAGTCAAAAATCAGGGTTTTACACAATTCCCCCCATGCACTCGGGCTCTGCCAACAAGCTGTTCTACCTCTTCGCCCTTACTTCATTACACACAGAATCATGCTATTGTGAAGTCATTACTGATATATGTGACAATTTCTAGAGGAGTCCCTTGTGAGCTCCATGAAGCTATATCACCAAAATTAGTTGCACCAGCCACCACTAAGTTCTACCTCTTCGCCCTTACTTCTTTACACAAAGAATCACGCTATTGTGAAGTGAGAGCAAAGAGGTAGAACAGCTTATTGGCAGAGCCCGAGTACATGGGGGGAATTGTGTAAAACCTTGATTTTTGTCTCAGAGAGGCTACAGGATCAGTGTGAATTCGGTGAAATTCCCGATTGCAATTCTTTTGACCATGTTGTTGCCTAGTCGACTAAGGCAGCGTCTGGGATCATCCCGGGTGTAAGTTCGAACCCTCATTACAGCCCTTGTGGATTTGTTCATTTGATGCAACATGCTACTGTGCTTTCTGTGTACATTAAAAACATTACCCCCCTCAACAGTGTTGCAACCCTTGGAAACCTTTCTGCTATGAAACTATTGACTTCAATGCTGCACAACCCCATCTGTTCACTAATACAGTACCACACTTCAATTAACCAGATTTTGTTTACAAGGTACACGATTATTTTAATCTAAATCCTCTTCACTAGCACAACCATCCATTTTGGGGTCATACCCTTTAAAAATGCCCAATGTTAACTACTTTCATAGTCATCAATGAAAGGACAATAACAATGAATCAAAGTACCAAATACAGCAATGCCTCACTCAAACATCAATTGATGCCATGCAAAAATTTTTTTACACATTTTTTGCTAATTTTGATTAAAATTTTATTAACACCGTGGATGGAACATGTATCCATGCAAATTTGGATACAAGAGTCATAATTAAAGAGTAATTTGTAATTGTAATTTTAAAATAAAACTTATATATGCTTATATTTGTTAATGCCACAAATCCCAATTTCCTGGATTCCCCACATTTATGTTAACCTCTAAATTGATTGAACGAATGGACGAGATTGGTGAAGTGTGTGAAAGGTAATTAATTTGAAGACATGAGGGGGAAAAGAGGAAAGCCAGGAAGAAGGTGAGCAAACTTGGTCAGTGTGCAAGGAAGCGGGAAGAGACCTTGAATAACACAGGTCATAAGATAAAAAGTTAGGTGGAAGTGACTTGTAAGGGAGCAATTGTGTGCAATGAATGCACATTAACGATCATCTGGTCTTGCAAAGTTGTGGGGTGCTGCTGTGGTTGACTGATGGAGTGGACAGTAGTAGTGATTTTTATCTGATGCTATATGTTGTACTTGTGAATAGCCTTTTTACTAGAAAGCATTACCTTTTCTCCTCTAATCTGATACCTCCCCACCTCATGCAAAAGAGGGAAAACTGGTTTGCGTTATTATACATACAGTACACACCTTGTTGACCAGACCACACACTAGAAGGTGAAGGGACGACGAGAATGGTCCAGGACGGACCGAAACGTCAAGTTGATTGTAATGAAGTAGATGCAAGCAATAAATAAGCAAGAGCGGTGAGGAGCAGAACACACCTCCATACATACCTCATCTTGCCTACACACCTCCATACATACCTCATCTTGCCTACACACCTCCATACATACCTCATCTTGCCTACACACCTCCATACATACCTCATCTTGCCTACACACCTCCATACATACCTCATCTTGCCTACACACCTCCATACATACCTCATCTTGCCTACACACCTCCATACATACCTCATCTTGCCTACACACCTCCATACATACCTCATCTTGCCTACACACCTCCATACATACCTCATCTTGCCTATCATTCCAATAAACCAAACAAGAGCAACAAAGTCCAACTACAATGTCCAAATGCGTGAGTTAAGAGTACAGTAGAATTGGGTTATTGCTGTAGTGAAGTTTGATAGACGAAGATAAACAAGATATGCAGAAATCAACACAAACACCCTGTACAGTAATCTTCACGTGTGGTAGATTGTTATGGTGACATTTACCCATGTGTATGGTGTGAAGTGGCAGGCAGAGAAGCACCAGCTTCTTCGTCCAGGTCAAGCAACGATGAAGAACGATCATCATCAATCTGCAGTGAATTAATATAACTTATAATTCATATTTAAGAGGGTTGAAACCCAGCAATCAATGATTGAGGTACAGTATATTAAAAAGAAATCCATAAGGCCCTTAGCCTTATCCTTAATCTTGATCCTTGTACTTTAAACTTGATAAAACCCTCAAAACAATCTAGCCTGCTTATCCCATGCTTTGTGAACAATTTCAGCCAGGTTCAAGCCCCGGTCAGGGTGAGTTCACTGTTACCTATCCTTAACCATTTGCCTGTTTTCCCCAATAGTAATTGGAGGACTTGGTTGTGAACATATTATTGGTTCATGTTCCAGGCAAAACTATTATGGTAAAGCTTAAGCCAGCTGTAGAAAGAGATGATCTAATCCTCCTAACACGAGTCTGAAGTCATATGTTCCTGTATCTATCCATGCTAATAAAAGCAATGCATTGAAACATCCCACTTGCTAAAAATAATACCTCATTTTCTGGAGATGGAGATTGGCCTCTCTTTCTGGAAGCTGGGGAAAGAGAAGACAAGTGGGGGGAAGCTGGCTTGGCTTCCTGTCTAACCTCTGTCCGAGAATCTGAGAGAGAGATGGACGGAGCTCTGGCCATCGATTCTTCACTCCGCTGTAATTCTGCAAGGGAACAATTGGGTAAGACACACAATATGCTTAAATGTATGCAATTACTTCAGGTCATTCTTGAAACCCCCTCCCACCCCAATGAAAAAAAAAATTCCAAGAATTAATCCATGTCCTTTCAATCTCTATGTACTTTCCTAATCTTATATGTTGCCAGCCCTGCTATCCTCCAGAGTTACCAAGTGTCCTGCCACAGTTGGCAACACTCGCCACATCACTGCACTGCGCCTCCATGGTACTCCCATGTTTCCTGCATAATATTCAATCTGTAAATGTTGAAAGTTTCCTAGCTTAAATCACTATGCCAATTAGCTTTGAATTGCAGCAGGCAGGCAGGCACTAACAGGCAGAACAAGATTTATGAGAGTACATTAAAAAAAGTACACATTCATACTGTCCCACATTAGATATTCCTACTCAAGTAAGGAAAGCAGGCTGGTGCATTTTTATGAGTGAGGGAGGGAGTACCACTCAAGAAGGAAGCAAAGGGTAACAGAGGAGAAGTATCAGGAGAGAGAGAGAGAGGGGTACCTGGTAGTGCACACAAGGATTGGTGCTACAACTTCCTGTTTATAGTATTTCAACGATTATGAAGGAGCCGATTTCCTCTCGAGGTTACAAATGCAAAACCAATAATCAGAACAGAGTAAGGCTGGAATACCTTTAAGGATCTTGACACTAAAGATGGTCTGAATAATGGCTGCTAGACCGTAATCTAGCCAAGTACTGTACATAGTTATGTGCATAAGAAAAGGATCGAAGATACTTGTAGCAGTAGAGGATGAAAAAAAAGACTCGTTATAAAAATGAGAAAAACCCAAAAGTAGAAATGTTCCCAAACAACCTGCCAGAATCCCAGTATAATATCACCATCACATGCCCCCCCCCCCCCCACACACACACATGTTCGTGTAGCCTAACCAAACTTGGACAAAGAAAAATGTAAAAATATTTATAAACATTTGAAATCTTGGGTAGCTAAGTAGGCATAAGAATTATGGATCCAGGCAAAAGTGGTGGAACGTAAATCATTCACTGCTGTCGAGTTTGAAAAGTTAAATTTGAAGAAAATATTATTGATTGATAACATTACTCTGAAGCTTTCTTGAACGATATCACCGATCAAGAACCATCCCACTTTGGAGTTTCATCTACACATTGTCAGCATTAAGCATTTTCTACACCATTAATGAATTAAATGACAAGCATACCAATACAAATAAAATTATCAATGACTAGAAACTAGAACTTGCCTTCTAATCTCCGCTGCTGATCAAGAGTCAAGAGAGATTGCATTCGCCTCATGTCAGCAAGGTGGAGTCTCTGTGTCTCTAGAAACTGGTCGTTGGCTCGTTGCCAAGTGTGCTTCAGATCTCTATGTTGGCGTCGCTCCGTCTCGTACACCTGTACAACAGCACCGATAATTAACAATTGTTGTCGATTTCAGACTACTTTAAAATTTGTTTTCCAATTAAACCTATAGAAATACAGTACCCTGTATAATGTTTATATGCACGACAGCCACCGAAATATAAGTGTGTCAGTCGTATCTTCTAATTGTCTCTTATTCACAATGGCACCAAGAACAATATTAACCCAAATGTGATCATACTGCACTAGCTCACAATTACCTAACCAGTGTACACTTCACACCAACAGACAATTAGTTCCAAAGAATATAATACAGCACATGCACACAAATTAAACATTAAAACTAAGCTGAGTAACAGTGCCAAATACTGTACTACAACAGACGGGCAAGAAATTATTGTTTGGAGAAAAAAAATCTAATCAACAAATTCAAACAATTAGTAAAAAATAACAAAATTAATGTAATGATACTTCCTTTCCTGGTGGGCCCTCAGTAGGTCCCCAAACTAAAGTGTGGCTGGCCAAGCCTTAGGAAGGTGCATCTTGTTTCAGAAACTTGCCATTTATTGGAAAGTGGACAAGAACTTGCCTCAAAGGTGAAGGGAAGCTTGAGTTTTAAAGATCACCCTAAATACAAGGAAAAAGCCCAGAAAGCTTACGCACAACAAAACCAGCAATGGCTTTAAATTAGACCCCCACAGATAATGAAGATAATCATTGCGGCGAGATAAATACCATAATGATGTGTGTGAATGCCACCCAACGGCATCCCAACCCAGGTCACCCGAGGCTCCAGCCAGCCTGCCCACTCAACCTGGCCAAACCAGACTCATCCACCTTGCCACTTCACAGTCAGGTGTACAGTGCTCCTTATGAATATTCATTCCCTACAAATAAAATTGCTAGTTCCTGAATCATGAGATGACACTACCTTTCTGAATAAATTAAGAGAACTATTTATAATGCTCTATCTTTTGCCTAAAGTATTTAAAGTACTGTACATACTTGTCTGAGTTCTGTAAGCTGTGTACGTAATCTGTCAACTTCATCAGTGAGAGCAGTTTTTTGCGTGTTGAGAATGGCTGTATACAGTTCTAAATCTGCCCGGGATGATTTCTCCGCTTCCAGAGTACTGCTCACACCCTTCAGCTGGAAAGTAATAAAAATTATTAATCAAATGAAAATACCATGTACATGATACTGTAGCTAATAACATTAATGTGCTCTTTTAGCTTAGCTCACCTTCTCATCTAGCTGCTTCACCACCTGCGCCGCATCAGTGCCCTTCAGGAGTGGAGCCACGAGGTCAGCAGTATGAAGAGAAGCTGCCTGTTGGGCCTCATGAGCTCTTAACTGGGCATCTTGAGCACGGATCTTCTCTTTAAGAGCTTGGATTTCCTCCTCCAGTGGTTCCACCAATGATCGCAACAGATCTGCATCTTCCTGGGCCTTTAATAACAAAAAAAGCCGTAATTAAATGCCACGCCATGCAGTCCCTCGGTGGCTTTCTGGTGCTCATGACTGGTACTACTGAGCCTCTAAAAATGTGCCAGGCCTCCAAGACTTCTGTGACCTACCGAAAACCATGATCAGAATTATGTTTGCTCAATAGGTAAGCTAACTTAGGTAAGCCAACTTAAGTAAGCTAACTTTAGAGACTTTCCTCAGTTTTAGGCTGATCTACTCTCTAGAGCATCATAGGCAAAATCACAATCAATGCTATTCAAATAAAATTAACAAAGGAAATAATACTTGGCAGCAAGCAAACAACCTTCAACTTGCACAACCACCACCAGACTCTTGGCATGCCAAAAGCCTCATTCATATACTGTCTGTAGCTTCTCGAACCCCAAGTTGAAGACTGGCACATTAGAGATTTACCGAGGAACAGCACAAAGGTGTTTCATTATACACAATGCATTGCTGTATTGCCCCATTGGCCCCCTCAAAAGCAGTGTCTTCACCCAGCCTGTGGGTTACTTGGACAACTGCCCAAGTAACCAATAAGGTGGAGACACGAGCTCCAGTATGTAAAAAACCAGTTAACACCATATTGGACCATAAGGAAACTCAAGAGCCTGGCAATTAGCTGTAGACATACAGTATCGTATCTGAAAAACTAAAATGTCACAATAACAGCACAGTTCTGCACATATTATGGAAATAAATATTGAGTTGGCCTACCTGAACAACCCTCTAGGGGAAGAGAGCCGAGTTTTGAAACAAGGACCCAGGATTCCAGCCTGGAAACATGAATAGCATTCATATTAAGTAAAGCTGTACAGCAGCAACAGGACAAAGTGTATGATGAACCCCCTGACTGGACAAACTAGAGTCAATAACTAAGGAACCCCTTCACAAGTTGGGAGACCTGACCGAAAACAGTAGGCTGGAGGAAATAGGCCAGACACAGCTAAATAGCTTCATATTTATATAATAGCTTCAGGCCAGAAATAGCTAAACTACTCCTGGAGAAGAGCATGATAATGAGACTACCAAAGCCAAAATAAAAACTACTCCTATAAGAAAGAAGCCTAGGCTGAATTAGATAATCAAGGGCAGGGAACATTAAAACCTTGTACAAGAAGAACACTGCAACAAAGGTCTTCAACTTGGATAAGACAGGAAGAGGCTGGACTGGTGAAGAGAGGTAATGGTACTCAACTGACTCAAACCCACTGCCAAAGTCTTGCAATCAGAAAACTATGGCACATCATGGAATGACTAGGCAGGAATATTCAAACTTAATAAACACTGTACCAGCTCTGCGCTGTAATCCAAATCATGTGGAGACCACCCATTTGAGTTGGTCAACTTTTTACGGGGAATGTCCAAAAATGGAATAAATTCATATGTATTCGGGATTCTTGTTTGGCAGAAATCAGAATAGCCCAAATTTCTATTCAAGTTGAGAAGTCTAGCACTAACTTGAATTTATTAAAGTTTATTGTTCAATATAACCTCAAGCTGTACTCCTATTTGGGCTAAAATATAAAAATGCCTCAGGGAAAATGAGTGAAGAAATGGGAAATGTGAGCCAAAACCAAGGAAGGCATCCCATAATGTTGAGGTGAACCAGTCAAAGATACACGAGATATGGAGCATAAATACAGCCTTCAATTTAAGAGGTGGGGGAGGGACAGCTACTAAGCACGACTCCACCCCCATCCTTAACCTTAAGGGACAAATTCCCATATGAACATTAACACTTTCGCGCTTTCCGCGAAGGTCACTCAGCCAACCGAATGTGCGCGCGGCGTTTTTATCGCTTAAGCGTAAAAACAAAAATGTGTATACTCTTTTTACTCTTCTGACCTTAGTTCTCATGCTACGTATTTCATTTTGGTACCAACGTGTTCGCAATAAAATTCTCTAGAAGAACATCAGTAAAAAAAGTCACGAAACGTATAGGGATACCAGCACCAAATAAATAACTACGAAGATGACTCGCCGTGAGCGCCCATCAGCAACAAAATGTTTTTACTCTTGGGATTGTAATCACCTCCACACTTATTCTACAGCGTTAATTTTGGTATCAATGGACTCGCAATGAAATTCCCAACACGGTGATATGAATATAAGCGTAGAATAATGATGCGGCCCGCCCGCAAGAGTGTGGGAAGTGGTGAAATTGTTACCCGGTATCGGTGACGGGACGACGCACGGCGCTTTGAAAGTTTATACTTATTTCACTCTCATGACATTAATTTTCTATGTACGTCATTCATTTTTGTGTCAATGTGTTCGCAATAGAATGTTCTATGTGCCCATAGGTAAAAAATATCAACAAAGCGTAAGTTAGAATAGCGCCAAATATAAAACAACGCTGGAACATATCAGTGAGCGTCAAACACACACGAAATGTTTTTACTTTTGTTATGTTTGTCAAGTTTATACTTGTTGCACACAGTTATTTTTGGTTGTATATTGATCGGAATAAAATTCCCTAAACAGACATATGCATATAATACATGATATGGGGGAAGCATTACCAGTATAAACGGCTAAAGTCACCCACCTGCAACCCGTTTGGGACAAAATACCATTTGATCGAAGTTATCCACACCTTTCATGAACTTATTGTACCATGCAGCCTAGTGGTGAGAAAGAGAGCCTCATAGCGCGCAGTTTGAAACAAACCCAAAGTAAATCGGATAAAAATTGAATTTTATACAAATATTTTAAAAGAGGACTCAACTTTATGTCCACTATGCGTTAGCGTTAGACGAAACGGGACGCGCCGGCGCGTCCAGATAGCGCGAAAGTGTTAACACCACTTGGCTTGAAAACTGTCCTTGTGGAGGAGTAGTAATGTATTTCATACCAGGCACACAAGTAATGAGGCAGGCAAGCTTGGGTACTAACTCATGCTTTTGCAAACGATGAGTCACAAAAATGTGGCTGAAGATATGATTGCCAAACCACACACTAAGATGAGGAGACGACGACATTTTGGTCCGTCCTGGATCATTATCAATCGACTTCCCAATGGTCTGAAACGACGTCGTCTCCATCTTCTGGCGTGTGGTTTGGTCATCAACTCGTGCTTTTGTTGATAATGGGCAAATTTACTGCCTCCGTTTCCATATTCTCATCAATTAAGTATTTTTATATTTCCTTTGTATTTGGCTTTGGATCAATCTCTGATCTCCCCCTCTCCCTCCTCATACCTCTACCAGCACATCAGATTCTGGTCCTGGTGTTTGGTAGGCCTGTGCAAGTCTAGAGGCCTGGGGCCAGATTAACGAAAGCACTTATGCAAGTACTTACGAATGTGTACATCTTTCCTCAATCTTTGACGGGTTTGGTTACATTTATTAAACAGTTTACAAGCATGAAAACTTCCCATTCAACTGTTGTTATTGTTACATACATCCTCCTGGTGCTTCGGAGCTCATTAACTGTTTAATAATTGGAAACAAAGCCGCCAAAGATTGAGAAAAGATATAAGGGTTCGTAAGTGCTTGTGTAAGTGCTTTCGTGAATCTGGCCCTTGGTAGTTTGGTGGATGACTAGTATCAGAGCCAGGGCACTGGTAACTTACAGAGGCCAACCCATAAAAGGGCAAATACACTACTAGTGCTGCTTATATACAGTACTGTCCAATAAATATTCCGAGGTATTCTACTCCAAATGGCTAGACATTTAATGATATACAGTACTGTAATGGCCAAATATTTGACTAATAATAAAATTAAGTGTACCAATTGTCAATTAATTACACTTACTGTTCAAGAATTCAGGTAAAAAGTACATAGAGGTATAGGAGGCTTGGTCAGAGACTGGGCCATGGGGCACGTCAATCCTCGAAATCATCAATAGATAGGTAGTAATTTATATTTATTACATTCTTGGGTACATTATGTATAAACAAAAATTATAATTATATATATATATATATATATATATATATATACAGTATACTGTACTTAAAAATATGAAAATTGTACTGGTAGTAAATGAAATGCAGAGCCTGTTAGGTGTGTAGTGGATACAGTAAACCCTTATAAAGTATAATCAGTGCACTGCAAATTTCCCATAGCTGAAGCATTTCCTCTTAACTCGATAAAACTTAATGTGCAATGTATTCACCTGGGCTCTAGGAGATTAACTGTGTGCAAGGCCGAAGCTCTATCAACAAGGTGCAAGGCATCGTTTGTGTGGTCTGAGCTTTGTGTATTTAAAGAAAAAGTAAACATTCTTGCAACATTCTGCAATTCGTGTTGCACCCCCAGGATGCACACGAAACAAAATGTAAAAGTCTCTCTTCTACATGAATGTAGAGTGTACAATCTAATTTATACTGAATATTTGTGGCTAGGATATGGAAAGTCCTTAGAAATACTGATTAGGTAGCCGTTACATCAAGTTACCAATAAATGAAGGGGAAACTTTAGTTGGTCTGGAACAAATGAAGGGGAAACTTTAGTTGGTCTGGAACAAATGAAGGGGAAACTTTAGTTGGTCTGGAACAAATCTACTTTTCCCGCACAGAATAAACTTATTTATGCAAGCTCACGTAGAACACAGCTTTCCCAGAAAGCATCTCACCAGCAAAGGGCATACTGTATTGTCAAAGATTTACAGGGAAACATTCAAGTAATATAGCATTCAATGCATAAGAAAAGATCTCTGATAATGTATACCTACAAGAATGGTACACAATATTCACCTAAATACTGTATTTAATAAACATAAGATGGCAGAATTTCATGATGGCTAGCGCTATTTTCCAAAGCTGAACTTCACTTACGTTTTGTACGTAATTACTTTTAAACAGGTTCAAGAAAATTGCACCAAAAGGAATGACAGTAGTTGTCGGAAAAAAACCCACTCCCATCCTCTCTCAACGATTAACTGATATCTTGCATATTACTAATCCAAAATCTACTTACTGAACTTTAACCATAAACACAGTAGCTTATTTGCCTGTATTTCACAAACCTATACTGTACCCATTCTCTATATAATAACTCAAGTCAATTTCAGCCAAAGCAAACTACTGGAGATAAATCTTCTAAATCTACTAGATTAGATATGCATAGATCCGAGTATGCACGTTTGTTAATGCTGCTAAGATTTAAGTATTTGAACGCCTATAGAGTAAAATGAATAATACTTGTAACTTTACATTTATATATACAATACAGTACATGTACAGTATATTAATTATGGCTATCTTAATGATATGTTGGTACAGTATCTTACAACTTTAGTGTCTGCAGTAATTATTTGGCAAGCACCTCCAGCCATTTCTGCAATTTTGATTATGAGACACTTGGCACCGTTATCCTCCAATGCACACGTTGCAACAGATGTGATATTTTCTATTGCAGGTATGACCGCTCTAGATACTCACCCTCTTCATACTGTCTTCCAAGTTCTCAGCATCAACCCCTGTGCCTAATGAGGAGGGAGTTCCTACAGCAGAGCTAGAAGTGGTCTTTTCTGGTGTACTTAACGCTGATGGGCTCAGACTTGGAACTCTCTTCGCTAGAGACTTTGTAACGGCCGACAAAACTCCCGGGCTCAGCAAACTCTCGCCTTTTGTTCGTATATCTGATTCCTGAGCATGACAGGGAAACTATTAGCACCAATTTGGTAATATCTATATACAGTACAGTACTGCATCTCAAAGTGTTAATTAGATTAAAAATAAAGATAATTAACTTGATAAATTCTTAACAAATTAAAGTACCTTAAGCTTGCTGTACCTGAAACATTATGAATCAAATGGTTTTTCAGCAACAAAGATAGCAACTGTTAACACCTTACCTTCCTACTGCAATATATAAAGGGTTGTGGATGTACAGTATACTGTATATACAAACATTCCTATTCAGTATGCTTTCCCAAGTTACAGGATGACAACTTCCATTTGTGGTCCACCTTCCCAATAATTTGTCCCATGACTTAAAACTGCTGATGGTTTTGGTATCCATCATCTCACTTAAATTATTCTAATTGTCCACAACTCTTTGCAAAAGAAACCTTTTCATATATCGCTTACAATATCCTATTTGCAAATGCCTCAGGATAAGACTTTTGTCATTCTTAGGACCTTTAAGATTAGTAATTTCAGGGCAGTTGTTTCCTTTCAATATGTACCAATTTCTGGTGGTTTCTTATCCCCTTCACCAATTTCATCATCCTGCACTTACTGGTATTAAATTCCAAAAAGCCATGTCTTGGGCCAACTCTGCAGCCTTTCTAGGTCATCTTGGCGTATTCTACTAATTTTCCTCTATTCCTAATCTTGACCCATAAACTGCTGCAATCACTTGAAAGTGATTGGGCCATATGCTCCAACTATTTGAGATGATTACAGTGCCTCATAATATTGAAAAACCCCACCCATTCTAGAGAGAAGGGGAGGACATAATTTGACACTAGAAATCTCTATTGATCATTTGCCATATTTGGAAAAAATTCAAAGTCCCTTAGTTTCCTTCCAAGGCCTTATTAACACTTTCACTGCGCACCTCAAGGTAGGCCGAGCGGTGCGCACTAACTCCCCACCACCCACATATGTTTATACTCTTTGGCTTTCCAACCTCGGGGAGCTGGTCGGCCGAGCGGACAGCATGCGGGACTTGTGATCCTGTGGTCCCGGGTTCGATCCCAGGCGCCGGCGAGAAACAATGGGCAGAGTTTCTTTCACCCTATGCCTCTGTTACCTAGCAGTAAAATAGGTACCTGGGTGTTAGTCAGCTGTCACGGGCTGTTTCCGGAGGGTGGAGGCCTGGTCGAGGACCGGGCCACGGGGACACTAAAGCCCCGAAATCATCTCAAGATAACCTCAATTTTTCTCGCTACATCATTCAATTTGGTATCAAATTGCTTGCAATAGAATGCTGTAAAGGGATATTTGCGAACAGGAAAATATAAGTCTCACTTTTCTAAACTTTCGATGAAAACCCCCACTAACTGTTTCCTCATACATGTTTCTTTCACTGCTTTTGTCCTGGATTTGCTCTTTCTTGATCAGTATCCATCTGGAAGTCTATTTGTAGTGTTTATAAAGCTAGTAACAACAAATACCAGAGATAAAATAACCAGAATGGGGAAACGTTTCGACTCCAGGAGAGCCACGGCAATCACTAGTGAGGTCACGAGAACAGTGAGCCTCTAGCATGGGTAGGTGCCCACACACCAGGGTCAGGATGCCACATGGGGTATACAGAGAATGGGCAGAAGTTGGTGTGCATTTCAGAACAAATCCTATAGTATTCAAACAATAAATGGAATTTCTACAAATTTTTAAAAATTAACGACGCTGTTTGTGTCATCGGGCATACACAGTATTTTGGTTTAATGATGACGACAACGTCATCAGGCAGCAAAAGTGTTAAAGATGCAGACCATGTCTGGCACATCTAGCAAAACAACATGCAGGGTGGCCAGGCTAAGAACCATTGAACTTTTAAACAGCCAATGTGTGATACAGTATATTTCACCGAGTCTGGGAACAGGAAGGCAGAGTTTATTCACACACATTTGGCTTGTATAGAGGTCCCCAAAGACCGAATTACTGACCCTGCCCAGGATGCAACCCCACAACAAGCTGACTAACTCCTGAGTACCTAATCCCTCCTAGGTGAACAGGAACATTAGGTGAAAGGAAATGTGCCAAATCATTTCTGCCCCGCCCGGGATTCAAACCCGGAATTCTCGATTGTGCGTCGAGAACGAACCCGACTGTACTATCGGGACCCCTATATATACTGTACAGTATATCCATGTACAGTACATACATATTTGCATGCAAAATAGGTATTACTGGTACAGTATGTGCAATCACAAGATTTAAAAATCTTGTGATCATACAAATACAAATCACAAGATTTGTATTTGTATGAATAAATTGCAAACCACAATAAATGTTTAAATAACATTTCATTCCCTTGGACCATCGGAGCATCGAACCCACGACTACAAAAAGGGGAAGATTGAAGTTCTACCAACCAGGCCTAAAGTCAGAGTTGGATACCAGTGATGGTTCTCTGGGATCCTTTTATTGTGGGTGTTTGTAGCCTGGTTGGTAGAACTTCAGTCTTCCACTTCTGTGGTCATGGGTTCCAGGCTCTCGGGAGCCGGTCGGCCGAGCGGACAGCACACTGGACTTGTGATCCTGTGGTCCCGGGTTCGATCCCGGGCGCCAGCAAGAAACAATGGGCAGAGTTTCTTTCACCCTATGCCCCTGTTACCTAGCAGTAAAATAGGTAACTGGGTGTTAGTCAGCTGTCACGGGTTGCTTCCTGGGGTTGGAGGCGTAATCGAGGACCGGGCCGCGGGGACACTAAAGCCCCAAAATCATCTCAAGATAACAAGATAACCTCTCATAGTCCAAGTGAATAAATTGTGTGAATTAATACAGGATGGGTGCATATATTTAATATGCACCCATCTGTATATACATACATTTCCAAAGTTATGCATCATACAGACCACTATTGACATCAGTACAACATGTGAGCATGAAAAACTAAAATACAAATGAGAAACAATACAAATAAATGGACTAAGTCATTTCACTCTGACATGTCACCTCATTTCTACCAAAAAACAATTTCTCTGGGCCAATACAGCCATGAAAGGGAGACTATATGTGGATTTTTGTGCTTCCTGGATGCTACTTAACAATGTCATAAGAAAAAAAAATCACTTTTTTCTTGCACATGACAGAATGCATTAAAATAGCCTGTGCAGTTTAATGGTTAATAATGCTGCAACATTCATAAACAGTGACTTGTAGGACTCCATCCCACAGTTTAGTCATTCACAGATGAATAGTAATGGGACCTACGACCAATCTTTTGGAGAACTTCTGCTCGATATTCCATGCCAATTTGACCAATTACGTCTCGGCAAGTGTTGCCACGCTCGCACTTATTTGTGCCTACAGGATTAAGTACGCATCTATTTGAACCACACCACCCATACCTTTCAGTGGTCAGTTGTCTTTATGTAATGTTTTCTAACTCGCATGCCTTATCTACCATTTAAATTCTACATGGAGTTTTACCTCTGAGTTCATTCCATTTTCCTACTCTAATATTATGAGTACAGTATTTTATCACGACCATGTCTCATCTGTTATTTTAAGTATTGTGTCCCATTTAAACAGCTTCACTTTCCTCTTTTACCGTATTGTTAAGTATAGCTCTTAAAATCTCTCTCCATGCTTATTTCAGACCACTGGGACCAGCCTTGTTGCAAATTTCTGCTCCTTTTCATATTTTCTCAGGTGCTTTTAAGGTGTAGACACCATAATTGGGATAGCATTCCAGAACTAGTCCCAAGTGTCCCAAATGCCAGCCGATTTTTTGTCCCCGCTCTATTAACGTGTGAATGTTTGCTTCATTGACTGCTTTCCCTCTCCATTCTGTTAACTGCCAATATTTGGGCTTGGGGCTTCTAGGGAGTCCTGTTAGATTTGTTTCTTGTTGATGTCCCTCAGCTTCGCCACACTTTTGTTATGCTCAAGAGTTTGGTGTGTGGCTGCAGATCTTTGTCCCCAGACCCTTCACTTGTCATTTTCTAACTGGTAATCCAAATCAGTCTTTTCCATTTTCGAGAGAAGGAATTTAGATTAGGCTGTGGGAGGTACACCATGGGGTCCCTCCCAGAAACCAAACATCTAGAATAATAAATCAACCTTCTATGGTGGGGCCCCAATAGCTCCACATTTCTACCTTGTTGACCTTCCTCTTGGTAGGGTATGGGGTTCTACATGGACAGCTGAAGAGCGAGAAGGCTGGTTGGCCGAGAGCCAAGGTAACCTGGACTGACATTTGGTAGTGGCTGGGTGCATTATGATGCAGGTATTCTCCCTATGGCAACCATCATTTGCCTTACCTTCCTTGGGGCTTTTAATTTCCATCTAGCAGTTGTTAGACATGTTGCACCCATGCTGTCTAGCGAGGCTCTCCCCAACTTTGGGTCAACTTTGCATCTCAAAGCTATCCTCGTTATACAAGGAGCCAGGTTCGGGTTTTAGCTTCCAGTAGGCATGGAGGAATTTCAGAGGCCTGGTTTTGTACCAGAACCAAGCTCAGAGTACTTGGTCCCCCCCCAAGTAATAACCATTCCATTACAGTCTTTTTTTTCTAACTACTGTACACATCACATTAATGAACTTTTAAGACACTTCAGCATTCTTGGGCAAAGCTTCACACATTCAGTTTACGTAAAATACACTGACATATTTCCTTTCCCCAGATACTTCTGTTCACCTGAATCAGTAGTTGGCCAAGGAGAACCTCAACAGTGGCCTAAAACAGATTCCTGTACCTGTTTTTACATAATGGGAACCCATTATGTAAATTTTTACTATCATTTCCCCCTAGACTGGTTATGCACATTAATTAATGTACATTAATGGCTAAATTTGATGCAACATGTTTACTACCAAATGCAGAAATGAAGTAACTGAATTTTCATGTTGATATGAAGAAAAAAAAATTTGCTGTAATAATAAAATTCACCATTTTATTTCTGTTGTCAATATTTGCTCTTTTATACACTACTGGATCTGATGAATTTCAAGACTATCTGGACAACTCTCCAAGACTAAGCCAGTTTATAAGACTATCTGGACAACTCTCCAAGACTAAGCCAGTTTATTACCAACCTATCTTTTAATGGTTTCAAACAAGGTACATTTTTGTTTGCTTTTTAATGCCCATAAATTACACCTCAGTGTAGTTGTATTTTTACAGTTTTCTTATTTTCAAGCTGTGGTCTTATGGTTATAAACAAAGCTGCAGTGCACTTAAGCATTTAGCTTAAACACAAATTAATAATGCAAAGGAAATCAACTATGATAAGGCATGCACAAGAAAAAATGTTCTAAATAATCGAGGCACACTTGGCATTCAGTACAGGTACTGTCAAAAATGACCCAACATTTTTTGCATGCAACCAATTTTGTCATGGCTCAAAACAATGTTAGTCTTCAAGCTTCAGTGTTGCTCAAACTTAAGTTTCCTTGTCACTTACCTGAAATGTGTACCTTAGCACTACATTATACAAATTGTTTATTGTATAAATTAAAATGCATGTCTAGTCAAAACAATTTCAAACATATTTCCTTACTTTACAAGGTCAAACTGCAATAACCAATCATGTTACCTCCAATTGTCTTTCGTATAAGCGTCGGTAGTGCTGCTTCTCCGTTTCTAACCTCTCCGAAAGTTTTTTTAACCTTTTGATCTCCCCTTCATAACGGCCACCTGTCTGCCCAACAGCATTTGCCACCTCCTCTGTCAGTGATTAATGTAGATTAGGTAATCATTTCAAGGTTTTAATTTTTTAAATAAAATTTACAGAAATAACTAAGCATAATGAAGACAACTCTTATCTGACCTAATCTGATGCAAATGAAACTTGACATTAAAGTTTTAGTCTTTTCTAACACTAAGAAATGTAAGGTGGACAAGCATAACACCTGTTGCTAAAGCACCACATTTCTACCTCTTTCAACATTGTACTCAAGAAATGCCTAACCAATTTTAAAGAACATTTAGTATCTAGTAAAGAACTGTGGCCAGATTAACGAAAGCACTTATGCAAGCACTTGCGAACGTGTACATCTTTCCTCAATCTTTGACGGCTTTGGTTACATTTATTTAACAGTTTACAAGCACGAAAACTTCCCATTCAACTGTTACTGTTATAAACAGCCTCCTTGTGCTTCGGAGCTCATTAACTGTTTAATAATTGGAAACAGAGCCGCCAAAGATTGAGAAAAGATGTACTGTACAGGTTCGTAAGTGTTTGCGTAAGTGCTTTTGTGAATCTGGCCACAGAACATCAGAACATCCTGTATCTAGTAAAGTAGCTAAAGCTAAATTATTACAAGGAGTATTAGCTGCATGCTGCAATCTATAAAATTTAAAAAATTGCAACCCCAGTTCACAAAATACCTCGATTCTGTGCAGAAAACAACTACTCTTGGTGACTGCCAAACACACAATCGTGACTACAATAAGCTAGATAATACCTTCTGAACTCGGTTGCATTTTCGTAAATACTAGTACTTACAGTACAGCATTTTCCCAAATTTCCCCTATGCTCTGGGAGACATTTGTAAACAAATTATATTATGGGCTTAGCCTATAAATTAATACTAAAGCACAATACAATACTTTATGTAACAATCTTTAGTCAAAATGTTATGAACTATCTGCTGTATTATATTCTACCAGCAGAGAATGATACAGGTCAATACAGTACACAACAGCATGAAGGGTCAAGAACACTTAGCAAGCTACACAAATCGCTCAAACAGGCAAATCGACCCCCCAATACACCAAAGCCCCGTACACCCACATACCATTCTTTCACCGTATGTAATCAAATTGTTATTACGGTACCTTAAATAATCAGCTATTTCACATGTTTACCATTATAAAAAATAAAAAAAACCATTTGCTTCCTTTGATTATGATCACTTTACAAATTATTAGCAACTACTGTTATGTTTAATTGGCCAATATCAAAATGTTTCTTAAAAGATGTCATACCTGCTTGATAGTCAAATACTGTACAACACTTTCATTGTCACCTCTTATTCTTTAACTTTCAGTGACATTTAAACAGGTATCACAGGACTTGCTAATCTGGTCATAATATTCAATGTGTGACACCCACAAATGTTGTAATATCCACCTAAAAAAACTGCATAATGAACTGCTTGTGCCAAGTGCACATTACCCCCCCCCCCTAGCACACACTGCTTGTGCCAAGTGCACATCACCCCCCCAAGCACACACTGCTTGTGCCAAGTGCACATTACCCCCCCCCTAGCACACACTGCTTGTGCCAAGTGTACATTACCCCCCCCTAGCACACTGCTTGTGCCAAGTGCACATCACCACCCTCCAAGCACACTGCCTGTGCCAAGTGCACATCACCACCCCCTCCAAGCACACACTGCTTGTGCCAAGTGCACAACATCACCCCCCCAAGCACACACTGCTTGTGCAAGTGCACATCACCCCTCCCCCCCCAAGCGCACACACTGCCTGTGCCAAGTGCACATCACCCCCCCCCCAAGCACATACTGCCTGTGCCAAGTGCACATCACCCCCCCCAAGCACACACTGCCTGTGCCAAGTGCACATCATCCCCCCCTCCCCCAGCACACTGCCTGTGCCAAGTGCACATCACCCCCCCCATGCAAGTGTTCCTTGTGCCTCCCACCCTTTAACCGGTGTACAGGTTCCAGAGCCTATAAGCCGTCACCTTCCACATTTGAGGCTGTGTATGGGGCCAGATTCACGAAGCAGTTACGCAAGTACTTACGAACGTGTACATCTTTCCTCAATCTTTGACGCCTTTGGTTACATTTATTAAACAGTTTACAAGCATGAAAACTTCCCAATCAACTGTTGTTATTGTTATACACAGACTCCTCTTGCTTCGGAGCTCATTAACTGTTTAATAACTGTAAACAAAGCCATCAAACCCACCATCACTAGGATGACAATTACTGCAGTTTTGGGTATTAGGAAAAGTAGTGATCATGGTGGCAGGATAGCAATGGCAGCCATCAGTCATACTGACCAGTCGACCGTCACGCCGCCACCCTACTCCCTCCGGATGTCAATCATTGGATAAAAATACATCCCAATCACCTAAAAAAGAAATCGCATCCGCCCTCTTCCCAAGCAATATATACACCGTGATGATGCAATGATTTTACAGAACTTTACACACACACACGTCTGCTTGTAGACCAGACCACACACTAGAAGGTGAAGGGACGACGACGTTTCGGTCGTCTAAACCATTCTCAAGACAATCTACTTAAGAATGGTCCAGGACGGACTGAAACGTCGTCGTCCCTTCACCTTCTAGTGTGTGGTCTGGTCTACATACTTCAGCCACGTTATTGCGACTCATCGCCTGCACACGTCTGCTTCTCCCACAATATACTCGTACTGGACAGGTTAAAAGATCATCGTGTAAAAGCAAGAACAGCAAAATATGTTGGCGTCTTCAAAATATATGTTCGTGGACAGGAAATGTATATCTTAACGATGACAGGAAAGGGTTAGCAAAGTTAGGCAAGGAGGGCATTTGAGCCCCCAAGTCCTCCTGCCTTATATTCAAAGGTAAGCATGCAGAAATATTTACAATGCAGCAAAGTGTACTCCCAGTGTTTGGGGAGGGATGCATGTATAGCCTTATATTCTATGAGGAAAGGACGCAAGTATATTAATAGTTTAGGGAGACGCATGTATACCTTTATGTATAGTGTAAGGAGACGCATGTATACCTTTATATAGTGTAGGGAGACTCATGAATACCTTTATATAGTGTAGGAGAGACATATATAACCTACATAATGTGTGGGAGGGAGGGAGGATGCACGTGCTCCTATATAGTGTGAGGGAGAGACGTGAGTGCATGACAACTCTGGTCCACTCACCAATGATAGAAAGTGCATGCATGTGTGAAGAGTGCGAGTGCTGACTGACTGCATGCATGTGCGGAAAGGTGCTGACTGAACGCTCATTACATACGGCCTCAGGAGCCAGGGAATGTTGTTCACTGCATTTCATAAACCCAGGAGGTAGCGAGGGAGGCGTGTGAGAGATATCAACCGTGCTGGTAGAGCACAAGACACGGTCCGCGCGTGCCTGCCTGCCGCCCACCAAGCTTGTCCAGCCACTGAACAACAGCTGCCACAGGTTTCCACTTCCCACCGCCACAACTCTCCCGCCCTCTCTCCCCTCCCTCTTCCTCTCTCCCCCTCCCTCTGCCTCTTCCTCTCTCTCCCCTCCCTCTGCCTCTTCCTATCTCCTACCCCCTTCCCTCTGCCTCTTCCTCTCTCTCTTCTCACCCCCTCCCTCTCTCTGCCTCTTCCTATCTCTCTCACCCCCTCCCTCCTCCTGCCTCTTCCTATCTCTACCCCCCTCCCTCTGCCTATCCCCCCTCCCTCTTCCTATCTCCTCCCCCCGCCCCCCGAAATCCAATCTTCCATACTTCCCTTCCATTCCTTTTTCTTTAATTCTTAAATGCGCCCCCCCCACCCCTCAAACACCGGGTCCACTAACTTCACGTACAGCCACGCACAAGTGTGCTCGCCTACCCCCTCCCCCACATCCGCTACACTACACACAACTCACTGTAATCATCAAGTTGTCACTCAACACATCTGCCCTGCCTCCAATACACCACCTCTCGTACTGTGCGCGTACAGCATTACGGGCTATTCATACCAGTGGGTGACTTAATCTTCATCGTTCAATCAATCTCTAACACAGACAGCAGGCATAACCTTATGGATCGTTATGACTACGTTCAGTATGGGGTGCACAACAAACTGCCCTCCTCCGCCGGCAATCTCGAGATGATTTCGGGGCTTTAGTGTCCCCGCGGCTCGGTCCTCGACCAGGCCTCCACCCCCAGGAAGCAGCCCGTGACAGCTGACTAACACCCAGGTACCTATTTTACTGCTAGGTAACAATTAACAACACAAATGTCCTCAAATTAGTGAGGCATCCCATAGAACAGGTAATTTACAGAGTGCCAGATGTGTTCCGTACTGTTTTTCTTCCTTCTTACTGCACAGTTTAACTTGAACCTATTATGTAAATGGAACACTAGAACAAGGTCAGTTGAGGGTCACAATTAAGAATCCATTTCGGGTACTTTCCCGTCAACTACACTGAGTGCCAACTCCTGAATTACTCTACTCAAGAATGGAGACCTCGCCTACGAAAATATATTACCACATTAGAAAAGGTTGTGTCCAATGACTAAACTTCTCAAATTATCGAGTCGACTCTTCTCGGAACAATGGGGGACGGAAACTTTGACAAGCCGCAGGCTTTCTATCCTCATCGAGGTCATTCGAGATGGCGGCTCTAGGGTAAATTTTGGTAACTCCATACTGTATTCCAGTCAATACGTAACTTTTTTTTTTTTTTTTACAAAATCTACCACTACAAAATTTACGTACAGTACTAATAAAAATTAATGTATGAAAATTACAGTCGTTGACTACGCATCGGCACGAGTGCTCAAGGATTGACAAACTATGAAAATAGTTTAGGCTAATCTCGCTGAAGGCATTCAGCCCGTCCTCCTCCTGTCTTGGGTCGACGCTCTGACGATACTTTAGAAGTGTCCATCTTGACACACAAGGCAAAAGCTTTAAATCTCAATACAGTATATAAATACTTCGTCCAGCGTCGCTACTTACAAAAACAAACATGAAAAATATAAATACTTTACAGCTTTCGCAGATAGGCTAAGGCAGTGCTAATGGCCCCTGCCCAGGCCTAGGGGCACTTAATTAACCTGACTGACCTAAGACACGCACACAGCCATTATCATGCCGGCACGAACCCAAATTACGAATCCACGAACGAACCACGTTGACCAGTCTCCGTGGTGCAGTGGTAAGACACTCGCCTGGAGTTCCGCGAGCGCTTTGTCATGGGTTCGTATCCTGGCCGGGGAGGATTTACTGGGCGCAAATCCTTAACTATAGCCTCTGTTTAACTCAAAAGTAAAATGTGTATTTGGTTGTAACAACGATTCTTCGCGGCGGGGATCGTATTCCAGGGACCTGCCCGAAACGCTACGCGTACTAGTGGCTCTACAAGAATGTAACAACTCTTGTATATATATCTCAAAAACTGTACACATTTTCTCAATCTTCGGCGGCTTTTTGGGACACTGTTTATAACACTAACATTTGATTGGCAAGTTTCGATAAACTTTTATTAAAAGAAAGCCGTGAAAGATTTAGTAAACAAAGCCGCCGAAGACTGATCAAATATGTAGAGGTTCGGGTACGTTTATGCGTAAATGCTTGTTGAATCATGACTGTGGCACCTAATCTAGTAGGTGCCATGGCTATTAGGTCTAGTAGGTGCCATGGCTACTAGGTGCCATGGCTACTAGGTTCAGTAGCTAATCTGACAGGTAATCTAGCTGTGAAGGTTGTGTTAAACTAGTCTCCAGGCGATGAATGTACACGCTCATCTCACTCACATTAGGCTGATTTCAGAGCACAGATACGTCGAGGTGCAAGGAGATAATACGTTATCCGACAACCACGTCAAGTAGCCGCCCATGGACCGGTATGGCCTCCAGGAGCCAACCCATCACAATCTAGCCGTAACTAATCTTGCTAACCGTTACAACTAATTATGCCACGCAAATGGTGGCTATGACAACGGAATGGAAAGGTTTCAATCAAAATTTAGTACAATGTATCCCTTCATGAAAATGATCCACGTGTCATACAAATGAACCAGCTCTAGGAGGAACAGTTTAATAATTAGATACAGTACTAAGAATATCGCCTAAAGGGCATCAAACCGACAATGTAAAACCTAACAATAAAGCCCCTTTGCACCCCCCCTCCCCCAGCTTACACAACCACCCACAGCAACAACACCCCAGCTTACACAACCACCCACAGCAACACCCCAGCTTACACAACCACCCACAGCAACAACACCCCAGCTTACACAACCACCCACAGCAACACCCCAGCTTACACAACCACCCACAGCAACAACACCCCAGCTTACACAACCACCACAGCAACAACACCCCAGCTTACACAACCACCCACAACAACAACACCCCAGCTTACACAACCACCCACAGCAACAACACCCCAGCTTACACAACCACCCACAACAACAACACCCCAGCTTACACAACCACCCACAACAACAACACCCCAGCTTACACAACCACCCACAGCAACAACACCCCAGCTTACACAACCACCCACAACAACAACACCCCAGCTTACACAACCACCCACAACAACAACACCCCAGCTTACACAAACACCCACAGCAACAACACCCCAGCTTACACAACCACCCACAGCAACACCACCCCAGCTTACACAACCACCCCCAGCAACAACACCCCAGCTTACACAACCACCCACAACAACAACACCCCAGCTTACACAACCACCCACAGCAACAACACCCCAGCTTACACAACCACCCCCAGCAACAACACCCCAGCTTACACAACCACCCCCAGCAACAACACCCCAGCTTACACAACCACCCACAGCAACAACACCCCAGCTTACACAACCACCCCCAGCAACAACACCCCAGCTTACACAACCACCCCCAGCAACAACACCCCAGCTTACACAACCACCCCCAGCAACAACACCCTAGCTTACACAACCACCCACAGCAACAACACCCCAGCTTACACAACCACCCACAGCAACAACACCCTAGCTTACACAACCACCCACAGCAACACCACCCCAGCTTACACAACCACCCACAGCAACACCACCCCAGCTTACACAACCACCCACAGCAACAACACCCCAGCTTACACAACCACCCACAGCAACAACACCCCAGCTTACACAACCACCCACAGCAACACCACCCCAGCTTACACAACCACCCACAGCAACAACACCCCAGCTTACACAACCACCCACAGCAACAACACCCCAGCTTACACAACCACCCACAACAACAACACCCCAGCTTACACAACCACCCCCAGCAACAACACCCCAGCTTACACAACCACCCCCAGCAACAACACCCTAGCTTACACAACCACCCACAACAACACCCCAGCTTACACAACCACCCACAACAACAACACCCCAGCTTACACAACCACCCACAACAACAACACCCCAGCTTACACAACCACCCCCAGCAACAACACCCCAGCTTACACAACCACCCACAACAACAACACCCCAGCTTACACAACCACCCACAACAACAACACCCCAGCTTACACAACCACCCACAACAACAACACCCCAGCTTACACAACCACCCCCAGCAACAACACCCTAGCTTACACAACCACCCACAACAACACCCCAGCTTACACAACCACCCACAACAACAACACCCCAGCTTACACAACCACCCACAACACCCCAGCTTACACAACCACCCACAGCAACAACACCCCAGCTTACACAACCACCCACAGCAACAACACCCCAGCTTACACAACCACCCACAGCAACACCCCAGCTTACACAACCACCCACAACAACAACACCCCAGCTTACACAACACCCACAACAACAACACCCCAGCTTACACAACCACCCACAACACCCCAGCTTACATAACCACCCACAACAACAACACCCCAGCTTACACAACCACCCACAACAACAACACCCCAGCTTACACAACCACCCACAGCAACACCCCAGCTTACACAACCACCCACAACAACACCACCCCAGCTTACACAACCACCCACAGCAACACCCCAGCTTACACAACCACCCACAACAACAACACCCCAGCTTACACAACCACCCACAGCAACACCCCAGCTTACACAACCACCCACAACAACACCCCAGCTTACACAACCACCCACAGCAACACCACCCCAGCTTACACAACACCCACAACAACAACACCCCAGCTTACACAACCACCCCCAGCAACATATAAAGCACCTACCTTCCTGGGCCAAATCATCCAGAGTAAACAATTTCGTAAATCGTCGCGTAAATGTCTTCAAAATATCGTTATTGTTATTATTTAACTCCATCTTGGTGTTTTCTTATTGTCCACAGGTAAGGACCAGGTGCTAGGTCTAGGGTGGGTGGAGCTACGTGGTCTCCACACTCGCTAACACTGTAACACCAACACTTAACAGTTATCAGGTGTGTATATCGCCCCATATGTAGATATATACATATTACACACAAATGCACAACGAGTGATATTACTATTAACATCACACGGGTGAATCACTGGAATTAATGCTTTAAGAACATAGGATACCACCACAAACTACACGTGTCTATATCACTATACACGTGTGTCCATCACTATACACATGTCTATATCACTATACACGTGTGTGTCACCATGAACACTACAAGTATTTGTCCAATATACTCATTCTCACCCCCTGAGAACACCACAATGCACACACCACCACCGCTAACAATTACATGTCATATCTTCTTATTTCAACAACTGCCTCACTAGCAAGAGCTTACACGCCTATCTCCCGCAATTAAAAAAAATTATTATTTTTTAACTATCACAGCGAGAGCACATCCGGAGCCGTGAGGCACGGGAAAATGAACTCCGCAAGCTATACCGACTGCGGCAACTGCAACCTCTCTGTGGCCATTTAATCTCGTTCTTTGGAGATCGCCCTCAAAGTCCGCCATCACCGCCATCGCCACCCCAGTTGGCGCGGCGCCCCCGCCAGCATCCCCAAGGAACGAATCCTGACACAGCCTCGCCGCCGTCACCCCCAGACACTGCCTCGCCGCCGCCACCCCCAGACACAGCCTCACCACCACCACCACCACCCCCAGACACAGCCTCACCACCACCACCACCACCACCACCCCCAGACACAGCCTCACCACCACCACCACCCCCAGACACAGCCTCACCACCACCACCCCCAGACACAGCCTCACCACCACCACCACCACCACCACCCCCAGACACAGCCTCACCACCACCACCACCACCACCACCCCCAGACACAGCCTCACCACCACCACCACCACCCCCAGACACAGCCTCACCACCACCACCACCACCACCACCACCCCCAGACACAGCCTCACCACCACCACCACCCCCAGACACAGCCTCACCACCACCACCACCACCACCACCCCCAGACACAGCCTCACCACCACCACCACCACCCCCAGACACAGCCTCACCACCACCACCACCACCCCCAGACACAGCCTCACCACCACCACCACCACCCCCAGACACAGCCTCACCACCACCACCACCACCCCCAGACACAGCCTCACCACCACCACCACCACCACCACCCCCAGACACAGCCTCACCACCACCACCACCACCCCCAGCCTCACCACCACCACCCCCAGACACAGCCTCACCACCACCACCACCACCACCACCCCCAGACACAGCCTCACCACCACCACCCCCAGACACAGCCTCACCACCACCACCCCCAGACACAGCCTCACCACCACCACCCCCAGACACAGCCTCACCACCACCACCCCCAGACACAGCCTCACCACCACCACCCCCAGACACAGCCTCACCACCACCACCCCCAGACACAGCCTCACCACCACCACCCCCAGACACAGCCTCACCACCACCACCCCCAGACACAGCCTCACCACCACCACCCCCAGACACAGCCTCACCACCACCACCCCCAGACACAGCCTCACCACCACCACCCCCAGACACAGCCTCACCACCACCACCCCCAGACACAGCCTCACCACCACCACCCCCAGACACAGCCTCACCACCACCACCCCCAGACACAGCCTCACCACCACCACCCCCAGACACAGCCTCACCACCACCACCCCCAGACACAGCCTCACCACCACCACCCCCAGACACAGCCTCACCACCACCACCCCCAGACACAGCCTCACCACCACCACCCCCAGACACAGCCTCACCACCACCACCACCACCCCCAGACACAGCCTCACCACCACCACCACCACCCCCAGACACAGCCTCACCACCACCACCACCACCACCCCCAGACACAGCCTCACCACCACCACCCCCAGACACAGCCTCACCACCACCACCACCACCACCACCCCCAGACACAGCCTCACCACCACCACCACCACCACCACCCCCAGACACAGCCTCACCACCACCACCACCACCCCCACCCCCAGACACAGCCTCACCACCACCACCACCACCACCACCCCCAGACACAGCCTCACCACCACCACCACCACCACCACCACCCCCAGACACAGCCTCACCACCACCACCACCACCACCCGAGACACAGCCTCACCACCACCACCACCACCACCACCACCCCCAGACACAGCCTCACCACCACCACCACCACCACCACCACCCCCAGACACAGCCTCACCACCACCACCACCACCACCACCACCCCCAGACACAGCCTCACCACCACCACCACCACCACCACCCCCAGCCTCACCACCACCACCACCACCACCACCCCAGACACAGCCTCACCACCACCACCACCACCACCCCCAGACACAGCCTCACCACCACCACCACCACCACCCCCAGACACAGCCTCACCACCACCACCACCACCCCCAGACACAGCCTCACCACCACCACCCCAGACACAGCCTCACCATCACCCCCCAGACACAGCCTCACCATCACCCCCCAGACACAGCCTCACCATCACCCCCCAGACACAGCCTCACCATCACCCCCCAGACACAGCCTCACCATCACACCCCAGACACAGCCTCACCATCACCCCCCAGACACAGCCTCACCATCACCCCCCAGACACAGCCTCACCATCACCCCCCAGACACAGCCTCACCATCACCCCCCAGACACAGCCTCACCATCACCCCCCAGACACAGCCTCACCACCACCACCACCCCAGACACAGCCTCACCACCACCACCACCCCAGACACAGCCTCACCACCACCACCACCCCAGACACAGCCTCACCACCACCACCACCCCAGACACAGCCTCACCACCAACACCACCCCAGACACAGCCTCACCACCACCACCACCCCAGACACAGCCTCACCACCAACACCACCCCAGACACAGCCTCACCACCACCCCAGACACAGCCTCACCACCACCCCAGACACAGCCTCACCACCAACACCACCCCAGACACAGCCTCACCACCAACACCACCCCAGACACAGCCTCACCACCACCCCAGACACAGCCTCACCACCACCACCACCCCAGACACAGCCTCACCACCAACACCACCCCAGACACAGCCTCACCACCAACACCACCCCAGACACAGCCTCACCACCAACACCACCCCAGACACAGCCTCACCACCACCCCAGACACAGCCTCACCACCACCACCACCCCAGACACAGCCTCACCACCAACACCACCCCAGACACAGCCTCACCACCAACACCACCCCAGACACAGCCTCACCACCACCACCACCCCAGACACAGCCTCACCACCACCACCACCCCAGACACAGCCTCACCACCAACACCACCCCAGACACAGCCTCACCACCAACACCACCCCAGACACAGCCTCACCACCACCACCACCCCAGACACAGCCTCACCACCACCCCAGACACAGCCTCACCACCACCACCACCCAGACACAGCCTCACCACCACCACCACCCCAGACACAGCCTCACCACCACCACCACCCCAGACACAGCCTCACCACCACCACCACCCCAGACACAGCCTCACCACCAACACCACCCCAGACACAGCCTCACCACCACCACCACCCCAGACACAGCCTCACCACCACCACCCCAGACACAGCCTCACCACCACCACCACCCCAGACACAGCCTCACCACCAACACCACCCCAGACACAGCCTCACCACCAACACCACCCCAGACACAGCCTCACCACCACCCCAGACACAGCCTCACCACCAACACCACCCCAGACACAGCCTCACCACCACCACCACCCCAGACACAGCCTCACCACCACCACCACCCCAGACACAGCCTCACCACCACCACCACCCCAGACACAGCCTCACCACCACCACCACCCCAGACACAGCCTCACCACCACCACCACCCCAGACACAGCCTCACCACCACCACCACCCCAGACACAGCCTCCACCACCACCACCACCCCAGACACAGCCTCACCACCACCACCACCCCAGACACAGCCTCACCACCACCACCACCCAGACACAGCCTCACCACCACCCCAGACAGCCTCACCACCAACACCACCCCAGACAACAGCCTCACCACCAACACCACCCCAGGACACAGCCTCACCACCACCACCACCCCAGACACAGCCTCACCACCACCACCACCCCAGACACAGCCTCACCACCACCACCACCCCAGACACAGCCTCACCACCACCCCAGCCACAGCCTCACCACCCACCACAGACACAGCCTCACCACCAACCACCACCCCCAGACACAGCCCTCACCACCACCACCACCCCAGACACAGCCTCACCACCACCACCACCCCAGACACAGCCTCACCACCACCACCACCCCAGACACAGCCTCACCACCAACACCACCCCAGACACAGCCTCACCACCAACACCACCCCAGACACAGCCTCACCACCAACACCACCCCAGACACAGCCTCACCACCAACACCACCCCAGACACAGCCTCACCACCAACACACCCAGACACAGCCTCACCACCACACCACCCCAGACACAGCCTCACCAACACCACCACCCAGACACAGCCTCACCACCACCACCACCCAGACACAGCCTCACCACCAACACCACCCCAGACACAGCCTCACCACCAACACCACCCCAGACACAGCCCTCACCACCAACACCACCCCAGACACAGCCCACCACCAACACCCCCCAGACACAGCCTCACCACCACACCACCCCAGACACAGCCTCACCACCAACACCACCCCAGACACAGCCTCACCACCACCACCACCCCAGACACAGCCTCACCACCAACACCACCCCAGACACAGCCTCACCACCACACCACCCCAGACACAGCCTCACCACCACCACCACCCCAGACACAGCCTCACCACCAACACCACCCCAGACACAGCCTCACCACCAACACCACCCCAGACACAGCCTCACCACCACCACCACCCCAGACACAGCCTCACCACCACCACCACCCCAGACACAGCCTCACCACCACCCCAGACACAGCCTCACCACCAACACCACCCCAGACACAGCCTCACCACCAACACCACCCCAGACACAGCCCCACCACCATCACCCCCCAGACACAGCCTCACCACCAACACCACCCCAGACACAGCCTCACCACCACCACCACCCCAGACACAGCCTCACCACCACCCCAGACACAGCCTCACCACCACCCCAGACACAGCCTCACCACCAACACCACCCCAGACACAGCCTCACCACCAACACCACCCCAGACACAGCCCCACCACCATCACCCCCCAGACACAGCCTCACCACCAACACCACCCCAGACACAGCCTCACCACCAACACCACCCCAGACACAGCCTCACCACCACCACCACCCCAGACACAGCCTCACCACCACCCCCAGACACAGCCTCACCACCAACACCACCCCAGACACAGCCTCAGCCACCACCACCACCCCAGACACAGCCTCGCCACCAACACCACCCCAGACACAGCCTCACCACCACCACCACCCCAGACACAGCCTCACCACCACCACCCCAGACACAGCCTCACCATCACCACCCCAGACACAGCCTCACCACCAACACCACCCCAGACACAGCCTCACCATCACCACCCCAGACACAGCCTCACCATCACCCCCCCAGACACAGCCTCACCATCACCCCCCCAGACACAGCCTCACCATCACCCCCCAGACACAGCCTCACCATCACCCCCCAGACAGAGCCTCACCATCACCCCCCAGACACAGCCTCACCACCAACACCACCCCAGACACAGCCTCACCACCACCACCACCCCAGACACAGCCTCACCACCACCACCACCCCAGACACAGCCTCACCACCACCACCACCCCAGACACAGCCTCACCCCAGTCCTACCCAAGTATTGAACTTTCCATTACTAATCTAATGCCACAAAAACAAGCACCATGTCCATCCTCGTACCGAGAGATTTGTTTATATGTCAGATTCCTGCACACAACTTCCATCTTTCTAAATGTTACTTAGCAAGTGACGAGACAACTGTAACAATTAACTAGTACACCAATACTGGCTATCAACACTGTTGTACTATAGTCATCAGGTGGCTGTGATAAGTTGATAACACCCTGATTGTTATCATCCAGGCACACTTGACAATCGCTCCTATTAACTCTCATTATCAAGCGATACAATTTCATAGGTAAACGTTACAGTGTACGGTGTTCGTTCAGCCCGATCCTCTCGAGCACCCATAACGTCATAAACTTATGTAATAAATTGCCCAAACCTAACCTAACCAAGGACCTCCCAAATAGAAAACGGAACATCACGTCAATTTTGTGAACTGCTATGATTTTTAGTCCATCAGTTTCAGGCCATAGGGGATTTGTACGTCAAAATACGATGTACTACTCGAGAGGAAAGGTTCTTCGTTAACCAGCTCATCCTCTAACCACTGTACTGCGCAGAGCGCCCAAGGCGCTCTAAGATTTGCTATTTTTTTTAATAAGGCTATACAGTATTTGAATATTTTTTAATGTTTTCATCATTGTTTTGAAGTGAAAATGATTGAGTTTAGAAACACTTTGACATTAACTTTACTAGCTAGATTTGTCACTACGGACAAAGCGATGTACTAAATTTCCCTAGCTTACCTAAGCGACGACCCATGCATAGAAAACTATCTATATTGACCCACTATGATTTATACGTAATACTGTACATCATATTTTGGACATTTGGGGATTTTAAAGTCAAAATACTATACATTATTCAAGGAGAAAGGTTGCATTAATATTGCTTCTCTTTCAAACACAAGTATTCCCTCCCTAGAAAGATGGAGAAATAGAAACCCAAGTCCTCACTCGCCAGTAGTATCTGTTAGGCAAGCACACGCCTAGTGGCTGAGTGGACAGCACTCAGGATTCGTAATCCTGGACACCGGGATTCAATCCCCGGCAATGGCGGGAAAACAAATGGGCAGTTTCTTTCACCCTGATGCCCCTGTTACCTACATGGTTGACACATGATTGATGGGGTTCTGGGAGTTCTACTCCCCAGGCCAGGCTTGACGTATGAGAGTTTAGGTCCACTATGTTGTTGCTTGCAGTGGCCCGCAGGCCCACATACCCACCGCAGCCCGGTTGGTCCGGCACTCTTTGGAGGAAACTATCTAGATTTCCCCTTTAGATGTCCACTGTTGTTCCGGCAATATTTCTTATGCTTGCTGGGAGTATGTTGAACAACCGTGGATCTCTGATGTTCATACAGTTCTCTCTAATTGTGCCTATAGCACCCATGCTCTTCACTGCTTCTATTCTGCATTTTCTTCCATATCGTTCACTCCAGTATGTTGTAATTTTACTGTGCAGATTTGGGACCTGGCCCTCCAGTATTTTCCACGTGTATATTATTTGATCTCTCTCCCGTCGTCTTTCTAGCGACGGGAGACCTAGCGACCTAGCAGTAAATACATACCTGGGAGTTGGACAGCTGTTACAGGCTGCTTCCTGGGGAAAGGGTGTTTATGGGGAGGGGGGAATTTATCGTTGATTGACAGGCGAGCTGAAAGACCCAGAGCTCAACCCTCGCAAGCACAACTACGCAAATACAAAAAGGTGAATACACACCAATTGCTGGATTGATCGTTCAATCCATCCATCCACATACCCTACCATTGTAATGAAATCATTCACTCCCCCATTCTAATCACATGGTTCATCTTAAGGACAGCACATTTCATTCACCCACACTCCCGCCATTCACCCTCCCTCAGTCTAGTCATACACGGCTCCACTCCATGCTGCTAACCCCCACAGTCACCTTTCTTCCATTCATACACTCACCCCCCCAATTCTATCACACTCCCATTCCATTCATTATTAGATTCCCTTATTCGTCCACCCACCCATTCTTAACCCCTCCCCACCCCAACCTCTATCACCAACCCATTTCCTCTATCATCCAGTGATTCTTCCCCTCCCCCCCCCTTCCTCTAACCCACCCATTTCCTCTTCACCCTGCCTTCCAATCCCTTGTTCCAACCATTTTCTTTTCCCATGCACCATTCCCCTCTCATACCCTAAATCTACCTCTTTCCTCATCAACCTTCCCCGCCAATTACTGGAGAACATGAAAACTATCACATACATTTTTATTAATACAGGAAGAAGAAGGTTTTACCATTAGGCAATTCAGCACAACAATTTAAACTGCATATATAACCAATAATATAAAAATACTATACAATACACTACAAAACTAGCAGATTTCAGAGCAAAGACTCGCTTATGTCATCAACTAAACCTTGCAACACCCACCATTCACAACTCCATTCAACAAAGAAAAACCACACAGTGTTTAACCGAGAATAAAAAAAAATATTGGTGGCGTACAAGGGGAGAAATTTTTAAATTTTGCTCATAATCTATTCTTTTCTCACTCTGACTTAAACTTGTGTATTTAGTACAAGAGCAACACTCACCCTTCATAAGCTGCTGAACAGTGGCAATCTCCTCCTGACACTTGCGCTGCTCTACAGCAATGTCATTCTCAGCAGTGCACTGAGCAATTGTTACAGCACTGTGAGCCTCCTCCAGATCTGCCTGCAGCTGTCTCACTTGAGCACGCAACAACTCTACTTCTGTCTCTACTGCATTGTTCTGTTCGCTCTGCACCCTCAACTCCTCTGCAAAATCAACATGAAAAATGTACAGTATGGTACTGTTTTAGCAAAGTGTAACACTGCCTTACAGAGTACAATACAGTAACTGGTAACTCAAAACATTCCCCCCACAACCCAACCTGGCTTAATATGTTCACTGTTCCCTTGTGACAATATTAGCATCATGTCATCTTTACCTCTACCAATGTTGGAACTAAATGTGTCAACTAATATATAAAACGTTTTTAGTATTTTATGAACATGTTTTAAATTTAATGTTTCCTCAGTGTTAAGAGGAGTATGGAAGAGTATTTGTAGAGGTTGTGTGGGCTTCATTGCACACGTGTGATGTGGACTTGTTCGGACAGGATTTACTCAAACAATTATGTTCATTTGAACTCTGGATGCAACAAGAATTACAATCAGTTGCACATCAATTGTACGGATAACTGGGAAATTTAAAAATCTGGTCACTACAGCCAATTTATAATAAATTTAATTTATTTTCACTTTATTTTGCAAAATCTCTTGACATTCAGTCTTAAAATACACTGCACATAAATATACAGCTCTTCCTTTCGAGTTATCACATGAAAATTATATACTAAATCGCCTGAACATAATCTAACCAAGGACCCACAAACAGAATACGGAACAGCCTGTAGCGAGTAGATTATCCCAATAATATACTCTCGCTCCAAATGCATTAGCCTAATGAGAGAAGCAAAGCTCTTCTTAGTACTAATTATGGAACTCAAACCTTTCCCAACTTCTACATAATATTTCTGTCAACCTTTGGAGAACGGTGAGGTGTTGCCCGAGCATACAAGCAGCAGAGTCGCAAGTAATAACTAGTCTACTTTCAAGTGTGGTCTAGAACAGACACTTGTGAGATACTGTAACAACGTTCAGTGCGCTCAACTCACACCATTGCTCACCAAAGTATCACCTGCGTACTTCTGTATACTCGACCAAATATATATATTCTCTTAGTGTTTGTGTTTATTGTCACCATACTTTATGTAACAACAGAACCATTACAAGCCCATCAATTTTACAAGCCACCATGATTTCTAGTGCATCATAGTTTGATATTGAGAATTTTTACATAAAAATATGTTATTCTAAAGAACAGGCAAAAATATGCTCTCAAACTACAGTACCAGAATCATGCTGTGGCTCAAAGTGAAAATTAAAACCCTCTTAACACTGGAAATTCTTTTGCAACAGTACATGGAAAAAATTAATCACCGAATGTCTAAAAACTAGAAAGATTTAAAAATAAAGTACAGTATTGTATTTATGCAGTTCCAGCTACAGTATATACAAAAACTAAACTGAAAAATCTTGAAACTGCTTTGTCCAAACTACTCTAAGAGTATCAACAAGCAAGTAATACACGTTAAAAATTACTACAGTATTTATCATGGCTACACCAATTTATAAATGCATCAAGCAAAACATCCAAACCAATCTCAACTTTGCATCTACATTGGATGACATGCACACTAGACTTTTAGTTGTTGGACACTCACGAGCTAAATTAAGAGTATTACTTTAGGGACCTCTTCCAAAATGTCTTTGTTTATTGGCAAAAAAAAGCCCGAGAAATTCTTTTGCTCATCCACATTATTAAGATATCGGAAAAATTTAATATACGTGGGGCTATTCTAGAAAAACCATTTCCGGAAGAAACCAGGCATGCTAGATAAGTATAACCCTCAGCCCCACACTCCCACTCTCCTAAAATTACTTGCCTTCCTTCTGGAGGTAGAGTTCCTTTAGCTTGGCCCGGCGATAACCAAAGTCCTCCTCAAGACGTGCGTGCTTCTCTACAAGTTTACGCTCCCTTTCTTCCAATTCCTTTACTCTAGATTGCAACTCTGAAGCATAGGATGTCATTAGAGCCTGTTTAAATATGTTCACTGTATATTTAAACATATTAAAGGAGAGGAAAAATGATTTTGAATAGGATGAGAAAATTATAGCCCATTGATAAGCTATGGTATGATAAGCAGTATGATGATCCAGTACAAAACAGACCTTGTATGAATAATGAATAATTAAGTGCCTCTAGATTGTATAAATTAAATACATTGCAAATATTATGTCTTATCATATGAACATGATGACAAGAAGGAAATGATTCAAATCATTAGAATAGCAAAATTCTGGACGAGGACTATAGCGAGCAGCAGTACGAGCCAAGAAAGCAGAAAGGTGCCGTCTTCTGAAAGATATAACAAAACTACTCGTGTAGCTGTACTGTACATGTACAGTTCAAGCAAAAGATCTCTTAGGAGGCATGGCTCAGCCTGCTATGATGCACAAGTAGAAACTGCTATGCAAGTGCAGACCTTTAAATATTATTCTAGAAACAGATTCTCCAAACCTGAAAGAGATCTATATTAGTGTACATTTTTACTTGGCACTTTAATTTTATTCCTAGTACTTCCTTAGATAAATTATATTAAGACTGATGAAGTAAATAAAACTTGTAATGAATTTACTAACATGTACTGGTGTTAACATTTTGTCATGGTGGTATAGTATTTAGGCCTTAGGCAAGGTACTGGACCTAATTGGATTATTCAGCTTCAATTTTTTTTTCCAAAACACAACCTATTAATCTTTTCACATCTAGTCTCCATTAACTGCTACAAGAACATGCAGAAAATAGAATGAAGGAATGATTCCAAACTGTTCCACCTTGCCTACATGTATTACCTTCAATTATTGTTCTGGAATAACTGGAAAGTCTTAGCATAACATACCTCACTAATTCTCTTATCTATATATTTCTTGCAAGCTGTCACATGAAATAAGAGTACAGGTACACGAGGGAAAAAAAGACAAGATTAGTTGTAGGAAAAAAAATGAAAGTCTTCAGTGGGTAGGGTGTTTCTCCAAGGGAAATTGCTAAACCAATGCAGTCATCCGAACTGGTAGATAACGTGAAACTAACGATGCATTTTATCCGACTTACTTTAAGAAGTATAAATGTGTCATATACTGGCTTAGCACTTTCTCCTAATAATTACCTTACCTAAGTAATGTTCAGTTTAGATCAGAAATGATCAATTGGTACAACCTTAAAAGAATCAACTTAAGACAGCTTAAGTTGATGCTTAACTTGACATGTTAAGCGATGCTCACAACAATGCTATGCCAAGTTGAAATAAAATTTTTGCACACACACACACACACACACCTATACTGACAAATTAACTTGAGGTATATAAACAAAGATATACATTTGTCAATGTATACTAAACACAGTTTTAATCCCTAACTTTGTTCTAGATTTAAACAAGCAGTGTTTGTAGGTTAGAAACTAACAATGAGAGAGCAGCCTCTATAATCCTGATGGACAATAATAAACCATAAAATACAATTCAGGAAACGCTAAACTCTCACATTAAAGAAAACGTGACTAGCCATCCTGAACTTGGCATAGGTTCAGAAAAAGGTGTTATCACTTTTGCTGCAGTAATGTGTGGATTTAGTGTTGATTTCTCATATTGCTTCATGGCAATCATCTGCCGACATAATGGGGCATTGTACAATGTTCGCCGATACAAAGGTAGTGTGTTCCACCGAGTAATAATTTTTACTGTTGAGTATGAGCAGCTTGACTACTATAGTTAACACTAGGGTCCTCCAAGCTCCCCCAAAATAATATAATTTTCCCAGGTACAGAATATAGAGCATGCAGAAATTTTTGAATGATAAATTAAAAAAAACTATAAATGAAATGAAATAAAATGGAAAAAGATTTGCAATTCCTCTATAGTTCTACGATGTTTAAAATCCTGTTTGTTCTAAATATATAGCATTCCAGACAAACCATGAAAAAAAAAAAAAATTAGTTTTACGAATGAGATATTATTGTAAATAATGTATTAGAATATTGTTGAAAGGCCCTAATAGCCTATAAGCTATTGCTGTAAAATCTCTATCAACTTGACTTCAGCTATCCTACCCAAAATGCTCGTCCCTTCCAAGTGCTATAGTCGTAATAGCTTAGCACTTTCTCCCAATTATTACCACACCTTCAGCTAAACTGCATTTTACTGTTAATGTCCACGTCTCTGTGTTGTGCATGCCTCTTAATGCCCTGCGTACCTCCTAGTGCTGGTGCTCCTGGTTACTGGAGTTATTATTAACTACACTGATATTGTCTCATCTTGATCAATTGCAGGAACCATGCAACTTGGACAGGACAATACTCCAAGTCCAGCAATACTATCAAAAGTGCAAATACTGTACAGTATACACCAGGCCAGCACACGAGGCCACACGACAAAGCATTTAGAGAAATAAAGAGATATATATCAGACTTTGCAGGATGTTAATATGCTTCAAGTTAGGTCAAGATATCCACCCCCCACGAGCGTAGGCCTATAGTGTGAGCCTACACACAAGCACACCCGCAACTGTCCCCACCCAAGTCTCGCCCCTACAAAGCCAGCACCACCCACTACCGCCCACCAGTGTGCAAGTGTGACACAAGGAAGGCCAGACTATCCAAGAGTCCTACCAGGGTGCCCCAGGTGCTGCCAGACGAGCGGCGGAAGTGCTTCAGCCTCGGGCGTCTGGCTTGAGGACGAGCACTCACCCTCCACACCTTCCTCTGAGGCCCCACACGCCTCCATCTTGCCGGTGACCTCCGTAATTCCTTCCAAATCACCAACGAGCTGACATTTTGGTCCGGAGTGGCATCCTCCTCACTCCGAAATCAGCTGCTCGTGTCCCAACTGTGCGGGACGTTGCTGCAAGGAGCCCTTGTGCGCCCAGTGGGCGAATCGCAATGCGGCTTGTTCTCAAGAGGCGAGCTGATTGGCTGTGGAATCACAAGGGATTTCTTGTAGGGGTTTTTGAAGTGTATTGATTAGATGGGTCATTTCATGTTGTTTACATCTCAGGTCAAAGGTTAATTGCTGCTTGTTAACAAGGGATTGTTGACCACACGACATTCAAACATTTTATATACAACACAAGCGGTTGTAACATTCAATTTCATAACAATAATTAAAGTATCACTAGAAAAAGTCCTATATATATGAATATATAAATATATATGTCATATATATATATATATATATATATATATATATATATGTGTGTATATCACGAAAATAAACACGTGATTAAGAATGTGACAATGTCGGACCACGGAGGAAAATGAAACAGGAATTTCCTGTTTCCAGGAAGTACTTTCGCATATTAAATACATCTTCAGAAGGAATGATTTTACAGATCGAGTGATGGGTATAAATAGGCAGGAGAGAGTGGTGAAGTAAGGTGAGGTACAATACTTGGACAACGTAGACGGCCCATTGGCCCATCAGATGCACCCAATTGGCCCATCCGATGTAGCCCAATGGCCCATCTGATACAGCAGACATACAAGCATAATACATAGGTAATTATAACATAAAGAGGTAAATATATACAATGAATTAGTGAGACAAATGTTTTTCAATGATCCTACTTAAATCGCCCTTTAGCTGATCTATTAGAAATGGATCTAAGTTATATAGACCACTGCTAATATTCAAATTACTTTCTTTGGTGATCTGTATCAAAGCAGATTCAATTATGTTTCTGTTATAGGTGCTTTTACAATTTGTTATTGAAGAAGCACTCTCCCAATCAATTTGGTGAGCTTTTTCTGACAAATGCACAAACAAAGCATTAGACAATTGGCCATGTCTAATGGTGCTTAGACAGTGGTGCTTAGACAGTGAACGCCATCTATGGAGTGAAGAGGTGGACGTTTGTGTCTAAGCTGGTAAGGGATGCTTCCTGGTGACCCCAGGTAGTGCCCCCAGTATACTAATGACGTGTCTGCTTGCAGAGTCGACCTGGGACTGCTGTGTTGGACGATAGGGCAGTCTACCCAAGGCAGCCAAGGTCTCTTCACCAGTCTGCTGAAGAAGCTGTGAGCCACCCCCGGACGGACTCTGTTGAGAGTGTAATAGCCTGCCTGAGGCGTGGCAGTGTCGGGAATCGCCTTATCCGGGGCTGGCTGGTGGAAGAGACTAACCACTGTGGTGCTGTATGAGGAGAGTGACCAGCGAGTCACACGAGGCTCCTGGCTAGGGCACGTAACCCTAAGTATCAGTCGTGGAGTGGCCTACACAGCGAAGCTGATCGTTACCTGCCAGCTATACAGGCTGGATTGTGGTTGAAGGCCTCCACGACGAAGCACCCAGTGGGACTGTGATTTGGCTGGCCTGTGGCTAGGGTAGATTCGTCATAGTCATAGTGGATTCATCGTGGGCCACGGAAGAAGGAACCAGGGCTACCCAGATTGAGCATCCAGTGTCTTTGGAGGAAGACGCAACTGTACATAAGTGTCAGAACTGTACAGAACTGTACAGTTCTGTTGAACTGACGAAATGAGCAACTGAGATACCCACACACGTGCAGTTTTAACCGACAGTTTTAACTGAACGGTTATAACTGTCAGTTAAAACTGCACGTGTGTGGCCGGCCTTAGGTTCCCAGTGTGGAGGCCGGGTGATCTGCTGAGAGGAGTCACTGCTTGGTAGGGCTAGTAAAGTCGTCGTCTGCATCTGGCTTATAGAAGGAAGGCTCGGGAACTGGTCAGGGGCACCGCTCCAGTGCCAGGTAAGTCCACTACGGGCTCACCATAGCCCGTGCTATTTGCCCCGCTCCTGTGCCAGGTGAGTTACGGGCTCACCATAGCCCGTGCTACTTAGAACTTGTTCCGAGTAGCTGAATCTATAACAACAACAACAACTGGTCAGGTCCAAGGTCTAAGGTCGCGGCGACTTGCCTCTGGGTGGTCGGCGGCGTGGTGGTCTACTCTTTAATTTTCTTTCAGTTCCTCCCTCCTTTTTGTGCAGAGGTAGGAGGCAAGGAACAGCACCTCCTACCTTGTGCTGTTCTCCAGAGTTCGCGCATTTCTTGGTGGTGGCTGTACAGTCTTTGTAGTTGTGAGTGCCGGAGCATGAGCTGCACTTAGCCGTTTGTTCTGGGCACTTGTTGGAGAAGTGTTCATAGCTGAAGCACTTGTAGCACTGTCTCACGTTATAGACCTTCTCCATGGCGATCTGGTTTGGGGAGGAGGCAATTCCAAAGCACTTGTACCGGTTCTTCACTGCTAGGCCTGTTCTGCTGTTTCGAAGGTTATCTTCATCGTGGGTAAGTGGCGTCGTTAGTCTTGAGTAGAGCTGTTGTTACTTTCAGAGTAGGGTTGTCTTCGTTCACTTGCCGCACTATGGTGTCGGGTACCTCACCCGCTAACCAATGGTTCAACCTGTACACAAATATCAACAATACAATACAATTTTATTTAGGTAAGGTACATACATACAATAAATTTTTACAAGGATTGGTAGACTTATAGGTAGAGCTAGTACATACAATGCCTAAAGCCACTATTACGCAAAGCGTTTCGGGCATACACTTCGGGAATATCGTTTTCCCGGCAGTGATTTGTCTGGGAGGAATTGGTGTGAAGTTCAGTAGTGGGACCCGGCGTTCCGGATCCAGGAGGTTCTGTAGGTCCGCTTTTGTTGCCACGATTTCCATGACCTCGTTACCATGCATATGGACGTCAACTGGTCCCACTGATGTTGCCTTGTCAGTAGCTGCTGCAATTTCGCGCTCAGAGCTCCGGGGAGTCGCACTTTCCTTTTGTATGTTATGTTCTCTGGCAATGGCTCGGATTGTCAGGAAAATCTGGAGTGTAGGATGGTTTGCCGGCAGCTGTGTGGGAACACAGCTTGCCAGCAAGAAAGGTGCTCCTAAGGTAATGCGCCTTGTCTTGTGTAGAGTGGAGAGAGAGAGGAGAGGTGTAGGTCCGTTTGCGGTGACTGCTCGTGTTGCAATGATGTTTTTTGCGGCGTAGCAGCAAGTGGCGATCGTGATCTATCACGGGCGTGGACGTCGCAGCAGCAAGCGGCGTTCGTGATCTATCACGGATGTGGATGTCGTAGCAGCAAGCGGCATTCGTGATCTATCAACCCGTGCAACATCACGGGTGTGGACGTCGCAGCAAGTAAGCGGCGTCGTTCGTGACGGTGGAGGGGTACAGCAGGCGGCGTGGGTGGTGAGGGTGGCGGGGTGCAGCAGTAGGTGGCGTGGCTGGTGAGGGTGGCGGGGTGCAGCAGGGGTGCAGCAGCAGGCGGCGTGGGTGGCGGGGTGCAGCAGCAGGCGGCGTGGGTGGTGAGGGTGGCGGGGTGCAGCAGCAGGCGGCGTGGCTGGTGAGGGTGGCGGGGTGCAGCAGCAGGCGGCGTGGGTGGTGAGGGTGGCGGGGTGCAGCAGTAGGTGGCGTGGCTGGTGAGGGTGGCGGGGTGCAGCAGCAGGCGGCGTGGGTGGCGGGGTGCAGCAGCAGGCGGCGTGGCTGGTGAGGGTGGCGGGGTGCAGCAGGGGTGCAGCAGCAGGCGGCGTGGCTGGTGAGGGTGGCGGGGTGCAGCAGGGGTGCAGCAGCAGGCGGCGTGGCTGGTGAGGGTGGCGGGGTGCAGCAGGGGTGCAGCAGCAGCAGCAGCAGGAGGAGGCCAGGGAGGGGAGGGGGCGCCGTTCGTGTGAGCGCGGGGTGAAGACGGATGCCGTGCAGGGTGCGTCAGTCAGCTGAGCGGTGCGGGCGAGGCAGCAGAGAGCAGCGCCGTCCACCTGTCCGTCACCAGTACCCACCACGGGTCCCTCCTCGCCACCCTCCGCCACCGTTATCACCGGGTGTGGCGTCACGCCCGCACCCATACCCCGCGCCCACCGCCGCCCACATCACCCCCACACACACACACACACCAGCAGGAGCTGTGTCTGAGGCCCCAGCAAGGAACAGTGCAGCAGCCAGCACTCGCTCCCCCGCCACCATGAGTGTAGGTTGGCTCTCCCTCTTATTATTCTTACCTCACCCACCTCTACCTCTCTCTCTCTCTCTCTTTACCCTCTCACTTTCTGCTTTCTCCCTTTTTCCCTCCAATTTTTGTATTTACTTCCTCAGTAGTGCATTTTTCTCTTATAAGATAAATGATCTCATTTGCATGTTTCGTAATTCGAGATATTTTCCGAGTGATTTGTATTTAGGGTGATGTAGTGACCTGCCAGAGAGTTGGAGATGTTCAGGTTAATTATGTGAACACGAGGGTCTTGTGGACCAGCAAGTCTTCATCTCTTCTCAGGAATGTGGTGATTGAAGTCTGCATGCTGGAGTCTTGCCTTTCTTATTTTGTTTTAGATTTTTTGGGTCAGTGTGGAGACGATTTGTTTGTAGATCACTAGTTTTTTTATTTGAAAAGATTGGGAGGGTACCCAACAATAATAAATAGTTTAAGCCATGATAAGCTATTGTATTTGATAACAAAATGATAAGCAGACTGTATGATAAGCAGTGCCCGTGTCGCAGTGGTAAAGCACTTACCCGGTGCTTCTCGAGCGCTTTGGCCAGGGTTCGTATCATGGCCAGCGAGGATTGACTGGGTGCTAATCCTTAACTGTAGCCTCTGTTCACCCAGGAGTGAATGGATAAGAACATAAAAATGATGGTAATGCAGAAGGCCTATTGGCTAACGAGGCAGCTCCTATTTATATCCACTCAATCTCGTAGGTTTGATATATATATATATATCTCAAACCTACGCTTGAAACAATCGAGGGATCCTACATCTATTATTGCCCGAAATGCTATGGGTACTAGTGGCTTTAGGTATTGTCTGTACTAGCTCTTTCTATAAATCCAACATTATGTTTGTAACTAATCCTCTATGTATGTACTTTTACCTGAATAAACATTTGATTTGATTGTTATGTGGTAATTGGTTCCACAAATCAAACCAGTATTTACCCAGGTCCTTTCCTAAATCTAACCTTATCCAATAAAATTTAGGATTAATGGAAAGGATAGGTCAATTAAAAAGTGAGACAGGTCAGGTAACTGATTAGTAACAAAGAGATGGAGTATTTTTAATAAATATTTTATCACTGTACAGTATTTACTAAAGAGGAACTTAACATTGCCTTCAGCTGAACAAATCTATGTGGGTAGGGAATAGGACAGGTTAACTAGTTTAGCAGTTACCAGGGAGGATGTTATTAAACAAATAGTAAAACTCAAGCCAAACAAATCCCCAGGACTGGACGAACTGTTTATCAGAGTGCTTAAAAAATGCAAAAAGGAGCTTTGTGAGCCATTGTCTACCATATTTAATAAATCATTAGTCAGGCAGAGTGCCAGAGTCATGGAAGGTTGCTAATGTGGTTCCAATTTTCAAGAAAGGAGATAGATCACGTGCGTCAAACTATCGGGCAATTAACTTAATGACTACAGTATTGTGGGAAAGTTACTTAAATCGATAATTGCAAATACCATTTGTCTTCATCTTGAAAAACATAAATTAATAAATGATTCGCAACATGGTTTTACTAATGGCTGTTCATGTTTAACAAATTTGCTGTCATTTTATTCCAGCATAGTTGAGGCAGTTAATTGTGGTAAGGTTTGTGATGTGTACCTTGACTTTAGCAAAGCTTTTGATACAGTGCCACAGGAAAGGCTGATTAAAAAGATTGAGGCTAACGGTATTGGGGGTGCTATATTAAGTTGGATTAGGGAATACCAAAGGAAACAGAGTTAGTATAAATGGGGTTAAGTCAGTAGGAAAATGTTGTAAGTGGAGTGCCTCAAGGCTCTGTCCTGGGATCTCTGTTATTCATAATATATATAAATGATTTAGATTCAGGTTTGAGCAGCAACATTTACAAATTTGCCGATGATACAAAAATTGGGAGGGAAATAAACACCGAAAAATAAAGACTCGCTATCACTCGAAACGATCTAAATAGGGGTTTGCAATGGTCAAAAGATTGGCAGAGGCAGTTTATCGCTGACAAAATAAGGTTTTGAGTCAAGGTAATGATGATAGTTACAAGATATGAGCTACATAGTGTTGAGATTGTGAAGTCAGATTGCAAAAGGGATCTGGGAGTTATGATTAGCAAGAATTTAAAACCAAAAAATCAATGCATAAATGTTCGTAATAAGGCAAATAGGACACTGGGATTTATTTATCAGTGTTAGTAATGACACACCTGGTGTTCTTTAGCTATATCTTGCTCTGGTTAGGCCCCATTTAGATTATGCAGTTCAGTTATGGTCGCCGTACTATAGAATGGATATAACGCGTCCAGTACAGGATGATAAAGTTAATCGCCCAAATTAGAAACCTACCATGAAGAAAGATTGACGAAGCTTAAATTACATCCTCTAGAAAGGCGAAGAATTAGGGGTGACATAAGAGGTGTACAAGTGGATGAATGGACAAAAGGGAAAGGTATACTGTACAACATAAATGGAACTTAATATAGCACCCCAATACTGTGAGCCTCTTATCTTTTTAATCAATCTTTCATGTGGCATTGTATCAAAGGCTTTGCTAAAGTAAAAGGTTGTTAAATGATTTGGCAGGTCGTATTTCAGGGAAAATTAGGATTAAGGACCTGCTCGAATCACTATGCTTGCTAGTGACTACAAGAATGTAAGAACTCTTGAATATATATACAAGGGTATAAATAAATAATTAAATAAATAATTAAATACATACATAAACAAATATTTCTCTACCTCTTGGTGTGGGCCATAGACCTATCATAGATTGCATAGCACTTTTTCAGATGTGATGAATTGTCTGAATACTGATGCCAATACAGTACTTTAGGAATGTAGATAGTTCATTATATACAGGCTGATGGGAAGGTGCACTCATGGGGTCCATGAGGTGTATATAGACAGCTACGGGATAAAAAAGTATCGCTGTTCTGCCAGCACAATTTGTCACAAATATCAAACAAATGGTGTAGTACTCCATAGACCTCAATCCAACTTTAATAATTTTTTAGGGAAGGCTCATTTAGGCAATTCTAATTTCTCGTGAAATAAAAATGAGTGCTGATTTCTAAGGATGTGTAGGAGTTAGGTTTAGGAGTGGTACTTATTCTCTATTGCCATTGAATTCCAAGTCGTCCTGTTTCTTTTATTAGAAACCTGGGCAGGCAACGATGTAACATTGGGTTCATATTGATAATGATCTTGCATTGATTGAACGGAACTTGAGCAAAGTTTACCTGCTGGGAGCAATGTCAGTGCCATTACCGGCCCCTCTACTAGCAGCAGAACCAGCCAGCTCGGCTCCCTTCCCTTATCACTGTGCTTGTTTCAGCCTGACTACCACTAGACATCTTTTTACAAAGGAGTAATGAATTATCAAAATAAAAAGTGATGGTCTATAATTTGTTCTACCAGTAAGGACTAGTTTATTTTGCAGGCGATGAGTCACAATAACATGGCTGAAGAATGTTGACCAGACCACACACTAGAAGGTGAAGGGACAACGACGTTTTGGTCCGTCCTGAACCATTCTCAAGTCGATTCTCACAATCGACTTGAGAATGGTTCAGGACGGACCGAAACGTCGTCGTCCCTTCACCTTCTAGTGTGTGGTCTGGTCAACAGTTTATTTTGTTCCCCCCTTACTCATCCTGTGAGTAGAGTATTAGTTTAAAACGATTAAAGAGGCCACAAAAGTCATAGACCACATTGGTTGTTGTTCAATACTGGTTATTACAATTTACCTGGTGCATACCAGGTAAATGTATGCGCACCTTACATTTTGTATGTACACACACATCATATTTTATAATGATTGCTGGTAACAACACTACTTGTGCTGTAGCTGCTATGCATGGCAGAGATGTTTCCAGCTACGATAAGGCAATATGGCATCGAAAAAGAAAACGTGCATAGAAAATAGTAATAATTATTGTGCTCTAAATAAAACTTTACCCCCAATATTGCATGATTTTTCTTGTATACTAAAGTCAGGAGAATTGAAAGTTTCATGAAGTGAGAGTACAGTACTATACTGTACATTAGGTTTGAATTGGAGCGCTTCAACGTGAGAGCTTGGTGAGGACAATACCATGTTCCAGCTTGCCAAGTGTTAGTTTACAAGTGAATTCTTTCCAGCATTACTTTAATTTGCCTGAGCAAGGTTACAGTGTACATTGATTCCATTTAAAGTTGCCATGAAGCAATACTACTCCACACATCCCTTGGTCTGCATAGCTCACAAATGGATTTTTATCCTGGCCACCAAGTACAGTACAGTACTGTACTGTATAAGTGTACTCCATATTTATTCTGGCTCCCTGGATATGAAGACACCAATGAGGAGGCAAAGAAGGCCTTTAAACCTCTCTTCAGTTTTAACTACTTTGGTCCTGTTTAAAGATCAAGAGAGAAATATCAAGGAATTTGCAAGATATTAATGGCCTCTTGGGACCTAATTACCTGAGGGCCACTAACATTCTAGGGGCCTCGGTGAGAACAGGATGTCCTCCAAATCCTATAAGCCCTCCAAGTACTGTCAAAGGTCCCCTCATTTGCCCTGATCTCTTCCAGTTGGATTTACAAATTTAAAAGTTTTGGCATTATGGCTTTGGCGGGTAGGCAGTCTACGGGTTTATAACCCTTTGGGTGTAAAGGCATCTTCGTACAAATGACAAACTGAAATGTAAAACCAACCATTGCACTATGGCCCTTCACACTACCTGTGTGCCACTGGTGAAGTGCCAATAAGATTCGAAGACTAGGGTGGGTTACATATTATTTTGTTTATTTATACAAGAGTTTGCACGCTAGGGACTTTACAAGAATGTATGTATAGTGTTTCGGGCAGGTCCTTTATCCTCATTTTCCCCTGGAATACGACCCGCCAAATCGTTTAACAACCAGGTACCCATTCATTGCTGGGTGAACAGAGATTACAGTTAAGGATTGGCACCCGGTCAATCCTTCCTGGCCAGGATACGAACCCAAGCCAAAGCGTTCACGAAGCGCCGGGTGACTGTTTTACCACTACACTACTGGGGACGCACTGTAGTTCTAGTGCATGAAGCAGAAATGTCACCGTGAGAATTGTTGCGAGTTCTCTCAAGCATATCTTGGTTGATTGCTTGGGGTATGCTCCAGTAAAGAAAACCAGTAGGATCCAAAACTAATGCCTGCATTAAAATTTGTCATAGTAACGTTATCTTGAGATCTTGAGGTTATCTTGAGATGATTTCGGGGCTTTAGTGTCCCCGTGGCCCGGTCCTCGACCAGGCCTCCACCCCCAGGAAGCAGCCCGTGACAGCTGACTAACACCCAGGTACCTATTTTACTGCTAGGTAACGGGCATAGAGTGAAAGAAACTCTGCCCATTGTTTCTCGCTGTTGCCCGGGATCGAACCCGGGACCACAGGATCGCAAGTCCAGCGTGCTGTGTGCTCGGCCGACTGGCTCCCTTCATGTTACACATACTTCGTGCACAAAACTGTATGTATTCGTCTAGTTGTGCTTGCAGGGGGTTGAGCTTCGGCTCTTTGGTCTTGCTTTTCGATGTCAATCAACTGGTGTACCAGTTCCTGAACCCTGTATAAAATATTTTATCTCTTAGGATAGGATAGCTTGGGTTGGGTTAGGTTTGTTTAAAGAGCAGCAATAACAGAAGAAAGAGTTTCTCAATATTTCTCTCCATCTCCTTTCTGGTTGAAAAAAGACATCGTGTATCTATTCCCATACCCATGGAAGCTTCTTCATCAAAATGCACTAAGATAAGGTATGGACACAGCTGGAAAGACAGTGGAAAACATTAGCCTAAATGAGTTAGACATGTTTATCATGTTGAATGTTGCACAACATTCGCCTAAAAGAAGAATACCTTTACCATCCAGTTCTTCCTCAAAAAAGCCGCACAATTTCAAACGATGAAGTCATGAACTTTTGATGAAAGAGATGAGTTGACCTCAAAGATGAGTTCTAAGACTCAAAACCAAAATAGCACAGGATATTGACCTAGTTAGCAACGACAACCAACCACGGGTAAATATTTTGGTGTATTATTATCCCCTATAATTTAGTGCACACATTAATATTAGAATATGCCTGGAATGCTGTGTATAATTAGTGGCTTTATTAAAAATACAAACCTACTAAGTAAACTAAATATTATCTATTATATTAATAGTCATGGAAAATAGAAATTCTGGAAAAGGAGGCCAGTAAGAAAGATGTCATCCTTTACTGTGAAAATCATTTTTAATATGAATATTAAATGTTACTAATACACAGACTTGTCAAATGTAACATAAGAGGTGACATATTGTAGTACTTGGCTCAAGGCCTAAGCCCATTATACAAAAAACAAATATCACTAACATTATTACTAATTTGTTGTGACGATGTCGACACCATCTGTTGAGCGCACCCGACCCCATTTTCTGTTCCCCAGTGGAAGGCTGTGATCTTATTGACACCTGTGTAGTTTCCTTCTTACTAATCACATTTTACTTCTCAGAAGTGATGTGGGTGGTATCTTGGTCTACAGGAATCAGTTCACCCAGGGCAGTCCTGAACTAAAGATGTGTTCCAGTGGGTACAAGTTGCCGAGTCGGTGCAGATTGTGATTTGTCTGTGATACTTAATGAAGTATTGGTGATTGGACCGACGTACCCCGGGATGGCCAAGTTGAGTTACGAGATAGAATCAATGTCCGTCTGTTAAGGCTTGTTATAATTGAAGCCTGTGTGGAAGTCTGCCGGTGTGTTGCTGGAGAGTAGAAGTGGTGTTCTGGCACCATGACAATACTGTATAGGACTGGCTCATGATTTACTGAGAAGGGTGAACTTGCCGGCATGAGCACCATAGAAGACAGACTCAGGGAGGGAACCTTGAGTGGTGTACGATAAAAGATTAAAGTGGACTTGCCGGGAAAGAAGATTGCAGAATTTATTTTAGTGTCATGTGCGAAAGTGACACCTGCAGTGTTGTCATGTACATATCTGTATATATAGTTAAGTACACTTGGTGATGGTTCTGTTTAGTGTTGTTTACCCCCTTTCCTTTGGATTGATTATTACTGCCAGTTCTTAATAACTTACCTTTGACTTGGGGTGGGATTGAGTAAGAAGAGGCACTAAGGCCCCGTTGGTTAGTAAAGAATCCGGTTACTGGCTAAGTGAGACTGTAACATTTGTACTCGTAGAAAAGAACAGGCTTTTGATGTCCCGTCTTTCTTTACCCATTTAATATACTTTTGAAATACTGTATTTACTCCTTTAAAGTGTTTTTAAACATTCAGCAGTATATTCCAGCTGCTCCAACTCATTTGGAAAGAAAAAAAATTCTTTCATCTCCTGTAGGCTTTTTTGTTTTAGTGTACCGTACTCTTGGTTGTATCTGTACATGGAATAATGAAATTTTCCTCGTCCAGTCTTTGACACCCATTGATGCAATTAAACTAGAGAGTAATCCTGTGTGGCAAGCTCTAATTTTGAATTCACATATAACTTTCAGTTTTGGTATTTGGTAGCGTACTTTTCTGTTCCTAATATGTTGATGTGTTTCTTCAGGTGATGGCACCACTAATCACTACTGCATATTTAAACTTAGGTCAGATAAATGTTACAAATAAACCAGTCACACATTTGTCCAGCCATGTAAGTGATGATAACCTTGCATAGGAGCTAGATGTACCTGATCTATGTTTCATGACTGACTGGGATGTGGTACAAGGTAAATGGTCAAAAACTGAAGGAAAAAAACAGCCTATAACTGGTAAATACCATTACAATATCCTGCATATTGCCCAGGTATTTTATCATATTGCATAAGACAGTTAATTTTGGCTGATGAACTATTAAAAACTATAACAAAAGGGTTATTAATTTTATGGCTATTTCATCTATATTATGTTAACTGATTAGTTTGTGAAAAACTAGCTCCTAGTCAATTTGTCAAGTTCCACTGGTCCAATGGCGATGAATAATAAATTTGGCACTTAACTTTTATTTGTATGGAGACTTGCTCTATACAGTAGTAACTTCTCAAGAAAATATATCGGATGTTCATAGTATCTTCAGTATCTTATTCCCTTAACTTGTTTATCTTGTCTGATCTATAGCTACTTTTCCCTAGTTCTGTTACATAACACTTCACTGCATTGAATTTCATTAACCATTTTATCTGCAGCTAAACCTCTTAACCTAGGTCTTCTTGCAATGCTTTATATATCCATTTGTCTTTGCCTGGACAAACTTGCCAGGTGTAGTTGAATGTTTCATTTGGGCAAGCTGTTTACTGTGTGTACTAGACTCTTGTAATGTAAGTACTTCTGGATTAACTGATAAACTTTGCATACTTTACTTTAAAGCTTTTCCCTTAATCAGAATTCTCCTATTACTGTTGCTTTCATTGATCTCTGAAAAATTCTTTTGTGACCACCTTAGTTATACTATTTACCTACTGTAATTTTCCAAGTTAGTGTGTGGCATTTGGTCAAATACATAATGTGAATGTGCTTTACATCTGTTTCTTAATTTATGGCAAAAGCTGTCATCACACAAGAGTAGATTAAACTTCAAGCATGTAGATATGATGCAGGTGTGAGCATTGATGCCCTTGCACCTGTGAATGTGGTGACCTACTTTAACATAGGCATTGATGGAAATATTTCTTGCAGGGTTATCAAGGCTACGGTCAGCCCCAGGGAGGTTACCCAGGCCAGGCTCCGCCGTCAGGCTACCCTGGTCAGGCTCAAGGGGTGAGACACGAACATTCTACTGTAGTAGTTTGAAGTGCATATAGTATAGCTGTTGCTTTTATGGATGTCACAGCATGATTTAGTGGGTGTGTAGTGGGAGTATTGAAGCCTTTAGTAATGCCAGCAGTTTGACTGATGTAAACATTTCACTCGGCAGCATGTGCAGACTTTGTGTTAAGGCTTCCCAATTGCCCTTATAGATTATGGTGGTCCATTGCACGAGCTAGATAGTGTTACACTTGTCTTGCATCTAAACACCTGAGTTTTGTGTTGCCTTGTCAAGATTTTGTGCAACACAAAATTAATTTGCTATTTAGTGTTAATTCATAAATATATTAAGTGCTAGTGATGCACCTATTTGATAACCATTATATGTAATGTAGTCAATAGTTTTGTGTGTGCCTACATAATGTATTTTAAACTGAAAATTCTTTTTTCAATAATTGGTACTGGGGAAACACTATTCAGAATGGATATTTATGTTTGGAGCACCACTTGATTCTTCACAGGGTGAGGACGTAATATAGGGAAAGAAGGGTATGTGTGTGTGTGTGTGTGTGTATATATATATAATAATATAACTAAAACATTAGATGACACCCTTTCATTCACCATATCACGTACACCACACTGTACTGTACATCATAGAAAACCAGCATCACTACACTAGTAAATCATTAGTAGGATTTCCCCCCCCCCCCACTGCTTCATGAGATTAGTTGTTTAATGGTTCTCACGAGTTGTCATGTGCAAGGATTTACAAATGCTGTCACAGCCCTCTTCTTACTCACTTTCATACATAAATTTTTTCTTCCTTTCACTCGCTGTATCTTCACATCTCGTTTACATTCAACTTTCTTACCTTCAAATTCACTCAAAATACACACGCTTTGCCTTTGTGTCATTATCTGTGCATCATGACTAAATCATTTCTGCATATACTACTCAAAAATAAATTCTCCCCCCCCCCCTCCACACCTTTCCTCACATTCATTGCTTACTTTACTACAAAAACATTTGCTTCTTAGGGTGTGCATCAGTGCTTCTGTGTGTGCATCATCCATACATTATAGTCAGCACTACTACTACTTCATGCAGCCTTCTGGTCACATTTCTTCCTATTTTGTCTTTCTAATCATGCTTTCATTTGTAAATACCACTTTCCTTCTGATACACAGTCTACTCCTACCTTCTTGTACAAATTTTTTGTTTAGTAAATAACATTGAAGTGAAAATCATATCGAGGCAATGGAGTGACTTGGAACTCGTGACCTGGTGATTGCCAGCTGCCTACCTTAATGGCTCGGCCAAGGTGGTATAAAAGGTACAAAAGACCAACCCAAAACTGCCGAGTCCTTTGGGAGGTTCTAGAGGCCCCAAAACCCGGGGCCCAACCGGGGTTTTCTAGCCAACCCGACCACACTCGGGCCTACGATAATGGCGTTCCCCATTCTTGAGCACCAGTCAGATTGTAATGAAATCACAATTGCATGATATATAAATTAAAATAATTTTGATGCAATGCGGTGACTTGAACTCGCGACCAGTTAGTCACCACATTGCCTCAGAATGATTGTCATTGATATATCATGTCATTGGGATTTCATTGCAAACATATGAGGTATTTAAATTGAACAACCACTTTGAGCACTTTGTTTTTGTTAAATTAAACAACCACTTTGTTTTTTCTCTTCTCCGTAACTTGATTAACTTTGTCATACGTTTTCTAGTTCATAAAGGCCACATTTTGCTATTAATTGCCTTGATGCAAATATGCGATCTACACATCCTCCTCCACCAGAGCCTCGCATGTTTATCACTGATCAGTTTCTTGGTTATTTCTTGTACTATTATTCTGACAATCACTTTGTTAACTATCTTTAGTAGTTTAGTTCTTATGATTCTTTCACACTTTGCTCTTTCTAAATGTCTGTGTAATGGTATATTTAGCTTTTCATTTCTTTGCCATGTACAATGCTGCTTTTCAGTGCCTCTGGCAAATTCTTTGTCCATTCTATAAATCTACATCCTTTAATCGTTGTTACATATACAGGACTTTGTTTACACCCGCTTTCCCTCGTTTCCCTTTACACTCTGTTCACCATTTGCCCTCCAGTGACCTGCCCTCTTCCATGGATGAATCTTCTGTATTCCTAGCTTACACCTTCCCACAAGAAAATATTCCTTCGTCTTGCCCCCAATTCCAGTCTTTAGACTATTAAATTGTGTGTGTGTGTGTCCTTATTGTATTTAGATTTGCAGACTTTCTAATAACCTATATACATCATTCTTATTCTCCGCACCATTTCTAACTTGTAACTTTTAGTTCTGCTAAGTAATCTGTATCTTTATAGAGCATTTAATATACTGTAGTGAATAAATCAGTTTTTGTATAATGCTCCTAATTTTAATTGGTCAAGAATAAAGTGGATAATTAGTGATATACTCAATTATAGTAGTTTGTGGCCATCATTCAGTGCATGTTTTTGTCAAATTATTTCAATACTGTACTATGGATATTAAAGTAAATTTTCCTGGTTCAACAGGCACCTCCATCAGGGTACCCAAGCCAGCAGCAGTATGCTGCTTATCAGCAGCAGCAGCAGCAACAACAGCAACAGCAAGCAGCAGCAGCAGCAGGCTGGATACCAGCAGGGCCAACAGCAGCCCCAGGGGGGTTATCCTGGTCAGCAGCCACAAGGAGGATACGCAGGACAGCAGTCCCAGGCAGGTATGAACCTCGTGTGCTAGATGTTCTGGCTCACCTTATATCACGGGGGTTTTGCATAACCTACTGTGTACAAGAATTATACCAGAATATTGGATGTCATGCCCTACTTGCACCTTAATGTATATACTGTAAATGATTTACATTACAGGATTTTTATGCCTTTTTAAATGAAGTCCTTTACTATAGGGCTGCATTCTGCGATTGTCATGGGAACAGTGTAAATCACATTACAGTAACTTGAAGTAAATGATAAGTTGTTCCTAAATATCTGTATCTATATTACAAAACGTAAACGTGTACTTTTCTTTCTTAGGGAATCCTGGTGCCCCTCCAGGCATAGACCCAAACATTGTATCGTGGTTTCGTGCTGTGGATCAAGATAACTCGGGGCATATTAATGCCCCTGAGCTTCAGCAAGCCCTCCAGAATGGCAGTTGGTCACAGTTTTCTGAAGAGGCTTGTAAACTCATGATTTGTAAGTGTTTATTCTAGTTGACTTATTATGGGTTATGGAAATTTGGATTGTATTGATACAGTAGGCCCTTGCTGTGCACCTGGGATATTTGTGAAAATCCTCTTGCAGGTAAATTTACAGTGAAGTTCATTTTATATGGTGGAAACAAGATTGTTCTGATGTCATTATAGGTTGACATTCTGCATCTGTGCACAGGAGAACTTTTTGAAGTTTCTTGCTGGCTTATAAAGGTGCTTGGAAATACAGAAGAGGATGTGATCCTGCTTAGAATGGAGCCAGAAAGTGAACTCATGCAAAATCTAAAAGCCTTTTTAAGCAGAGTTTGTCAAGGGGGGATCTCGATGACCCTATTAGGCTATCTACTGACCTTTCCCAGGATGCATCCAACAACAGGTGCTTATCCTAGGTACAGTACAACCTCGATTTAACGCACTATATGGGACCAACCCCGGTGCGTTGGATTCGTTGTAAGATGTGACCTTCAAGAGGCATTTGCGTCGGTGTCTTTTTTTTTTTTTTTCTTGTAAACAATAAATATGCATTATCATATTATATACTGTACCTATATATTACTACTTTACTAAAAAAAATTCTGTGTTACAGTTGATATTTAAATTATTGTTGGAGTTATGTCCATCTTGAATTCTCATGGAGTTGTGAATGCTGTACAGTAAATACATACTGTAGTGTATTATGCCGTTAGCACAGTATTGTTAAGTAGTTCTGCTGTATGTTGAGTACTACAATACAGTTTATGAAAACTATTTTACACTAAAATTTCTGTACTGCAACCTTAATTTGAACACTAACACTATGTACTTAAATTTAACACTTATTCTAACTGTACACTTCCACACACGATGTTCTTAGATGTTTGCATCAGCTTTGCTGGTGCTCGCTGCTGCTGCTGTGTTTGCTTCAGCTGCTTCTGAGATGGTGCTGGCTGCTGTTGTACCGGTGCTGGGTAGGGCTGTGCTCGTGCTGGGTAGGGCTGTGCTCGTGCTGGGTACGGCTGTGCTCGTGCTGGGTACGGCTGTGCTCGTGCTGGGTAAGGCTGTGCTCGTGCTGGGTACGGCTGTGCTCGTGCTGGGTACGGCTGTGCTCGTGCTGGGTACGGCTGTGCTCGTGCTGGGTACGGCTGTGCTCGTGCTGGGTACGGCTGTGCTCGTGCTGGGTACGGCTGTGCTCGTGCTGGGTACGGCTGTGCTCGTGCTGGGTACGGCTGTGCTCGTGCTGGGTACGGCTGTGCTCGTGCTGGGTAAGGCTGTGCTCGTGCTGGGTACGGCTGTGCTCGTGCTGGTTGATTTTCTGCTACTAGTTCTTGCAAAATATTGCTTCATTTTTGGCATTAATAAGGCATTATTAGCAAGCCCCTCAGACATTTTATTGTATAACAATACAGCTGTAGTAAAAAAAATGGTAAATTCCACGATTATTCTTCCACTGGCGGATAAATGTCAATCGCAGACAAAGCTAAGGGCACTGGGTGCCTACTGTACGAACGCAGACTAGGTCTATACACCCTACAGTAGGCTGGTGTTGGGTGTATAGTAATCCAGATCCAGTAACATATTTCTCGCAAATATTGGATTTACATCAAATTCTATATTTTTGGGTTATATATTTAGTTTAGCAACATTATTACGATAATAAGAGCTGTAAAAAATACTTATTTTGGATCTGATTTATTAATTTTATTTTGAAGCCGTAGGTCACTGAACTGTGGCGACGAAATCGAACAAAACGAGCATGGTAGCTGGCGAGAAACAATGGGTAGAGTTTCTTTCACCCCGATGCCCCTGTTACTTAGCAGTAAATAGATACCTGGGAGTTAGTCAGCTGTTACGGGCTGCTTCCTGGGGGTGGAGGCCTGGTCGAGGACTGGGCCGCAGGGACACTAAGCCCCGAAATCATCTCAAGATAACCTCAGGATGGTGGTGTGCACACGGATTAGACCCGTCTACTCGCGCTAGAGTTGTGCTGCCAATAACATGAATAATTTCTCAAATAGCCGATATCTATCATATCACAGTATATTTTTTGTTTAATTTAGTTTAATTAGGACAATAAAGCATTATTAAAACACCAGTTTTTTTAGAAATTATTTATTAATCTGAAACATTCAAAGTCATGGGTCACTGAACTATGATGACAGACGAAAGTGAGTGAAACCTCGCTGTAAAGGTGAGGTTTACTGTACAGTATTTCCTTATCTGTCCACCCTCACTCATCTTGTCACCCTCACTCATCTTGTCACCCTCACTCACCTTATTTCATCACAGAAAATGTCTATAAGAAGATTTCAACACATTAGCTAGCTATTCACGCTTTAGCCTTTAAATGAATTTACAAAGATACGTGTGCCACAAATCAGTGAATGAAAATCATGGAAACTCAGTCGTTCACTTGTGTGGACCACTCTGGCTGGTGTTTGGTTCATATGCTTCACTTGTTGTGTGGACCATTCTGGCTGGTGTTTGGTTTATATGGTTCACTTGTGTGGCCCACTTGTGTGATCCAACTTGTCTTATGAAGGAATTATTATTTGTAATCTGTGATAGAATGAGAGTTTTCCACCACTCTGTGAACTCTGTCCCAACATCGTAAGCTTGTGGACCACTTGTGCGGTCCACTTGTGTGATCGAACTTGTCATATGAGCGAATTATTAACACTTTCGCGCACCCCGCGCGCCACCCCTCGACAGGGCGATATGGGCCCCAGCATGTCACGGAAGCGCGCGTCAATTCCGAAAAGTGTATACTCTCTTCAACTTTGTCACCTCAATTTTCGTTCTACGAGATTCAATTTGGTATCATTGTGTTCGCAATAAAATTCTGTACAGCACTAAATGCATATAAACTCCAAAAGCCCGGCTAATTACCCGCAGCAAGCAGAGAAAGTGCGAACGAGTTACCCGGGAGCGCGCAAACGCGATAAAATGTTTTCACTATTTTCACTCTGGTCACCTCAATTTTCGTCCTAGGTCTTTCATTTTGGTCTCAATGGGTTCGTAATAGAATTCTCTAGAGGAATATTAGCATATAAAATAAAAAACCTGGTCACGCTCCAACCGCCGACGAGTTGAAGACGGGCCACGCGTTAGCCAGGAGTGAGTGCTCAGACGCCTTCCCGCTACACTCCCAATTCCTGCCCACATATGTTTAGTATTATTTCCTGGTGGTAATCTCAATTTTTGTGTTACAGCGCTCATTTAGGTATGAAAATGTTCCTAATAGAATTCTTCGGATGGATATGTGCATATAAGGGCCAATTGAACAACATTGCCTGTACAATACGGGAAAGTATGAACAAAAAAAATAAATAAATAATACAAAAATTTGCACTTACCACCTCAGTGTTGTGTGTTGAACATGACATGGGTTGAACATTTGTTTTATCCACTCCACCTGCTCCTGGAAAACGTTTCCTGCAGGGTCAACCCATGTTTTGTATAGGTGGAGTGGATGGTGGGAGTTAGTCTCACATGCTTGTACTTCTCCTGTACACTACTCAGCTTCTGCTTTTCACGCCTTTCTTTCGCAATTTTCTTCCTGGAAGGGCCTTGTTCATGATCACTATCCATCGTGGAGTAAGAGTAGATAGTTTCTGAAGCCGCAGTAAGAAATATAGCCACGGAAAATAGCCGAAATGTTCACACATTTGAGACGCGAGGGGAGGCGACACCGGTCACAACAGTGGAGCGAAAACAATGGGCCGACGGCGTGTGCCGCGCCGCCTGCGGGCCACTAGGCGCAACAAAGAAAATGGGAAGACATCGGCGCGCATTTTAAAACCAGTCCCAAAAAAATCGGATAAAAACCTGATTTTTGGCCAATTTTTAAAGTGGATGACGCAATGCTGCGTCATCCCCGGCATTACCGCCAGTAAACGGATGACGCAATGCTGCGTCATCCCCGAGCGAAAGTGTTAATTGTAATCTGTAATAGAATGGGAAAGTTTTCCACCAGTCTGTGAACGCTCTCTCACCTTAAACAAATCCGAACATTCCCCGCTTCGGCGAACCATTGTTCGTCGAACCGGGTGAGTAAATCCGGCCGGAAAAGTGTGCGAACTTGCCGGAGATTTGTTGAATCGGGGTACGTTGAATCGAGGTTGTACTGTACTTACTTACTGCTAGGTAAACATAGGCATAGAGTTAAACATATTCAAACATCTGTCCTACCATGGAAATTGAACCCAGAATTGTTTGATGTAGGTGTGACAATTAATATAGGACACTGGGCACCCAAAGCAAGAATTGTTGTTTTCACTTCTCTTAATGAAATGCCTGCCTTGAACATTATTAAATACTCCCACTTTTTTCAGCACAAATACAGTACGCTACATAATCACATGGACAATGCTTGTGAGGTATTATAATGTAAACCAAAACATGTATGAAACATGTGCAAAATGTTTGGGCGTTGTTAACTGAAGCATCATCTTGGTTGTGAAGATGTCATACACCAACTCTGGTGCAGATGACAATAACATGAATAATTTCTCAAATAGCAGATATCTATCATATCATAGTATATTTTTTGTTTAATTTAGTTTAGTTTAATTAGGACAATAAAGCATTATTAAACCACTAATAAAACATTATTAAAACCCACCTTTGTGAAGTTTGAATTTTGTTATTTAACAAATTGGTAATACTGTATTATATACTGTGTGAAAAGCAAAAAATGAGGGTAGTAATAAATTGGGTTTTAGGATTCTAAAACCAAAAGATAGTACTTTATAGGCATGTTACCAGGAATTTAATTGGAAGTAAACTAAATTATCATTTGATATTTGAATCTTCAAGCAGTTTTTCAAGCTCAAAGTATTGTATGTGGATAGAAATTGTAAATTCTTTTCTTCTTCTTGATGTACTTTTAAGCAGAATATAAAGTCATTCATTACTCATGAGAACATAGAATAAAGAGAACTGCAGAAGGCCTATACCTGTAGGTCCATATGAAGAAGCTCTTAAATATACGAGTTTGGGTGGATATAAATGTCTTAACATACGCTTGAAACACTTCAATGATCTAATATATTACACAGTGGGTTGCTCCATAATTCTTCAATATTTTCAAACTAGCATTAACCCAGCTCTTTCCTGAATATAAATTGATTTAATTTATATTTATTTTTGTTAAAGCAATGTTTGATTCTGACCGGAGTGGAACCATCAACATCCATGAATTTGGACAGTTGTTTAACTTCATCAACCAGTGGACTGAGGTCTATCGTCGCTATGACAGAGACAACTCTGGAACTATTGATGAGAGTGAAATGTTTGCAGGTAAGTCAACACTGGAGTGCAGAGGGAGATGGAAGGGTATGCATGGAGTAGGGAAGGGTAAAGTGTGAGTGAGCGCGGGAGGATTTGAGAGCTGAAATGAACGAGGGGAAGGGTTGGATAAAGATGGTAACGAGTTGCATTTCACAAGTCAAAATTGAGTACAAGAGGCGAAAACGTAAATTTATGTGTACAGTATTGGACATCTGATTTGCTGAATGTAATAATTAGGATTGAAACCTACTTATGTATATAAGTATTTTATGTAATGGTCTGAACAAGACAGTCAGAGTATATGGTTTGGACAAGATTTATCTTGATGACTAATACGATTGCTATCAGGGGATCCAGTCCTCTTATTCTTCTTCTTGTCCCCTTGATCAAGTCATCTCCATTCCTGCCTCTCAATGTTTCCGAGGGGATGTCTTCTAGTGAATTAAGAGCGGTTGTCCTTTGGCATCTTGATTCTGAGAACTGGATTTGTTGTTACTAAAGGTATCCGTCTAGATGCTATTCCTCGTAACTCCCTCCATTCCTAAAAGAGAGTGGCTATTGAGACTACTGTCCTTAGAAGTAAAGCTTTTGTTTCCAGCTGAAGTATTTGAAGTGTTGTATTAATTAGAACCCTTTCTACTTCCCTTCTAGTTCTAATATTACTTTAATAGATTATTTTATACTCCTTGAAATCAATACTGTGATCCAATTCCCAACTATGGTTTGCTCCAGCACTATTTCCAGCCATGATTATACATACTTTTTTGGTGTTAATTTCTGATCTCAAGTTTATGCTGTTTTCCCTACATAGACTTTGTTGTAAGGTAATATATAAATGCCTCATCGAGGCATTTATATTATAAACCAAAAAATTCTTTTGCACTTTGGGGATGTAAGCTGTAAAAGGGGCTGCAGTGCTCTTACCAGTATAATAGATGGTGGGAAACGGCACTTTCTAGGTGACATGTTGGCCACTCTCACACTAGCGGGCATCTAATAGAATACCTCCCTGCTCTATTGTCCAAATTACATTATTCCATTTAGTTGTGAATCTCATGGAATGTTCAGATTTTCAGGATGTTCATCTGTCTTCATTTCCTAATATATCTTAAGGTCATTTGTCCCTTGATTTAATCTTTGGCAATTTTGTTTTGTTATTAAAAATATGGCCCTGTTTTAATTTTTTCACAGTGTATAATTATAATTAATAATACAGTACCATTAAACATACTTGTAAGGTATCAGAACGGATATTACAGTAATGTAATGTAATTATGACTTTTCTTTCATGACAGCCCTGCAACAGATGGGCTACCGACTCTCCCCGCAGTTCGTTAGTTTCTTGGTGACCAAATTTTCACCAAGGATGAGAAAGGTTACACTGGATAATTTCATTGTCAGTAATATTCAACTTCGCAATTTGACGGAAGCCTTCAAGAGCCGGGATCGTGAGATGAAGGGTGTCATCACCATCACCTATGAAGAATTTATCAGCCTTGCCTTTACAAGTCTTATGTAATGTTTATCTTCTGATAGCTATGGCTGTTCTTTTAGTTGTAAGGCATTTTTACTAACAAATATAAGCATCTGTTAAAGAGAGAGAGAATGTTCTTCTGTGCTTAGTTTTCTAGATACACTATTGGATTGGAAGAGATTTTTTGTCATTAAAAATTTCATACCTTCAGGAGCTAGTTGGAAGATTGTGGCCTTAAGTGTAGATAGGTAATAATGTGATTTTACTGGCTACTCAGTCTGGCATGCATAAAAACCCACCTGATACAATATAATATCTGCCACCTAAACTGAGTAGAGAATAACCATTTCATTACATGGGTAATATGCAGGTTCATCTCAAGTTCATGAAGGAACTTTGCTTTTAACTTTTTTTTTTTATGAGCATCAGTAATGGTAATAAGACTACACACGCCAGATGTTGCAACATCAGGTAATGTGTAACCAGTTGGTTTATCCAGTTGAAACACACCATGATTGAGACAGAATTTGGTTACAGTAGTTATGTACAAGAATGTTAGTGACTGTACTGTCTACTACTAAAACCAATTTGAATCTGTCAATTGTTTATACAGTCTTGGGAAAATGGTGCAGAATAATGGTGTTATATTTTTATGTTGTTACTAATTAACAGCTGCTCTGTGATTTGCTGAAAGGGCAGTGATATTTATAAAGGTTTTTAAGGTATCAATAAATTAATTACTGTACTTTGAGTAACTTTTTTTTTAATAATCTGAATCGTATGGAATCATCCTTAAACAGCCTAGACAACTAACCAGGGACAAGGGACATTGATCTGTAGAACCTAATGTGGGCAGACATTAGACCTATGATGCAGATGGTGCTATATATGCTTATGCTCAGATCCTAGATATTTGGGATGTCAATACATGGAAAGCGATATTAAAGGTATAACATTCCCCGAGGGTTTTAGAGAGACCAATGACTGACAGACGTTAGGAAAGATTTCCAAACCTAAAACTTTGATGTCCTACGAGTGGTAGAACTATCAACAAAATGAAAAAAATTAACCTAAATTCACCAAATTTATGCAAATGGCTAAACTTAATAGTATACCATTTCTCTAAGGCACTTACCAAAAGAAGGTACCAAGCCAGGAAGACTGTAGCACCAATCTGTATTGGTGAAATCACACTGATATACTGTATATCAATGAGAATCAACTGGAGCTCTTAGGCGACTTGAACCCACGACCAACAGACTGCCAGCCGCCACCACGCCACGCCCGACTTCCTGTCGATTCGGTAAAATCTCATGCTGTATAACTTATACCAGGTCAGGGTGGCAAATGACAGTCCATTGGTTATTTGTTCAAGTCACCTAAGAGTTGCAGTTGATTCCATTCACCTGGACTATAGAAGACTCGAACCACGGACCCCACGCGTGTAAGGCCGAAGCTCTGTCGACCGAGCTATTGAGTAGTTTTAAGGAAAGATTCCAGTGCTCCTGGAATTTTCGACTTTCCCAGATTACTACTGAAGCTCAAGGGGAGCTATACATTTGGCTAAATAATTCCAGTTGATTTTATCATCTGTATTAGAAAATCCATAAGAGCCTTGACGAGAAGACCTATGTGCTGGGTATTCTCAGGCACACGCCCCAGACAACAGCACAGAAATGGATTGCAACCTGGTAGGTGGAACATTCCTAGACGACAGAGCCAGAGTGCATGGGAGAGGATTGTGTGATACACTGGTTCGGCTTCAGTGGATGCCTCAGGAACTCTCAGGGGTTCATTAGAACCCCAGGTTGCAATCCTTTTTCATGTGACCTGGTGCCTGGGAATACCCTGCACATAGTTTTGAATCCTCATCATTGCTCATGGATTTTCTCATTGATATATCATGTTTGTGTGATTGCTCTCTGTGTATCATCTGTATTGCTAGACATTGAAAAAACACTTGATATGCACGAGGTGTTAAGTATCTCTTTAACACTAACGTGCCTAGAGCGTGCGCTCTGCAGACTTTGACGTCATATGCGGCGACACCGAAATGTGAATACTCATTTAAGTTTTCTCACCTTAATTCTCGTGCCACGTCGTTCGTTTTGGTATCTTTGTGTTCGCAATAGAATTCCCAACAGGTTTATATGCATGTGTCCAAAAGCCTGGCGTGACTCCCCACAGCCAAGCCTAAAGTCGGCAAAAGTTACCTGTGAGCACCAAAATCTGTAAAAATGTGTATACTCGTTTCAGTTTTCTCGCCTTAATTCTTGTGCTATGTCTTTCATTTTGGTATCATTGTGTTCGCAATTAAATTCCCTGCAGGTGTATGTGCATATAAGGTCCAAAAGCCCGGCGTGACTCCCCGCAGCAAAGCACAAAGTTACCCGTGAATGAGCACCAATTGGCAGACCGCAACCCTAATGTGCATACTTCTTCAGTTCGATAACAAATTTTTGTGTTACATCTTTCATTTCGGTATAAAATTGTTCGCAATATAAAGGCGAGTATTTTAAAACTAGTCCCATAATAGCACAATAAATGGAATTTTAACAAACATTTTAAAATTTGGACCAAAAAAGTATTTATAATCTTCCCAGTGTTCTGACATCAATTGTCGTGTTACATCTTTCATTTTGGTATCAAATTGTGCACAATCTAAAGGCGCTCATTTTAAAACCACACTCAGATTGATCGGATAAAATTTAAATTTTTAACAAATATTTTAAAATGTTGGACGCCGCTTGCATCCACAACTTGGACTCGAGAGAAAAATTGTGGACGCTAGGGGCGTTCGAAGAGTGCGATAATGTTAAGATGCCAATATGGGAACATGATAACGAGAGGAGTGAGAAGGAAGACGAGATTGAGTGGGAGAGGCCCATAGTGAATAAAGGAGGACGAAAAGGCAGAGTGGTGACATGATTGGAGGTGATTGGAGTGGTGACATGATCTGGAGGACAGGCAGGGTAAGAACTGGAAGGTGGGACAGAAACTGGCTGGTGGCATCAAAAGAACACCGACAGACTTTGATTGTAGGAGGGTGGGGGATGAATGGTAGCTAGTGGATGTTTCGGGTACAGGCCCGGGTACAGGCCCAGAAAGGGCCCGGGTACAGGCCCAGAAAGGGCCCGGGTACAGGCCCAGAAAGGGCCCGGGTACAGGCCCAGAAGGGGCCCGGGTACAGGCCCAGAAAGGGCCCGGGAACAGGCCCAGAAGGGGCCCGGGTACAGGCCCAGAAAGGGCCCGGGTACAGGCGTGGAAACTTGTGGAACATGATATAATGCCCTAGCATGTCATGGTAGAAAAGGAGGAAACAAATGCAATCCCAATGTCTAAGGTGGAAGATAGCCTGTTCAAATCTGTAATGTAGACAAGCATGCCAAAAAAACAGGGTGGACATCACTGCCGTTGATGCAGTGAGCATGGGAGAATAAATCTGAGAAACCACAAAAGGGAAGGGGGAGGAAGTGGTAGCGATGTGTTTTTGAGGTTCCTTACCCAACTTTCCAACACCTATTGCAGAGGTACTGAGGGGATGTATTCCTTAATGGAGCATCTGGTACCAGCATGAATAACCAAAGATGAGAAGATCTATTACATTTTACCTTGACCACTTTAACACTATTGCATCCAGATTACGGTACCAACGTCCTAACATCAACACACGTACTGTAGTTATACTGAGGACGGCAGTGCCGTCCAAAATGAAAATATTTGTAAAAATTCCATTTATTATCCGAGTATTATGTGTTTTGTTTTAAAATGGACTAATGTTTTCCCATTCTCTGTGGCTATACATAATGCTTTTGTGCTAAATACACAACTGATACCAAGAAATTTACATCCCTCCAGTTGACAAAAGTACTGTAATCATTTGGTCACTAGTATACTTTGAGTACAGTACAAGGATTGATTGGCCTCTCAAAAATGACAAACATGAGGATGACAACAATTCTACTAGTGATAATGTTGCAACACCCAGGCCATCAGGTGTGTTCTTATATGTAAATATTCCTTTAGAGCATTCTATTACAAACAATTAGATACCAAATTGAACGATGTAGTAGCACAAAAATTGAGGTAAGCTGAAAAGCATATAAACATCGCTCGGGCTACCTTGGGGTGTGCAGTGGCCTGCCCACCGGGGACGCGAAAGTGTAATTATTAAGGGGGAAAGATGATGTGATAACCAAACCACACATCAGGAGATGGAGAGATGACGTTTCTGTCTGTCCTGGACCAATATCGTCATGCAAGACTTGATAATTGTCGTTCATTCATCTTATGTGTGGTTGGGTCATCACATCTTCGGCCACATAATTGTGACTTATTGTCTGACGATGATGATTGCAAGGGGCCGAGTGAATGTGTCAATCTGGAGGACAGGATAACTCTGGGCTGCAAGAAATATTATCCTCATGGCAGTCCTTTCACTCTCTGTCATCTCAACATTGGGTGGAAGAAGAGTACCAAAACTGTGGCCTCACCAATGAGATAGGGCAGCTAGGCGAGTGGCTACCTCTTTAGAGGGGGCTTCGACAATGTAAGTACAAGTTCCAGGGGCTGCAGCTGCTGGGCTGAACTACCAGATGAAGGAACATAAGGGAATGTACGGGTCACCATGCACGGCTATCACACAGAAGGGCACTGTGCTTGTGCACCATCATAATAAGGTGGAGGGAAAGGGAAGCAGGAGGCACCCTGACCTACCTGTGGATAGCACACAAGCTCTTACCTCGTCAAGGAGACATTCACTGATAAGGGACTTCCTCTTAACACATACATGTTAGGCATATCTTTGCTTGACAAAAAGATATATAAAAGATAGATATTGAATTTTCAAATATCCATAATATTTAATTGAGTACACCCCTAATTAAGCCTCCTTGCATGTTTTCCACTTAGAATTACATAATCAACATTGCACTGATGACAATAATGCACAAAGAACCACTTAGAATGCAGGAAATTGTAATAAATAGTTGAAAGAATATATATATATATTTATAGTACTGTACTGTCATTTTACTTAAAAGATTATCACTCACAGTTCACTTTGGGACAGATTTAAAAATTAATAATTTTTAAAATAGTATATAGGCAGCCCTAAATGTGTGCAGCATCTGTAATGATGACATTAGGCACTTTTGAGCTTTGCATTAAAGTAGGCAGAGGAAGCAAGATATTATACGGGGTCTATTGCTTTCTCACTAGTATTAGCAGCTACATGCTACATGTTTTTGTTTTAACTTTTTAAATTACAATCTTGTTTTATTAGCACAGCCCAAACATTCTGCAATTCACTGTGCACCAGACTATATCTGAGGATGAAAAGTGTAGGGTGCATTAAATATTCAAAGTAAAAAAATTTGAAACTGGCATTTTAGATATAATCTAATATTTCTCAGTGCCTCTAATGTGATATGTACAGTATTTTTCCAGCAAGCAAAATAAGCTGGAGTAATGTTAAATCAACATTATGAATGTAAATTCAATGTTACATCAATGTTATTTACCTTTGAGGGGGATTTTGTTCCCTTCATAGGCTTTCCAGAGATGTAAGTCTACTTCTAGACAATTGAGGGCTGCCTGTACACATTATGAAAAGTTTCTCAAAAAGAAGCATGCATAGCTATAATTATGCAGATCCAAATACAGTAGGGCATTAAAAATCTGGAAACTATTAAAATCTCTGTAAAAATATAATTAAGTGTCAAAGCTTTTCAAATGTCTTGAAATCTAAACAAATGTTGAAATAATGTAACTGACATTGATCCATTAGACCACTGTCAGTAATGTTTATCGAACATCAGTAACATTGATCCAAGACTGAGGGAGGTTGTGTTCATTACGCAAACATACCACCTGTACGGGTTCACTCTGACTTATGGATTTTTGATACTCTACTGCTTATTCATAAGCTATATGCTTCAGTTGTTTCTATTTTCTTAAAATATAATTTACAAACAAAACAAGTGGTTTTAACTTATAAGCAAGATTAATAAGTAAAATCAAAAGCTTTCTGTGAAATGTATATCGTAATTTTCATTGGATAAAGCATTCAACAATATTCTAAATATAAAATGCTGTTACACTGCCCATTGTAAAATAATTTCACGAGGTATTAAACTACATATATACTGAACACAGTTCAATGCACAAATATAAATGCCACTTTGTCACATAAGACCACATCACTGCTGACCTACATGGGACAACACCCATAACATAAGCAAACACCACCAGTGAGACTGGCAAGCAACTTAATATGAACATCTACTGCATTTAAGCCCATCTTAGCACTATATTAAATTATTAGTTATATTGTAAATGGATTCTTCATATTGACTAATTCCTATAGGAAGGCACATTGATCATTTCACATTTTATCACTGGACAAAGAGTTAACATCTGGCATCCCACCAATGTGAGAGATGGACAGAAGCAATACTGAAAATTGGGCTCAGTGTACTCAACACTGTAGTTCCTTTTTCAATATTGTTATTTCATTGGCACCCAGTTTCTACAGTCAACAAAGAATAAAGTCAGACAAACATGTGACAGCAAGATGCCAGACATACAATACTATAATTGTCTTATTGCTTTGGTAGAACATGTATCAAATTGAACTATCATAGTCCATACTCTGGCAAAAGATGGCAACTCCTTATACACAGGAACACACACACAAATAAAAAATACTCAGTGGATACAGATAAATTTGTGAACATGTGGAATGAAATTACCCAAGCTACAATAAAAAATTGCATAATTGAACATTAGATGAATATACAGTAATTAGGATATATATATTTGCTTGGCAATGAAATTAATAATAACAAAAAAATAAGTGATTTATGCACATAATTTCGCTGTTGATAATTTTTAACTTCACAGTTTGATGGAGGCTTCCAAGAGCCATGACTTAATTACAGTAATCATCCAAAGAAAGTGCTAAAACAGAAGGATATAAATCACTGTGAATAGTCAGAATATTCAAGAGTTATAGAGACCATTCAGGATGTCAATACTGAGAGCAATCTTGCTACAGATATATGTATGCTGCTAATTACTTGCCTGTGAAAGGTAACAAGGTAGATTTTTTGTATACTGTTCATCTGATATCTCTGGAAAATTTATTTCCACCCCATGAAAGTGGGAAATGGGGTTAATGTTGATGGAGATGTGTGTAGAAGGCTGTTACGAGTACAGTAACTGTTAAACACATGAAGGTTCTAGTGTCTGAAAGAGATAGCATGAAAATTGCTAAGTACGGAGACAAACTGAGAATAATAATACATGTGAGAGAGGAAAAGCATAAATGAAAATTGTTTATTAAAAAAGTAAAAGTTGTGAGGCTTTTAGTAAATGAAAGGGGTCAAGTAAGTCATACATATTTGCAAAACTGGTATTCTGACGTATACAAGTTACAGCAGAATGCAGTAGAGATTACCGAGACCTTTAATATACGGTAAATAGAATTAAGACTAAAGATGTGATGGAAGCAAAGAACTTGAGCAGTCTGTTTGGATTGTATGGCTATACATAATGCTGGGCTGGGGAAAATTCAAGTGGAAATCTATGATCGGGAGGTAAGGGTGAATGGGCAAGCCACAAAACATCTGCACACTAGATTGATAAGGAAGTATTTTGCAAACATTAAAATTAATGGAGGCAAAGATTTTGTGTGACAAATAACCCAAATGTGTGTGTGTAGCAACTAATGATGAGGCAGGGCTGAAGAATATATTTACTTTTAATTCATCATATCCAGGCTTAAGATGAACTACAGGACGGGTAATTATTGAGCACTCGGTACCTATGGCACAAGATGATTTCAAGGCTTGAGCCATCCCAACAACATGCAGGAAATATCACTGGTATTACCAAGCAAGGTCTCACAACCATCATTCACATCAATAAAGGGCAATCTATCTGGTTTATACAACATCAGTGCTTTCTCTTATAGGATTTATTCATTATAATTAATTACACTACCTAATTGATGCCAGAAAAATCCTGACAAAATGTATATTCATAAAGATTTCTATGTACTGTAACCTACTTATTTTAGGAAGAGTCAACTAATATTGCAAAATCATCAAGCCACCTTATACTATATTTGAAAACTCCGTTTGTAGTACAGTTGGGTTTATTTTTGACTCACAATAGGGAATCCCAGGTTCGAATCCCCAGGGACAGAAATTGTTGAACACATTTCCTTTCATCTAATGCCTCAGTTCACTTAGTAGTGAACTGGTACCTGGAAGTTTGTCAACTGTTGTGGGGTTGCATCCTGGGGCGGGGCGGTTAGAATTAGAATGATTAGAAACGAATGGATGAGATAAGTGGATAACATGGAGCAATAATGCTACAAATTAAGGAAATGTTGTATAATTTTCTAACAAAGCAAATTAAATAGCAACAACTGGATCAAATAAATGTTAGCCATGGCAGGTGCGGACTGGTATGATGCCCCATGGCAGGTGTGGACTGGTATGATGCCCCATGGTGGGTGTTGACTGGTATGATGCCCCATGGCAGGTGTGGACTGGTATGATGCCCCATGGCAGGTGTTGACTGGTATGATGCCCCATGGCAGGTGTGGACTGGTATGATGCCCCATGGCAGGTGTTGATTGGTATGATGCCCCATGGCAGGTGTGGACTGGTATGATGCCCCATGGCAGGTGTTGACTGGAATGATGCCCCATGGCAGGTGTTGACTGGAATGATGCCCCATGGTGGGTGTGGACTGGTATGATGCCCCATGGCAGGTGTGGACTGGTATGATGCCCCATGGCGGGTGTTGACTGGTATGATGCCCCATGGCAGGTGTGGACTGGTATGATGCCCCATGGCAGGTGTTGACTGGTATGATGCCCCATGGCGGGTGTTGACTGGTATGATGCCCCATGGCGGGTGTTGACTGGTATGATGCCCCATGGCGGGTGTGGACTGGTATGATGCCCCATGGTGGGTGTTGACTGGTATGATGCCCCATGGCAGGTGTTGACTGGTATGATGCCCCATGGCGGGTGTGGACTGGTATGATGCCCCATGGCGGGTGTGGACTGGTATGATGCCCCATGGCGGGTGTGGACTGGTATGATGCCCCATGGCGGGTGTGGATTGGTATGATGCCCCATGGCGGGTGTGGACTGGTATGATGCCCCATGGCGGGTGTGGACTGGTATGATGCCCCATGGCGGGTGTTGACTGGTATGATGCCCCATGGCGGGTGTGGACTGGTATGATGCCCCATGGCAGGTGTGGACTGGTATGATGCCCCATGGCGGGTGTTGACTGGTATGATGCCCCATGGCGGGTGTTGACTGGTATGATGCCCCATGGCGGGTGTTGACTGGTATGATGACCCATGACAGGTGTGGACTGGTATGATGCCTCATGGCAGGTGTGGACTGAAATGATGCCCCATGGCAGGTGTGGACTGATATGATGCCCCATGGCAGGTGTGGACTGGTATGATGCCCCATGGCAGGTGTGGACTGGAATGATGCCCCATGGCAGGTGTGGACTGGAATGATGCCCCATGGCAGGTGTGGACTGGAATGATGCCCCATGGCAGGTGTTGACTGGAATGATGCCCCATGGCAGGTGTTGACTGGAATGATGCCCCATGGCAGGTGTTGACTGGAATGATGCCCCATGGCAGGTGTTGACTGGAATGATGCCCCATGGCAGGTGTGGACTGGTATGATGCCCCATGGCAGGTGTTGACTGGAATGATGCCCCATGGCAGGTGTGGACTGGAATGATGCCCCATGGCAGGTGTTGACTGGAATGATGCCCCATGGCAGGTGTGGACTGGAATGATGCACCATGGCAGGTGTGGACTGGTATGATGCCCCATGGTGGGTGTTGACTGGAATGATGCCCCATGGCGGGTGTTGACTGGAATGATGCCCCATGGTGGGTGTTGACTGGTATGATGCCCCATGGCTGGTGTGGACTGGTATGATGCCCCATGGCAGGTGTGGACTGGAATGATGCCCCATGGCAGGTGTGGACTGGTATGATGCCCCATGGCAGGTGTGGCATATGGGTGAGGGAAACATGAGGGAAAGTAGTAACCAAACAAGAAGGGAAGGGAACTATCAGAGCAAAAGCACCAAGCCATTACGACTATAGAGCACTTGGAAGGGGTCAGGAATAAGGATTTGGGATGGGCCTGGGGGAAAGGAATGGTGCCCAACCACTTGGACATTTGGGGATTGAACTGCCAACCTGCATGAAGCTGAGACCGTCGCTCTACCGTCCAGCCCAAGTGATTGGACAACCAAACATGGAGAGAGTAGCATAAGGAGGAGCTACAAACCAAACCTGGACACACACAAAGGTGAGGGAGATGGCAATAAAAAGTGGAACATTACCAAGTAAAACTTAAAACAGAAAGAAGGAATGTAGACAAATAAAGATGCGAATGGAAATAATAAATTTAGCCGAGAGATGCTACAGAGGCGACATGTAAAGTAGCAATGTTATAGTAAAGCAAGAGTGGTGAGGAAGCAGTGATGAGTGGTACAGCAGACAAGGTGAGAAGGATAAGGACACAGAGGGCACAGAATTCTGGAGGAATCCAACATGCATGGAGTAAGGTGAATCGGGCAGCCTGAAGGATGGGTCGAGTAACCACATACACACAACGCTTTAGTGAAATAAAAGAAACATGATGAAGAAAATATTGTACAGTAAAAAAAAAGGTATTGTTCCTAGAAGTGTATATCTACGAGAGAAATGGAATGAGGATGATACTGTACGTGCCAGACTGAGGAGTCGAGATACAGTATACAATGTGAAAAAGCTCTTCTCAGGCACACTAGAATACAATACAATACATACAGTAATAGATAATATTTGCTTGTTAATGATACCAATAGTTAAAAATATAACTAACGGGCTAAGGAGGCTTCAATTCCATTTAGTTTATAGTTCACTTGTGTTAATCAGCCACAAAGAAAATAAAGACATTACTATAACATCACAGATGAGCATCACAAAAGGTTGTCACACACCTGTGAGACGAGCCTGGTCCAAACCGTACTAATATTGTACATGCTACAAACATACACCCATGCCAAAAATACATGACTCCACAAAATTTCACACATTTAACATTTTAATAATAAGCATGCTTAGAACTTCAGCTGTGCAGTCCACTGAAGGTACCAATATCTCAGAGAATGCAGAGATATCAAGTGGTCCCTTTAATAAAGCTCAGCCCCCTGGATTGTACCCTGCTCCTTCCCACTGCTTGTAACATGCTACACCATTATTACCCCCCCCCCACACACACACACACACACACGGCTGCATATTACCGCATCTCCAGACACCTCCACACCATTCCTTCCACTACAAACTACACACATGATTTATCACAATCATATGGAAATGTATATACTTTCTGTATGTATATATATATATACATATATATATATATATATATATATATATATATATATATATATATATATATACCTTGTTGATACCTGGTTGATGGGGTTCTGGGAGTTCTTCTACTCCCCAAGCCTGGCCCGAGGCCAGGCTTGACTTGTGAGAGTTTGGTCCACTAGGCTGTTGCTTGGAGCGGCCCGCAGGCCCACATACCCACCACAGCCCGGTTGGTCCGGCACTCCTTGGAGGAATAATCTAGTTTCCTCTTGAAAATGTCCACGGTTGTTCCGGCAATATTTCTTATGCTTGCTGGGAGGACGTTGAACAACCGTGGACCTCTGATGTTTATACAGTGTTCTCTGATTGTGCCTATGGCACCGTCTGCTCTTCACTGGTTCTATTCTACATTTTCTTCCATATCGTTCACTCCAGTACGTTGTTATTTTTCTGTGTAGATTTGGTACTTGGCCCTCCAGTATCTTCCAGATGTATATTATTTGATATCTCTCTCGTCTTCTTTCTAGTGAGTACATTTGGAGGGCTTTGAGACGATCCCAATAATTTAGGTGCTTTATTGCGTCTATGCGTGCCGTATATGTTCTCTGTATTCCCTCTATTTCAGCAATCTCTCCTGCTCTGAAGGGGGAAGTGAGTACTGAGCAGTACTCAAGACGGGACAACACAAGTGCCTTGAAGAGTACAACCATTGTGATGGGATCCTTGGATTTGAACAATACTGTATATAAAAATAAAAAATATATATATATATTTTTATTTATTAATATATAATAAAATAATATATATATTTTATATATATTAAAATATATATATTTAATGAAAAAATATATATATATTTTTTTTCCAGAATTTTCTGAACATTTTGTTCTTGAACTATTTTGCTTTAATTTTGTCAAACTACAAAAGGATGGCACTCAGAGGTCACTTCAGGCATTCGGGAGTCAACAAAGGCACTCGGGAGTCAACAAAGGCACTCGGGAGTCAACAAAGGCACTCGGGAGTCAACAAAGGCACTCGGGGGTCAACAAAGGCACTCGGGGGTCAACAAAGGCACTCGGGGGTCAACAAAGGCACTCGGGGGTCAACAAAGGCACTCGGGGGTCAACAAAGGCACTCGGGGGTCAACAAAGGCACTCGGGGGTCAACAAAGGCACTCGGGGGTCAACAAAGGCACTCGGGGGTCAACAAAGGCACTCGGGGGTCAACAAAGGCACTCGGGGGTCAACAAAGGCACTCGGGGGTCAACAAAGGCACTCGGGGGTCAACAAAGGCACTCGGGGGTCAACAAAGGCACTCGGGGGTCAACAAAGGCACTCGGGGGTCAACAAAGGCACTCGGGGGTCAACAAAGGCACTCGGGGGTCAACAAAGGCACTCGGGGGTCAACAAAGGCACTCGGGGGTCAACAAAGGCACTCGGGAGTCAACATAGGCACTCGGGGGTCAACAAAGGCACTCGGGAGTCAACATAGGCACTTGGAAGTCTAATAAATGAAAATTACAGCATAATTTTGTGGAACATATGGCACACAACTTGTGTCAGCTTGCTGTACCTTTGAAATACAGGACAAACACAAAAACCATGACAGGTATTGTAATAGCTACAATATGATGTGAGCCAATAACATTATTTAGTTGAAGTCCACCCGACATCTGATGAACATGTTCTTTATAATTAAATGCTGTCAGTTTAGCATCAGCAAATGGATGTTTATTCCATTATTTGAGTATAAATGAATGTATCCAAACAGCACATAACACTGAAGTGTTCAAGCTTTGGAAATGCTTAATATCAAGGTTGGCTTTTATTGATCAGCGGCATGTTCACATCATTAAATGTACAGTATTGTCACTAAAAATCAAATAAATTAACACATGCATTAACTGCTTTCATGGCCACATCGATCACTGTAACTTGTTAATTAAGAGATGAATCATGTCTTTAATATCAGCCACATCCCTGGTCTGCTTGTGTAGCTGCTCCTGGAGCATCTCTGTCTGCCCCGACACCTCCCGCCGCACCAGCTCAACCACCTGCAAATAATAAATCCTACACAACCAATATTCTCACAGTCATATTATCACTGTAAATATTAGTATTCATTATGATAGGGGTGGTTATGTTTTATACAGGACTATCTCTCAGAACAGAGTGGCAGCCTCAGAGCGTATGGACAACAGCGGCTCAAGTTCAGGTAAAATGTACGAGTACAAATAAAGCATGTAACACATTACATACTGTACCTTTGAAGGTACAGTATGCACCTTCAAAGGTACATATGCATGCCGTATATGCATGCATATTATTTATTTATATATATATATATATATATATATATATATATATATATATATATATATATATATATATATATATATATATTTATTATATATATATATATATATATATATATATATTTATTTATTTATTTTGGAGTTACGTGCACAAAATAATTTATTTACCGTAAAATCCCACTTCAAAATCCCTTTCAAACAATTTATGATGAAACACTAAATATTTTTTCTTTTTATAAAATATCCATGTAAATAAGGTCTTGTATGGCAGTAAAGACAGTACTTACATTCTCTTAATTTTGTGACAGACAGTCACTGATTGTCAATAAAGTTAATTATAAAATGTGTATATTACCTTTTATCACTTTAAGTACTGTACAGTGCTGTATACATGGGAACATACTTAATCTTAATTTACATTCTTATTCTTACTTTACATTAAGCTGTGAACATCCACTATGTGGGAAACTAAGTCCATATAAGAGGCTGGCCACTTATCTGTAAAATATATCCTTGAGCACAATAGAAAGAAGCCTTCTAGTTATATGAGGGCTAGGGAAGAAAACCAGACAGGAACCTCATTGGTGCCAAAGGTAGCACCATCCACCCTCTGGTGGCAGCGGGGAAGGTTGGAAAGATTATTTGCTTCTTATAAAGTTTTGTTTGCTTCCAAAACATTTCTTGGGGGAAGTTTTGAGTGCTCCCTGCCCCTATAATGGGGCCAAATCAGTATGAAATATCACATGCTCCTGGTAGGATGAGACAGCCATAGAAAACTGGCATGTCGGCAATGGCCATAGATTGGAGTTACTGGAAGCTTGTGAAGCCATTGTTTTCATTTGATTTAGACCTTTAGATATGGTCTAAATTTGTATTCTATATATAAATAAAAGAATGGAAACTATATGTAGAAACAGAGTGTTTGCATAATACCATACTATTCATGGTGGCTTAGCAAGTTTGTGAAATTACCGAGTATTAGAATTACTATACAGTACTATATACCTGGCCAGTGATGTCAGGGGATTGGATGGCATGTGCCTCAGCAGCCTCTGATGTACTTCTCACTGGCGGCGATACGGGTTCTGTACACAGCTGGACTTCCTGCCTCCTCAACGTACTTAAGTAATTTGAAGATTCTTGTGAGAATGAGCGTTGATAACAGAGGTCATTTTCTAAGGAAAAGTAGCTTGAATTTCCTTGTGAATTTGGAGTATCAATATTAGTATCACGTGGTTTCTGTGCCCCTACCACTGTACTAGAGAACTCCTCAAGCCTCAAAGGAACACGTTCATCCTGAGCTGTTACATTATGATCGGAAGGTCCGTCACTGATTAAACTATGCTTAGAGAGTTCAGAATTGACTGTTGCAGTGGTAATATGGTTCTCTGAACTCAAGGAAGATGAGCTTCCCTTCACTGGATCTGGAGAAGTTGCACTGTCTTTTAGGGATTCTCGGGGAGGAGATGATCTAACCGACTGACTAGAGGAATGACCATGGGACAATGAAGGATCTTGACCACTGGTACAGTGACCAGGAGGTTCTGGTGAAGCTCGCTGTGATGCCAGAGTTAGTGTCTCCAGGTCATGGCAAAGTTCTGATTGCTGTTGAAGAAGGCTCATCATCTGCAAATAAATTTTGACTAGACAATTGTGCTTCAAATTTGTACCAAATCATGCAATAAAGCTTAATAATGATACTATCATTATATATTTTAGATAAACAAATACATATTACAGGTTGAAGTAGTTACTGTTGTTGCAAGTAGTTAACAACTACTGTACTTGCAACAACAAACTTCCAATGACTAGGGATACAAAAATTAATATACTTTTCATACACAATATACAGTACTAGTATTGTACTATAATTAAATGTTTAAAGATAAAAGTACTGTATCTTAAAGTATTGAGTAGTACTCAAGACAGGACAACACAAGTGATTTGAAGAGTACAACCATTGTGATGGAATCCCTGGATTTGAAAGTTCTCGTAATCCATCCTATCATTTTTCTGAATGACGCAATATTTGCTTGGTAATGCTTCCCTAAACGTTAGGTCGTCTGACATCATTATTCCCAAATCCTTTACTTGCTGTTTTCCTACTATGGGCAGATTTGATTGTGTTTTGTACCCTGTATTATGTTTACCACTGTGCTGCTCGGACTCCAAATATGGCACCCTCCCCCCCTGTGCACATGGAAATAAATTCTTGAATTAATAAATGTGCTATCACTCCTATGGTCATATTTATCGAATGCCTTTGCAAAGTCTGCGTATACCACATCTGTATTGTTTTTCTTCTAATGCCTCAGTGATTTTGTCGTAGTGGTCAAGTAGCTGTGAGAGGCATGATCTTCCCGCTCTAAATCCATATTGGCCTGGGTTGTGGAGGTCATTGGTTTCCATGAAACTAGTGACCAGATTCCTGATCATTCTCTTAAATACTTTTATTATGTGGAAATATTAGTGCAACTGGTCTATAATTCTTTGCCAATGCTTTGGTCCCTCCCTTGTGTAGAGGGGCTATGTCCTGCTGATCTAAGAGTATCTGGTATCTCCCCCGTGTCCAAGCTCTTCCTCCACACTATACTGAGTGTCTGCGCTACTGGCACCTTGCATTTCTTTATAAAAATTGAATTCCATGAGTCTGGCCCCGGGGCTGAGTGCATGAGCATGTTGTCAATTTCCCTTTCAAAATCTGCCACTCTCGTGTTGATATCAGTTATATTTACAGGGGTTTGGATATCACGCATAAGGAAGTTGTCCGGATCTTCCACTTTCATGTTGTTTATTGGAGTGTTAAACATGTTCTCATACTGTTTTTTTAGGATTTCACTAATTTCTTTGTCATCCTCCGTGTATGAACCTTCATTCGTATGAATAGGTCCAATACTGGCAGTGGTTTTTGGTTTTGATTTCACACATGAAGAAATATTTTGGATTTTTCTTTATTTCTTGAATTGCTTTCTGTTCTAATTGCCTTTCTTCAATCTGATATGAATGCTTCAGTCTCTGTTCGATTTCTTCAATCTCTCCCGTTTAAATTATTTCTTCTTTGTATGGAAAGTCGTGTCTGTTTAAAGCATTTCCTTTTTTCTTCTTCTTTTGTAGTGTCGTCTGCGTTCACTTTCTACATTGGATCTCTTTCTGGCTTTCCTCAAAGGCACGTGTTTCAGACTTCATATGCTTCCGAAGTCAGTTTTTCTATACCTTGTCTAGGATTTTTATTACTTAAAAACAGTTTCCCATTGAATGTTTGTAAGGTTCCTGTTTATTTTCTCCCAGTCTATCCTTTTATTATTAAAATTGAATTTACTGAATAATTCTTCTCGACTGTTGTTTCGACTTGAGGCCTACTACCATTATTAATGTTAGTTTGCACTTCAATGATCTTGTGGTCCTGAGTACGTAGTGTCTGAGACAGTAATGTCTCTGATTAGCTCATCATTGTTCATGAATATCAGGTCCAGCGTGTTCTCGTTCCTAGTTGGTTCTGTAATCTGCTGACTGAGCGAGAATTTATCACAGAATCTCAGTAGTTCTCTGACCTGTGGTTGGTTATTTCCAGGATGATTTCCTGCTATAATGTTATTGTTTACTATTCTCCATTTTAAACTGGGTAGATGGCGTGGGGCTGCCCACAGGAGCCGATAACGCAGAAGAAACTACCACACTTGCTCAATAGGAACGGGTCAAAACACTTTACTGCAACCATAAATCCATGAGGACAAACTCTTAACACCCACTTTCTTAGAAGAACCAGCTGAACCCACCTTCATCTGGAGATATCAGCCAGTGATGGAGATGACAATGTGGCCTTTAAAATATGCGCCATATTTAGACGCAAAAAATATATAACTTCCAAAGTTATAGGTTTATGAATATACTTTTTTTGACACTTTAGAACTAAGAACTTTGCACATGTGTAAAAATGGTGAGAATCGCTCAGAAACTGGATATTTTTTAATTTGACTCAAAGTTGAAATTCCTGTTTTAGAGGTAATTGCAGTTGAAATTACTGTATTGACAATGAATATGGTAGTTCTAATTTATCAATATACTTGAATGTTTTAATAAACACTGCTTGGCATTCATACTTGAATATGTGAAAGTTGTAGGTCAATATGTGTTGAAATGAAGTCAAGAAAAAATAGCCCAACCAAAAAAACAAATACTGTATAGGAATAAGGATAATGGGTTAATAAGAATAATAAGTATACATGATACAAGAGATAAGGCCCATATCTGGTCCCCATTCATCAATACAACCTGAAGAGACAAAGAAGAGAGTTTGAAATCTGAAAATGTTTCAGGAAAAAAAAAAAAAAAAATAACAAAAAAAAAAAAAAAAAAGTTTGCCACCTGTGGCTGATTAAGTTGTTGACCAATTTCATTCACTCTTCACATACATAGTGACGGCATGCATTCTACAAGATGTAGAAGCTACAACAAATTCAGATTATAAACAAAGGAGAAAAACCCACAAAAATGAAAAAAAAAAAAATAAAAATCTTCATGCAGGTCGGCGTTCAATCCCTGACCGTCCAAGTGGTTGGGAACCATTCCTTCCCTCTACCCGTCCCATCCTAAATCCTTATCCTGACCCCTTCCCAGTGCTATAGAGTCGTCATGGCTTGGCACTTTGCCGACAATTCCCTTCCCTTCCCTTCCCTCCCTCCCACTCCCCCCTTTTGAAAAAAATAATTGTTGGACTTTGCTGAAACTAACAGATATTGGCATTGGGCAATGTATTTATAAGATATATAACAAAATACAGCATAATAATATACTTATTATTATTTGTGTAATTATGTATTGCTCAGTAATGTAATTACTGAGTAATTACTCTGTAATTACCATAGCATTATCCCTCAGTTCCAGTTAATAGGAGCTGTTCTTATCGGAACATTTTTTTATTTTTAAATATTCGCATAAAATCCATTTCTTAACATACTGTATTGGGATGAAATTTTCATGACGCTGCTGCCAAATTATTGGAGATTTGTAAAACATTTTCAATTAATTTTCATTAAATTCAAATGTTCTTTGAGCTTCCGACCTCTTAAATTAATGATAATGCAGATACAGGCAGCAGGGTATTAATGATGATGCAGTCACAGGACTTCAACACTTCAGCACATTGCTCAATCACTTATCATTGCCTTGCTCACCTGTGAAATAACACTCGTGACACATGAGTGACCGAGGGAGTCGGGTCCGGCCGCAGCCATCAGCTGCTCCATGTAGGTGACCTCTGCACGGATTGCAACCCTGATAGCACGAATATTGTGCAGTTGAAGGTACACGTGTTGGGCTGATGTAGGACAAGCAGCAGAGTCGGCAGCAAGTTTATGCAGCTGGTGGGACAGCTGCTCCTGCTGTACCAGCTGTTGTCGGTATGACTGAAGGGTACTCAGCAGCTCCTGTGAATAAGCAATTTATATAGTGATTTTTGTACCATGGCACATTCATTAATCCTTACACTGCAATGAGCATTAAGTTTTTTTTTAGGTTTTTAGGCATCCTGTACTCTACTCTAAAATCCTTCATTCATCTTCATATCTTTCCCCTTACACCTATGTTCTACAGAAACCTCAACTATCTATGAAAACTTAAAGTGTCCAATTTATAATTATCATAATCTAGGTGTAATAACACTAGGGGGACAGGAAATCACAAATTTTTTTAAGGTGACGAATTGAATACTCATTAAATAGCACACTTTGTTTTATTGGTTATTAATAGCAATGACAAAGTATTTTTTGTGAACCATACTGATGCTCTTGGAAGCATTACTTGTAAACTACTCTCCACTCACCTATTCCACCCAATAATTACATTCAACTTCAACACAGCATAACTAACACTGCTTCAAGGTGACAACAATTTCTCACACACACAAGGTTCATTATACTGTATAGACATTAACTTACATGTGAGGAGGACTGTGCCTCACAGGTTTGGTGCACAGGACTGTTGGTGGCGATTTCAAGTCTCCGGTCTTCTGCACTGGTCACACTAGAGATGTGGGAGCTAGCCAAGCTGTTGCTGTTAGTAGAAGGGAACAGATACTCACTAGTGACAGGCTGCCAGTGGGCCAAGGAAATTTGTTGAGGTTCCGGCAGCCAGGATGACTGGGCCAACTGCTGAGGTGGCTGTGGTTGTGGCTGTGATGACTTGGGAAGCTGACTGGAGTGTAGAGGTTCGGGAAGAGAGTGTCGTCTGTGTGTTACTGGCTTGGGCTCGGATGTGTGCTGTCTGTGCCATGTTTCACATGGACGATACGAACTATGTAATGCATTTGTGGGTTCTGGATAAGAAGGAAGACATTGTATGCACTGTGATGTATGCTGCCTATTAGAAATAACTGATGATGAATTCTTGTGTGAATTTTTTAAACAGTATGCATGGAGCGTTGAGTTGTCTAAACTACGACTAGGATATAATGATGTAGGATTTGTATTACGGTTGAGAGTATTTGAGCAACAATCTAAGCTATGGGTGTGATGAATGTAGGACTGATAGCTGGGGATGGGGCTGCCAGTTAAGGGATTCATGGTTACAGAGTTCTCTACAGGATGACCAGTATCACGAACCCGACAGCTATGTGAAGGTACGAGGCTACGGACACGGCCACTTTGGATACTGCTGTCGTGATCTCGATGAGTGGGTGTCTGCTCGAGACCATGCGTGCGATGGCTGAACTGGCCTTGAGAACTGTGACCAGGATGCAGAGCCAAGGTACGGCTGAGTGGCACGTGGCGGATGGTGTCCATGCTGCACCCACTCTCTCGACTCCACCACCATCCATGACCCTGTACATACACACCCACATATACAAGCATCACTACCCTTGAACACATGCACTCTACCTACATGAGGTAAATGAACCTACAGGCAAAACAGGTTAGTAAGATTTATGAGAAGTAATTTAATACAATATTTTATTACACTACCTAAAACTTTGTGCAACTTAGTCAAATTTCTACAAAATTTGCAGACTAATTCTACACAATCAGACTGTATGACACTATCTATACACTAAACAATTATTATTATATACTGTATTAAGCAAAACATGTTTATTTTAAACAATAAAGATTTATCATTCCAGCAGTTTATGTATTAATCAGTTAATTTATACACAATTGTTACAGAAATTAAAATAAACCAAATATTTTGCAATAGAAATGCTATTGTGAAACTTTGTAATACACAGAAGCTTAAATAAAAAAAATAAGCATTGAATGCAATGAAATGCCTTTTTCAGGTGGATCCTCAGTAGCTTCCCGAGCTTAAAAGCAGGTACAGTACTATATTGTACGGTGCTGTGAAGCCTGGGAACACTGCTCCAGGCCTTCAACACCCACCCTTGCCTACCACCAGCTCAGATCAGGATTTGGCTCTTTCTATGAAGAATGAAAAGAGGAGTTTGCAGATCAAAGATCAACTGAAAACAAAGAAAAAATCCCCTAGAAAGAATAAGGGCAATAAAACAAGTGACTAATTGCAGGAAATTAGTAGCCCGGAGGCAAACAGAGGAAAAGATTGTTGCTGTGAGGTAAATATTCTAACCGCCACTAGATGGCAGTGCAGGTGGTCACCCAGGGTTTTAACCTGTCCTCTGGCCATCCACGAGCACGTTCAACACCCATTGAATGAGGGCCCAGAGATCTTGAGATCTTGAGATAATTTCGGGGCTTTTAGTGTCCCCGCGGCCCGGTCTTCGACCAGGCCTCCACCCCCAGGAAGCAGCCCGTGACAGCTGACTAACACCCAGGTACCTATTTTACTGCTAGGTAACAGGGGCATAGGGTGAAACAAACTCTGCCCATTCTTTCTTGCCGGAGCCCGGGATCGAACCCGGGACCACAGGATCACAAGTCCAGCGTGCTGTCCGCTCGGCCGACCGGCTCCCTCACCCAAAGAAGAAGGGAAGAACAGCAGGAGCACCAAGGACAGGAGGAGTTTCTCTCAAGCCATCCAAGAAATCCAAGGGGGGGGGGGGGACAACAATTAAAGAAGGATTAGGCCATGGAAGGTTTACCGTAGATTGCTGTCTACTGGCCCTCAAATAGAGGTAATTTAGGGACCCAAACTAGTGGTTGAGGCAAGGCGGTTGAACGAGCAGAAGCTGGCCAGGTGGGTTAACCAGCGCCCAAATCAATAAGGTCAACAGAATAATGCAACAGAAATGATGCCAACATTTACACACCAAACCCTGTCATACAAGGAATGAGGAAAGGCAAATGATGCCATGGATAAATAATAGAAGAATCACTTATTGCAACCCAAGTGCAATCCCAGTGGAATGAGCAAGGCACCAATGCACTCATGAATGAGGGGTCAAGGGCTAAACACAAGCACACAACTAACATATTTAATTCCCATCAATAGATCTGTTATTGAGGACCAAGCCCCAAACCACAGGGGCAACTAAAAAAAAAAAAAAAAGAAAAAAAAGAGTTCCTTTTGTGGTGACTATTCTGTGTCCCAGAATATACACAAATTCTTCAGACAAGGTATCTCTGGTGTGGATAGAGGAACAATTATATATCATAATTTGGAATAATAAACAAAGCACAGCTACCATCTTCCCTGCGGGAAAAAATATCTCGAACACCACACCACTTATGTAGACAGAAAGATTAATGAATCAGATCCAGAACACTATAGTGGGTACCAGGTACGCGAATAACAGTGCTGTAGCTGGATCTGCAGGTGACATCGGCTGACATCTAGAAGTGTGTGAGTTAACACAGCGGTTCATGTGTGGCAAACTATTGCTTGCTTTTTCTGTCTTTCTTTCGTATCTTTCTATCAAGATTAATGGTTTGTTTTGCTGCATCTGTACTTTGTAGGAGAATTTTCTTGGTTTTGGGTCAATCTATGATCCGCATGCTTCCCCTCACTTTTAAGAGCATACAAGATTCCGAGTCTGGTTTTCGATCACTGTGCAAGTTCAAAGGCTCGATGGTGCTTTGAGTGCCGTTGAGCCAAAGCTAAATCACCAGGAGGCTACTGAGCCCAGAAAAGCACACCTGTGTATCAAAAGGAAGCATAACTATAGGAACTAATACAAGCCAGAAAGATGCCAAAACCTGCTACACTTCACTACCATACTAGTATGGGAAATCACCCACAGAGGTGCAACAGGTACTCTGAGAGAGAACTCTATCAACATCAGAGGTCCGAGACTGTTCAACACGCTTCCACTACACATAAGGGGCATAACTGGCCGACCCCTCACAGTGTTCAAGAGAGAACTGGATAAGCACCTCCAAAGGATACCTGATCAACCAGGCTGTGACTCGTACGTCAGGCTGCGAGCAGCCGCGTCCAACAACCTGGTTGATCAGTCCGGCAACCAGGAGGCCTGGTCGACGACCGGGCCGCGGGGACGCTAAGCCCCGGAAGCACCTCACGGTAACCTCAAGGTAGGTAAGGTAACCATGTACGTATTAAAATAAATTCCAATACAGTATATGAATACAATGCTTACCACTACCCCCAACCTTGGCCTGTGGACTACCAACTTTTTTCCAGTTATATGGCATATTTTTATAGCTAGTTAAGCAGACATACGGTAAGTGGATGAAGCGCTAATAACAAGTGAATAAATAATATTCCTTCATATTAAAGGATTTACAGGACAGCCACTTTTGTAGACCACAGCTAATTAAGGTTTTATTCTTCTACCAAATAAAATATGTGAACAACTAGCTACATTAGCTATGTGAATAATAGGCTACATTAGCTATGTGAATAACTAGCTGCATTAGCTATGTGAATAATAGGCTACATTAGCTATGTGAATAATAGGCTACATTAGCTATGTGAATAATAGGCTACATTAGCTATGTGAATAACTAGCTGCATTAGCTATGTGAATAACTAACTGGAATGGAAACGTGGCTGCTTTTCTAAACAGAAATGTAAAGTGAATGTAACTAGATGGGAAATAAAACAGCTAAGTGAAGCTCTGTATAACTCACCAATGGGGAATAGCTGAAATAGTAACTGACATACTCACCTAAGAGGAAAAGTGTATTATGACTATAGAGATCTACCAAATTAGATGAAAACACTGACAATATCTAATTCACCTAGTTTAGGTTATCTTGAGATGATTTCGGGGCATGACGTCCCCACGGCCCGGTCTTTGACCAGGCCTCATTTTTGTTACACACCCCTAGGAAGCAGCCTGTAGCAGCTGTCTAACTCCCAGGTACCTATTTACTACTAGGTGAACAAGGGCATCTGGGTGAAAGAAACTCTGCCCATTTGTTTACACCTCCACCGGGAAGGTGGTGGATTAGGTAAAACTAGCTATGAGCAATTTCCCCCGAGAGTAAGAGAAGAAATGGTGACCCAAACTTACCTAGTTTGCCCTTTATATATTTCTTGTTATTGTTAGAATATGTGGCACTTTTGTTCCAGTTCTTACAGTTGATGAAAACTTAGCAATTCATTATTATATACTGTACTTGCAATGAGAGCATATATGAATGAAGGCATGGTCAACATGTGTGTGTGACTGAAGCATTACAATGCTGTGTACTCAACACAATCTGAAATTATACTTTTCTGGAGTTGCACTCCTCAGTAGCTACCCCAAGCTTCCAACACTGGGATGTATATGATAATAGTGAAGACACCAGGTTTCCAGCGACAAACTCGGCACATCAGGGGCACAAGAACCATATTTGCTTGCCCCTTCGTCATGGCTGGGGAGCTCATGAGGATACAAAATCACCCTCATTACCAAGGTCAACCATAGAGATAGGAAATACAGTACAGTACTTAAAAAATCAACTCTTTCGTCTAAACCAATTGATTACCTTGAATATCACCAAGAACCCTTTGACCCACCTAAGACAACTCTCACTTGCTTGGCATTATCATACAAGGATGTGCAGCTCTCAGCCAAGATCTTTCTCTTTCTTTCAGCTAAGAAAAGTTGCTCATTGTTGAGCAGCAGTCTGGTGCAGAGGCATTTTGTTATTTACGCTTCACACTGTGGTTGGCTCTGGCTTCGGGCCATCATGTTAAGAAAGCATCATATTTTGTGTCGATGATGAGTCACAATAACATGATATATGAAGATATGATGACCAAACCACAAACTAGAAGATGAAGAAATAACAACATTCCCGTCCTTCCTGGACCATTATCAAGTCAAATGTGACTTGATAATGGTCCAGGATGGACCGAAATGTTGTTGTTTCTTCATCTTCTGGTGTGTGATTTTTTCATACTGTATATCTTGTGTTGCCGTAGCACTTTCTTAGTGTTCGTCATGGGGATCATTTTTCCAATTGACAGACAGCACTACCTTTCCTTCATGAGCTGCTTCTCCCTGAGACATAGTTCATTCGTCCATTACACTCTCTGTCCTGTTAATGCCTTGCATTATTATTTGCAGGCTATGCCAGATTAATCACACTGGGTCATTTTACTAATTCTTGTTCCAGAGCTTGCTAGTCCCAATTGATTTGTTGGGTGGTTAAGTCAGCCTGGTCACTATTCTCAGGCACATGGTCTCAAATTATGCCTCTCTCATGGCCTTTTCCTCCATGTCTGTCTATGTCTATTTGGACCCAACGTTTCTGGTGTTCCAATCTATTACGGTGGCTTAGTACTTGGCTGATGTACTGCACCCTCAACATGGGTATTACCTGTTTTACTTCTTCAGTTATAATTCACATGGTTATGAATCCTCTCATAACCATGAATCCTCACATGGTTTGCTCCTCTCTTAGTCTCTGCTAAGAATAAGCTGAGAGGAGCTACTGAGGGAAGGGGGGGGGGCAACAAAAGAATAAAGCAAAGAGTAATGAAATACCCAGTTTTTTAGTTGTACCTTGGTAACTGCCCATTCCGATCACGGAGTCCCACTAACCCATACTGGGTGTTCACTGTGGCTCGAGTGTGGGTAGGATGGCTCACCCCAACACTCTGTTAGTTCAAGGTGACACCTGGTGATACAATATTTCAAGTAATCAGCTTGGTGGGAATTAGCCAATTCAGAGTTACTTGGCCATTTGAGATTTTCAAACATATTCTTGTAGCAGAGTTAAATTTTTGAAATGCATCCTTTCTCAGCGGGCAAACTACTTCGACTTTTTATCAAAGATCAAAGTAGTTTGATCTTTAATCCTGACAAGTATCCTAGCCATGATGAACGGGCAAGCAAAGATCACACTAGTACTTGGTGTGCATAGTTTACCATTATATTCAATGCTTAATTTTTTTAAGCATTACAATCTAACCTGAATTTTTATATTTTTGTTAGTTATTATTTGTTTCATGAGTTGTTTTATTATGCCTTATTCTTCCCTTATAAAACAACAACTGTTAAGTCACAAACAATCCTTCAGTAGCATCTCTCTTACACAATATTTATACTGTGCATTACATGGGATCACACACACACACACACACACACACACACACACACACACACACACACACACACACACACACACACACACACACACACACACACACACTGATACATACAAGGCAAGGAGTAGAGTAGGTGTAGACATCTGAGATGTTAATTCCAGGCCGAGAAGGATTTAACCCTAAAACTTGCAGAATTTTCTCACCTCTACCGCAACCTCTATATTGCAGCACCGAAAATAGACAAAAATTACTAAATCAACGAGATAAGGAATGAGTATGATAATTATATCCCCAGTTTGTATGACGCATGCCCAACCCGTCCTCCAAATAGCACATTTTGACGCATACTTTACCCAAGGCAAAAAATTGTCGTACAAGAAAATGGTAACGGCTCGCAAAATTGACAAACTATCCCATTTTCTGTTTTGGGTCCTCTGGTAGGTTAGGATCAGGGCACTTTAGCACAACAGTTTCTTGATGTTGGGGAACCTTAGGAGGACGGGCTGGTATCCCACTGCCCGCAAAATGTCTCCCACTGTCAGAGCACTGTATCTAATTGTCCACACAACTTTACTGACTACTGGTAATATTGGAGGGGCATTCACAACATTCATTTTGCTTCCTTGTTATTTATTTTAGTTATTAAACATGCAGTTTTATAACCTGTATATACAACGTTGGTGGACTTGTATATATTTACAAATATTACATTATAACAAACTAAGTACTATGCTACATATATACTTATGTGATGCATATTTACATATTTTTAGTACATTTCCCCAGAACACTCTCCCTTACTCTCCCCCAGAACACTCTCCCTTACTCTCCCCCAGAACACTCACCCTTACTCTCTCCCAGAACACTCATCCTTACTCTCCCCCAGAACACTCTCCCTTACTCTCCCCCAGAACACTCACCCTTACTCTCCCCCAGAACACTCACCCTTACTCTCCCCCAGAACACTCACCCTTACTCTCCCCTAGAACATTCACCCTTACTCTCCCCCAGAACACTCACCCTTACTCTCCCCCAGAACACTCACCCTTACTCTCCCCCAGAACACTCACCCTTACTCTCCCCCAGACACGAAGATAGGACAAAGGGGTACCACTGAGGCGTGAACGTCAATAAACCAGAAATGAAGCTATCCACAGGGTCTTTTCCCACAAGGGAATGGCAGCAATGGAAGCCCCCACCCCCCCTCCATTGAGGTACCAAACAACTGAATATCTCAATGGGTCCAATACCATAATGGGTCTATTTATTTGGATGCAAAATGTAAGATAAAATGGAAAGAATCGGAATATCTACATTGTAGCCAGTTTCGTGCAATGAACAAGTTGAGCATGCGGCAGGCCAGCCCCATCTGTCGACCAGACCTTACATCAGATATTCACAGTGACTTCACCTTGGATGTCTAGACAATCATTTTTAATCTGATATGTGTATATGAGTGAATAAATGTATACTGTATAGAAATAAAAACATAAAACTAAGGAAACTGCATAAGGCCTATTGGCCTCTACAAGGTGGCTCCTATTTATATTGTGGATATACAGTAGATAGGAGCTCTCTTATATGGGCCAATTGACCCATATATGAGTAAATTTGGGTGGATATAAGTAGATCTCAAATGGGCCAATAGGTCTTCTGCAATTCATTTATTATGTTCAAATGATGATTGTTTGATCTGGTGTACTTCATTACAACCATATATAGCTGTGAAAACCATATGATTATAATCAGTATACATATGTAACTATAATGGAATTTTATGCTGTGATGATTACTGCACTGGTATAGTGACATTTGTGACGATAACTGCATTTGCATCGTAAGGCAATCATGAAACTATCGCAGGCTCTTTTCATGGATCAAGATAAACTCAATACTGTACTGTACATTCGTATAGAGCTATTAGAGTATATTCATTTTAGCATCAGGGGTGTAAAATCCAGACAATAATAAGCTAAATCAACATAATGGCCACCCATCCTCCTAAAACGATGGTACGCTTCGTAACTGTGTCGTCAATCATACCAGTAGGTAGTAATGGAGCCCAAGAAAGACACTTTTTGTACTATTTTTTGTAGATTCCAGATACAATGAAACTAAAAACCATACTTAAATATTCCTTGGCCTAGCATAGCACATATATGTACTAGATTAGGCATCAGATAATATGTATTAGGCCTAGGATGGTTAGGTTAGGTTTTATTAGCTACATAAATATAAAAAATTTTCCTATATGTCCAAATTCAAGAATACAAAAGTCTATTTTCTATTGGTCCATCATGACATATTTGTAATATCGACCACATAGTTACTATACATACAGTACTTTCATTTTAGGACGATATGCTGGATGATAACTGTATTATCCCTGCTTGATACCTGCTTGATCCCATAAATGAACATACAAGGATAATCATACTTTAGGGGTTCATAAAATACTAAGCAGTTTGGTTTAAAATGGGGTCTCCAGTAACTCATCCCTATATAAAATGGGATCTCCAGTAACTCATACCTATATCAAATAGGGTCTCCAGTAACACATCCCTATATAAAATGGGGTCTCCAGTAACACATCCCTATATAAAATGGGGTCTCCAGTAACACATCCCTATATAAAATGGGGTCTCCAGTAACACATCCCTATATAAAATGGGATCTCCAGTAACACATCCCTATATAAAATGGGGTCTCCAGTAACTCATCCCTATATAAAATGGGATCTCCAGTAACACATCCCTATATAAAATGGGGTCTCCAGTAACTCATCCCTATATAAAATGGGATCTCCAGTAACTCATCCCTATATAAAATGGGATCTCCAGTAACACATCCCTATATAAAATGGGATCTCCAGTAACATATCCCTATATAAAATGGGGTCTCCAGTAACATATCCCTATATAAAATGGGGTCTCCAGTAACACATCCCTATATAAAATGGGATCTCCAGTAACATATCCCTATATAAAATGGGGTCTCCAGTAACATATCCCTATATAAAATGGGGTCTCCAGTAACACATCCCTACATTAAATGGGATTTCCAGGAACACCATTTTCAGTGCAAATTTTGAAAACAGGGCACACTGATTTCAAAGTAACCCCTCAGGGCAAAAAAATTAAATAAATATTTTGGGGGATTTTGCACTGTGCAAAATAAGTGTAAAAACCCCCATTGAATGTAATGAAACACCATTATCTGGGTGAGCCCCAGAGGCTCCGTGAAGCTATCCGAACTTGTATGTGCTGCATTAGTTTGGGGTCATCAGTCACAAGAGTTCGTACGCCTACTGGGAACCACGAGCCAAAACCTGGTCCCCTCAGAGAGGCGCAGGGAGCAATGGTGTAAGAGCACTTTACATTTAAAGTCTGTCATAATTGCCATCGACTGGGGAAGGAGCCAGAAAGGAAGGTGAATCAAAATAGACCACTATCTGGTTAACCTTCGCAATCTACATCACAAAACATGAAAATAACTCTGCTAGAAAAAAACCAAAAAGCCAACCCTTTATGTGACTAGCACTTCTGCTCGTTAGCACCAACCCTCTCCCCCCCCCATATGGGGGAAGGGGGACCGGCAACTCACCACTCAATTTCTTGAATGATGAAACATTGCCGACCGGAGGGAGGGAGGAAGGGAGGGTGTCGAGGGATCCTCTGGGGCTCACCCAGAAAATGACATTTTATTATATTCAATGCAGATTTTCTGTGGGGGAGCCTGTGGAAAAAACTTCCAAGAAGGGAGTCTGCTGGGTTGACCCAGAAGCCTCAGCGGAAAAGGCGAGAAAATCAGACTCAACCATCTCTGCGCCTGAATTGGAAGGGGGCAAGCTCCCGAAGCCACCCGAGCCTCATCCCGTGCTAAACCCCGCCCTGACTTCGAAACCTTCAGACGTCTGGGAGCTGGAAGCAGGGGATGGGGGGATAGGGGAAAAGGAACAGGCGCAAACCACATCCACTTGGGAAGGAAGCAGGGGCGCGGAAAGAACCAAGGTCGAAGCGAACCAACACCCCCAAATCCTGGACCCTAAGCCCCAAGTGGGGCAGCTCTGGGGCCTCCAACCGGGCAACCAACCCAGCTCATTGCAGTAAGGAGAATCGAGAATGAAATGCAGCCGCTTCCTGACCCTTGAGATCAATAGACAAGGAATAAGCAAGGTGAAGTAAAAGTGGGGAACAAGGCCCGCGAGACTCACAGGTTGGTGGTGTCCCCAACCCAACAGGCAGAGTGACGGAGGCAGTACAGATGATCGTTTCCCCGAGGCAGGGGCAACATACAACCATCAACTTCGCACAAGGTGAGAGCGGGCTCGGAAGAAGTAGCCATTGTAGCTACTAGTTTGCTGTATGTAAATCTTGTCTCCTGCCAATGTGGAGTCAGAGAGGTAATGTAAGATTTAGGTGGTAAAGTATTTCTGTTGTACTTGGGGGTTTTAGGGTTAATAAATTATATTAATGTAAAACTTCAGCTGAAGTTTCCATCACCCATCTGGTTCAGGGGTTAGGTGATCTGCACTAGACAGCAGTTCTTTCATAATTCATTATTTATTTGGGAATCTGTTTCCCTAGGTGGTCAGGCCTTTCCTAACCCCATTAGGTGGAACTCCCTTACCTTGATTTTTATCCTAACTCAGCCCCCATGACATAACATCGAGCCCACTGGGGATTTCCAGGGCCCGTAGGGTGAATTAGCCCCCATGGGAAGCCCAGGCACTGGGGCGAGCTAAGCCAGTAGAACCCTGTCAGGTAGCAGGCAAACTGACCACCAGTAGTAGCTATGAAACCTAGGGGGCAACAGAGGAGGATTACCAACACAACTTAGGCATGCCTAATAATACGTTAAGCAGACCTCCATCTAAACGAGGCAAAAATGGCAGTAAACGAAAAGAAAATGAAAACAAAACCCCCGAAGACACACAACAAACAAACTGGCAGTCAGAGAGAAACATCAGCCACTTCATTGAAGTTAAGCTAGCTGTGCCAGCTGCAGTGTGCCCCACCCACTCCCCTACCCGAGGCAAGACAGAAAACCCTAGACCCCCGACGTACCCTAAGGGATAGACAACACCAAGCAATGAAGTCCTCGAATGGGGAGTGATTCCCGAACACCCCAGAGAAGATAAACCTGACATGCAAGGGCAATACTCACGGAGCACCTTGGAAAGGTGACCATAGGCACATGGTGCTCCTGTACACTAACACACCTGGACACCACATCAACACACAGCCACACACAGCAAAAATCCAGAACATGAACTTGAGGTAAGAGGTGCTGACCTGACCACAAGCACATCAGCTTAGGAACTGGAGCGGTGGGTTGCCAGTCCCCACCCCCTCCTTTTCCTATAGAAGGGAGGGGGTAGCAAAGGGCTGCTTGTTTGATTTCTTTCTAAGGAAGTTATTTTGATCTTTTGTGATGTAGATTACACAGGTTAGCCAGACAGGTCTGTTTTGATTTGCCTTCCTTTTTGGGTCCTTCCCCAGTCGATGGCAATTATGACATACTTTAAATGTAAAGTGCTCATAGGCCATTGCTACCTGTCTCTCTCTGAGGGAACCAGGGTCTAGCTTGTGGTTCCCAGTAGGCCTAAGAACTTCTGTGACTGATGACCCCACACTAATATAGCACATATCAGTTCAGATAGCTTTAGGGAGCCGATGGGGCTCCCCACAGAAAAGTAACCATACTTTCTATAGAGCAGCGATTCCTAACATTTTATGGGATGGCTCTATTTTCTAATATAGAACCATACTCAAAAGAGCCCCAAAGTGGGTCACAATCCACCAGTTGGGAAGCTTGGGCTCTAAAGTCTTTGTTAAGAAGTATTTGAAAAAACTATACTTTAATTCACAAAAATAATGACATGATTTTTTTTAAAATGACGAGAACAGAAACAGTGCTTACAGTTGAGTGACTTGCCGTGCCAGGAGGAGCAGTGGCTGACCCAGAGGGAGGGTGCGTAGAAGACCCTCTGGTGTCCCCTTCTGCCGTGTCTCCCTCCATGAAGCCCTGAGGAGTCAGACTGGGCACTTCCCGACCGACACAAGTGTCCACTTGCACCCAGCCTCCCACCATCATCCTGAGAGCCATCATGTCCTCCAAATCGTATCTGGCATATTAATAAGAATAACAATTACTGTGATAATGAATTCTGGTAACAACAGCCAAGATTAATTATAAATGAGAATATGACAGACACAATTATTCTGACATATTAGAGCTACAGTTTATCAGTATGATAAGCACTCTTAGAATACACAGACGTTTCTGATGCAAATTACACTATTTAAACATGTTATATATCACAATGTTGATATAGTCATTGATTATGCACCCTATACCCATCCCATGGGCAGTGGTAGAAAGGATTAGTGTCACAATATAGTAAATTAAATTATTGTACTACAAATATATGCTACATGGGACGGAAATCAAATGGGACGGTGGTCGGCCGAGCAGACAGCACGCTGGACTTGTGATCCTGTGGTCCCGGGTTCGATCCCGGGCGCCGGCGAGAAACAATGGGCAGAGTTTCTTTCACCCTATGCCCCTGTTACCTAGCAGTAAAATAGGTACCTGGGTGTTAGCCAGCTGTCACGGGCTGCTTCCTGGGGGTGGAGGCCTGGTCGAGGACCGGGCCGCGGGGACACTAAAAGCCCCGAAATGATCTCAAGATAACCTCAAGAAGATACACCCAAACACCACACAATACCCAGAATATACACAAAGTAACCATTCAACATACACACAGCAACTGTCCAACACACTCAGCAACCCTCCAACACACATACAGCAAACCACCCAATACACACACGATAACCACCCAACATACACGCAATAATCGTCTAATACACACACACATCTTCATGTACAGGAGTCTTGGTAGATATATGGAAAAAGGCAAACACAGTTCCAATCTACAAAAATGGTAGAAGGGAAGACCCTCAAATACAGACCTGTATTACTGACAATAGTAGTCAAATCACTAGAAACAATAATTAAAACCAAATGGGCAGAAGACCTGGAGAGAAATTATATAACAGAAAACAGCATGGTTTTCAAACAGGAAGATCTCTTGTAACAAAGAACCCTGAACGTCAAAGAGGGAGACCCTAGGAAGACCCCCTAGGAAAGAAATCCAGAGAAAAACTAGCATTGAATGTAATGAAATGCCTTTTTCTGGGTGAGACTCAGAGGCTCCCTGGAGCTATAATGGGCGGATGTGTATATACTCAACCGTGGCAACAGTTAATTGACGGAGTTCTTGGCCTATCGGGGACCAGCACCATGACCTGGCCCTCTCAGAGAGGCACAAGGAGCAATGGCCTATAAATACCCCTGTGTAGTTGGAAGCAGTCTATATCTGCCATCTACCAGGTCAGGCACCGAGAAAGGTAGGAATCTCAAAACAAACTACAGCTGGTTAAAAATTTGCTAACCCAAAGCCAAACGAGCAAACAGAAGCTCCCCAATCAGGCGCATAGTGCAAGCCGGAGATGAAACAAAGCACGAGAAATTTTACAGAATGGGGCAGAAGTGACATCCATCCCGAATGCAAGCGGGAGCGGATCCGCCAGTGCCGCACGATACGAGGCGACGGTATTCGGCATCATATGACCGTCCTGAAAGAGCCAAGAAAGGACAAGATATCCTGATCAAAAATAGAAGACAACCTACAAGGAGACAGAAAATGGTGAAAAGAACGCCCGGAAACTTCATTGTGTCGCCAAGATGAAGTTTGCAGGTGGGACACCATCAATGTAGCCACCTGATCACCATACATATGATAATAAACCCACGTCAAAAAGACCAGAAGCAAAGAGCGGAGTAGACCGAACCATCCATGTACCGGACCGGTCCGATCTGCTGACAGAAGCGGAGCCATGGAAAACCATGGAAAAACCCATGGAGTCTGGGTACAAACACTGAGCAAGCAGTGCCTGAAACCAAGGCTGGGCCGGCCACCAAGGGGGCCACTAGGACAACTCTTCTGTGGTAGGATTCTGAGTCAGAACCTGAAAGCAACAGCTGGACTGGGAGAAAGAGGTACAGGAATCTTGATCGGTCCTGCTGAAAAGCGCCCACTATGAAGGCTTCGCAGTCGAGGAAGGGTGCTACATATATCGGGAGACACCTTGACGAAGCTCACGCGAAAAGATCTACCTCCTGGAGCCCATATGTCCGGCAGAGCCAATTGAAGGAGTCGGTGTCAACCGTCTATTCCGTGGATAGGGAAATGAACCGGGACAGGCTGTTTTCCAGGACGTTGGACTCTCCTCGGATATGTGCCTAACCCCCAGTTGATGGCAGACAAAGAATACCCCCAACCACAGGGGGTTTTTTCCAGAGGCCATTGTATTAGTCCGATAGGCTCCAGGGAGTCTCCAGGGGCTCCCCACAGAAATAACTTGGTTGTAATTAGAATATACCTGGCCTATGACTGAAGTGGTGTGCCTCCTAAAGTGATATGGTTCCTGACTGACCTATCCGTGACTAAAGCTGCTTATTTAATATATGGTTAATGCTTACCTTATTTGTTTTTGGAAAAAGACTAGAATTGATCTCATCTGTGGCAAGAACTGACCTGGTCTGAAGCTAAGTTATGCATGTGGTGCTGTGGCACTTGAGGCCAAGGTAGCTGTAGAGTCGGTTGTGACTGACAGGCAGCATCGGCACAACCATCATCCACATGTTGCTGTCTCTTCAGGCCACTCCCAACCCGTTGATTTGGCGCACTCCTCGATTCCCCAGTATCATTGGGCCGTGCTAATAAATGAGACCTTGAAGTTTCATTAGGATTTTCCATTGCAATAGTAGAGGATGAAAACATGGCAGAGTGGTGTACTGTGGGATCAAGACAGCATGCAGAACATCGAAGTGGGAAATGCGTATGGTGAAATGCGCTGTGAGCAGGCATCTGTCCCAACATGCTTTGTCCTGAGTCAAGTCCACTCCTATGCATTTGAAGAGATAAATTCTGAGTAAACTGCTGTGGTGTACTAGAATGATGACAGGTTCCTGGATCACTGGAGCTATGAACCGATGCATCTGCTTCACATATGATCTGGTGGTGTGGAGGTTCCATATGGGATGTCATCCTCCAATTCTTCCTCTGGAATCAGGTCATCCACCTCCCTACTGCTACTGCTGCTCACTGTGCTTATGCGCTTGTTGCTACCCAAACGCTTTAGCAGTTTACGACGTCGTTCAGCAGAGTCTATCATACCACACTGCTGAAAGTGGTCAGGCCTCAAATTAGTCAGGTGTTTTACAAGATTAATGTAAATAATAATAATATAATGCCAAAGGTGACAGTTATTTTACTTTTAATGAATGAGTACCAGTAACGAAATTATCATATTACACACAAAATTAAAAGCACACATGCATATTAGTGTACAGATTATGGAAACAAGAGTGTTTCCTTGTGTCAAATAGGCTGCTTTATTCAGTCCCCCATACACTTTGCAGTGGGTGTTTGCTTCAAGTCATTTTTACCTAACATTATTTGCTTCCTTTTAAATATACTTCAAATAAAAGGACTGTACATACAACAATGCCAAACATCATCATCTATTTTAATTTCTTAAAATATGTTCATCAATAATTTGGGTAACGCTAAGCTTGGGCTTTCTATACCTCTCTTACTTAGTGGGGAGCCGGTCGGCCGAGCGGACAGCACACTGGACTTGTGATCCTGTGTTCCCGGGTACGATCCCGGGCACCGGCGAGAAACAGTGGGCAGAGTTTCTTTCGCCCTATGCCCCTGTTACCTAGCAGTAAAATAGGTACCTGGGTGTTAGTCAGCTGTCACAGGCTGCTTCCTGGTGTTGAAGGCCTGGTCGAGGACCAGGCCGCGGGGACACTAAAGCCCCGAAATCATCTCAAGATAACCTCAAGATAAGATGATACTTATCACGATTGCTATAAATTCATGCCATCTATCGTGAAAGTCTGCTCGTGAGTTTACCTTTGCCCCCTGACCAGGGAATGTAGTTATAAGTGAAGAGTCCCACATAGTCCATTGTTATAATTGGCTGTTCCATACACTTACTACAAAGCTTTAACCATTTATATGATGATAAAAGTCTTTAGGCCTTCCCTACTTAACAGTATTATATATAATATACTGTGTACATTGTAAAAGATAATTTTGGGGGCGTGTGGAATGGATTAATTCAATTTACATTACTTCTTATGGGAAAATTCATTTTGGTTTTCAAGCAGTATCTGGGAATGGATTAAATTCAGAAACGAAGGTACCACTGTATATTCATTGGTAATTATAGGTAATTTACTGTATTTATTAAGACATTCTATGCTTCAGAAACAAGCTTCATTATGCTTCAGAAACATTAGCTTCAAATTCTTGCCAGAATTTGAGCTAATTGTATAATTTTTTCTACCAAACAGTGGGGGAAGATATTTGCTACTCACTAAAATTTTGTTTAAGGATTTTTAATGGTAGATATGGAAAGTGCATATTTTTTCTTATTGAAAAGTAATGAAAATCAGGAATAAAAATAATTTTCTGGAAGGGGTGAATGGTGGGTTCTTGAAGTCGTCTCATCTACCCCCCCCCCCCTACTAAATCACACCAACCAAAAGTGTCATGTATGGCCTACTAGGGATTAAAACCAGAACCTCCACACCCCTCTTTTAACAGAGGCATAAGGAGCAGGGGACTGTTATACCTGGAGATATCTGAAGAGGGTTCTGCGTGTTCTTCTACTCCCCAAGCCCAGCCCAGGGCTCACTGAGGAAATATCAAGAAAGTCAGCAAATTAACACTTTCGCGCTATCTGGACGCGCCGGCGCGTTCGGTTTCGTCTAACGTAAACGCATAGTGGACATAAAGTTATGTCAACTTTTAAAATATTTGTATAAAATTCAATTTTTATCCGATTTACTTTGGGTTTGTTTCAAACTGCGCGCTATGAGGCTCTCTTTCTCACCACTAGGCTGCATGGTACAATAAGTTCATGAAAGGTGTGGATAACGTCGATCAAATGGTATTTTGTCCCAAACGGGTTGCAGGTGGGTGACTTTAGCCGTTTATACTGGTAATTCTTCCCCCATATCATGTATTATATGCATATGTCTGTTTAGGGAATTTTATTCCGATCAATATACAACCAAAAATAACTGTGTGCAACAAGTATAATCTTGACAAACATAACAAAAGTAAAAATATTTCGTGTGTGTTTGACGCTCACTGATATGTTCCAGCGTTGTTTTATATTTGTCGCTATTCTAACTTACGCTTTGTTGATATTTTTTACCTATGGGCACATAGAACATTCTATTGCGAATACATTGACATGAAAATGAATGACGTACATAGAAAATTAATGTCATGAGAGTGAAATAAGTATAAACTTTCAAAGCGCTGTGCGTCGTCCCGTCACCGATACCGGGTAACAATTTCACCACTTCCCACACTCTTGCGGGCGGGCTGCATCAATATTCAACGCTTATATTCATATCACCGTGTTGGGAATTTCATTGCGAGTCCATTGATACCAAAATTAACGCTGTAGAACAAGTGTGGAGGTGATTATAATCCCAAGAGTAAAAACATTTTGTTGCTGATGGGCGCTCACGGCGAGTCATCTACGTAGTTATTTATTTGGTGCTGGTATCCCTATATGTTTCGTGACTTATTTTACTAATGTTCTTCTAGAGAATTTTATTGCAAACACGTTGGTGCCAAAATGAAATACGTAGCATGAGAACTAAGGTCAGGAGAGTAAAAAGAGTATACACATTTTTGTTTTTACGCTTAAGCGATAAAAACGCAGCGCGCACATTCGGTTGGCTGAGTGACCTTTGCGGAGAGCGCGAAAGTGTTAATACAGACAACTGCAAGGGTAAGAAAAATAAGAAACTGACACACCCAAATGAGTCCACAAATGATTCACTTAGAAATTAGGTTGAACCCCCCATTTAGTTACAGCTGGCTACCAATAGGTGGTAGTCCCACTGGGAACTCTCAGCATCTAACACCATCTTGGCCTCAGTCCTAATGTTGATGTCTGAATTTAAACATCTTCACCTTGAGCTGAATGTGTTTAGGAAGATTCCTTCCCACAAGTGCTCATTTTGGCATTGCCCCTGTCCTGACAGTGATCTCTCTGGTGAGTTTGGAAGCTTCTCCCTTAGAGGCCATACTACTGTGTAGGGTGTCTCACTCTTAGTAGTACAAATCTTTGACTCCTTTGCAAGGCATTATGCTTGGGGGGTAATGACCTATGTAATTACCTAAGTGTAGTTACAGGATGAGAGCTATGCTCGTGGTGTCCCGTCTACCCAGCACTCTTTGTCATATAACGCTTTGAAACTACTGACTGTTTTGGCCTCCACCACCTTCTCACTTAACTTGTTCTGAATAGAGTCCTGGAGACTCATTACTTTGGTCAAGTTTCCCCGGTCGAGGTTCCAAGGTTTGTGTTGCGCTTGTGTTGCCCTGGGTCGAGTTCCTGTCCCAGTGTGTTATCTTCACAAGTGTCATTTTCACTCTCCCCCATCCCAGTAAGTCCTTTGTTTTTCTTCTACTTTCGGGTGTCACTGTTTGGTTCCTTCAGAAACCCAGCGTTGGATGTAATGAAATGCCTCTTTCTGGTAGGGCATCACAGACTCCCTGATTCCCTCCCCTCTACCAGGTTTATCAGTTTATGGTCTTTCAGCTCTGTACTGAGGCAAAGATGGTGTTGAAGGCTGAGTTCCCAGAGGTGCTGCCACCTATTGATGGCAAGCCATAACTAAGAGAGGTTCGACCTCGTTTCTGAGAGATTCATTTGCAAAGTTGTTTGGCTGTTTCAGTGGTTCATTTTTCTGGACCTTGCATTACTCCACTGACTTTCTGGGCATTTTCTCGATGACGGTGATCATAACAATCCCCTGCTCCCTGTCCCTCCCTCTCTGAGAGGGAGGGAGGGAGGGGGGGGGGGAAGGTTCTAGCACTTGTCCCCTGAGTAGGCCATACAAGACTTCTATTGATGATGTGAATCAATAGTGGGAAACCATCACAGTAAAATAGCTTCAGGAAGCCACCAATGCCCACCCTACCAGAAAGAGGCCTTTTACTACATTGAACACTGATTTTGTTGAGTCCCAAGCAATCTCTTCTCCATAGACATGCAGTTAAATGTAAACACATACAGCTAGGGTTATGGAGTGTCAATTTTGTTCCCACTACCAATCAGAGGTCTTGAGCAGTAATATTTGATACAATGTGGGATATTATTTAACATATATTTCAGAATTCAAAGATATTTCTGATTACAATGCCAAAATCTTATGAAAACAATAATAATTAGGAATATAATATTACATACTGATCTTAATTGTTGCATCCTAAGATGCTTTAGGGTCAGCAAAAATCTACTTCAAGTCCTGCTTGATCTACTTAATCTATCCTAAAGTCCAACAGACAAACAATTCAACATCTGCTCTTAGTACTGTATACTGTGGAAGAAAATGAAAATCTGTAGTATACTACAGTAGATATACAGTAGTATGTATATACAATATACAAAGATACAGAAAATCTTTGTATATTGTAGAGGAATTTGAAAGTCTTTCTTTATTACTGCATAGGAAAAGGAAGGTCTTTTCTTGCAGCAGCAAAGTGATCTCTCTTAGGATACTGTAGAGGAAGAGTGACGTCTCTCTCAAGATACTATAGAGAAGAATGAAGTCTTTCTTAGGATACTATAGAGGAAATGAAGCTCTCACTGATAGGATACAGAAGAGGAAAAGGAAGTTCTCTCTTAGGATACTGTACGGATAAAGAAGTCTCTGTCTCGGGATATTGTGGAGGAAAATGAGCGCATCTCTTAAAATACTGCCAAGGTAGAGAAAAGTGTCTTAGAATACTGTAGACTCTTAGGATACTATGGAAAAAAAGGAATCTTACAGTACTGTAAAGAAAGAAAGAATCTCTCTCTCTCTCTCCTCTCTTAGGATACTATAAGGGAGGAGGAAAGTCTCTCCTAGTATACTGTAGGGGAAAAGGAACGAGTCTCATTATAAGACTAAGAAAGCCTTTCTCTTAGGATACTAAAATCAAATCAAATATAGCATTACCGGTGTGGGAGAGTCCAAAGGATCTCCTGGAGTTGTTGGTGTCTCAGGGCCATCGGATGGTAGGGGACGACGGGTAAGGCTCAGCTGCAAGCGTCGTCGTTGATCACGCAGCTCCTCTTCACTACTGTCAATGCTAGTAGCTGAACTGGCCATGGACCACACCGAGTCTTTGTGATGTAGGGCTGTGTGATGTCGATAATGATGCTCGTCAACTTCATCTTGTTCTTCCTCGTCTCTGGAGTTATCATCATTTTCTTCCAGTTCAGGATCGGATTCTGGCTGATCGTCTGGGCTTTCTTCCCCAGGTTCTACTTCATCATTGAGCAACTTACCATCACGATCAAGGTCAAAGGAGGCCTGGCCAATGATGAGTCGCTTTCGTGGGACCTCAGGTGACTTCTGTCCCTGAAGATCCAAGAGTCGTCGGTTCTCAGGATTCAACACTGATGATAGCCTGTTTGGTCGTCCTGCTGCTGCTAGTGTATTCATTATAGAAGCCTTTACCACAGTCTTTTTGGCAACTGCAGCAAATCTTTTGATCCCAGTTGACTGAGGTGGGGTCTGTGGCGAGCGAATACGCTCCTCATTGGCACGCTCCATCATAGAGCGAGAGCGATTCTCTCGCAAGTTATCGAGCAATTGTGTCATCAGGGGAGAAACTGTTGCTACAGATGACCGACGCAGAGCTGCACACAAAAATGAACAACCAAACAGAAGAATTAACAAAACAGAAGGTTGTAAATAAACATACAAATAAATACAGAATGAAACAAAACAGTTTAATTTAGGAAATAATATGCATAAACAAATAAAGATACAGTATAAGTATGAAAACTAAAAAAAAAAAAAAAAGCAGCAACAAAATTTACAACGGCACACACATTCTCCAAAGTCAGTATCATAGTGCAGTATGTGTATAGCTTGGTCATTACTGGTAGTAAACTTGACTATTACTAAGCCAGTTATGTAAAGAAATCAAAGAAATCAAATAAAATGCAAAACCATACAGAAATAAATGAATAATAAAAACTCAATAGTTTTGAAAACTCAAATAATGAAAACTCAAATAATGAAAAATTCAAAACTCTCTAATTGCTACAGCTTCCATTTCTACTAAAAAAATTTTGGGGGGGATATCTTCATGGACCCCGTTAGCCTTCTTGAATAGCTTAAAATTTATTTCCAAACTTTTTAAAATTAAACAAAAATACTGTATAAACACAAAAATTCAGCATCTCACAAAAATCTTCACAACTACAGGGTATTTCAAATTCATTATTATTCTTGATTAATCAAGACTGGGGACACCATATTGTTTTGGCAAAACTCAAGAAAGCTCCCTCCTCCTCCTCCTCCTCCAGGAAAAGGAGGAAAGAGAGTGGTTCTAGCAAACACGTGAGACAACAATCACATGCTGTCAATCACGTTGATTGACGGTTGAGAGGCGGGACCAAAGAGCCAGAGCTCAACCCCCGCAAACACAACTAGGTGAGTACAACTAGGTGAGTACAACTAGGTGAGCACAACTAGGTGAGCACAACTAGGTGAGTACAACTAGGTGAGTACAACTAGGTGAGTACAACTAGGTGAGTACAACTAGGTGAGTACAACTAGGTGAGTACAACTAGGTGAGTACAACTAGGTGAGTACAACTAGGTGAGTACAACTAGGTGAGTACAACTAGGTGAGTACAACTAGGCGAGTACAACTAGGCGAGTACAACTAGGTGAGTACAACTAGGTGAGTACAACTAGGTGAGTACAACTAGGTGAGTACAACTAGGTGAGTACAACTAGGTGAGTACATAAACTTGTAGATTTTTGTTCACTTCATTTCTTCCGTCAGCATGAGCATGAGTCACACAGAAGTCACTCACTGCATTTTACATGAATATATTGAACAGCTTGAGAATGGCATCTGTGGCAGCAGCAGAAAGCAAAGCAATAGACAAGGAATCCCCAGATGAGGAACATACATCAATTTGCAACTACATAGAGAATAATCCCTGTACTGCCCAAGAATGGAGACTCGCCTAAAGATGAGTGTGATCTTTGTGGTCCACTGCTGTTAATGCCAAAGGTACCTTTAACGGTAACCTGGCCGTGGAGCTCCTAAAATCGAACAGAGTAAATAAGAGAAGGCACAAACAGAGCACCTCTGATACCTGTGAAGGAAGAGCCAAAAGCCTTTAAAATCTATAGCAACTGCCTTCAACTCAAAGGCATCAACAATGGAAGGTCCTGAACCCCAAAGGCACATAATGTACCAAAGAAATAGGGTAATTGAAGAAAGGTTAGTAAGTTGCACAGCCTTTGTCAATTTCCTGGGGAGTGGGCAGCCACAGAAGCCAACTGCTCCAGCCCCTTTCTCCATTGTTACTCACTGGATCCAAAGCCCTAAGTTGTTTAGGAAGTGAATCAATGCAGATGGCTAGGAAGCTGAGTAGCAAATATGGACACCTTTAAGAGAAAACTAGATAGTTTTCCTTCAAGAGGTGCCGGACCAACCTGAGCTGTGGTGGATATGTGGGCCTGCAGGCCAGTTCCAAGCAACAGCCTGTTGGACCAACCTCTCAAGTCAAGCCTGGCCCTGGGCTGGGTTTGGCGAGTAGAACTACTCCCAGAATCCCATCCAGGTACAATCCATGTACAAACAGAAGATGAGTGAACCAGATTGTCGAAGGTTAAAACAAAAGCAACAGAATATGCAGTGTCCTTTCTCATAAAGAAGATGAGGATCAGCAGCACTGCCACACTGCTATGAGAAAGCGTTACAAATGCCTGTAGTGCAAAGCCCAATCATGCAATGTGACCCCAGCCTAAAGGTTAACAGGTTGCCAGCCCAAAAAAAAAAGCATGCTCGTCCAAAACAGAAGTCCAACACTGACAACTGGCACCCGCTCGTGGGTCAAAGGACTCCTGAACCCAACAGACAAAAATTTTATCTTGGACAACAGAAATGGTCATCAATGTCCACAAAAACAGCATTGAATGTAAGGAAATGCCATTTCCCGAGTGAGTCCTGGAGGCTCCCTAGAGTTATCAGACTGATATGCTATATGTTAGTCTGGGGCATCAGTCAATTGGAGTTCACCCTATTGAGGGACCACGAGCCAGAACCCTCAGAGAGGCAAAGAGACCAATGGCTTATGGAAACCCCCTTGTACTTGGGGGCATTCCACATCTGCCATCGACCAGGGTTAGCACCCAGAAAGGTAGGCACAACAAAACAGACCACACATAGTAAGAAAATTGCAACCGAAGACTGAACAGAGGTACAGGAATCCCCAACCTAAAACAAGCAAACAAGCAAACATAACACCCCGCCGCTGTGTTGCTCGTCCATACAGCCCTCTCCTTACTGGGAGGGGAAAGCCCCAGACCCCCCGACTGGCTACTCAACAACTCCAGTTCAGAGGCTGATCATTAAAACAAAGCGAAAACTGCCGACCGAAGGGAAAAATGGTGCTAGGGAGCTCTGGAGCTCACCCAGAAAATGGAGTATCATTATATTCAACGCTGGTTTTCTGTGGGGAGCCCCTCTGGCTTCCCTGGAGCTACCTAACCAAAGACAAGTAAAAGAGGAACTTACCAGGGAGGCAGCCGCTACTCATTCCTCAACTCAAAGTCGAGACAACTGGCTGCAACCTGCGACAAAAGTCTCACACACACGAATGACCAGGACTAGGGACGTTGACCAAATAACGGGCGGCCAGGACCCTGTTCAACCAAAAAAAGCCCTGCACCCAAATGTCAGCCCAAGATATGTTGCCAAAGATGGCAGCCAAAGCAGCAAACTTATGAACGTCATGGGTACGAGGATAGAACATAGGCTGGCTAGACTTAATGACCCTGCGAACAATCTGGGAGACTCGAGCCATGGAACAGGGAATGAGGGAAACTGGATCAACCCAAAGAACGTCCCCGGCCACCAGGGCTGAGGTGCGCAAATAACGATAGATCTGCAACCGGACACAACACATGATGCACCCCCGACCTGACCAACCAAGCATCAATGACCCAAGGGCCCCTCCGGAAAGCTGCAGTCTCGTTCTTTGCCAGAAAAGAAGGAGACGGCTGCAACCGAACAAAATGACCATCAAGACTGAAGGAGCAGAAAACCCTGCGCCGGAGGACAGCACGAAGCTTGCCAACCCAACTCCCCCAGACGCCAATGTCAACAGAAAAAGAGCCTTGGAAAAACACTTGAACCGAAGGGGCCACCACAAACAGAAGATGAAAGAGAACACCCTGTCCAAGGACCAGGAAGGCTCAGGTGGCGCATGAGCAGGGCCGGAGGTGACACAAAGCATGAGAAAACTTATGGAATGGGGCAGAAGTGATATCCACCCCAAACACAAACTGAAGCAGCTCCACCAGCACTGCACGATACGAGGCGACAGTATTTGGCATCAAATGACGGCTCGGTGTTGGTTCGGGGTCTTGAAGTGGGTAGAATGGTTCGGGGCCACAGCACGACCCCGAACCAACACAGAGACAGTAGAAGCAAGAACATAAGCTACTTATGTTCATGCATGTAATAGCCTATTGATATTCATTCATCCACTTGGTCCTCTCAATCACGTCTTGTACCACCTCCCCAAGAGAATATATGCTCTTGCTAAAGCATTGCAAATTTGTCTTTCAAAATGTAAGGAGTGCCTTGCGAAACATATCCCTAGGCATCAGACCATAAATGTGAAAATGAACATTGAAGAGTTAATTTTTCAACTTACCTCGACAGTGAAGAAAAACATAAGAAATATTGAGAAGATTCGTGCCAGAATCATTAATCTTACCCATTTCGATTATATTCAACAACATATGTTTACAAGCAAGACTGCTACAAAAATATACTAATTATTATATACAGTATAAATATATATATAAATATACAGTATATATATTTATAAAGTATATAAATTTGTATATTTATTATAAATATATATTAAGTTATATATAAACATATATAAAGCAGTAGTAATGACTACCACCTCAAGCAATAAGGCCACCCATAGATTATATCCCAGTAACAACATCTATCACATCCTGGTGTAAGGAATTAGAATGTACCATAACCAAAACACAGAAGTATATTTATTTCTTATATTTATTATTGAGGAGGTACCTTATAATAGTAACTGAAGGAATAGTTGTAGGTGACAAGTCAAATATCTTGGCGAGATCACAGTTAAGGTACGTTAATATCTTCATGTTGTAAAATACATTTTGTTATGGAGAAGATGAAAATATGTATCAAGTATCACAGAGATATATATGTTTCACATTTTGTACACAAATGATATGACATTTATTTATATGTATTTATAATGCTGACATATTATATATATATGTATATACAGTATATATATTAATTTTATTTTTATTTACTTACTTATTTTTGTTTTCTTTCCTACCTACCTACCTACCTAATAGGAATAAGCATCTTGGTCTATTAGGTTGTACTGTAGGCCAAGTTGCCTGACAAGCTCAGTTTTCCTGAAATTATATATTTTTCCAATATTGTTTTCTTGTGGAATGATAAAGTTTTCATTAGATCATACATGATTTCATATTTTTTTAATTTGAATTCAAACTAACAAAGAAATTTTATCAAACCTTACCCAACCAACCTAACATAACATGACTAAGTCAGTAATTCATGTTCTTAACACTTTTGCCCACCGATGAAGTATGGAGTCAAAAGTTTACTAGTTCAATACTCACTGATGACTAAGGATGGCATCAAAAATTAAAAACATTTGGCTTTGTGAAAACCATAGTTTTGGACATTATATGCATATACACCTGTAGGGATTTTCATTGCGAACACATTGATATAAAAAAGAAAGACCTAGGACGAGAATTGAGGTAATAAAGTTGAAAAGAGTAAACACATTTTATTATTCTTTATTAGCGCTCACTGGGGTAATGCACCGTCACTTTCTCTGTTTGTTGTAGGTGGTACGGCGGGCTTTTGGACTTTATATTTGCATATACACCTGTAGGGAATTCTATTGCGAACACAATGATACAAAAATGAAAGACCTAAGACAAGAATTGAGGTGACCAAAGTGAAAATAGTGTACACATTTCATTGCTCTTTAGCGCTCCCCAGTAACTCTCTCAATTTGTCTGCTTTGTGTGGGTGGTATGCCGGGCTTTCGGACTTCACATGCATTTAATCGTGTAGAGAATTCTATTGGGAATACATTGATATCAAATTGGAAAACCTAGGATGAGAATTAAGGTGACAAAGTTGAAAAGAGTATACACTTCTTAGTATTACCGCGCTCTCTAATGGATGGCCTGGCGCTCATCCCTGGTCTCATCACCTACTTTCATCACGTTGGCGGGTGGAACGCGCCACAGTTTTTGACAATATATGCATATGCTCCTGTTGGGAATTTTATTGCGAACACAATGATACCAAAATGAAAGACCTAGGACGAAAATTGAGGTGACCAAAGTGAAAGGAGAGAACACATTTTATCTCTCTAGTGCGCTCCCGGGTAACTTTCTCTTATTGCTGCGGGTGGTAAGCCGGGCTTTTTTAGTTTATTTGCTTTGAGTTCTGTAGAGTATTCTATTGCGAACACATTGATACAAAATTGAAAAACCTAGAACGAAAATTAAGGTGACAAAGTTGAAAAGCGTCTACACTTTTCAGTATTAACGCACGCTCCCACGAGCTCCCGCGGAACGTCCAAAACCACTAGGGTAGGAGTAATGCTTGCTCACCCAAAATGCGAAAGTGTTAATAAATATCATAATATTAATTGGAATACACCAATTTGAAAAGAATACGGGCTATTCATGCTCGTGCCACCTCTTGGGTGGCTTAATCTTTATCCATCAATCTTTGAAAAGAAATATTTGAAAGCAAATAATCTCTGTCTGTTAAGCAAATTGGGCCTTGCATACTAGGCCATGTAGTGCAGTTGGGATTATTAGGCACCACCCACACACTAACACACACACAAAAGCACAAACATTTATACCAAAGCAGAGGTGCAGAACTAGGAAACAGGATTGGTTCAACAGAAATTGAAAGAGGGCCAGAGACCAAAGGACACAAAAACGGAATCAATATAGGAAGAGGCCAAACCCCCAAACATACCAACGATACAAAGATGTAAGAAACAACTACACGGCAGTGAGGAGAGAGGAAGAAAGAAATTTTGAAAAAGGGATTGTAAATGTAAAACAGAACCAAGCCTATTCTATAAATTCATAAACAACAAATTGCAGAAAGGATAATATTCAGAGGTTGAAAATGGGAAATAGATTCATGGAAAATGAAAAGGAAATGTGTGAAACATTAAATGAAAAGTTCCAAAGTGTGTTTGTACAAAATTAAATCTTCAGGGAACCAGATACAATAAGAATTCCAGAGAACAACAGAGAGTACATAGAGGTGTCTAGAGAGGAAGTGGAAAAAATGCTCAAGGAGCTAAGTAAGAACAAAGCAGTTGGTCCAGATGGAGTTTCACCATGGGTTCTGAGAGAATGTACACCTGAGCTCAGCATTCCACTTCAACTGATTTTTCAGGCATCCCCGTGTACAGGAGTTGTAGCTGATGTGTGGAAAAAGGCTAACATAGTTCCAATCTACAAAAGTGGCAGCAGGGAAGATCCCCTCAATTATAGACCTGTATCACTGACAAGTGTAATAGTCAAAATATTTGAAAAAATAATTAAAACTAAATGGGTAGAACACCTGGAGAAAAATGATATAATATCAGACAGACAGTATGGTTTTCGATCTGGAAGATCCTGTGTAACGAATTTACTCGGTTTCTATGATCAAGCCACAGAGATTTTACAGGAAAGAGATGGTTGGGTTGACTGCGTCTATCTGCACCTTAAAAAGGCTTTTGACAGAATTCCACGTAAGAGGTTGTTCTGGAAACTGGAACATTTTGGATGGGTGACAGGTAAGCTTCTAACATGGATGAAAAATTTCCTATCTGATAGAAAAATGAGGGCTGTAATCAGAAGCAATGTATCGGATCGGAGGAATGTCACAAGTGGAGTACCACAGGGTTCAGTTCTTGCGCCTGGTAAATGTTCTTTAGGGAAGATAAAAAACTTGATGATTGTCATGCCCTTCAAGAAGACCTGGACAAAAATAAGTATATGGAGCACCACTTGGCAAATGGAATTTAATGTGAATATATGCCATGTTATGGAATGTGGAATTGAAGAACATAGACCCCACACAACCTATAAATTATGTGAGAAATCTTTAAAGAATTCTGACAAAGAAAGGGATCTAGGGATGGTTCTAGATAGAAAACTGTCACCTGAGGACCACATTAAGAACATTGTACGAGGAGCCTATGCTACAATTTCTAACTTCTGAATTGCTTTTAAATACATGGATGGAGAAATACTAAAGAAATTGTTCACGATTTTTGTTAGACCAAAGCTGGAATATGCAGCAGTTGTATGGTGTCCATATCTTAAGAAACACATCAACAAACTGGAAAAGGTGCAAAGACATGCCACTAAAGTGGCTCCCAGAACTGAAGGACAAGAGCTACGAGGAGAGATGCCGAGAGAGAGAGGCATTAAATATGCAAAAACTAGAAGATAGAAGAAAAGAGGGCGATATGGTCACTACGTTCAAAATAGTAACAGGAATCGATAAAATTGATAGGGAAGAATTCCTGAGACCCGGAACTTCAAGAATAAGAGGTCATATATTTAAACTAACGAAATAAAGCTGCCGGAGAAATATAAGAAAATTCACTTTTGTAAACAGAATGGTAGACGGTTGGAACAAGTTAAGTGAGAAGGTGGTGGAGGCCAAGACCGTAAGTAGTTTCAAAGCGTTATATGACAAAGAGTGCTGGGAAGACGGGACACCACGAGCGTAGCTCTCATCCTGTAACTACACTTAGGTAATTAAACTTATGTAATTACACACACACACACACATACTGTATTAGTGTAAATTTCTATGTTAGTTTGAATTAAAATTAAAAAAATATTAAATCATATATAATATAATGAAAACCCTTTATCATTCCCTAAGAAAAAATATTGCAAAAATAATGTATGTACAAACCAGTAATTTCAGGAAAACTCGGCTTGTCAGGGAACTTACAACACAACCTAATAGTCCAAGATGCTTATTCTTATTAGGTAGGTGGGTAAGTAAAATAAATAAATAAATATACCTGTATATCTATCTATCTTACATGCATAAGACTAATTAAGCACTGTTTGTATATTTAATGCTGTCACTTGACCTATATAAATTCTATTGAAACAAGTGAAAAGTATTATATATTTGATGTATACACAAAAAATGCAAAACAAACAATTAATAACCAAACAAGATTTTTTCTCCTTTTTTTTTCCCCTCTACTAGGCGAGTTAGCAATGTACCGAGTACAAAATTTAAAAATTCTGGGTATGGTGATTCATATCTAACAGTGGCAAACATACATAACACTTAAAAATACTACAGTATCAAACATGATAATGCTCAAGTGATATAACAATTAACAAATACAGTGAGATAAGATTCTCTGTCACTACAATATCATTCACAGAATGTTAAAGCAGCCTACAATGAACATTGGATTGGCAGAAGAGATACTGTACACACAGGTACGAGCACTTTTTAAGATATGCTCTCCATCGTAACATTGCCAAGCTTCTTTGAGACATACTCGCCCACAATCAGCATGAGGGACTGCTTGGAAATATTGATTTTAGGACATAATCTTATGTAAGTAAGTCAATATGAAGCTATATCTGTATTTTAATTAGTCATTTTAGTCAAACAGGATGGAGCCTGGTAGAGCTCTGATATCATATCCATCAATGATGATTCAGAGATCACACAATCTTGTGTAACCAATGAGAGGATACCTATGATATTATGTGACAGCAAAACTGCCTGTGATTGGGAAGAGGCACATCACTTTCCTGCCTGATGTCACAGTGAGTGTTCTGCTGTGATAAGAACCTTTTTTTCATTGAGCCTTGTAAGCTGGACTGATTCAAGTTCAAAACAACACTACTCTCTATATGAAATAAATGAACCAGAGGACACCCTCTTAGCAGCCTGTATGAACACCTGTAGACGAATATTTGGAGGAAGACTGATAAAGTCATGAGTGTTCTGCTGTGTGACAGGAAGGTACTGCTGTTGTGATGGTCTATGTAAGACTGGAAGATGTGTTTTAGTTATTTTTGCAATCTACAACAAGTCAACTGGTTCATGGAGGAACATTGCGGAGTATTAGCAATGTACCACATTCTTCACTCCTAGCCGCAAATTGTTGTGAGTACTGCAGTAGGACAAGTGATCATGCTCTGTTTTGAAGGACTGGCTGTAATTAGTGCTAAATCAAAGACTGTCAGGAAGATGTACATGATGCTGATGTCCATTTTATAAATAGGAAACACAGTGGCGATGGATATTCACTGCATCAAGCGTTAGAATCACTTCAGTGTTACTAGTAAGCATCAGTCTGAAACACACTTTTGTAATCCCGAGGTAACTCTGTTTACGTTTGTGGTGAGGCTCGGAGAGAGGTGCACAAGCATTACTCATGCCTCGCCTAACTGCAGCAGCCGGGAGTTGCTGTGCACAAATTAAAGTGATATTTTGAAGTGTTGGAACAGTGAGCAATATTTATGAGACAGACATGAGTGTATCTGTGCTATCTCGGCTGGCCCTAGTACCTGTGTACAGTAGCCTTCATATGTATTGGTCTAGGCATCATGCATAATTTGTCAAGGTAATTAGCATTTTGATATAAATATATACAGCAGTTTACATTCAACCTGTGTATTGCTGTTATATGTCTGAGATGATACACACATTGCAGTATTCTCAGAAGAGTTATTGCAGAGATTTCTTGCAATGTTGTGCATATTTTAACTATTACTCTGACCATGACTGACTTGGTGAAGTGAGGTAAAATATATATTTATACTGTACAGTATTGCCAGTGTTTTTGTGATATTGATTTTACTCATACTCAAGTTATTATTAATGTAATGTACAGGAATACTGTATTGTGTTTTCACTAACATTGAAAATGACTTTAAGGGACCCCAAAAGATGTGGGCTCTCGCCTAGTGGCAGTTAAGCATACTACAGTTGGGTGTTTATACTACAGCAACAGACGTTCATCTTGTTAACCGAGGTTACCTAATATTCCAAAAGCAGTTTCTCGTTTTGTTGTGCTTATACTTTCTAGGTATATATATTCTCAGGTTTAGGTTGATATTTGATCCAAAAGCTCTCTTCACCTCAAAAAGAGTGTAAGATTTTGGTCCTGCATTTCCATAGGCAAAGATGGGGTCTCAGAAGGCAGGTGCATCTCCCTAATCTAAGGCTTGACTGTACAAACACTAAGCTTGAGGAGTTATGTAGGAGGGGGCCCCCCCTTAAAATGAACACAGGTTACTTACCTATCTGTATCAAAGACTATATGCTAGATGCAATGTTTTAAGCCAGAAAGGGCACACTGGAACCATGTGTATTAACAATCAACCATTTCACACCTGAGCTTGATTCACTGGAAAAAGATTTGCAATATTTCCATATAAATACTTAAGTGTCTATCACAAAATTTAAGCACTAACTGCCTCAATGTATGAATAAGACTAATGAATGCCTCACCAAGAACTCAAATGAGAGGAACACTAAGAACAAAATGAGTGCTTGAGAAATGCATTATTTTGTAATTTTGAATGCAAATTTAAAATTTCTCAAAACTTACAGTTTATGTAATTCTCCAACACTTACACTCATTTTATCCTGAATTTATATTTATTATAAATTACAGTGCGTGCTGAAGTATGGGTGGAGAATGGACTTATTAAATTTGATATAGTACAGTAGAATTGTTTTTATTTGAAACACAATTCACAGAATCTGGCAGCCCAGACCAAAACAAACGTGACCAAGCCCAACAAAATATAAAGTACCACTCGGTTAGGGTTTTGAACATCATGTCTTGAGATTGTTGACAAAGTACAGTGTAATGTGCAAAATCCAGGCTTGACACAAGAAAGCCCATCACTTGGCAAGATGTCATTAAGTAATGGAGTGACTACTGCCGCCAGTCGGTGACAAGGCAAGCCAACACTACTGTGCCTCACAGAAAATCTTATTTTCCTTTCTAAAAGCTATAATGCACAACAGTAGTGTCCAATCTGAATGGGACTCAGTTCTGCAGAAGGCAACACAAGTATTCCTTTTTGGTCATAAGATAACTGCAATCGATTACAAAAGAAAATAATGAGTCTTCTGGATAAGCAAGCCCTTGCATTTGCTGGACTGGAATGTGGAGCCATTAAATTTAAATATTCTGTATTATTATTTATTATGTTAAAAAAGTTACTTTTTCCAAGTGATCCTTGTATCAATATATGCATGAAAGCATGTTGTCACTTGCACTAATAAAAGTATTTTCATTTTTGGACAGAAAATAGTTAACTGAATGATAAAAATTCTTTTGCAGTGAAAGTGAACCCGAATGAATCATTCCATTCAAATGAGACTCCACTATATAGATGTATAGAGGACACTCCTCTCTGGCCCCCTGAACTTTGGGATTTATTAATGGTTGATAATTTCTCTGGTGCCATAACTTGGATTTAATGGACAAAACTTTATCTGGTCTTGGTTGATTGCACCTCAGCCATACAGATTACATGTCTGCATAACTGAGTAACTTTTTTATCCACATTTGCAATACTAAGTAATAAATGTACAAAACTTTTACAGATGTGAATTTTTCATATTCTATAGTAAATATTATAAATGCACTTTTCTATACTGTTTTGGAATCAACATCTGCACAAATTCCAGTTACATCATTCGTGCTAGTATAAACTGTATTAAAAAAAATGGCAAAAAACCAGCGTTGAATGTAATGAAACGCCATTTTCTGGGTGAGACCCGGAGGCTCCCCGGAGCTTTACCGGCTGATATGCTAATGTCAGACTTTGGCATCAGTCATGTGTATGGAGTTCTAGGGCCTACCGGGGACCACGAGCCAGAACCTGGCCCCCTCAGAGAGGCAAGGGGAGCAATGGCCTATAGAAACCCCCGTGTGGTTGGAAGCATTCTATGTCTGCCATCGACCGGGTCAAGCATCCAGAAAGGTAAGCATTCCAAAACAAACCCCTATTCTGGTGAAAATTGCTACCTAAGCCGAACTAGTGAATAGAACTCTTCAACAGAAAACACGGAAACTAGTATGACGTCATACGTCACCGCGCCGCTGTCTGCGCAGCTCCCCCCTCCCCGGGAGGGGGAAGGGGGAGCCCCAGACCTCCCACGCCGGCTATCCACCCATCAGTTCTGAGGCTGGATGTCAAAACACGCGAAAAACGCCGACCGGAGGGAGGGAGGGTTGCCGGGGAGCCTCCGGGTCTCACCCAGAAAATGGCGTTTCATTACATTCAACGCTGGTTTTCTGGGGGGAGCCCCGTCGGCTCCCCGGAGCTAACTACCCACAGAGGAAGGTCAAAGGGACAAAACCGGGAGGCGGACACCACGCACCCCCCAAGGAGGCGAGACAACCGGCAGCAAACGCCAACCCAAGGCGCCACAGCCCCGAAAATCCCGGGAACAACACGAGAACCACGAGCAGCAAGGCCCCTGCACGAACACCAAAAATCCATGCCCGAAAGACTGCAAGGCCACGTCGCCCAGACGGCAGCGAGAGCAGCGAAGCCACGAACGCCACAGGCATAAGGGAAGAACACAGGCAGCTTAGCCACAAGAACACGGCTGACCACCCGGGACACCATCACCCGCGAACCGGGAAGAACAGAACCGGATCAACGCAAAACGCGCTCCGGACCCAAACGCCGTGGCACGCAAACAACAGCAGAGGGCCGCCACTGAACACAAAAACGACACACCCCCGGCCCGACCAACGAAGCACCAACAAACCCTGGACCCCTCCAGAATGCAGCAGCCCCACCCCGCGCCAGAAAAGATGGAGACTGCTGCCATCAAACAACCAAAACGCTAAAACCGAAGGAGCAAGAAAACACAGCGAACCGACCCCCAGAGGCAAAGGCCCAAAGGAAAGAGCCGACGAAAAAACACACCGGAACCGAAGGGGCACTACCAACCGAGGAGAAGACAGAGCACGCTGACCAGAGACCAGGATGGTGCAAGCGGCGCACGAACAGGCCGGAGGTGAAATGACGCACAAGACAGCTGACTAACGGTGCAGAAGCAACACCAAGACCGAAAGCAAGCTGAAGCGGCTCCGCCTGCGCCGCACGAAAAGAGGCGACAGTATGTGGCAAGACGACGGCCCCCAACCCCCACTAGAAAACCAAGCCGAGAGTAAACCAAGCCAACAAGAAGGACCCACCGAAGAAGGGACAGGAAAAGGAAGGACCGCCAAAATACCCCATACTGCCGCCAAGAAGCACGCAGGTGGGACACCTACCACGAAGCCACCCGACCACCAACCGGAGGCGAGACCACGAGGCAGAACATAAGCAGCCCCGACAAGGCCCCCCCGAGCCCAGGAAAAAGGCGGAGCCGCGAGAAGATCTCGGGCGCGACCACCGAAACCCAGGCGGCACAAGGAGATGGAACGTCTGCCGAACAGAAAAACTCCGAAGCATGCAAGCCCGCCAGGAGTTCAGAAACGACGGGTCCGACGCGAGACATCGCAAGAACCCCCCCAAAAAAAATAAAACAACAACAACAACCGGCAGGGCAAGCTAGGAAAACCAAAGAAGGCGGAAGGGTCGCCGCCAGAACAGGACCCGAACCAAGGGGCCCGAACAACTGCAACAGACCGAAACAAAGAAGCACATCACAGGACACAGGCTGACCAACGCCTAAGAACACACGCAGAACATTCCTGCTGCAGAAGAGGCAGGAAGAAAGAGCAGAAGCACAAAAAAAAAAAACCAGGAGAACAACCAGGGGTGGACAATCAGGCAGGGACAAAAACCCCACGCAATCCCCAGGCACAAAACGGCAGCAAAGCGCCACTCCACAACCGGACACAGGAACAAGGACACGCCACCGTGAAACACGGTACCAATGCTCACGTGCAGCAGCAGCAGCAACAGGCACCACTGCAACATGCAACATGTAAATAGCAACTCCCCTCTGCAAAGGCAGAGAACGGAGCAGGCAGACCCCAGACAGGGCCAACGGAGACACGACAAAACCCTGCAGGCCCAGAAACCTGCACCAGGCGACCGACGGCGGAGAAACCCCGCTCGATACCTGCTGGATGAGGTACTGGGAGCTCTTTTACACCTCAAGCCCGGCCCAAGGTCAGGCCAGACCGGCCAGAGGATGGCCCACCAGGCAGCTGCTAGGAGCAGTCCACCGGCCCACATACCCCCACAACCAGGACGGGCCGGAACTGCCATACGAAAACAGGCCAGTGCGCCCTGGAAGTCCACGGACGAACCAGCAAGAAGGCTTATGCTCGCAAGTAGGTCGTGTAACAAGCACAGACCACTGATGGTAATACAGTGTTCCCCAAAAGTGCCAATAGCACCACTGCACTCCACTGGTACTATCCCGCAAGTTCTACCAGATAGGCGGGACCCAAGAGCCAGAGCTCAAATCCTGCAAGCACAGCCAGGAGCCTCACCAGGTGAGTACAGAACCAACCCTACAACCCCCACACCTCACAACATTAAAAAAGGAGGGTCCCCTGAACGACTGTAGCATGGGTTGGACATGCACAGGAGGGGGACAGGAAGGGGTGATAAAGGGACAGTCACTGGTGTGCGAACGGTCTCAGTCGTACAAAATTATACCTAAATAAAGACAGGTATATGAACACCGCCGCATCCAGCGCCCGGCCAAAAGACGCCAGACCGCAGAAACTCACCTGGCGAATGGTGGCTCGAACTTGACACGACTCAACCGTGCCCAGAAGAACTTGGGAGCACCGCCAGGTGAAGACGCCAGAGCCGGACCCGCAGGAGAACAGGGAGAGGCGAAGGAGGCGGTCCACACCCATGACACAGAAAACCGCGGTGTCCTCCCCACAACTGGGAACCAGGACACCCCTGGCGCAAAGGGGCACATACCGCAGCCAGGGAGAAGAACGAGAGGCGAAGCACTGTAGCAAAAAAGGGCGCAAAACCCCAGCACTGAACCATCGCCCAGACCAAAACAAACTCCACGGCGCATGCGCATAACACGCTGGCCGAACCGCACACCCTCCCTGCGGGAAGGCGCCAGCCAGGACTATTGCACGAGAAAAAGAGCCAAAAGAGGAAGCAGGAACAAGAAAACCGGCCAAAGAAGCAAAGAGCCCAAAAAAAGGGAACCCAAACGGGCGACAAGTAGCCCAAACGGGCGACAAGTAGCCCAACCGGGCGACAAGTAGCCCAACAGGGCGACAAGTAGCCCAACAGGGCGACAAGTAGCCCAACAGGGCGACAAGTAGCCCAACAGGGCGACAAGTAGCCCAACAGGGCGACAAGTACTAGGAGCCGACAGACGTTCCAATAATGCGGGAAGTAGCGAAAAACCTTCCCGTACCCTCGAGAACACAGAAGCCAACACTAGTCCCGAAGGCACACGAAGGCGCAGGCGCACCCGAGATCAAAAGTCACGCAGAACCCCATCGAACGGGGAAACATGACAAAAACACCGTCCCAAAAAGCGGGGGAGGAAACATCCACCCACAGGACGGAACCAACCGACTCAAAGGCCAAGGAACCGAGCCCGGGGAGGGGCCGACGTCCAACAGCACGTACGGCGAGTGGGGAGGAAAAACCCCACTCCGCGTAACCACAAGCCCCGCCTAGAGGGGGATAAAACCCCCCACGGGGTCTAACGGGGCCAAGGCCCCCCAAGTCAGCCCCTCCCCAGCCCCGGGAACCTACACGACAGGCCCCGGGGCCGAGCCGTTCCCCCAAAGCCCCGGCCGTACCAGAAAACCGGGGCAGCCGTGAAAACACTAAGGAAGGGAGCCCACTGGCAGACTCATACAACACGGCTGGAGGAACAGGCCCAAATGCCCCCGTCACTACCCCGGAAGGGGAATTCCCCGAGACTGCCCGAGTCTCAACACCACCAAACACCCCGCCCTGAACCTACAGACGGTAAGGAACCGGATGCAGGCAGGAAGGGTGAACCAGGGGAAAAACGAAATACAACGGGGCAGCCCCGGGGCTCCCGGGGAGGAAACCACGAGAACGTTGCCACCACCAAGGCTCAAGTGCAACGCCCCTGCTGCCCGCACCCGCTTTGTTAGCACAACTGGGTAACCGAGCCACAACGAGCAACCAAACTCGCAGGACACCGGGTCGAAGGTGTCACCGACCCCACAGGCAGCAGACGGAGGCAAAACAGAGAGTCACCCAGAGACAAAAGGTGAGAGCAACCCTCAAACTCGCTGGAAGCGAGGGGGGGGCTCTGGGGTCACATCCATCGGACCCGCGCGCCCCCAGGGGTTTCCCAGGGTCCCGAGCGTTTACTTTAAGAGGACTCGCGCTCAGGTAATCCCAGGCAGGGTACTGCTAACCGGCACCCAAGCTACCAAACAACTTTCTAAGAGCTGAACCCCCGGGACGTGTACACTCACGGGGACCTAGCAGGGGGTACCACCAGAAATACTCAGAACACAAGGGACACAAGGGGCAAGAACGAAGGCAGACCCCCCCACCAGGTATATAAACAAAAGAAAAAGAAAACCCCGCAAGAGGACAGCGTACCCAAGCGGAACAGAGCCGGCCGCTATGATTGGTAAAGACAAGCTGCACAGTACCCCGCGCCCCACCAGTGCAAACACTGCCCCTTACTCTAAGGCGAACAAGGGAGACAGAACACCCGAGCACACAAAGAGCGGCCGAAAACCAAGCGGTAAACGGCCAAGCAGGGGCAGGACCCAAGGAACTTGTGGAAGGTGGCCCCAAGCCCCAAGGGCAGTACTTACAGGGCACCTAGGGAAGGGAACCCTAGGCGCATGCAGCCCGAGTACTGAAGAATCACACCCGGCTCACGCACCACCTAGAAAACAGACACCACACTCTAGGTACAGTGCTGAAACAACCACTGGAGCCGGAGCACATAACCATTGCCTATAGCATCAGCCGAAGAACTGATGGGTGGATAGCCGGCGTGGGAGGTCTGGGGCTCCCCCTTCCCCCTCCCGGGGAGGGGGGAGCTGCGCAGACAGCGGCGCGGTGACGTATGACGTCATACTAGTTTCCGTGTTTTCTGTTGAAGAGTTCTATTCACTAGTTCGGCTTAGGTAGCAATTTTCACCAGAATAGGGGTTTGTTTTGGAATGCTTACCTTTCTGGATGCTTGACCCGGTCGATGGCAGACATAGAATGCTTCCAACCACACGGGGGTTTCTATAGGCCATTGCTCCCCTTGCCTCTCTGAGGGGGCCAGGTTCTGGCTCGTGGTCCCCGGTAGGCCCTAGAACTCCATACACATGACTGATGCCAAAGTCTGACATTAGCATATCAGCCGGTAAAGCTCCGGGGAGCCGACGGGGCTCCCCCCAGAAAAGTACAACAAAATTAGATTTTCTGGATTGGCAGATTTAACAAATGCTGAATGGTCCTAACTGTTTCTAGTAATAACAGGAACCATGCACTTGGCATCTGTGCAAGTGATTACAAATTGTTCCTAATTTTGGGCCATATTAAAATCTTTTTGCATTGTTTAACGGGTAAAATACAAATTATGTTTTTAATGATATTCTGTATACAAAAAGTGCAGCAACCCATAGGCCAGTATTAAAATAGAAAACTAGCCCATAGGCTGATACTATATACAGTATCTATAATGGTGATAATAGTATCAATCATCATATATGGTAAAGCTACCTCCCTATTTTAGTGGTGTTCATCAGGTCCCAGTGCAGCTTAGAACACAACTTTTCCATGGTAAATCAAGTGCAGCCTTCGGCGACCCAAAAGGAAGTTAAGCCAGGCTTGTCAAGCCTCATCATCCAGGTAAATGATAAGAGACAGCCTCAAGGTGCTAAAGCTTTAAGGAATAACCCCCCTATAGTTTATCTCCTTGGCTTTGACTCTTTCAGAGTGGTGTCATGCCAAGACTACATCCATACTCGGAGGTTAGATGAATGTCTCAATGACACCAGAGAAATTATTAATCAATTAATAAGATTTCATATATAGGCAAGAGGAGTGCAGAGATATGGATGGGAAGATAAAGATCACAGAATAGTCAATACCCTAAGTTACTAAGACTCATAAGGAGTAAGGCACCTAGAGAACTAGTAATACTTAATGGTATTTACATGAAGAGATGAGGTCAACCTTAAGTGATATGCAAGTGAACCAAATGGCCATTAATGATGTCTTTTGTTGATACAGATTCTTAATTGTAATGATATTATCTACAGTCTATGTAAAAAAGAAAGTCATATTTTGTTTTTCCCCATAAATGATCCCATAAAGGAAAACTATTGACCTTCTTCCATAAATATATTACGTTTCATTTTTATTCTACTGAACTCTTAAGAAATATAGTTAAGTATTTGTCTGAAATATATTGAGTATTTTATTTTTACTCTGTAGTAAAATAAAAATAATGTACAGTGGGACCTTGCTCGAACAGATCGCTGTGGGCCGGAACCCTCAGAGGCCAGAAAGAATTAGCAAAAAGTTAGCCGTGTTGAACTGGAATAGTGATTTGACTGAACAAATTTCCATATATAATATTTTTTCAAAGTTTAAACACTTCTCTCACCTTTAGCAGTAAATGGCTATAAAAAAATATGCTATTTCATTTTTGAAATTTCTTCACTTGAATATTTACTAAAAATACTGTAGTACAGCAATTCCGTAGGTGTAGTTACAGGATGAGAGGCGTGCTTGTGGTGTCCCGCCCTCCCAGTACAGTACTCTAGTGCAGCGGTTGCCGACCTTTTGGATCTCACGGACCACTAAATTCATAATTTTAAATCCCGCAGACCACTAATAAAGAATTATCTCCAACAGTCATTTTTATTAAAGCAATTATTTGATTTTGCATATTTTCATGCATTCTTTGAAAATATTCAAGTGGTTTTCTAGCTAAATCCGGGTGTTTTGATTGCAAATGTCTTTTGAATTTCAAAGGTTTCATGGCATCATTGGATATACAATGGGGCCTCGACTTACGATGCTAATCCGTTCCCAGAGGTGGATCGTAAGTCGAAATATCGTAAGTCGAAGCGATTTTTCCCATAAGAAATAAAGGGAATTGAATTAATCCGTTCCCCACCCTCCAAAATATTAACTTACAAATACATTTTATACTGAATACACTTGATTTTTATCTTTTATCTTTATGCATTTATCTTTTTCTTTCAAATTTTATGTTTTAGTCTCCTATTTTAACCACAAGTATATTTAAAAAGCATTGTTTAAATACCATTTGTTGTCTACATATGCACAAGGATGTCTTCTATAATTTTGGGTCAGAAAACAAAATAGAGAGATTAATAGTGAGAAATGGCAAAATTCTTGGTGGACCGGAATCCTTGGTAAAAACTGGAACAGGTCCGGTCCCAATTTGACAGCTTGAACAAGGTACCACTGTAGTGTATTTGAAAAAAGTGCAATATGACATCAAAATTAAGTTTACAAACTTTCCTTCCAATACGAGTTGCTCGTACAACTAAGGTTCTTCATTTATAGAACCTGGGTCCTCCATGCACTAACCTATTGTCCTATACCCTACACACACAGACTTTTTATGATTTTCGAATCATTATCATAACCTACTATAGACACTAGTGTTAATACAGATAAATGGATACCTTTGAGGGCCACGTGAGAGTTCTGCCATGCTGTCACCAAAATATATGAGTATTATCAACAATAAACTGTGATGTACATTAAACAGGGCCCAACAATATAATTGATCATATGCCATCATGTATACTACCAGCTTTGGACTATAATACTTGGACGCCAAGCTACCTAGAACACTACTGTAAACCTACGTATATTATATACCTAGAACTATGTGACGTATACTACTGTGAACACTACCATATATACAAATATACGTTTAATACTGTACTGCTTCTACTCCTGTCAGCACCATTTTTCACTCCATTCAAAGTAGCAGCCACAATTCATGGAGCACTGTTCATAATACTGAGCAAATTTTCAAAAAATATAAAATAAAGTACTGTACTGTACAGTAACACTAAAAACAGAGTTCCGGTGATTGGTTACATGCATAAAATGATTTTTCAGAAACTGTTAATAGGAAGTTAATATAATGCCTTCCCTAACTATTTCAAATAATTGAAACAGCAAATATTGCTCTTTCAATTAAAATCCTCCTTTTCACTATATAAAAAAAAGTTTAAAACAAATTTAACGGTGTTGTATTTACATGTGCATACTGTACCTAAATTTCCGTTTTAAATATTTAAACAATTAGATTATTATGCAATATTTAAAAGTCCTTGAAGAATGTCTTTGTTGAGGTTTGAGCATGTCCATCTCTTTGGACTGTGAGGAAACGTGACTTGTTCACATGATGGAGAGACGGTGGAGCCGAGCGGATTGAGGGCTGTGGCGACTGAGGTCTCAGGTAGTAACGACGCCGGTAACGGCGGCGGCCTCTAGGAGACAGCCCACCTCTCATCATCATCAGTTCTGTAAGATGGTCCCCCCTGCATACACGCACCTCCACACCACCCATGTGTTAAACTACCAACTCACACTACACTAACATCAAATTAAGAATGTTAGAACAATGTTATTAACTGCAGCTTATCATGTTATGTTACGAGCTGTGGCTAATTTGGCAAACATAGTTCAAGTCTAACGTTGAAACAAATTCTATTTGATACCAAGCTCATTTTAGTGATGAGCTATAATATTCAGATCTACCAGCAAAAATGCATATACTGTATTACACAACCTATTATGAATGATTAAAGTATCCAGCATTGTAAGTTTCTTGTCAATCACTGTTTTAGCAACAATTAACATTTAAAGAATAATTAATCTGTTATGCCAAGTACACACAGAGAAAATAGGAAAACATGCACACTTAAGATTACTGGAAACTGATACCAACATAAATTTGTATTGCACAACACCAATATATTTCAACCATATCATGCAATAATTAGCTTGATAGCATTTATAATTTTCTTGAATCAATTGAGTACCTTCATGTTTCCATTAGAGCTATTTTTTTGTATGAAATCTTTTTAAACAAATTATGTTATGTAAAACACAACACAGTGAGTGAGTGTGCATGCATGCCATATATACACACACACGTACATGAGAAGTGTCAAATAAAATTGAAACACCCTCATTTAGAGTACTATACGCTGAATAAAAACATTGTAATACAGTACAGCCCATTTAATATGAGTAAGTTTGATAGTGTTTTCATTCCCACCCATCTATTATTACTCTCAGTTAAATGAAAGTAGCCAAACTGTAAAGACCCCCTTCTTCTAATATGGAATACAAAAGACGAGCTTCAAGGCATATTCACTTAATGCCTGCTAAAGGTTATCTCGAGATGATTTCGGGGCTTTAGTGTCCCTGTGGCCCGGTCCTCGACCAGGCCTCCACCCCAAAGAAGCAGCCTGTGACAGCTTACCAACACCCAGGTACCTATTTTACTGCTAGGTAACAGGGGCATAGGGAGAAAGAAACTCTGCCCATTGTTTCTCGCCGGCACCCGGGATCGAACCCGGGACCACAGGATCACAAGTCCAGTGTGCTGTCCGCTTGGCCGACCGGCTCCCGAAAGGTGCAGTTAGTAGTAATAGCCATTCGACTTGAGTGTATATAAATGTATAACTACATGCTCAAGATCCAGAGTATACAAGTTCAAATAAAAATTTCAAGAAATCTTGCTGATAATCAGGACAAACCTTCAAACAAGCAGAAACCTTGGTGGGAGATAATTGTATCCCTATTAATCATATCATATGTTTATTATATACTGCATACTGCTCTTGGCCCCAGAGAAGTGTTCTAAATGGGCTATGCATTAGTTAAACAAAAACATCAAAACCATTGTGACTATGAGTTGCACAGATTTTCCTGTCCCATATTGACAGTAGCAAATTTCTGCTCAGAATTATCACTGGTGATGACTTGTCGTCACAACTTTATAGAAATCAAAACAATCATAGAACAGTCAGGGGGCGTGAAACTTTATAGAAATCAAAACAATCATAGAACAGTCAGGGGGCGTGACAGCCGAGTTGACAGCACTCGGAATTCGTAGCACTGAGGTTCTGGGTTTCAATCCTCGTAGTACTGAGGTTCTGGGTTTCAATCCCCAGTGAAGGCAGAAACAAATGGTCAGTTTCTTTCACCCTGATGCTCCTGTTCACCTAACAGTAAATAGGTACCTGGGAGTTAGACAGTTGCTACGGGCTGCTTCCTGGGGGGCGTGTAACAAAAAGGAGGCCTGGTCGAGGACCAGACTGCAGGGACGCTAAGCTGCAAAATCATCTCAAGATAACCTCAAGATTAGTCAGTCAGCCGGTTGTCCAAACAAAGACCCAAATTCCATTCCATGCACCCGCCAAATCCCCTGTTTATGAATTAAAACGGTTTACACATGACTCAAAACTGATGACATTTGAACACTTCCGGAACAAGTGCTTCACTAACGAAATTTGTTCAGCACAACGCTGTTATTGCTTCACTCACGTACTACAAATACAAATAATCGCCAACAGAACCTAAAAAACCTAACCTAGCCAGTACCTAAATAGATACAATATGGTAATATAAAATAATATTAATTTATATTTGAAAAAATTCCTGTTTCGAATGAACGACATGTTAAAATTTACGAATGCGCCTTTGGGGTTGACCGCTGGATGGAATGAATTTGGTCTGAGGACGGGTTGCAGCCGTAAATCCCCCTTACTTGCTGTTTCAAGAAGTTGAGGTCATTCCATTGATAAACATGGTTATGGTGGTCATCTACAAGAACAGGGTAAATCATAGCCCATTTCTTTTTTTAGGGTATCTACTATCAGTAAGGACAGTAGTGACAGTAGCTCTTCACCCTTCAGAGTGAAGAGCTCCATTTAACCATGAAGAACAAACATCATGGATTGTTGATGAAAGGCTCCCAGGACTGGGGTTTGAGGTATATATAGCCTAGACCACGAACAGTCGGTACCTCTTCTACCCTCCTGAAGAAAACGCTTGATGAAAACAAGTTCCACACCAGTGATGACATTACACAGATGTTATAACAGCAACACCATGATCACTGACATCTTCTCTGACTAGGATTTGGTCCACTGGTCAAATGCTGACCCACATGTTTGTCAAAAAAGCAAGGAGGTTATGTGGAAAAATTTCATCTTTCATCATTATTGCTTAGTATAATGGTATGATTTCAGCAGTGTTCTGTTTTCATTTGACACCTCTCTAATATACAGCATAAAACTTAAAAACACTACAAAATTTAAGAAAATGTACAAATAAATAACCCGCATTGAATGTAATTATAAATATCTCTTTTTCAGGGAAAGAGGGTGGCTCCCTGCTGCTAGCTGCACTGAGATAGCTCCACATTGTTAAATCACATCATGCCTAAAGAGTATTTAACATCTAACCGAGAACCAGCGGCCAAAACCTGGTCCTCTCGGAGGCACAGGAAGTAGGAGACACATGATCACCCTGATCAAGCTTCCAGAAAGCAGTGAAACAAAACAGACAACACCAAGATCAAAAAAGAGTAAGCAAAACAAAACGGCAAACAAGCCACCCAGTCATTTAGTGACTGGGTGGATTGCCCCCGCCTACCAGTTAATGCTGCCTACCATCAGATGGCAGCACCACTGGAGCTGCTGGCTCCCATGTAAACAAACCCTCAGTCATGATGCCTGATGTCAACCAGTGCTGGATTCCTGGTTCAACCTTAACAACGAGCGGACGTCTGGACGACACCTCTGCCTAGGGGCCACCGGATCACGTTCTGTTTTCAAGTTTTGGATTTGATACTGTCATTTGGAATCCCCTATTCAATAGTACAGATGACGCTTGGCGCACATAACGCTTTGGGTCACAGGATTGTTGACAATTTTTTTTCAAATGTTCTGGCTGGTTCTCTCCGGCACTGGCTTAGCCTTTGAGTCCCAGATTTTTCCTAGAAATCACACTGAGGCAGCAACTGAGGGGCCTTAGCTTACAGAAGCTCACAGACAGCTATAACAAGGGCAGCCTGGTCTCAAGCAGGGATACGGGAGAAGAACAAGCCAATACCTGTCACGGCTAGATCACAAGTGACCCTAACAGTCACAATGGCAGGAAACTTGGCTTGGTGCTCATCAGAGCCACCATGTGAGTATTCACAGTTGATGCTCACTACAGTCATCATGAGATCATTTTCCGGCTTATGCTCAGCACAGTTAGCATTACAGCATTATCAAGCTTAGCGATCATGTGATAATATATGAAAGCTGAATGCACACATACCTTGTGGGTCAATTCCAGGCATCATCTCTGCCGTCTCCATCATTTCCGATATTTCATCCTCAGATCTTATGAACTCTTCAATGTCGTTGCCAGGCACCTGTAACCCAAAGATTCTAGATTTGCTACCAGAAACCATTTAGAGATCAAAGAAATGTATCATACTTAGAAGATCTTTTCTAATACTGTACCTGGAATGCATGAGCGTAAGAAAGGATGGTGTAAGTGAAGGATGCATGCTGGCAGGATAAAAGTAAGCACTAGGAACTTTAAATACCGTACTTTAAAATTACAATGACACATCACTGAAGGAAGCACAAAGAAACAAGTGAAGGGAGTTTTGCTGTACTTTCTATTTTTATCTTTGTCTGTTCTTAACATTTTCTTTTATGGATAAAACAATAATATAAAGCATGTTTTTGCTCAGCACATCAATATCCTAAAATTATCCAGTGACAATTATCAGTTCATAATATTTCTCATAAACACAAAATGTTTGTTAGGCTTACAGTCTTCTCATATTTAAAATATTACAATTATCTTATTACAATCTTTGATCAAGCTTCATATTTTAATACTAAAGAACAACCATCAACACATTTGATAAAATTTTTATCTCATGAGATCAGCTGACAAAATGCGAGAATTTTCTAGTTATCAAAATTGCATGATGTCTACTTTTCAACTTGCAAAACGTACATATTTTGGCATTGTTTCTTTTAAGAATATATTTTTGTTTAAAAAGCCTCTCAAACACATTAGAGTATCTTGCACATGCCATGTAACTATCCAAGGTCAATGTGAACTAAAACTAGGTTATAAGGCTCACTGCAGAAGGGATTCATTAGGTTCACCTCCCTCATAGCCATCTGAACTCGACCACGGTGGCAAATTAGGATAAATTCGGTCTAAATTCAGTCTAAATTGTGGGATTAAGAAGTCATTACTACTGTAACTAGCTGATAGTGACAAGCAGTTCGGTGCTTTCTCAATGAGAAATTTCTCATTTCTCATTTCTCATTCTCAATTTCTCAATCTGCAACCTCAGCCTCACACTAATCTCTCTCTCTTATGACGTGTGTGTTTGCAACCTTACTCCAGCTACAGTATAATGGGTAAATGAGGTGACCACCTGTAATGAGCAAGATGATCAAGATACACACTGACTACCACTATTGTAAACTTTATCAATATTAGTGGTTAAAAAAGGTCTAGACAGTTAAGTTAGAAATTTAGGTGTTCCTGTAGTACCAGCATGTAAAAAAGCACCGAGACAATACAAGAATGTACCGATACCTGTGAGGGTTTGAGGAACCTTTCCGGAATACGCGAAATTCCGTCCTGCACATGACCTCCAAACCCAAGGTTGAGCAGCACCTCTACAGGGTCAGCTTGTCGGGAATCGAGCAGTGAGTCAATGCTTGACCTGCTGAGTAATGAAAAGTATGGCAAGCTGTAGCTTAAAATATTGCTTTGCTTTATTCTTATTTCACTTGGTATTAATAGTACAGTGCACAATGAAATCACATTAACATGATGTATCAATGTGATACATCAATCCTCATGGCTCCTACTGATTTTCTCAATAGTATGTTATTAATATTATGCTGGAAATAAATATGAACTTCAGTACAGTATTCTTTGACTCTAATTGAAGTACATGTAGCATGCTGCAATATATTATTAAAGAAAACAGCAATTTTCATATCACTATACCATTTTCCACTTTCATGGGGTGGAGAGGCATTTGGCCTCGAACAGGAAGATAGAGGAAACAGTTTTTAGCCTAATCCTTTCACTGCAAAGAGTGATAGGGGTCGATTCGTGAAAATACAACCCCCAGAACACAGTAAGTGATTCATAGACCACGTACACCATGTGGTGGACAATGTCCGAGCAGGTTGGAGGAGGAGGCCTGGTCGACGCCCGGGCTGCGGGGTCGCTAAACCCGAAATCCTCTCAAGTTATAGGTTCTCTGACCTTCAAAGCATGCTCTTGAAGCCGGTAAATGAAGAAGGCTCTGAGTTTCACCTGTCTATGTCATTACTACCATTTAAATCAAATCCACCCAACCCAACTAAAATATGAAATAACATTTTGTGTTTTACACATGTTATGCACAAGGTGTGTGACGTCAACCTTTTAATTCTGGCACAGGTTTGGGATCCTGCAGTGTATATGCTGTCAACAGTTGGTGGCATAATTAAATGTCACTTCATGTGGTTGAGACAAAATGTTGTAATTAGGCTTCTATCAAACCCTAACTCCTATGATAATGCGGGTGAAATCTCTTTCCTGATAGGTTCTTCTGATAGACCTAACATTACACCTAACACCTATTTTTAGCTTCTTTTTTTTTTAGAACTTATGTTATGCCATTTTTAATGTTAATCACGTTGTGAACAAGACATCTTAGCTCATTGACTTCATCAAGACATCAACTCTTTCCCCTAATGGTGCATTCATCTACAAAAATCATTAAAGACATGACCAGAACCATATTATAGGCATTATCATTCATACCATAATTTGTTCAACACACACACTGAAGGCAAATTTCACAGACAACAATTTTGATTTCAACCTATGATGTGAAGGACATCTATCAGAAGAACCTGTCAGTAAGGAGATTTTATCCTCATCTCCAGTATTTCCCCAGGCACTAGTCCCTTAAATTTATTTGTCAAAGATAGGGCCATGACCCCCAAATATTATAAATGAATGCCTTTCTCTTCATTCTTGGATTTTTGTGAGTGTCAGGAGTGTTTCCCAAGATGTCTGAAATATGCCTGGCAGGTAGTACCCACTAAAACTGTATTATCCATTATGCAACATACTGGTATGTTCACTCATAAGGAATATATTTCTGATAACACCAAACTAATTTGGCGTTTCATCACCCATGTCGAGTTTGAATGAGAATTGACTACAGAACAAGCTTTATTGGCATACTTGCCCAGTAAAGAGGACCTCGGACTTTCAATTGTAATTCATTTTACTGTAAATGACCCAAAACATCATTATATAATGCAACATGCACTATTCCAACATTTCTCACATAGTTGCTGTAAATTTAAATTATAGTACAGTATGTAACATAAATAACTTGCACACTTACACAGGTCTTCAAGGGCTGATACACCGACATAGAAGGAAGACTGTGCACATTATACAATGGTTATCAAGAGGGTGAATTCATAAATATATATTATCCAAAATCTCCCATCACCTAACAGCAAAAAACATACTGTACCAAGAAGAAATTTCATTATATAAACTTAACTAATCTTTTCTCTTTCGCTCTTTAAATTTAATGATTTGAAGCAATTCATATTCAAGAGCAACACACACTGCTAATATTACATACTTGCTCTGGAGTGAGAGGCCTGATAGTTCACTCTGGAAAGATGATTGTTTTTCTCGGAGTGAAGCAAACTGAGATCGTCTTCCTTCAATACCCACCAAATTTGCCTGCTGCTGCTCTTGTGCCTGCCTCTGCTGACTCTGAAAGGTGTTTGTCACATCTGTCAGGGTCAGCGACCTGTTAGGAATGCAAGAAACACAATGATGTTAATCACCATAATTTTGGTCATCAAAAGTGCTTTCACACAATATCCACTCCATATGTTTAACACAAAAGCTTTAACATCACAAATATATGCACTGTATTGTACATCATCATCAACGTGTTTTCTACCTTCATAAAGTGGCGAGGTATCATTCCCCTCAAAATAACCAGCATTGAATGCAATGAAATGCCTGGCGATGAGTCACAATAATGTGGCTGAAGAAATTATGACCAAACCAGGCATCAGAAAATAAAGAAACGACGACGTTTTGTTCCATCCTGGACTATTATCATGTGATTATGGTCCACAACTTGACAATGTTCCAGGACGGAGCAAATTGTCGTCGTTTCTCCGTTTTCTGACTGAGTGATTTGGTCATCAGTGAAATGCCTCCTTCTAGTAAAGCCCCAGTGGCTCCCTGGAACTAACTCATTGATATTGCTCGTATCTGCTAGGTCACATCAGTTGAGGGAGTTCTGTTTTGCTTACCTGAAGCATTACATAACAACTGCTAGGTTCAAAGAAAAAGAAAGCTCGAAACATCCAAACAACTCCCCAAACAATTCAATACAATGATCAAAACATTAAAAAATACAGTACCTCGAACCCATTAGTACTAATAACCCCCACCAGGCATCCCAGAGCCCCAGCCAATCCCCCCCACATCCCCAACCAGTCCCCCACACCCCCAGCTAATCCCCCACATCCCCAACCAGTCCCCCACACCCCCAGCTAATCCCCCACACCCCCAAGCCTACCTTCTCAGGTCAGTTCTGGAGCAAATGAACAGTGATGCAAATGGTAGGGGAGGGGGAGGGGGGGGACAGGGTGTTAGAGTGCCACCGGAGCTTTCAGAAACAGGCATTTCATTTCATTCAATGCTGGATATTTGGAGGAGCCCCTCCCCAACCCCTGGTGACTCCCTGAAACTAACTAATCACAGGGAATAAAAGCAAGGGACTTACCAGAGAGGAGAGATAGCAGGTACTTAAGTGAAGAAGAAGGCTTGGAAACATGGCCTAAAGCAATGCAAGAATGACAAGAGGTCAGGACAGTGACCAAATACTGGGCCACCAAAACCCTGTTAGACGGCCAAAACCATTAAACCCAAACCCAAGACATGTTGGAGAAAACCACAGCAAGAGCAGTGTATTTGCAGACATTATGGGCTGGGGTAGACAGCAGGCTGACTAGATTTAATAACCATGTGGAAATCCTGGGAAAAAGAGAGCTTTGGAACAGGGAACCATGGAAACAGGATCATCCCACAAAACATCCACTAAGGCAGCACCAGTGGCATACAGGTAGCGGTGAAGAGCCGTCACCGGACACAACAACTGATGCACCCCCGGCCGAACCACCCAAGTATCAACCACCAAAGATGCCCGATGACTCATTCTTCACCAGAAAAGGAGGAGACAGCTGTAGATGAAGAAACTGCCACCTGGGCCAAAAGAGCAAAACCCCTACTTCCAAGGAAGGGCATGAAGCTTCCCAACCTGACAGTTGCAGGCAAGGACCAACAAAAACAGTCTTAAGAAAGATATCCCAGACCGAAGGAGGAAGACACAAACTGAGGGGATGAAAGAAATGCCAGAACATTGTCAAGCAACCAGGATGGCTCAGAAGGAGTAGGAGCTGACCACAGGTGAAAGAAAAGGCCCAAGACAACTTGCAGAATGAGGCAACAATAAGAGGCAAAAGTATTAGGCATGAGATGGCGGTCAAGAAACAACCACAACAAAAAGAACAATACAGCCGGAACAGGAGACTAAGGAAAATCAATGGAGGGAGAGAAAAAGTGAAACAAATGCCAAGCCATTTTATACTACTGCCTCGAAGACAAATGCAGGTGGGGCACCAATACTGCAAGCCACCTGCTCACCACACAAATGGCGATAGACATGCATAATAAATACCAGTCACAAAGACACGAGGAGGTTGAACCAGCGAGGTATATCAATGGACCGATCCACTGATTGAGGAGCCATGGAAAAACACCCAAGGACAGACACCAGGCTAAAAAAAAAAGAGCCAGAAACCAAGGATAAGCCAGCTACCAAGGAACCAGAAGGATCCCCCAGCCCAAAAAGACTTCAGTATGGACAAAACCTGGAGCAACAACTTAACCGGGGTAAAAGATGTATGAATTTCCACCAGTCCAGTTGAAAGGCATCCACCATGAGAATCTCGCGATTGGGAAATAGAGCCACATAGGAGTGATACGCCAGTTCCACACTGATGAGAAGAAATCCATCTCAAGAAGCCTGAACATCTCTCAGACCAAATGGAAGGAAGTATTGATGATGGTCCACTCCATGGAAATGGGATGGTATCAAGGTAACCTGTCAGTGAAAATACTGGACGCACCCCTAAAGTGCAGAGAACCAAACCCCCAAAATCCAGAAGCCCAACTGTATTTAGTGTCTATCGCCACAGGGCAAAGACTGAAGTGACTCCCTACAGTTCAGACAATGGACCACCATGGAGCAGTCAGAGTGAAGCTGGAGCATGGAGCCCGGAGGAAACCAAATCCTCCTCAGTGCATGCCACATAGCTACAAACACGTGCATTGTGCTGTGCCCCTGAAGGAACGAACCCGACCACTGACCTTGGGCAATCTGGTGAGCACTGGTCACATAGCCCCACCCCAAGGCTGAGAAGATGTAGCCTAGCCCTTAACCTTGTAAAGACATGGGAAGCCAAATTCAAGTTGAAAGATAGAATCTGAGAGAAGTAAACTCAACATGTCACAATAAAACCTAACCAGTCCCTGAACCTTGGATGAACTGGGATATGCCATTGAATGTCCTTGAGGTTTAGGCACATCATCCATGATCCCACTTGTAATACCAGTTGAACTTGGGCCACAGTGGTCATGTGAAAGGTTGTGCAGGGAATGAGGCGATTCAAAACTGAATGATTGTGGATGAACCAGACGTCTGCCGAGTCTCGCTTCAGGACTGAGACACCCAACACAGGGACAAAGTCACTTTGACCATGTCTGAAGCCAACCAAGTTGCAATGACCTGATGCAGCAGTGGACAGGACTCTTGACCAGAGAGCTCCGACCTCAAATGAGGGAGAGGAAAAGACCAATTCCACCAGAGGTCGTGGGAAACAAACAAAAATGCCCATAATCATGGGAGCAGGAGTTAACAACATGGGCCAGACACCCCTCCCTAACACTGCCCCATCAAAGAGGCGAACTGCAAAGGGGTCGGCATTGAATCACAGGAGGCGCCATCTCTCTGGGGTTTAAAAGAATGGTGCCAACGTGCAGAAGAGGAACCTGCCACAGGAAGCACAACAGCCAAGGAAAATGACTCCACCTGAGACCTTCACCAACCAACAGCAGGCATTGCCACAGCTTTACCAGACTGCTATATAAATGCGCGCCTATCATGATGGAACAACCTTAGTGCAGCAGGTAACTGTCAACAAGCCGAATGCAATCTGTGACTACAATACAAACATGAAAGGTGTTGATCACTTTGACCAAATGATCTAAGATTATCACTTCACAAGGAAAACTCACAAATGGACGAAGAAAATGACCTTCTATTTTGTGAAAATGGCTATCTACAATGCTTATGTGATGTACAACTACTACACAACAGATAGAAGGACTCCACTAAACATTTGTGGGCAGGATTTGGGAGTGTAGCTGGAAGGCGTCTGGGCGCTCACTCGCGGCTAACGCGTGGCCCGTCTTCAACTCGGTGGGTGGAGCGTGACCAGGTTTTTTATTTTATATGCTAATATTCCTCTAGAGAATTCTTTTGCGAACCCATTGATATCAAAATGAAAGACCTAGGACGAAAATTGAGGTGACCAGAGTGAAAAGAGTGAACACATTTTATCGCTTTTGCGCCCTCCTGGGTAACGCGTTCGCACTTTCTCTGTTTGCTGCGGGTAATTAGCCAGGCTTTTGGAGTTTATATGCATTTAGTGCTGTAGAGAATTCTATTGCGAACACAATGATACCAAATTTAATCTCATAGGACGAGAATTGAGGTGACAAAGTTGAAGAGAGTATACACTTTTCAGAATTACCGCGCGCTCCCGTGAAACGCTGGGACCCAAATTGCATAGTTGAGGGGTGGCGCGCTGGGTGCGCCAAAGTGTTAAATTAATGAGTGACTCAGCACCGCGTCGTCGCAGAGGAATCGGGAGAAAAATGAGTGACTAGAGGTTTAGTCGTTGGCGGGCGAAAGTGTTAAGTTTGTTAGCAGTATCCACGTTTGGACTCGATGCAGATTTTTCTTAAATAAAGTATTACTGTACTGTACAGTACTTTACAGTATGGTACAGTACAGTACAGTGGAACCTCGGTTTTCAAATGCCCCTGTTTTCAATTTTTTCAGTTCTCAAGCTCAATTTCCTCTAAAAATTTGACTCGGTACTCGTGGTTTGCCTCGGTGCTCGAGTTTGTTGATACAAGTATGGGCTGACTGAGCGCGTGGCACGCTCCAACGAGAATCCTCAATAAAGGTAAGATATACTTGTACATACTGTAGTACAAAATATAAGTAGTAGTATGTATAAAATGTATTTTTAAGTTAATATTTTTGGAGGTGTGGAACAGATTAATTCAATTTACAATACTGTATTTCTTATGGCAAAATTCGTTTTGGATTTTCAAATTTTTGGTTTTCAAACCGTCTCTGGGAATGGATTAAATTTGAAAATGGAGGTACCACTGTATTGTGTAACACTTGCCTAAATCTTTTACTAAATATTAACCACTATATGCTTTTATAGACATTTACAGTTCATTAAAAAAGTGCATAAGCATAATTCCATCCAATAGTCTTCTCATTTACAACAAAATGAGTGTCACATTTCTCTCTTTTCAGTACATAATGCAATCTGCAATATCTTCAATGTTTTTACTAAAAATTGTAATTTCCAAAAACAGTTTCAGAAATAAAGTCATATCATAATTGCCCTTAATGCAGATACTGAAAATGGATGTTACTCCATTTGTAACTCACCTAGGTAAACTGTGTGACAGAGGTGGGTGATGCAAATGGCCAATTAACGATGAAGTGGTCTCTTCAGTTATGCTCTTGCAACTCGCTGACTTGAAGGTTGGCAGTGAGGCAGCAACACCACCAGCAGTAGTAACAGAAGTTACTGAAGCATCAGCCAGTGTTAGACGTGATGCACCGCTGGTGGTAAGTGAAGAGGTCACCAAGGATTCCGAGCCACACATGTGTCCAGCTGCAACATGTATACAAAAGTTTGGCATAAGCATGTGTGGGTGTACACCTGTATCCTTATGGAGAGAGAGAGAGATATCCTTGAAAAACGAGAACTAAGTGGATCACCGACAAAATGGATAATGTGGGAATTACACACAGAGATCAAGAATCTTCAAGAAATAAAAGGAATATCTCAATACAATACTACTACTAATCCTGAAAGAATGAGAGTTCTTTATGTGAACGAGAAGCAAACACCTCTATATAAAAAACTAAGTAATTTCTAAGAAAGGAAAACTAAATGTAAAAGGCAAGAGATATGGAGGAGGGCCGTGTGTGTCCCCCTTGTTCATGAACCCTTAATCATGTTTATTCTGTCCTAATCTGCTCTATCAGTTCCCCAGAGAATTTTATGTTTGTTAACCTTGTCTCCTCTAACTCTTGTCTTCAAGTTATGAGGTTTAAATTCTTCGGTTTTCCTCATAACTCATATCCCTAAATTTGGATACTAGTCTGGTAAATCTCGGGACATTCTCCAACTTATTTTTTAACAAGATAAGGACTCCACACTCGTGTTGCATATTGCAGGATTGGTCTGATGTTATACTATACAAGATTTTGAATAGTTTCTTATTCAGATTTTTAAAGGCAGCTATGTTGGGCAACGTTGTATACAATGCTGATGATATCCGTTTAGACTTTCAAGATACAGTGTAGATTTTAGAGCAGCACTGATACAATATTTTGATCAATACGGTACAGTATTGCATTATTACTTATACCGATACAGTACTTTGATTCAATCAAGACCTCAGATACTACATATGTAGTACATTTTAACTCGATAATTCTAAAATGATCAAGGCACAATTATTTCTGCAGAATCTACTAAATGAAGCTTGTGTTAAATGGACTCTGTAGGAGTAATTGTTGATTAAAACTAAAATATCAATTCCATAGCTATTTTTCTATAGCTACTCAGTCTTGGGATGGTTTGGAGCAAGATGGCTGACAGTGCCACCATACTGAATTTGAACCTTTGAACAGAATCATAAGTGCCTTAAAAGAATTTGATACCTTCCTGTAGAGTATGAAATATGTTACAATACATTCGAGGAGAGCGCGCTACTGTCTCCTAGGGAAGGGAGAGCAAGATACCGTCTCCTAAAGAGGCAAGCTACTATCTCCTAAAGAGGAAAGCTACTGTCTCCTGGGGGAGGGGGGCAGGAGCAAGCTATTAGGTCTCTTAGTGAAGAGCAAGGTTCTGAGTCTCCTAGTGGGGGGAGAGCAAGCTACTAGGACTCCTAGTGGGGTGTAACCCTATAAATGGTTGTACTGTATTTAAATATTCACCGATACAAGAAGAGTCAGTTCACACACAATATTGGCGGTGTCAGGTTGTCAGGTCCTTACCATTTCAAAAGTCACACCTTTTGAATGTTATTGTTCACATGTTGGCCAGAGGTCAGAGCCTGTCAAGTGACCTCGACTTGTGCTAAGCTGGTAATTGCAGACGTTTGGCTTTGTTCTTCGCATTAAACAAGCCCCTGTCTAGGTGTAGTAGGAGGATAGCCAGACGCTATCTCCTGGTAGGTGGGGCTTAGCTCCTGGTTCCCTCTTATATACTTGAGGAGTTGTACATCGAGGTTGATAGAGAGGAGTTGCGCTATACCAGAGAGGTTCCAGCAGTAGCAAGCCAGAGCCTACACAGGCCTGTCCCAGGCCAGCAGGAGGCTTTGACTATCAGCCCCCCAAACCTATGCGCTGGATGTTCACACACAGCTGACTAGAGCGAGTCTGGGAACATCCAGAGCATAGGTTCGAATTTTTATCAAGACCCTTGCGAATATGTTCATACAATCATACTTTCACAAACTCGCTCATCTTTACCCACCTCCAGTCGGTTTAATGACTCACCCTCGGCACCTAGGTTGAGAATATCCTCAGTCTGGTCATCTGCAGCGGCGGTGCTGATCCATGATGTGTCCCCCTCATCTTCGTCACTGGCAGGAAAGAAGAACACAAGCATGAGTATACTGTACTTTAGTGCACTTAATGATAAATACTGGTATGAGTGTAGCTACCAAGGGAAGAATCCAGTCCAGCAATGAGGAGGCCTGGTTGAGGACCGGGCCGCAGGGACGCTATGCCCTGAAACCATTTCAAGGTAACCTCCAGGTAAGGTAACCATGTCCCATCGCTAGACACTACTGAAGACGAGAGACTCTCCCCACCACTTCTCTGGAGTCTCCCCTCGCGTGCTGCCTGCCGGACCCTTCCCCTCGCGTGCTGCCTGCCGGACCCTTCCCCTCGCGTGCTGCCTGCCGGACCCTTCCCCTCGCGTGCTGCCTGCCGGACCCTTCCCCTCGCGTGCTGCCTGCCGGACCCTTCCCCTCGCGTGCTGCCTGCCAGACCCTTCCCCTCGCGTGCTGCCTGCCGGACCCTTCCCCTCGCGTGCTGCCTGCCGGACCCTTCCCCTCGCGTGCTGCCTGCCGGACCCTTCCCCTCGCGTGCTGCCTGCCGGACCCTTCCCCTCGCGTGCTGCCTGCCGGACCCTTCCCCTCGCGTGCTGCCTGCCGGACCCTTCCCCTCGCGTGCTGCCTGCCGGACCCTTCCCCTCGCGTGCTGCCTGCCGGACCCTTCCCCTCGCGTGCTGCCTGCCGGACTCATTCCCCTCGCGTGCTGCCTGCCGGACTCATTCCCTCCCATGCTGCCTGCCGGACTCATTCCCTCCCATGCTGCCTGCCGGACTCATTCCCTCCCATGCTGCCTGCCGGACTCATTCCCTCCCATGCTGCCTGCCGGACTCATTCCCTCCCATGCTGCCTGCCGGACTCATTCCCTCCCATGCTGCCTGCCGGACTCATTCCCTCCCATGCTGCCTGCCGGACTCATTCCCTCCCATGCTGCCTGCCGGACTCATTCCCTCCCATGCTGCCTGCCGGACTCATTCCCTCCCATGCTGCCTGCCGGACTCATTCCCTCCCATGCTGCCTGCCGGACTCATTCCCTCCCATGCTGCCTGCCGGACTCATTCCCTCCCATGCTGCCTGCCGGACTCATTCCCTCCCATGCTGCCTGCCAGACTCATTCCCTCCCATGCTGCCTGCCGGACTCATTCCCCTCCCATGCTGCCTGCCGGACTCTTCCCCTCCCATGCTGCCTGCCGGACTCTTCCCCTCCCATGCTGCCTGCCGGACTCTTCCCCTCCCATGCTGCCTGCCGGACTCTTCCCCTCCCATGCTGCCTGCCGGACTCTTCCCCTCCCATGCTGCCTGCCGGACTCTTCCCCTCCCATGCTGCCTGCCGGACTCATTCCCCTCCCATGCTGCCTGCCGGACTCTTCCCCTCCCATGCTGCCTGCCGGACTCTTCCCCTCCCATGCTGCCTGCCGGACTCTTCCCCTCCCATGCTGCCTGCCGGACTCTTCCCCTCACATGCTGCCTGCCGGACTCTTCCCCTCACATGCTGCCTGCCGGACTCTTCCCCTCACATGCTGCCTGTTGGACTTTTCCCCTCGCATGCTGCCTGCCAGGTTCTGGGCCTCCCTTGCCAAAATGTGCCAGCTGTCACATTTGTAGTTACCAAGGATGATTGACTGTAGTAATTACATTCAAAATAGAACTCAACATGGTCTCTCTTAACAGACTTCACTGCTTTCTTTGCTGTACTAAATATATACTAGTGACAACTCAAGCAAAGGGAGGATTCATGAGCTCTTTAAGGCCTCAAATCAAAATTTTCAAAATCTTGTACCGAAAGATACAAAAGTTCTTTAGCACCAAAAGAACTCTGACAACTTCACTCCAAAATAGGGAAATACTGGAGTTACCAACTATACTCGTATTTATTTTGTTATGAAAACATAAAAAGCAATCTAATTAATTAAATACAAGTCACTGGAAACTATATACTGCACAAAGTTATATCATTAAGTCTGGCCTCGGGCCGGGCTTGGGGAGTGGAAGAACTCCCAGAACCCCATCAAGCAGGTATTATCGAGGAATTTATAACATTACTTGAGTGTCTCGTGTAAAATAGGGAAGGAACACACTGCTGTATATACCCCGAGCTTGTTAATAATAATAATAATAATAATAAATTGCATCTTTGTTAGTTTCATCAGATTTTTTTAATTTTAACACAATACTCTAGTAGGCTTTACAGCGGTGCTATTAAACATGCTGATATTTGTTTATGTTATATATTTTAATAATAAATTAGTTTTGTTTAAATAGGAAACAGGTAAGGAAACTATATAGAGCTTTGGTGTTTCCAATGATACCAAACAAATTGTTGCAATATTTGTTTAAATATCTAAAAAAAAAAAAAAAATAAGTTTACATATGGTTTAAAATAAAAACCAGTGTTTTTAAACATGCTAATTCTCTAACTAATGGTTTAATATCAAAGAAATATACATGTGAAACCACTTTGTATAGAGTCAAGTGTGCCATAGTGGGATTTCCGAACGCACCTGACGCCAGACTCCCGGTGCGCAAAGCTCTGCGCCTTTGTCACCAGCTGACTAGTTTGTTTACATTCGTTGGTGGAAGGTGGTGGGTGCTGCTGCGAGACCAGACCAGACCGACCCATTTAGCGGCCTTGCCTAACCTCAGTGAGCAAGATGCCGTTTATGAAGGGTCGAGCACCAATCCGGCGAACACTTCAGTACCTGAATGCGTCGAAACTCGTGCTGCGAGAGAGAGTTCAGGTGCGGACAACTGCGCTCGGCCGGCCGGGCTGCCTTGCTGGCTGGCTGGCCGACCATCCCCCACACTCCCTCTCCGCCTCTCTAGGCCTCCTCCGCTCCCCTTTAACTTAGTTATTGGATTATTGATCTGGCGCCTCTAAAGTCTATTGTTTAAATGTTGAGCTACGGAGTTACGCTTCTCTATTACTTACGCATTCGGTGCCATGATAGGCCTGGGGTCAGCTAACTGGTCGCAGAATTCTATAATAAGCCATTAATGGATATTACTGTATACAATTCTTCGGTACCATTTTAAAGAGCAGACCAATATGGAAAACAAATGGCAATTTTTATTTGTGACAATTAACTGGAGAATCAGTCTCCTAGAATGGGGGAAGAGCCACATGATCTCCAACTGGAGAGGGTTCTGTAAGACTGGGAAGAGAGCACCACAGGGTCTCCTACAAGGGGAAGAGAGCATCACAGGGGTCTCCTACAAGGGGAAGAGAGCACCACAGGGTCTCCTACAAGGGAAGAGAGCATCACGGGGTCTCCTACTAGGAGAAGAGAGCACCACAGGGTCTCCTGCTAGGAGAAGAGAGCACCACAGGGTCTCCTACTAGGAGAAGAGAGCACTACAGGGTCTCCTACAGGGGGAAGAGAGCACCACAGGGTCTCCTACAGGGGGAAGAGAGCACCACAGGGTCTCCTACTAGGAGAAGAGAGCACTACAGGGTCTCCTACAGGGGGAAGAGAGCACCACAGGGTCTCCTACTAGAGAGCACCACAGGGTCTCCTACAAGGGGAAGAGAGCACCACAGGGTCTCCTACAAGGGGAAGAGAGCACCACAGGGTCTCCTACAAGGGGAAGAGAGCATCACAGGGGTCTCCTACAAGGGGAAGAGAGCACCACGGGGTCTCCTACAAGGGGAAGAGAGCATCACAGGGGTCTCCTACAAGGGGAAGAGAGCACCACAGGGGTCTCCTACAAGGGGAAGAGAGCACCACAGGGGTCTCCTACAAGGGGAAGAGAGCACCACAGGGGTCTCCTACAAGGGGAAGAGAGCACCACGGGGTCTCCTACAAGGGGAAGAGAGCACCACGGGGTCTCCTACAAGGGGAAGAGAGCACCACGGGGTCTTCTACAAGGGGAAGAGAGCACCACAGGGGTCTCCTACAAGGGGAAGAGAGCACCACAGGGTCTCCTACAAGGGGAAGAGAGCACCACAGGGTCTCCTACAAGGGGAAGAGAGCACCACGGGGTCTCCTACAAGGGGAAGAGAGCACCACGGGGTCTCCTACAAGGGGAAGAGAGCACCACAGGGTCATTTGTAAGAAGAGAGTTACTACCTCCTTGTAGAGGTAGAGAACTGTTCATGATCATTAGGTAAAGGTTCAACTTGGGATGACTAGTTTCAATCAACTGATGGCTTACTAATAAAAGTTGTTTCCAAATTCTCTATTATTCTCTAATGTGTGGGTTTGTTGTGCAGTTTGTTTCAGCCACATTAAAGATTTAATCAGAAGATTGTAACAGTAAAGCACAAACATAAACTCCCTGACTACTAAAATTATACAATTAACTTACCTCTATGAGTATAAAATATCTACAATTTTGAATAGTAAATGTTAAGTACTTTATATATATATATATATATATAATATACAGTATATATATTAGTAGATATGAAAATTTAACTAATATCCCCATTGGATCTTTTTGCAGTTGGTGACGTTAAATTACAACACAATTGGAGACCACCATAAGGGACTGCAGGAGTTTGTGTTCTGGCACCTACCACAACTACAGTATAAAAATCCAGATATACAGGTATAACAAAATGGCATGTTGAAGTCTCGACCAAACTCTACTTGTTTTTGAGAGGTTAAATCGGCTATTGACAATTTAAAATATAACATAGGGCTTTTTGTTGTATCATTTTCTGTATTAGTAAACTGCATCTCTAAGTCAACCAATTATAAGTGTTTAATGAAATTGACTATTATAGGTAGGGACAGGTATACGCATGCAACATGGTATACCATCCTGTGATGGTATACCATCACAGGACAGGTATATGCATGCAACAATTAGTTAATTTTTAAAATGTGCCCCAGGCTAACATTGCTACCACCATTGTCATATTTAATCATATAACACAATGTGCGTTGGAAAAAAACAAGGTCTACCCTCCAAAACTTGAGAAGAGTAGCATGCTCTAGATTAATGGACCAACTCATTGTGAAATTTTATGACAGAAATCATTGAAGATTCGAATAACAGAATTTGAATATTGTGGCATAGCAAGTTATTAACTATGCTATTTCATCTAAGTCTTGACATATAAATGTATAGGTAGTGATACAATACAAGTTGTCTTTGCTTCATTTATGCAGACTTGTAGCCAAGTTAACATATAAAAAGTTTACAAGTACTGTATTGCTACAATTGAATTTATACAGTAGTGACTTAGCAAGATTTCACAGGAGAGAATAAGGTATCACAGGACACACTGAATTACATACAGTGCAGCACTATGTATGAAACTATTCACTGTAATCGAGCCAAGTAAAGTAGGTTACAGATAAACAAAAAAATTGAAGGCACATGTTGCACTTGCTATAGAAATTAATACAGTATAGCTGTTTTTAAAAAAAAAAGGATAATAATTTTTATTAAAAATAGCTTGATTTCTGCATTTTGCACATATTGTATCCAGTAAAGCTAGCCAATTTTTTATGTTAGGCATTTTATTCTTACATGGATTATCCTTTTTTTTCCAGATTGCCACTTTCAAGAACATTACCCCAACACCATTTATACGTATATTTTTAGACGGTGGTGAGGATGTCCTGATGGATGTGGACTCAAAGTCTCGTTCAGAAATTCATGATCATTTTAGGAAAGTCTTCTGCAAAACTGACAGCAAACTGGATGAGGAAGAAAGGGAGCGTGACAGCCTCGACAACCCAGCAAATTTTGGCTGGGGCTGTGATCGGCAATGCATATGCGAAGTGCCCGGCCAGGTACCCTGTCCAGGACTAATTCCATTGCCTAAATTCATGCGAGGCAAATATAAAAATGAATTACAATAGTTTGAGTTGCACATTTCAATGTGGTGTACAGTAATATCAAGACATTCTCTATCTGTTTGGTGTAGTAAATTTGTGTCTATCTAAAGTGTTAAATTTGTGTTTTGCTGACAAAGTATTAAACTTAAGTCTATACTTGATCCACTTGGTCTTAATTGCACCTATTTTTCTAATAAAAAATATGCATATATCCTGTATTTTATTTGCATCTTACATCAACAGCATTTACATATAAACAATGTTAAACTGAAAAATATTTTCAATGAAAACAAATAACAAATTTCTTAAATAGTAATGATTCACAATTAACATTTTCTGAATAAAGGAAATTGCAATACATTCAATGTGATGACAAATATTAATAATGCATGCCCCTTTAAGCATAGTAATTACTGCAGCCATACTAAAATAGATCTGTTACTGCACTACTCTGTTCACTGTATACTGCTCTATGGGAAAAGTCATGCACTTAAACAACATGAGAGCAGAATGCAGCTCTGGCCCCACCAGCTAAGCATCATGATCTATAAGAATGACTCAAAATGTATGAATCTTTTGTCCCTCCCCCAAATCTTGATCATGTTTACGATCCTACAAACAATACAATCCCATTAATAATATTTAACAGATATGAATAATGTTCACAAATGCAGATGGTATAATGAATAAGTTAGGCACTTATCATTGCAATTAAAGAAATAAAACAAAGGTGATGTAGGAGAAGAGGAACAGCACTGTTCTTCAAAAAGCACTATTGATTTTATCAAGTATCTATAGCCAAAGTGGGTATCAGTCTAAAGGTCAGAGATAAAGCAGCAATGGTGGTATGCGAGTGTGATCAGCTTCTGGCTCTCGGTGACTTTAATCACACGGTAACTGAGTAGGCAACAAAAATTCCCATGGAGGGAGACCATACAGAGGATGGAGATTATGGATAGGTATAGGTCCTGAAGCAACTTGGAGAAGGGAGAGAACAAACTAGCAATGTTAGACCTTGTGGTGTTCAATCCAGTGATGGGGGATAAGGGAACACAAGTACTGGGTGTCTGTGTGGGGTGGGAAACGAGTGGTGGGTGCCTGGAGGAGGAGGACGCCAGTGGTGGGTGCCTGGAGGAGGTGGACACCAGTGGTGGGTGCCTGGAGGAGGAAACCAGTGGTGGGTGCCTGAAGGAGGAGGACGCCAGTGGTGGGTGCCTGGAGGAGGTGGACACCAGTGGTGGGTGCCTGGAGGAGGACACCAGTGGTGGGTACCCGGAGGAGGACACCAGTGGTGGGTGCCTGGAGGACACCAGTGGTGGGTGCCTGGAGGAGGACACCAGTGGTGGGTGCCTGGAGGGGGACACCAGTGGTGGGTGCCTGGAGGAGGACACCAGTGGTGGGTGCCTGGAGGGGGACACCAGTGGTGGGTGCCTGGAGGAGGACACCAGTGGTGGGTGCCTGGAGGAGGAGGACACCAGTGGTGGGCGCCTGGAGGAGGACACCAGTGGTGGGCGCCTGGAGGAGGACACCAGTGGTGGGCGCCTGGAGGAGGACACCAGTGGTGGGTGCCTGGAGGAGGACAAGTGAAAATACTGGAAAACCTTTCATTTAAAATGTACTTTTCACCATGATTTTTGTAATTGGTGCCATAAGAAAGATGTAATTGGCTCTTAATGTGTAAAAGCAACAAGATGGGGAAACTGTCCGTCTTGGTCAGCCTCAAGTGTACACAAGTATGGGGACCAAAATATATGTGTTGCAGCGAAAACCTTAAGATGTTTATAGAGAATAGATAAGAAATGTGCGTGTTGCATAGAGGCAGTGAAGACCTAGGGTGTTGCATGGAGGCAGTGAAGACCTAGGGTGTTGCATGGAGGCAGTGAAGACCTAGGGTGTTGCATGGAGGCAGTGGAGGCCTAGGGTGTTGCATGGAGACAGTGGAGGCCTGAAGCGTGTCACAGAGCGTGAAGATGTAGTGTGTTACATGAGGCTACCAACTGTGATAACCTGGAAAGAGACACACAATAAAGAGCTCCACTCACCTCATGCTGTGGGGAGGGAGGGCTGCCACCCACTCGTCCACAGTGATGGGCGACTTGGGGGTAGGGGGGCGAGGGTGGGCGGCCAGGTGGGCGGCGAGGGTGGAGGTAGGGGTAAAGGTGTCCTGGGTGAGGGGGAAGGCCACCCCCTCCAGGGAGCCGCCCCAACCTGAGGCAGCACTGCTACTCTCCACCACGATGGCGGGCGCAGTGCTGGCCCCGCCGCCCACGCTCGTAGCTGCCGTGATAAGAATCCTGGGCCCGGCTCCGTTGACTATCCCATCGCTGGCCTCACTCTCCCCAAGACCGCTCATGCAGGCGCCCTCGCCACTCTCAACCACCTCGCCCTTCACCGCTAACGCCCCATCACCGGAATTGACCGCTTCACTCGACACTCCCGAGCTCTCCCCATCACCGAGGTCTGGAGGGGTCGCGTCCCCCTCCTCCTTGTGGGCATCATCGGGACTATCACTAATTAACGCGCTCACACTTTGTTCTTGCCCTCTCCGACTGAGGTCATCACTAATTAATGAGGTCACTTGTGGTTCTTGTCTTTGATCAAGGTCATCACTCGTTACCCCGGTGTCACACGGGTCACCTTGCCTCGGAACTACATGACCGGTAATCCCCAAGGTTACAACTGGTAATGGTTGTCTTTGATCACCACCAGGCGCTGTGGTTACGCTTGGCGCTTGTTTACTGTCATCACCACCAATTACCGGGGTCACACTTCCATCCCGGTGTCCATGATCAAGGTCCTCACCAACTGCCAGAATGTGACCCGGGTGTTTCGATACACTGTCAGCAGTCTGTAGGAGGCAAGAAGCGTCCACACTGGCGTCTCCTCCACCACCACTGCTGCTGCCACCATCACTGGAGGTGTGAGCCTTCTCTCCACCACTACTTGGTGTGGAAGACGTCCCTCCAACACCAACACCACCATCCTGCTGGCCAAGAGTCGCTCCCTCAGAGTCCCAGTCTGAGGCGGTGTGCTCCAAACTCTTGCCCTCACTGCCACACGTGCGTCTGCTGCCGCTACTACTTTCATCTTCACTGTAAGAGGCGACTCTACTACTACTGATATCCTCGCTATAACAAGAAGTTCTGGTAGCTCTATCACCATCTTCACTGTAAGAGGTTTCTGTGGTAGCTCTACTGTCATCTTCACTATAAGACGTGTCCCTAGTAAGTCTACTATCATCTTCACTAGAGGTGTGTGTGGTAGCTCTACTATCATCTTCACTATAAGACGTGTCCCTGGTAGGTCTACTATCATCTTCACTATAAGACGTGTCCCTGGTAGGTCTACTACCCTCTTCACTATAAGACGTGTCCCTGGTAGCTCTACTACCCTCTTCACTAGAGGGGTGTGTGGTAGGTCTACTATCATCTTCACTGTACGAGATGTCTGCGGTAGGTCTGTCATCATCACTGTAAGAGGTATCTCTGGTGGCGTCACCCTCATCACTAACCCTGCTCCCGTTTGTGTAACTGTCCTCGCCAGACTTTCTCTCGCCTCCGCCATCACCGGGTTCAGTGTCACAGCGCGCGTTGAGGGCAGCTTCTGGGGCGGCTTCAACAACTGCCTTCGCGGCACCGGCGGCGGCGCCCTCAGCGGTGTCGTCACCTCCGCCCATCATAGCTTCGCAGAACAGTTTGCGAGTGTGTGAGAGTGTTGCGCGGGGGCTGCTGGTGGAGAGTGGCGGCGAGGTGAGGGGAGAGGCTGACCCGAGGTCGTCACAGCACACTAGGAGCAGGCTGGCACGCTTGGCTGCGGGCTCCCCCTCACACTCAACACCGTCGTTGCCTCGCCGCGGCATCAGTGTTGCGTCTCTTGTGTTGCAGGTGGCTTGATCTCCGCTCATCACTCCTGCCTGGTGTGGCGCCACACCGCTCGCGGTCTCCGCCGCTTCCTCTGATCTTGCGGTGGCTAGATCTTCCTCTGATCTTGCGGTGGCTAGATCTTCCTCTGATCTTGCGGTGGCTAGATCTTCCTCTGATCTTGCGGTGGCTAGATCTTCCTCTGATCTTGCGGTGGCTAGATCTTCCTCTGTGGCGGGTCTTCCTACCGTGATGTCTTCGTCCAGTACCACAGGTCCATCCTTGTCCCTCACCGCCACCGGAAGAGCGTCATCGTCCTCCAGTGACTCGAGCTTGAGAGACCTGAAGATGACGGTGCCGGTGCTGGTGTCTCCAGTGTCGTCTGACGAGGTAGTGCCAGACGACGTGCTGGGGGACGACACTCCCACCGGCGACGTGCACACTGGTGCACACTCCCGCGCCTCCACTGACGTTAGGCTGGTGACCTCACTGCCGAAGACGTCACTGACGGACTGCTCGGTGCCGAAGTCCTCAGTTGAGCCGCGAGAGGTCTCTGGCGAGGCGTCGCCTGCCTCTACCTCTCCCTGCTGCTGGGTCCTCACGCGGTATGCTGCAAGCTGCGCGAGGCGAGGAGCTCTGCGGGATGCTGTCCTCGGCTCCTCTACTCCTCTTGGTGGCTCTACCCGGCCTCTTGCGCTCGGCGCGAGTGCGCGAGGTGAGGGTTGCCGCACGAGGCGGTGGTGGTGGTAGCGCTGCTTGAGGGCGGTGGTGAGGCAGCCAACACTGCCCTGGAGTCGTCGCCACTGATATAAGGTGGACGACACCACGCGGTTCACGCCCCTCACACCTCCGCCCTCACTCGCCACGCTCCCAACACTCTCCCGTCGCCCTCCCCTCTCACCCGACACGCTCCTCCTCTGCTCCTCCCCGCCCTCGCCGCCACCACCTCTTCCCTCCACTCTCGTGCCCTTCTCGCTGCCCTCACTTGTCTCCGCGCCACCGCCGACGTTCTCTACCGGCGAGCGTTGCGTGAGTGCGTGTGGCGCGTGGCCTGCAAGTTGAGTGCGAGTGGTGGCCGGTGACACAATACTCTGTGGCCCAGGCACGCCTCCGTTCGCGTCCCTGTGGTGGTGTTGAGGTGGCGATGGCAGCGGGGTTACGCGAGGAGGGGATGGCAGCGGGGTTACGCGAGGAGGAGATGGCAGCGGGGTTACGCGAGGAGGGGATGGCAGCGGGGTTACGCGAGGAGGGGATGGCAGCGGGGTTACGCGAGGAGGGGGCGATGGCAGCGCGGTTACGCGAGGGGGCGATGGCAGCGCGGTTACGCGAGGGGGCGATGGCAGCGCGGTTACGCGAGGGGGCGATGGCAAGCGGGGTTACGCGCGGAGGAGAAGGCAGCGAGTTTGCGTGAGGGCGTGAAGAGGTCGGTGGTAGGGCAGACACTGGCCTCGCGGGGCCGGCCTCCAGCTCCTGTCCCGCTGACCTCACTTCCGTTGCTGTGCTATCTCCACTATCTGTTTCCTCTACACCGCCGCCCGCCGTGCTGGCACGCCGCTCCCCATCCTCGCACGTGCTTGTGTCGTGTCGAGTGTGAGGGTGTGGCTCGCTATCTGGCTCCTCCGCCGGGGTGTGGCTCCTCCTCCAGGGCAGCTGGCTCTCGTCGCCAGATGGCTCCACCTCCCGGGCCTCCGCTGGCTCAGACCACCTGAACAAAATCTTCTTCAGCTTTTTACCCAGAGTGTGATAGTTTCTGCTCTGCTTGGTGGAGAGTTTGTCCAGGGCGGGCGTGCGCTGCGGGCGTGCGTCGGGAGGAACGTGCGCAAGGTGCTGGTGTCGAAGTGTGGGTGGCTCAGTGGGGTGTTGCTGTGTGGTGGAGACCAGGTTCGAGGCCTCCACACCTGTAAGCGTCACCTCCTGTGTCGTGGCCGGCCAACACCTCCCTGATATCCACCTGTAATCCGCCGCTATCAACACCCGCCCCCCACTTGCCGTTCACGTCAGCCGGCGGAGGTGGGGGTGGGGTGGGGTCGAGGGGCGGGGGCGAGTGGCCCACCACACTCTTGCAACACGGGTATGGGATCCCACACCTGGTGCCACGAGTCTGACTGAGTGCGGGCATGGGCGCTGGGAAAGTGGGCGTGCAGGAGCGACTCTCTCACCAGGCGTGGGGATGACCCCTCAAACTGGTGCGCATGGCTAGCAGCCTCGGGCGTGGGCGGCGAGGAGGGTGCCGTGGGCGTGGCGGGTAGAGCTGTGGGCGGAGTGTGGGCGCATGTGGGTGACGACGAGGAGGAGGAAGAGGGGGAGGAGAGGGAGTGGAGAGTGAGGGCGGCGGAGATGTGGGTGGGAGAGTCCCGCTCACACGTGTACTTCACCACGGAGGAGACCTCACCAGGCGACGACAACCTCCCGCATGACGGAGAGGCGTGGGCGGGGGCGGGGGTGGGCGTGGCCTGGGCGTGGAGGGAGTGTAGCAGACCTGACACGCGCCGCCTCCACCTCACACCTGTAAAATAAACAAGTCTTCATTTTCAACTGTCAAAGAAATTTAAGAAAAATAAATATAGGGGCTGAGTGTACTAGGGGGGGGGGGGAGCGTAGGGAAGGGAAGGTGGAGAGTGGGGGGAGAGAGGGTGGAGAGAGTGGGGGAGGGAGGGTGGAGAGAGTGGGGGAGGGAGGGTGGAGAGAGCTGGGGGAGGGAGGGTGGAGAGAGTGGGGGAGGGAGGGTGGAGAGAGCGGGGGAGGGAGGGTGGAGAGAGTGGGGGAGGGAGGGTGGAGAGAGTGGGGGAGGGAGGGTGGAGAGAGTGGGGGAGGGAGGGTGGAGAGAGTGGGGGAGGGATGGTGGAGAGAGTGGGGGAGGGATGGTGGAGAGAGTGGGGGAGGGAGGGTGGAGAGAGTGGGGGAGGGATGGTGGAGAGAGTGGGGGAGGGAGGGTGGAGAGAGCGGGGGAGGGAGGGTGGAGAGAGCGGGGGAGGGATGGTGGAGAGAGTGGGGGAGGGATGGTGGAGAGAGTGGGGGAGGGAGGGTGGAGAGAGTGGGGGAGGGATGGTGGAGAGAGTGGGGGAGGGATGGTGGAGAGAGTGGGGGAGGGAGGGTGGAGAGAGTGGGGGAGGGAGGGTGGAGAGAGCGGGGGAGGGATGGTGGAGAGAGTGGGGGAGGGAGGGGTGGAGAGAGTGGGGGAGGGAGGGTGGAGAGAGTGGGGGAGGGATGGTGGAGAGAGTGGGGGAGGGAGGGTGGAGAGAGTGGGGGAGGGATGGTGGAGAGAGTGGGGGAGGGAGGGTGGAGAGAGTGGGGGAGGGAGGGTGGAGAGAGTGGGGGAGGGAGGGTGGAGAGAGTGGGGGAGGGAGGGTGGAGAGAGCGGGGAAGGGGTGACTGGAAAGTAAGGATGATAAAGCAGCAAGTCAGTACAAGTATACCAACAATGACTAAGGCTCCACAAGACATCACGTTAATAATGTAATTAATCACAGAGTACACAATAAGCCCCACAGATGCAGTCTGACCGAACAGTAACTAAGGTCAGGCGTGCAGTATACGCTACACTTAGAACTGTCAAGACATTCCTGAATATCGCACCGCTCACTTGTGCCAACAACGAATAAACCAAGATGTTCAAAGTGGCGTATATTCTCTGCCTCACACAGGATGAGCAGCAGTGCCCCTCTAGTGGTCGGACAGGATGTGTGTCGCTGCTTAATCTCTCTCTATACATACCTTAAGCATGTATAGTATACCAATCACTGAGCCTCACGCACACACACGCACGTCTTCACACATCTTTGTGTATACGAGTCTTGGTAGATACAGGAAAAAGGGGCAAACATAGTCCCAGTCTACACAAATAAAGCAGACCCTCTTAATTATGTACCTGTATCGTTGACAAGTGTTACAATTTTGTTTTTAAGCCAAATAAGTAGAACATCTGGGGAGAAATTAAATAATAACAGACAGGCAGTATGGTTTTCGAACGTAAAGATCCCGTGTACCAAATCTACTTAATTTCTATGATAGAGCCACAGAGGTTGGGTTGACAGGAAAGAAAGGATAGTAATGGTTGGGTTGACTGCATTCATCTGGACCTAAAAAGGCTTTCGACAGTCCCTCATAAGAAGTTGTTTTGGAAACTATAAGATACTGGAGGAGTGACCAGGAGACTGCTGATATAAATAAAGGAGTTTGATAGAAAGATGAGGGCAGAAATCAGAGGCGTTTATCAGACTGGAGAAATGTTACTAGTGGAGTGCCACAGGGTTCAGTTCTAGCACCAGTAATGTTTACTTATCTATATAAGCCATCTACCAGAAGGAATACAGAATTATACGAATGTGTTAGCTCATGATGCCAAGCTACTAAGGAACATAAGAAACCATGACAATTGTCATGCCCTTCAAGAAGACCCGGACAAAAAAAGCGTATGCAGTAGCACTTGGCAAATGGAATTTAATGTGAATAAATACCAGTTATGGAATGTGGGATACAAGAAAATTGGTCACACAACCCACAAGTTATGGTAAAAGCTTCAAAGAGTTGTGATAGAGAGATGTAGCGGTGGTTCAGGATCGTAGACTGTCACCAGAGGACCACACACAACACTGTGCGAGGAGCCCGTGCTATGCTCTCCACCTTCACAACTGCTTTTAAATACATGGATAGTGAAAATATTACAGAAATTGTTCATGACCTTCGTGAGACTAAAATAAGAATATGCAGCGTTCGTATGGTGCCCATATCTCAAGACGCATATCAATGAACTGGAAAAGGTGCAAAGACATGAAACTAAATGGCTTCCGGAACTAAAAAAAAAAAAAAAAAAAAAAAAAAATAATATATATATATATATATATATATATATATATATATATATATATATATATATATATATATATATATATATATATATATATATATATATAAGGAGAGGTTAGAGATGTTAATGACAAAGCTAAAAAAAACAGAAAAAAAGAGGTGGTATGATCACTACGTACAAAATAGTAACATGAAGACAAAATTGACAGAAAAATTCTTGAAAAACTTTAAAAACAAGAGAACACAGATTAAAACAAAGGAAACAAAGTTATCGAATAAACATTATTCATTATCTGCCCGAAACATTATCTGCCCGAAACATTATCTGCCCGAAACATTATCTGCCCGAAACATTATCTGCCCGAAACATTATCTGCCCGAAACATTATCTGCCCGAAACATTATCTGCCCGAAACATTATCTGCCCGAAACATTATCTGCCCGAAACATTATCTGCCCGAAACGCTTTGCGTAATAGTGGCTTTAGGCACTGTATGTACTAGCTCTATCTATTAATCCAACAAACTTTGTAAAATCTCTTTATGTATGTACCTTACCTAAATAAACATTTATTTATTATTTATTTATTAGAAAGATGACGTGTTCCAGGAGAGTGGTAGACGGTTGGGCAAGTTAGGTGGTGATGGAGACTAAACCATGAGTAGTTTCCAAGTATCACATTACAGTACTTGGAAGACAGGACACCAGGAGCCTGCTGCCTCTCATCCTGTAACTCTCTTCATCTCTTGGGGTTATCTGGAGAGGATTTCGGGGCTTAGCGGCCCCACGGCCCGGTCCTCGATCAGGCCTAATTTTTGTTACACCCCCCCCCCAGGAAACAGCCCGTAGCAGCTGTCTAACTCCTAGGTACCTATTTACTGCTAGGTCAACAGGGGCATCATGGGTGAAAAAAAACTATACCCATTTGTTTCCGCCTCCACTGGGGAGGCGGAAACAACCTAACTACACTTAGGTAATTTACATACACTGGAGAAGGTTCACAGGTATGTCACTAAACTAGTCCCATAACTTACGAGGTATGAGTTACAAGGAAAGGTGGTGAGAATCGCACCTCACGTCGCTGGAAGACACAAGAGTTCAGGGGAACATGATAACCTCATACAAAATTCTCTGGGGAATTGATAGGGTAGATAAAATATTATTTAACACGGGTGGTACTTGCACAGGGGGATATGGGTGTAAGCTGAGTACCCCAAATGAGCCACACACACATTAGAAAGCACCTCTTCAGTGTCAGAGTAGTTAATCCTGCTTGATACCTGGTTGATGGGGTTCTGGGAGTTCTCCTACTCCCCAAGCCCGGCCCGAGGCCAGGCTTGACGTGTGAGAGTTTGGTCCACCAGGCTGCTGCTTGGAGCGGCCCTCCGGCCCACCACAGCCCGGTTGGTCCGGCACTCCTTGGAGGAAACAATCTAGTTTCCTCAATGAAATGTACTAGGCAGTGATGTGGTGGAGGCTGACTCCATACACAGTTTCAAATGTAGGTGCCCAATAGACTCGGGAATCTGCAGGCCAGAGGAAGTCTTCGTGACGCCAGAGGAAGTCGACGTGGCGCCAAGATCGCCGACTTCTTGTAACTTCAGTCTCCGCCCATTTCGCCTAACTTTCATATAAAATTAACTCTGAGTACAACATATAATTGTACACTAAATGAGTACAATTATCTTGACGTTTAACATTCATTACCAATATTGTGTCCAGGAAATTATTTGGTTCTTTCTCATCGAAACTGTTTACAGTCTTGGCTAAGTCTACGGAGCGACGCTGCCAGGTTTCAGTGTAATGGTCCTCCCTAAGCCCCCTTTATTTTATTAATTTATTTATTTATTTATATATATACAAGAGTAGTTACAGTCATGTACATTTTTCCCATCATGCTGCGGATGTGATTACTGAATGTGCTCGAGCCATATGACCTAACATATTCTACCTTTTAAGTACAGATACACAATTATTACAGAAATAAATGTGTAAAGTGCAATAAACAAAACATTCAAAGCAACATTGTCAAAACTGGAATAGCTTGATAACGGTCTCAGGACGGACGGAAACCGTCACATAACGGTCCAGGATGGACGGAAACCGTCACATAACGGTCCAGGACGGACGGAAACCGTCACATAACGGTCCAGGATGGACGGAAACCGTCACATAACGGTCCAGGATGGACGGAAACCATCACATAACGGTCCAGGATGGACGGAAACCGTCACATAACGGTCCAGGATGGACGGAAACCGTCACATAACGGTCCAGGACGGACGGAAACCGTCACATAACGGTCCAGGACGGACGGAAACCGTCACATAACGGTCCAGGACGGAGCCTTGTGAAGAGACTGTCCGGAACTGGATCACACAGCTCTGGCAGAAGACGGTCAGACACGCTAACGAAGATACTAAGGGAGGCACCAACAAAGCAGATATAGAAGCAATGTTCATATTACTGTAAACCACAGTGGAACGAGCACACATAACTGGAACCTGGAAACGTCCAGAGTAGTGGTTATCTTGAGGTTATCTTGAGATGATTTCGGGGCTTTAGTGTCCCCGCGGCCCGGTCCTCGACCAGGCCTCCACCCCCAGGAAGCAGCCCGTGACAGCTGACTAACACCCAGGTACCTATTTTACTGCTAGGTAACAGGGGCATAGGGTGAAAGAAACTCTGCCCATTGTTTCTCGCCGGCGCCTGGGATCGAACCCAGGACCACAGGATCACAAGTCCAGCGTGCTGTCCGCTCGGCCGACCGGCTCCCTTGAGCTCTCTAGTGAGCTCCAGTTCCTTCAGGCGTTCTTCATACCTACATTTTAATTTGCTTTTAGGAAGGGGTTCCATGCCGGGGCAGCAAACTATAAATAATAGGTCTCACACAGGAGGTATACAGCGCTCGGGGTGAGATCTTTGTCAAAAGTGGTGAAGGATAACCGGACGGTTGGCAGGATAACACATGATGCCCCCCCCCCCCCCTCGTTATCCTGTTGTCGTGTGCCTCTGGTGTTAAGAGGTCTAAAGTTATGTCCAGTCTTAAGTGTTAACTTTTGTCAGTAGTTGGAAGTTGTCTTCCCTTCATCCTGTACTGCATATGAGGTCTTCTGGGTCACGAATACTTGCAGCCACATTCACCAAGCAGTTACGCAAGCACTTACGAACCTGTGCATCTTTTCTTAAACTTTGCCGGCTTTGTTTACAATTATTAAACAGTTAATGAGCTCCGAAGCACCAGGAGGCTGTTTATAACAATAACAACAGTTGATTGGCAAGTTTTCATGCTTGTAAACTGTTTAATAAATGTAACCAAAGCCGTCAAAGATTGAGGAAAGATGTACACGTTCGTAAGTGCTTGTATAAGTGCTTTCGTGAATCAGGCTCCTGACGAGTGCAAATGTTGGCAAGATTGGTGTAGTGAGAGTCCAACCCGTTCTCGCACTTTCTTTTAGTCAATATTGACTTATTAAATAAGTGCATGTGTGACATACTAATTTATTGTGAATATTTTAGTTTACATTGAAAAGCTTCATACAAAACACCGACCTCACCTAACCTTCTTAGTATGTTAAGCATGTATGTTAAGCATGTATGTTAAGCATGTATTCTTAGTATGATAACCTTCTTATCAATAAGATAAGCATCTTATTGCTTCGTAATTACAATTATTACTTAACTATACCTATAATAGGTTAAGTAATAATTGTAATTACGAAGCAATAAGATGCTTATCTTAACATACTAAGAAGGTTAGGTAAGGTTGGTGTTTTGTATGAAGCTTTTCAAGGTAAACTAAAATATTCACAATACATTAGTATGTCACATATGCACTTATTTAATAAGTCAATATTGACTATACTTAAGTGCGAGAACGGGTTGGAGAGTGACGCCAGCCGCGTGGAGCGTCACCACGCAGTGTTCAGTACAGGAAATGTTGGTGGTGAAGAGGTCGCGTGCTGGCTGACCTCTCTCTCCTGCGTTTCTTTCACCCTCATGCCCCCTGTTACCTAGCAGTAAATAGGTACCTGGGTGTTAGTCAGTTGTCACGGGCTGCTTCCTGGGGGTGGAGGCCTGGTGGAGGACCGGGCCGCGGGGACACTAAAGCCCCGAAATCATCTCAAGATAACTCTCAAGATAACGTCCCTGGCTGACCTGCATGGCCTCCGCTGCCTCACGGCTTACATCATACCCCCTATTGCTTCACCCGACCTCGGCCCAACCACTTGGGCTGGACGGTAGAGCGACGGGCTCGCTTCATGCAGGTCGGCGTTCAATCCCCGACTGTCCACAAGTGGTTGGGCACCATTCCTGCCCCTCCGTACCATCCCAAATCCTTATCCTGACCCCTTCCCAGTGCTATTTAGTGGTGATAGCTTGGCGCTTTCCCCTGAACATTCCCTTCCCTTCCCCGGAGCCATACCAGTTATCGGGGAGAGAGAAAAGTGTCTGGGAATGGGTTCCAGGAGCTAACACCCAACCCTGTAAGGTAGGCTCAGTGATTGGTTACAAGTGCGAGAGTACACACGCACTTGAGGGGACCAACAAGGTACTGTACGTATTAGTACGTGTCCGTACCCATGTTTCATTAATATACTCACCTAGTTGTGCTTGCGGGGGTTGAGCTTCGGCTCTTTGGTCCCGCCTAATGTGGGGTCACACCCAGGAGACACCTTCCACCACACAGCAACACTGCAAACCTGGCCACAGGCAAGGCTGTGGGTGTGGGTAACGGACCACCAGGCTGTAACGGACCACCAGGCTGTAACGGACCACCAGGCTGTATCGGACCGTGACCCTCAGCATGAACGTATACCCACATATTGGGTACTGTAAAGTTGAGGATAGAGAAGGTTGTTGTGAAGGGGAAGCAGCCGTGAGAAGGCAGGCCGGCAGGCAGGCCGGCAGGCAGGCCGGCCGGCAGGCAGCCCATGACACACTTCCTTAAAGCACTCACCAATGACGGCCTGGTAGAGCGTGAGTGCCTGCACACCACCCCCACGCACGACTCGCGCACTTCCTCATATTTACAACCCGCTTAACGCAACACCACCAAGTGACAACAATGACACCACTGGTCGTTTAAAACTATCTTGACTGGCAGGAAGAGATATTGAAGACAATCCTAACTTCAATACACATCAGCTGAAACACATAGAGCGGCCAATGTTACCAAACTAGCGGTGAACAGATCGACACGTTCCCTGTTTATTTATTGGGTGTTGAAACCATGTGACGAGGCCCTCTCACTGTTACGCCACCAGCCTCTCCACGCTGCTCCATGTGGAAGACAAGGCTTCCCCTATACCGGCAATGATAGGTGTTTAATGGGAAAAATTTAATGTCAACATAGTGGGAAAATAGGGGCGGATATGGCGGCAAGAAGAACAGTACCTGTGTGAGGGGGACGCGTGGTGGTGGAAAATAGGGGTGGATATGGCGGCAAGAAGAACAGTACCTGTGTGAGGGGGACGGGTGGTGGTGGAAAATAGGGGTGGATATGGCGGCAAGAAGAACAGTACCTGTGTGAGGGGGACGGGTGGTGGTGGAAAATAGGGGTGGATATGGCGGCAAGAAGAACAGTACCTGTGTGAGGGGGACGGGTGGTGGTGGAAAATAGGGGTGGATATGGCGGCAAGAAGAACAGTACCTGTGTGAGGGGGACGGGTGGTGGTGGTGGCTAGGTAGGCCTCCCGCAGCCGCCAGCAGGAGCAGCAGCAGTAGCAGCAGCGCACCATCACTCACAGCAGCTGGAGCAGCAGCAGCAGCAGCACCCCACCATCACTATACCTCCTCCTCCTCCCTCTCCCTCATGTCGCTACACCATCATCCTTCACCATCATGGTCGGCACGGGCCTTCATTATCACCACCACCACCATCATCACCATCATCATCTTGGCTTGGTCGTGATATTCTTGTCACTGTCAATGTTCACAGCCACGCACCATCATCACCGGGCATCACTGCCACCATCCTCATCAAGTCCAGCTATTTTGGCCGGGCACTATCCACTATACCACTGGTCCCAAGCCCGTAATGTCTCACCATCCACACACAAGTCGACCCTTCACCATGACTTGCGCAGTAAGTTCATGCCAGTTCTCCCCGTCACCATCACTGCGGCCAGGAGGAGCCTCACCATCACTACAGGAGGGTGACTATGGGTCACCACGCACCATAATCACCATATATGCCATCACCACAAAATACAATAGTCTGCAAAACAAAATACAACAAAAATACGTCCTCTTATTTCCACGGGGATAGTGTATTGTGTCAGCGATATAATCAAACGTTGGTTAGACCAGTGTAATGGCCTAGTTCAGCTTAACACCATAGTTAGAAGCTTCAAAACACAACCCTTGCAACTCTGGAGGTCAGTAGAAAGAAGACATGATCACAACATAGAAGATACAGACGGGAATCAACAAGGAGGTCAATGGCAGCTTATTTAAACTGTGAGAAAGTAAGACACACGTGGAAGGTGTGTTTCATTATAAGGCAACAGATACAACAGGACTAGCAGGCGAGGCATGAAGCACTTGACCTCACTCCCCAGTACTCACTCATAGGTAAGTAGTCATAGGTTAGTGCCACAGTACACACCACCACCACCACCACCACAGTACACACACCACCACCACCACCACAGTACACACACCACCACCACCACCACAGTACACACACCACCACCACCACCACAGTACACACACCACCACCACCACCACAGTACACACACCACCACCACCACAGTACACACAACCACCACCACAGTACACACACCACCACCACCACCACAGTATACACACCACCACCACCACCACCACCACCACAGTACACACACCACCACCACCACCACAGTACACACACACAACCACCACCACCACAGTACACACACCACCACCACCACCACAGTATACACACCACCACCACCACAGTATACACACCACCACCACCACCACAGTATACACACCACCACCACCACCACAGTACACACACCACCACCACCACCACAGTACACACACCACCACCACCACCACAGTACACACACCACCACCACCACCACAGTACACACACCACCACCACCACAGTACACACACCACCACCACCACAGTACACACACCACCACCACCACCACCACAGTACACACACCACCACCACCACCACCACAGTACACACACACAACCACCACCACCACCACAGTACACACACCACCACCACCACCACAGTACACACACCACCACCACCACCACAGTACACACACCACCACCACCACCACAGTACACACACCACCACCACCACCACAGTATACACACCACCACCACCACCACAGTATACACACCACCACCACCACCACCACCACCACAGTATACACACCACCACCACCACCACCACAGTACACACACCACCACCACCACCACAGTATACACACCACCACCACCACCACCACCACCACAGTACACACACCACCACCACCACCACAGTACACACACCACCACCACCACAGTACACACACCACCACCACCACCACAGTATACACACACCACCACCACCACCACAGTACACACACCACCACCACCACCACCACCACCACAGTACACACACCACCACCACCACCACAGTACACACACACCACCACCACCACAGTATACACACCACCACCACCACCACCACTGTACACACACCACCACCACAGTACACACACCACCACCACCACCACAGTACACACACCACCACCACCACAGTATACACACCACCACCACCACAGTACACACACACACCACCACCACCACCACAGTACACACACCACCACCACCACCACCACAGTATACACACCACCACCACCACAGTACACACACCACCACCACCACCACAGTACACACACCACCACCACCACCACAGTACACACACCACCACCACCACAGTACACACCACCACCACCACCACCACCACCACAGTACACACACCACCACCACCACCACAGTACACACCACCACCACCACCACCACAGTACACACACCACCACCACCACCACAGTATACACACCACCACCACCACCACCACAGTACACACACACCACCACCACCACCACCACAGTATACACACCACCACCACCACCACCACAGTACACACACACACCACCACCACCACCACCACAGTATACACACCACCACCACCACCACCACAGTACACACACCACCACCACCACCACAGTACACACAGCACCACCACCACCACAGTACACACAGCAGCACCACCACCACAGAGGACGGGTAACACAGCACCACCACCACCACAGTACACACAGCACCACCACCACCACAGTACACACAGCAGCACCACCACCACGGAGGACGGGTAACACAGCACCACCACCACCACGGAGGACGGGTAACACAGCACCACCACCACGGAGGACGGGTAACACAGCACCACCACCACGGAGGACGGGTAACACAGCACCACCACCACCACGGAGGACGGTAACACAGCACCACCACCACGGAGGACGGGTAACACAGCACCACCACCACCACGGAGGACGGGTAACACAGCACCACCACCACGGAGGACGGGTAACACAGCACCACCACCACCACGGAGGACGGGTAACACAGCACCACCACCACGGAGGACGGGTAACACAGCACCACCACCACGGAGGACGGGTAACACAGCACCACCACCACGGAGGACGGGTAACACAGCACCACCACCACCACGGAGGACGGGTAACACAGCACCACCACCACGGAGGACGGGTAACACAGCACCACCACCACGGAGGACGGGTAACACAGCACCACCACCACGGAGGACGGGTAACACAGCACCACCACCACCACGGAGGACGGGTAACACAGCACCACCACCACGGAGGACGGGTAACACAGCACCACCACCACCACAGAGGACGGTAACACAGCACCACCACCACAGCACCACGGAGGACGGGTAACACAGCACCACCACCACGGAGGACGGGTAACACAGCACCACCACCACGGAGGACGGGTAACACAGCACCACCACCACCACAGAGGACGGTAACACAGCACCACCACCACAGCACCACGGAGGACGGGTAACACAGC